>NC_136862.1:32311452-33018952 GCF_951799975.1 Gobius niger
CTACGATGAATACTTCCTGGACGAATGAGAGCAGAGGGAGAGAAGTCCCACCTCTGAGTCTCACGGTGGAGTGTCCTCTGCTCAAATCTCCCCCCCTGTCTTTACGGTGGTCCTCATGTCTGTCAGAGAGAAGCTTTCTCTTCAGAGGAGCCAGGAGCACAACCACGTCCACATGAAACAGATCTGAACTCGGAGACGTCTGGTCACCTCGATGAGGGAGAACAAAAACCCGTGCAAAGTACAATTGCCTAAAAACACAATGTATTTGTCACATTTACTCATTTCCATTTGCAGAAATATATGTGAATTGTTTTGTCATCTAGTTTTCAGCGTGTTTTGTGACCGTTGGAAAGTGAAAGCCCTACGCGGTCGACTAAATGAGCAGTGACAGGCTGAGTGTGTGAGTGGACACGAGGGGCTGACCCTTGGTGCTTTTTACTGAGGGTTCTCTCTTCAGGGTCACTTCATTTGACCCAATAACTTCACGGGTCACTGATGAGCGCACCTCCCATCTCCCTCACCACCAATGCCATCAAACTCCTGCCAAGTTGACACTATACTCTCATAAATACTACTTCAGGAAGGTTTTATACCTCTCCATTGTATGTCTTTGAGCACTGACCACATTTGAAATCATTTTGTTTGTCAAAAACTGTCTACAAATAATACATAAACCAGTAGTATTTGTGTTACGTTTATTTACATATCGTAGCCTAATACTTTCTTTTCCACTACATTTGCAAATAAGTAATAAGCAAAGGTACATTTGACCATATATTTTGCTCATGTATTGCTGTTGTAGTGCTGTAGCAAGCATTTCCAGTGACCTTCCGGCTATCGTTTGTCTATTATTTACTTTTGAGGAGTCCGTTTGAGCTCTCACGGTCCTTTACATCCTCCATTTTGAACTTGGCAGCTCCGACGTCAAAAGAAACCCACCGTATTCGCAGCAGTCGGAACAAAACATTACTTGCTCGGCGTCATCGTAGAACAGCCATTCTCCATTCTGTTTTCCCGGTTTTCCTTGAACGTCCTTTTCTTTGTCTTTGCCTCCGTCTCATCATCGCTTCTTTGTGCGTCCTCCTCCACGGTTCTCTTTGTCTTGTCTTCTGGATTTTTAACTCCTTCTGTGTGTCTCCACGTCTTTGGGGAAACTTTCCTGGAAGAAACGGGTTTACAGGGGCGGGTTTTGACAGAAATCAGAAAAAAACAATCAGAAAAGGCGCTCTCCAGGCAGTGCTCATGGGAGATGTAGTGTTGTAGCTCTACAGAGTGAAGCTATATCAATGTGAGCAGTGTCTTTGAGAGAACCACAATTGAAATCAAATTGGATCAAACTGAACCCGCCGCCGTCGCTAGTTAGGGAAAAAAAAAACGACAAAAGACAAACAAACAACATGCTGGAACAAAAACACAACAAAAACGCTTCAAAACTGTGACCATAACGCGGTGACAACTTGAAGCTAAGATCTTTTGTAAGTCTTAGCTTTCAAATGAGACATTACACGGTTACATGGCAATTGTTGAGTTCTGGTTTAGACCTGGTTTAGTCTTGAGTCTTGTCATTAGCAGCGGGATGCTAACAGATGCTTCATAATAACGGCATGTAACAAAACTTTCTTAACCGCCTGAGCTCATTTGACTTTAACTGTGTTTTATCTTGTTTTTTGTTGTTGTTAATATATCTGTAATTCTTCATATGAAATGAATAAATAAATAAATAGGCAAATCGCAACCCATTCGCTAGTGCTAATGCGGCTAGTGCTAACGTTCGCGGCAGCTTATCAATGCATTCACTGAGGAGGGCCTGTGTAACAGTAGTGTTATTAGCCAAACAATAAACAAAACATCCAAAATCCCCTCCAAAAAACACAGAAAATAAATCTTTGTAACTATTAAACCTGGCTCTACCAATTATTTCGATTTTGTAGCTGAAAATATCTGCGGTTTTGGCCATTTTTATGCACATAATGTGTTTTACATATTTAGTTCTCAGATCTATATCAGCAATCTACAGCACAAAAATCTAATTGTGTCTCAGCTTAAAATGTTCTTAAAGCCAAACTTGAATGTTTACAATGTATTGGGCCTGGCTTTGGCGCCTCTGCCACAGCTGTATTAGCGGAGTATTATTTCCGCCTGGTTGACGGTTACATGAGAAACGCCTTCCTGATGTCACCGTATTGTGTATGAACTAATGACCAGGAGGAGCGCCGCCTTTCATACACTTTCATGTACATGTAGCACCTGTACATGAGCAGAGCATGAACAGATTTGTCACTGATGAGTTATTATGGGATATAAGTGTTATGTCACTGTCTGCTGTCTCTGCTCAGTATTTGACTGCGGGAGGTGGAGAGATAATCTCTCGGCAAAAGGTGAAATCTTTGTGCTTCCTGATTCCAGAGGCTGGATACATAAAGACACTGAATGCTGAAATACGTGTGGAAAGTTTTTCTATAATGGTGCAGCTGAAGAAGACAACAACCGATCCGATACTGATATCGTCAATAAATCCAGTACTTTACCTTTTAAACCTCCATTAGTTTATTGTGGAAAAAGCCTGTTGTGAATCCCTTAATGCTTCGCGATATGAAATCACAATCCTGAACTTTAAACCAGTATCGATTCCAAATATCCGGTACTGAATTGATGCCTGTTTTGGTTCTGCACTGTTTTAAAAAAACAACTTTTACCAACTTCTTCTAAGTGAATATGGACATGCTGAAGAGTTCAATCGCTTAGATCAATCCAGTTTCAACATTCACAGACATATGTTTGATCGCCAGTTTAGCTAATGCTAGCTGCAGCTAATCGTCACTGGGACAGAAACTGTGATTGGATCACCTAAAGTCATTAACTAAGATCCTGAAATGCTCTTAAAGAATAACCGATCTAATATTTATTATAAGTTGTAAAGAGCAGATCCCTTTATTTGAGTTGTTTATATTAACCCCTTAACTCCCACCTGAACCAAGCTAATTTTCTCCAGTTTGGCTTTACCCCAATCCAAAAGCTTCCGGAAAAAAGCTGTGAAAATAGCAACAAAACTGAGACGAAAACAATGACGGAAATGTGACAAAAAAGTGAGAAAACATTGACAAAAAAGTGACGAAAAATTTATGAAAAAGTGGCAAAAATGTCACAAAAATGTCACAAGAAATTAACAAAAAATTGATAAAAAAATGACAAAAATGTGACAAAAATTTGATAAAAAATGGACCGAAAAATGTGACACAAAAATTACAAAAATGTGATTAAAAAAAATTACAAAAATGTGATAAAAGTTTGACAAAACAATACAAAAAATTGACGAAAAAATTACAAAAATGTGCCGAAAAATGAGTTGAATACCCAACAAAAAAATGATGGAAAAAAAATCTGATGACGTGAGGAAAAAGATCTTCTCGGTTCAGGTGGGAGTTAAGAGATTAATGCCGTACTATCCAATCATATAAGGATATTAGTGTATAAATGCCCAGATCATTGTTTAATTTCCATTAGTTTATTAACAGACAGAATTAATCGCGTCTGTAAGAAAAGAAAACACTTTATTGATCTCACAATAAAGTCAGTCACTTTAAGAAAGTGTCGGTTAATATCAGATATCAGCAGATGCTCAAACCCCCAGTATCAGTATCGGAAGCAAAAAGCTGGATCGATGCATCTCTGAATTTGACTAGAAATGAGAAAAGTATAAAAACAAGCCAGGGGACGTCAAAGATAAATATATCAGGCAATGAAATGTTTTTTGAAAAATCCCTCTGAATAAAAGTGCCAGACTGGAAAAGGCCGTGTTTGCTTAAATCTCTAGAGAAAAGTGAAATGATTATCAGCCTCAAGTAAAGATTAGGCAATTTATTTGTTTCCAGGCGAAAGTTTTTGGATGAGGTCGTCATGTCACTGCCTCCTGTGGTGGTGTGGTATTTTTCTAGACTTTCTTTGCCGGTGAGGTGGGATTTTCGTAAAATGTTGTGTCTATATTTGGCGCGGCTCGAGGGGGGGGGGGTTGTAAAGTACCTAAAATGAAGTTGACCCAAACGGCAACTTCCTCCATCACGCGGCGTTAAGACTGTGGTTCACTCTGAGCGCCGGCTCGAAAAGGGAAGTGTCCGTCGAGGCTAAACAGACAGCAGTACTATGTCAGTGTTCACACAAGCAGGGCCACAATACTGAGTACTTTAGGCCAGTCTTTGTTTCCTGTGGACAGGTTGGTTATTAGGCTTTTACACATAATAAACTTAACGTATGCAACAGTTAGCGAGCCAGCTAGTCCAGTGTTACAGGAAATGATGTGCCTGTCTCAGTCACACTCAGTACAAAGTACTAATTGTTTCATTTACAAATGGATAGAAAACACCAAAATGAAGAGCTAGAAGTTTGTTATTCATTGGATTTTTTACATTTGTTGTTTTCTTGCCCTTAAAGGAATAGGCCACCGTTTTTACATACTGAGATATGCTCTTACCTCACTTTAGTCGAGTTAATATATCCCCATCTGGTCTTTGTCCGTGCGCTCTGCCAGGCAAACGGAGCACATACGCAGCCTCTCCCACATGTCATATAGCTCCAAAAAAGCTCACGATAGAAGCTACCAAGCTCTTCCACGTGTTCCCTATTTAAATAAAGTTACGTGAAGTGTTTTCATGCGAAGAAAATTTACCCAGAAATGTAACGTGTCGATTTTATAAGCAAATAAAAAGGGGGACTATACTGTGAGGCGTAATGATACGAGGAGCAAAACGTCCGTGCAGTAACTCCTAAAGACTTCCCCCGCTCACTTCCATCAATAACGTTTAGGAGTTACTGCGCGGACGTTTTACTCCTCGTATCATTACGCCTCACAATATAGTCCCCCTTTTTATCTGCTTATAAAATCGACATGCTACATTTCTATGTAAATATACTTAAATAGGGAACACGTGGAAGAGCTTGGTAGCTTCTATCGTGAGCTTTTTTGGAGCTATATGACATGTGGGAGAGGCTGCGTATGTGCTCCGTTTGCCTGGCAGAGCGCACGGACAAAGACCAGACGGGGATATATTAACTCGTCTAAAGTGAGGTAAGAGCATATCTCAGTATGTAAAAACGGTGGCCTATTCCTTTAAAGTCCCTATACACTTATGTCATGTAATTAGTGTATGGAAAGAGCTTTATCAATACACTTTGGTAAATGGTCTCAACTTATATATAAATACACTTTGATTGATTGAAGTAAAAAACTGAAAATAACTTTACATTAGTGTGTATATTTGACCTTTCAGTATGAGTGGTTAGCTTAGCGCCGACACTTTCCCTCACGGAGGCCCCTAAGGCGCTCCAGGGCCAATCATTTTGGGGTTTCTGGTAGGTTTTGTGGTTGGAACATATTCACTCAGCAGTGAGAACCTACGAGAAACACTAAAACCCATAGATCCTGGAGCGTCTTAGGTAAGTAAAGGCACCATGCACACCACCCATACAGGTCAAAGGTCAAATATAGGCGCTAATATCAACTTTTCCACATTAAAAGTTCAGCTCTATAATGTTGTTAGTCTATGGGCCAGAGTAACACTTCATTTGAAAGACCTACATAACTGATCTAGAAGAATCTTTTCCTTGTATTGTTTTTTTTTTTTCATCCTTGTTTTCATCTAATTTGTTTATGCTATTTTGACACTTTTTTCCAAGAAGCTTTTAGATTTGGGTAAAGCCCGACTGGAGAAAATGTGCTTGGTTCAGGTGGGGGTTAAGAGGTTAAATATAGTTCACAGGTTCACAATGTACCAAAAACAAAAAACATTTCATAAACAAAATAGGTTTATGGTGCTTTAAATTGCAAGTTAAAGGGACTATACAGAGTTTAAAAACGTTAAAATCATGTTCCTCTATGTCCTAAAGTGTAGAATGAGCTCAGACCTGTTCACCACAACTGCCTCTAAAATCCTGCACTGTCACTCAGAAACGTGTCACTTCAGGTCTGAAGTGCCGTCATGCACGAGCTTAATATAGAAGCTGCAGTTACACGTATGACCTGAGGTGGCAGTAGTGAGTATAAAATGGCGAACTTGCATCTAGCCCCTTTAAAGCAGTACTAAGTAACGTGTTTACCTTAATAAATCCTTCCCGTAGTCCCTGTGGGGGTAATGCAAGTGTTTATGGGATGATTGGAGGGTCTTTCATCTCCCCCTGGTGTCTCTGACCAGAAAACCATGTTTGCAACTTGACCGCCACCGGTGCGGAGAAAGCAATACACACTAATGTAATCACGAAGAAGAAGCTAACAGGCTAACGGGCAAAGCTAACTGCGGGCTAACGTCACTTTAAACCAGGGGTCACCAACCTTATTTCAGCTGAGGTTTACTTTAAGAGCATTAAGTTGTTCAAGGGCTACCAGTTAAAAACAAATCCCAAAGACTTAAATGTACACTGTTCACTTATAGGATATTGACCCCATATTATATTAAAATAGATTTATTTTAAACTCATACTGAGTCACAAGAACCAAAATAACTGTAATTTTAAGAATTAGATTCAAGAAAATGAAGTGTTTTACACTTTAGAAAAAGTCCCAAGGGCTACTGGACATGCCCCAAAGGGCCCCTGGGTGCCCGCGGGCACCACGTTGGTGACCCCTGCTTTAAACAGTATTTACAGCCAATTTGAGTGAAAAAAAATATTTCCATTGTATAATTGGATGCACAGTAACCCTCTGTCCCTTCGCCTTTCCTGTCAGCGTAGTATTTACTCTCCAAGACAATTAATAAGTTAAAAAATCGTAACTTGCTACTACACCTGCAGTTGCACTTAGGGCCTCTAGGGGGAAGAGTTACTTAGTACTGCTTTAAAGTCATAAAAGATGATTTTTTTTCAGCCAGATGCTAATCATTAGCTAACAGTTTTAACCATAGAAATAAAAAGGAGAAGCTTTGTCAATGTATTTTTCCTATAGCCGTTAGCATTAGCTGTCAAACATTCCAAATTATGAAGGATCCAGATGTTTTCAGCCGTTCTCAACCACATTTAGGTCAAAGCTTAGTTAGAAATGATGCACAGAACGTCTGAGATTTTAGATCAGAATTAGCGTCAAAAAGTGCCCTCTGAGCTAAATGCTAACTCAAATTCAGTTTCTGCTTTTTGTGGGGTCAGATAGTGGCCACTAAACATCACCTTATAATATATTAATGATTGATAAACCACAGGAATGATAAATGTCATGAAGCAAACATGTCATGCTTCGCCATACTAGCACGGCCAATACAAACAGGTACAGGAGTCCGTAGAAGTGCGCGTTTGTCATTTCTGTGACTTATACGCTTTTAAACTATGGACTCTTTACATTTTCATGCCGACACAGACCCCCCCCCCCCGTTGTATCTAGTGGCTCGGAGTTGATCCTCATAAACAGATGGCGCAGGAGGATCACGGCACGTCCTGATCCCAAAGCCAACACTGCGCTCTTATCCCCTGCAGGTGTCCCACATTATCACCATAACCATCACCGAACGGCTGACAAGAGAGAGTGTAACGGCTAAACAAACAGCTCTGCAGTTTTTAATTACACTCTAACTGTGTTGAAATGACAGCGGACCAATCCTCGGGTAAAACAGTGCCCAAATAACAAGCAGGTTTCTTGGGGATCTTGGTGTCTAAATGTAGCTGACTGATCGCTCGTGTTAGTGTGTTAGCATTAGCATTTAGGCTACTGCTTCCCATTGAGATGAATACAATTGTGAGGGAGTCGCAGGCCCTTTTGTTGGGTCTTTAGGACAAGTGTCAAGTTAGTTATCACATATTTCATTGAAGCCCTATCTATCTATCTATCTATCTATCTATCTATCTATCTATCTATCTATCTATCTATCTATCTATCTATCTATCTATCTATCTATCTATCTATCTATCTATCTATCTATCTATCTATCTATCACAACAGTGAGGGCAGGGGCCATAGCAGTGAGGGGAGGGGCCATAGCACTGAGGGGCGGGGCCACAACAGTGAGGGGAGGGGCCATCGCACTGAGGGGAGGGGCCACAACAGTGAGGGCAGGGGCCATAGCAGTTAGGGGAGTGGCCACAACAGTGAGGGGAGGGGCCATAGCAGTTAGGGGAGTGGCCACAACAGTGAGGGCAGGGGCCATAGCAGTGAGGGGAGGGGCCAGAGCAGTGAGGGGAGTGGCCATAGCAAAAAATATATATCATGCACATCATACATGTTATGTATTCTTATTTCAACAAGAGCAGTGTGTTCTTCTTCTCTTTTTTAAAAATTCTGTTCTGTTATTATTATTATTATTATCTTATTTGAAGGACTGTTTGAGGGTCAAGATGTGATTTTATGGTTAGGGTTAGAATTGGGTTTAGATCAGGGTTAGGATTAAGGTTAGAGTTAGGGACCCTAACCTTAGGTCTGGGTAATACATTATGCCTATGAGTGTCCTCACTAAGATAGAAGTACAAGATCGTGTGTGTGTGTGTGTGTGCGTGCGTGCGTGTGTGTGCGTGCGTGTGTGGCTGGCACAGGCAACTGATACTTTTACTGAAGTAAGAGTAAAGATACTTCATTACAATATTACTCAAGTAGGTAAAATGTACTGAATGATACTACTACTACTACTACTATAATAATAATAATAATAATAATAATAATAATAATAATAATAATAATAATAATAATAATAATAATAATAATAATATTATTAAGTACAGTTTCTTCAAAAAGTTACTCATGAGGCTACTTGAGTTAATGAGTACTACCTGCCTCTGGTCATTATTTGCTAATAAGGAATTATCGGCTAACATTACAGCATTACAGCTTATTACAAAAGCCTTTGAGTTATTATTTCTAACTTTAAACCTCCTGGAGCTGAAAATGGGACTTTGGGTCTTTTTTTTTAAAAGTATTAATATCCAAACTAAATGTCGATATACATAATCCAAAATACTTCACAAAGCATACATGTACAGGCCTGGAGTCCATTATTATGGTTCTAACTCTCCTAACTTGGATGGAGTAATCGAGTGTCAACAGAGCGAGGGAAACTCCGCTCTCACGGATTGGCCACTTCACAGCGCTGTCCATTTTTGGGACTTCCCATGCGCCGCGCCTCCACGTGACAGGCTGCGGGGGGGAGGGGGAGGGGGGGAGAGAGAGAGGGAGAGGGAGAGAGAGAGAGAGAGGGAGAGGGAGAGGGAGAGGGAGAGGGAAAGGGAAAAGCGAGGGAGATTTCCAGAGGGAGTTGTGAAGTATTCTCGAAGTCAGCGGAGTTTCCCAGCGTGCACAGAAAAAACACATGGAGGAGAGGCTTGGGAACGTTGGGGGAATATCATCCCGTTCGTCCCGGCCGTTCATCAGGCAGAGGCACGCGCTGTGGAAGATGATGAAACGCGGAGTAGTAGTAGTAATACTAAACAGGAGTAACTCTGCGTGTTGTGCAATGCATGACTGATACAAATGTGAAACGAGTCCGCCTTAGTGCCAAAATCATCCACTTTTTTACGCAATAACACAACAACACACCACACAAAGACAATACGAACTTTATCTAGTACCAATAACTTACACACAACCATTAAAAAAAACAATATGTATATGTATGTATGTATGTACTGCATAGTTATTACAGGTTGTTGTATTGTATTGTTTTATTGTAGTTATTTTGTCAATGCCATGATCCCACTGTTTATGTCACATGTAAGATAACTATAGTAACGAGAGCAGCTAAATACTGAGTACAAGTAATACATACACTTTCTGCAGCGCCTCGAAGGTCCCCGGACCCCACTTTGGGAACCACTAATGCTAGTACATGACACAAAAACAGCAAGGTACATAGGTTAGACTTAGACTTGTAAAATATAATACCAAATATCGTCTCTTCCTCAAACATTGTTGTTGAATAGGCCTTAACCTCTTAACTCCGGTTTGGCTTTACCCTAATCAAAAAGCTTCTTGGGGAAAAAAAAGCACCAAAACAGCCACAAAAAACCAGAAGAAAACAAGGATGTAGACGCAACGAAAATGTGACAAAAAGTGACAAAAATTCAACATAAAAGTGACAAGAATTCAACAAAAATGTGACAAAAATTTAACAAAAATGTGACAAAAATTCAACAAAAATGTGACAAAAATGCAACAAAAATGTGACAAAAATGCAACAAAAATGTGACAAAAATGCAACAAAAATGTGACAAAAATGCAACAAAAATGTGACAAGAATTCAACAAAAATGTGACAAGAATTCAACAAAAATGTGACAAGAATTCAACAAAAATGTGACAAGAATTCAACAAAAATGTGACAAAAATGCAACAAAAATGTGACAAGAATTCAACAAAAATGTGACAAAAATGCAACAAAAATGCAACAAAAATGTGACAAAAATTCAACAAAAATGTGACAAAAATTCAACAATAAAATGACAAAAAAAAGAAAAGAAAAAAAACTGCATTCGGTTTAGGCGGGTTAAGAGGCTAAATCAACCTCAAATAAGCCAAAAAGCTGAAATTATGATAAAAAAACAACAACAACCCGATAACTGCCACTTTAACTCTTTTTCGGAACATATATTAAATGTTTTCCAGTCCCGACCCACCAGTTGAGACCCTCCTGGGCTAGAACACACTCCTTGCACAGAGCACTTTGACAGCAGCCGGGTGCGCCCCCCAGAGGCGGGCGAAATCACTACAGCATTTCCAGGAAACCGGGCACTTCACTGTCAGCGCTGTTTACACTCCTCTCATTCCAGGGGGAGGAAGAGCGCGAGGTGGTGCCTGTCTTTAGATTGTAACAGGGAAAAAGTCCCCACGAAACCCTTCACCTGCGCTCAGTTATGGGTCACGACATCGCACCTTTTATGCAAAAAGAAGGTTTTGTGGCGCCTTGGATGCAACAAATCCACGCATTTACCACTTATAAAACAAAAACATGGAAACAGTAGATTAACTCGAGGAGGAGGGGGTCAAATTAGGATTTTTGACTTAGTAATAAATGGACAATTTGATCAAGAGAACTGAAACAACTATGACCCTTTGGAGCAATTCCTTTAAAGCTACACTGTGTAGAATTTTACCCCCCAAAATTAAATTGAAATACAAGCTTTTATTTTATGACAGATGTTTTCGGCATCAAACAAACATGTAATTCTGCTGTGAGCGGCTCAGCTCTCCTAAGACATGACACGACTTTACCGGGAGTGGGTACGTCTCCGGCTCGTTTCCATGGAGATGTCGACTAAAGGCAGCAGGATTTGAGATTTAAACAGGTTAGATTGCCGTCCAAATCCATTCATTGACTTCTCACTGCAGTAATAGCGTGTACTGTGTGGAGCTGCTCATTAGGAACATGTTTTGTACTGATGACAATATAGTCCAAAATGTTACGCAGCGTACCTTTAAATGACTCAAAAAAAAAACTGGGAAAACACTGGCAGATACTTTGTTCATTCTGTGTAAATGTGACTTCTTTAGAAATAATAAAAGTGGGACATTCTTTAAACAGGGGGCTCTCCATAAAACACGCTTTGGGAAAATGATTGCAGAGCTGTTTCTGTGCATTCTGCAGCTTATTGTCTGCATACTAGGTTCTATGGCAAAACTCAACATCTTTACAACCTGATAAGCCTGACAGCGCGCGTGTGTGTGTGTGTGGGTGTGCGTGCGTGTGCGTGCGTGTCTGGGGCGTACTTGCCACCACTGTCAGCCGGTTGCATTCATGTTGCACGGCCCTCGCCTCTCCTTCCGTCTTCTCCTCAGCAGTGTGATTTCCCGTAAACGGCCCAGGCGCGCTGAGGAGAGCGAGCCCACTGCGCATGCTCCGCCACACTGCAAAAAAAGCAAATGACCCAGACGTTTTCCTCCACAATTAAAGCAAAAAAAAATACAAACGCACGCGTCGTTGCGTCGGGGTGACATTGCGCGTATTCTTTGGATTCAACCCGTCTTTACGCGCCGCATTACGCACGGATAAAGCGGCCGTTTGCGGTCTCTGGGTGGCTGTGTTGCTTTGTTTTTGCAGTGTCCAGCAGAGGCGCTGTAGTAGAGCAGGGGAATACCCGCTCCTCCGTATATATTCCAGCTTCACCTCTCTCCGAGTTCAGAGCGAGAAACGGTCTCTTAGTGGATACACGAGAAGCCTCCGCGCTACCCAACTCCAAGCACCTGCCCCACGGACTAAACTTTACCTTCGTCCACCCGCGGATCACAAGCAAGTCTGTAAGTACCTCAGACAACTTCAAGTCATGCCTCTTATTCTTTCTTTCTTTTTTTAAAATAATTTCTCGCTGTTTTCTAGACACGAAACGATAACATTATTGACAGTTACTTTGCTGCTGAAATAGTTTTTTTTTGCTCTGGGCATCACTTCTTGATCCGCTTCGTTTTGCGCACAGCAACAACAACAACAAGCCAGAAACTTGCATTACAAAATCACCTCGCATCGCATGCATTCTTTTTTTTTTTTTTTTCAAATCTCATTGAAAAAAGGAAGCTGTATGATTTTAGTGCTATCACTCCGTGGCCCGTCCGTGAACTCGTCTTCTGTTCTCCCCTCAGTTGTAAATCACAGGCAGCATCTAATGCGAGGGGGGGAAGCCTTTTTTTTTCTTGTTTTTTTTTCTTCTCAAATTCCTATCCTTATCTAAAACGATTTTTCTGTCGTTGTTTTTTTTGCAGGAAATCATGCCTGTTTCAAGGTTGAGGATGCGCCCATGGCTGGAGCGGATGATCGACTCCAACAAGGTTCCCGGGCTGCGCTGGCTGGACAAGGTAAAGATTACGCACTGATTAAAGCGCACATACATACACACACATACACACACACGCGCGCTGAGCTGTAGCGCAGATGCAAGGATGTGGTTTCGGCGAATATAGGCGTGGAAGTCACCATTACTTTGAGCTGCATGCACTTCTTGGTCTCGCAACAAACAACAATGTCTCTGTGTGACAGCCTGATGGCATTTCAAGAAAGTTTTTTTTTTAATATCTCTGTCATCTTTGTGTTTGAAGGAGAGGACCATGTTCTCCATTCCCTGGAAGCACGCGGCACGCCAGGGCTGGGAGCTGCACAAAGACGCCTCCCTCTTCAAAGAGTGGGCCTTGCACACAGGTGAGGCACACAGGACTGAGTCTAAAAACCAGGACTAAAGTGTGAAGCTGAGCCGTTGCACATCCAGCGACTAAACCACAAACCTTCTCCGTGCAGGCAAATACGTGGAGGGTCAAGACTGCGACCCCAAGACGTGGAAGGCCAACTTCCGCTGCGCCATGAACTCGCTCCCGGACATCGAGGAGGTGAAAGACAAGAGCGTCAACAAGGGCCACGGAGCGGTGCGCGTCTTCCGGATGCTTCCTGTCGCCAACAAACCACGAGGTGAGAATGCAACACAGGAAACCGCAGCCTCGCCCCGGTTTTTGGTCTAGTTTAGGCAATCGAACATTCTGAAACGGATACATCTGCGCGCTCTGTCTAAAGGGTCTTTGTGTGTGTCGGCGTTTGCACAGACAGGAAATGCAGGGCGACCAAGCAGAGGCGGCACAGCAAGGTGAAATACGAAGAGGAGTCCAGCGACAGCGACTACGTGCCCTCCCCGACGCACCCCCGCCTCCCGTCTGCGCAGGACGTCAGCCGGGACGACAGCCTGGACAGCAGCGTGAAGAGGGAGCAGCCAGGTACGACGAGGCGCCGTTACCGTCCCGCTTTCAGACGCGCAGTTACTTTTAGGCGCTAACACGTTCCTCTCTCTTCCCCTCGTTCTTCACAGATGCCTCATACATGGACCACAACGAAGTCCCCTACTGGTCATCCACGGGGTTCGAGCTGCCCAGGAGGTTTGAAGTGTCGCCGCCTCACAGCTCGTGCCTGGACGACAACGAGATCATCGAGGTGAGCGCTTAATATCACCTTTTTGCGTTCTTCATTGTCAGGAATACCATTGTTTGTCTTGATCTGCTTGGTTAAAATGGGAAAAATGAAAAAAAAAAGAAGAAGTTTTGAAATGTTTGGCCATATTCCTAATGGAGTGCTTCTCTGTCGTGCAGATTTGCATACAAATGGAGGGAGAAAGGCACCAGTCAAATGTTTTCGGCAACAATGAGATCCTGAGCAATGAAGTGCAGCGCTCGAGTCCGGGCAGCCAGTACAGCGAGTGTTCTTCAGGTAAACACCATTATCAGCGATGTCGCTCGGAGCAAAATGTAGAAATCCGCCATGCTCCTCCTTCCACGCGATGGAGAGCTCGTTCCTGACGTCTCGCCGTGTTTTTGTCTTGCAGTGGAGGAGCTAGAGGAGATGCAGTACACCAACCTGGACACGGACTTCTTCACGGCAGATTCGACGCTGAACAGCTACTTCCCGTTCAGTTTCCCCTACTGACCTACCGAGGGCAGTTTTTACTCGGACATTGACGATCATTCTACAGACTATTTCGCACACACAAAAACAGAGCTTTCCCTTTCCGAACTCCACTGAACTGTTTCCATTTTCCCCCCGCCAAGCCTGTGACGTTTAACACAACTCCAGCTCCATCTTCGCTCATTGACTCGTTCTTGCAAGCTGATGTCCCATTGTTCTGGATGCACTGAAGTCGGAGCTGTTTCTATGTAGCATCGCCTCTTCTACACTGGATGTCGACTGTGTATAAGCTACACTTTTATGGATGTTTTGTAAAGCCAGTTTCATTGTTGCTGATTCATGTCCGTTTTTTTGGAGACACGTGTGTATCTGCGGTTGTTGAAGTTGATCGTTCTGAAAATTGCATTAATTTATCTTCCCTCATTCCCAGACAATATTGAGTAAAGCATAAGCAAAGGGACACTAAACATGGGGTTGAATCAGTGTAAAGCAGTTCTGGGGTGGTGCTCGCAAAAACAATGGGCAAAATCAGGGTTAAGCCGGACTTAACTCAAAACAGTTTTAGAGACTCGAAATTGGGAGAAATCTGATGGGACTAAATCTAGATAGTGAGTAGTAAGTGGTGTCTGAGAAATGATGCTGAATCTGTGCCACAGCTGGAGAACCACCTCTGTATGCCGCGCTTTCACATCGTCCCCGGTCTGCTCTGCGGCGGAAGCTCTGCTAACTGTGCCCATGTGTTCACAAACTGTACATAGAGTTGTATCATATTGTATAGTTTTTATTGTATTGAATAAAAGTCTATTTGAGTTATAAAACACCACGTGGTCTTTGTGCGAGTTGCTCTGGTTCAGCCCGGTTTAGCATAACCAACATGTAGTTCATTTGTGCCACAGAAGAATGTAAAAAACAATAAAAAAAAAACAATGATACCTTTATATGAAGTGAAAAAGCTGAAGGCATGTGACACGGGCATTGTGGGAAGTTTTCTTCTTTCTCTCTTCTTTATGCTGATAAGTGCATTACAGCTGGATGTTGGTTGTTCTGCCAATACAGCAACTCTGCAAATCACAGAAAAAAAGTTGCTGATACAAAAAAAAAAAAAAATGTTTTCCCACACATGATCACTTTAGAGCCTTATTTCATTTATTTATTTTATTTTCATTAATGATTTTATTTATTTTGTTCTATTTACCCACAATGCAATATCTCGAAAGAAAAGCATGACTCTGTATTTCGTGTCGTCATCGTGTGTACGTGTGCGCAGTGCCGATGCAGAGCGCCCTCTATCGTCCGCGTGGAGTGACTGCAGCATTTACTAGAAATGCCCTGTTTATTTGAAAGGGCCTGTCGGGCCCGGAGGCGCGTGACTCTACTGTATGTAATGTCTGTGACGATTCCGCAGAAGGAGGCGGATAAACCTGATGTGATCTGACTGGAGGAGGGTTTAGTTTATGACATGATACTGAAGTCAGATTTTGTCTTTGAATGAATTGTTGTTGTTTTAAGTTCTGTCACTCTTAATGGTGTGAAGTTTACTGCAGCTCTGGCTCAGGGATTTTCTTTCTTTTCTTTTTTTGAGGTTATAATTAAGTAGAATTATACGGTGAAGGGTTCAGCCAGGTGTAACAGGCCAGACCTCTGATCCGGACTGTACCCGGGGGCCATTTGATACCCCGGGGTATATTATGGCCTATAGGCTATTTCATAGGGCGGGGCCAGATAGATAGAGTGGGTCGCCCTTTAACCGGAGGCTGGCAGTTCAAATCCATGCTCCTGCAGGTACAGGCTGTTGTTGTGTCCTTGGGCAAGACACTTTGCCTACACCTGTGCACGTATGAATGCAGGGAGTGACTGAGTGGGCGGGTGATCTCGATGTGAGAAGAGACGGATCTTCTTTTCAGTCAGTCTCGCCCCAAACGAACACAAGAATCAGGAGAGGGCGACACAAGTGCGAAGTGCGCTGACTTTTTGCACTAAACGCACTAACATTGTTGCAGCCTCTGTTTATTAGACTAGACTTGATTCATGAATATGTTTTTTCAAAGCGTAAATATCAGATTATAGATTGTATAACTCTATAAAAGTGCCTTTTATCGATGGCGTCTTAGATATTGTGAGTTATCAGGCTGCTGTTATTTAAATGTTGTATTAAAAAGAGCCGGTCTTTTGAACTTATCCAAAAGACTCGGCGCCCAATAAAGAGCCATAAATCACTGAGGGTCAGAGGGCGGCGTTTGGCCCCGGGTCACTTTGTAAAAATATTGTCAGGATCCTTGAGGGACTGGGCACTCGGAGTGTCGATGAAGGTAACCCTCAGTAAGACAGTGGAGCTCATTGTTGAATAGACTGTGATACTCTGACATTGTACCCCTGGGCCAGACACTTCCAGTCCATGTCCACACTTGGTCTTCCCTCTGATGGAGCGCAACAGAGCGAGAGAGAGAGAGAGAACAAGTTTAGGTACTACTGGTAGTGAAAGAATAAAAGTAAAGCAGGAGTCGAACAAAATCTTCTCTCTTTATATCCGAGTTTTGATGCTGTTGGTCCAGGCTCAGCATGAACGGATGCCCAGCCACTCTAAAGAGCATGTTTCCAACAGGTCTGATGAAGACTAAATAAAGGCCTACTTCCTCGTGCTGTCTATATTTCTTAAAGGTACACTGTGTAACATTTTGGACTGTTGCCGGCAAAACAGAACCTGCTCCTAATGACCAGCTCAACACAGAAAACGCTGTTACTGCAGTGTGGAACAAAAGAATGGATTTGGATGAGAACCTAACCTGCTTAAATCTCAATTTGCCTTTCGTCACATCTCCATGGAAACGAGCTGGAGACGTACCCACTCCTGGTGAAGTTTACAGCCATGTTTTAGGAGGGGTGAGGTATTTTTCAATGGTGAAAACATCTGTCACAAAATAAATGCTTGTATTTCATTTATTTATTGGGTGAAATTCTACGCGGTGCGGCTTTAAGATTGCCTGGATCCCTTTCCCAAGAGCACCTATACAAACATTTTTGGAATCCATTTGGACACCGAGAGCGAGCAGCCATTTTGTTGTTTCTATTAAAGGAAGTGACTTGGATGTTTCAGCTCCAATAAATTATGCAAATTATGGAATGAACATTAATACTTTAGTCCTCGAAAACCAAGTGTCGTTACCGCTGTAGTGTATAAGTACACTCAATCAAGGAGTAACAGGGCAGACGAGAAGGCGGCCCGGTGCATGGTGAGTGTCCCCCCCACGGCAGGTCCACAACTGTAGTTTCTTTTGTAATGCACCACGCAATACAGGACAGACACAACATGGCAGGACGAGCAGGGCAAGGGCCTGTGGGGGGGGGGGGGGGGGGGGGCGGGACATCAAACTATAGCCAACATCAAACTATAGCCAATATTACGCAAAAAAAGAAAGGAAAGGAAAAAAAAAGACAAGATAAATAAATACATTTACATTTACAGGTATTGATGTTGCTATTACTGATTCTGGCCATGAGCTCCATGAGTAATAAAGGAGATACATTTATTATTATTATTATAATCACTGGTGTATTTGTTTATTTTATTATTGTATATTCAACAAAATCAGAAATCAGACTTAATCACAGCCATTCAACTTGTACATTTACTGTTGTCCTGTTTACTGTATTATTTTTTGTTATTCGCCCCCCTTCGTCACTGTATCCTCCTCACTGGGTGTTAACATGTCGCAAAAATAAATAATAACTGTGCTGAGCCCTATAGTTTTCACCGCTGATGGAACCGTCTCCATGGTTACATATACGTTCCATCTCGAAAACCTACCAGACACCCTAAAAAAAACTGAAATCAAATGGATCGTGGAGCGTCGGAGAGGCCACTGAAAGGTCAAACACGCACTCATTTGAACTTTTAATGTATTCATTTATTTCATTCAAACGTGACATCCCATAATCACAACAAAACTGACAAAAACTGACAAAAACTGACAAAAACTGACAAAAACTGACAAAAACTGACAAGCCATTACAGTATGAAGATCAAGTCTGATAATGTCTGCCCCTTTTACACTCTACAAGTGTACAAAAAACATATACATAACTTATACTGTAGATATTTACAGTACTATTTACAGATGTTGTTGTATTCTATATTCAGTTATTTACAATAATTAAACTTCAGAACCATCATATTCATGTTTATTCACGATTGTTCAAATCAAATATCTCACATGATTCAAGTCCAAGTCTAGTTTTCCTCCTTCTTCAACATCGTAGCTTCGTGTGTTTCTTCCTGACACTTTCACAGTTTATTCCTGTCCCTGTGACAGTTTGCTCCATTGCTTGAAATTGAACCTGTGGTTTCTGTTCCTTTCAGATTACAGGACTTTCTCTTTTCTCAGACCTTTCTTGGATGTTCACTGGCAATATTTTTTTATTTGCTTTATATAAAACCTAAAGGATATAAAGTCATGTCATACAATTTTAGTGACTTACCGTTTGATAAACAGTGGACTTGATGGACCTCTGTATCTTAGATTATATATCATTTAGAGTTTGTGTAATAACCCTTTAATAAACTCATGACTTGATCTGAATCCTGCAGAAACCATGAAGAGGGGGCTTCTAACTGGGTGAGTGATGAGGGTGAGTCAGCCCCCGGGGTCAGCTGGGGTCACACTAGTCCCCGAGTGAATGATCAGCCTAACGGAGTTGTCAGTGTGTTCCGCGTCGACGTGCTGCCACCTGCCTGTCCCGCGGCAGCACTGACGGAAACAACAAAGCAACACATAAAGATAACAATAAGTGACTAAACAAACAAAAAAACACGGATGAATAAAAGAAGTCAACACATAAGCAGATTTGGAAATCAACGCGTTTCCGTCTTGTCCAAAGCGCGCCAGCGTGTCTGTCGTGCGTAAACGTCTCTTCATTTCAAGCCTCTGTTTTCAGGCCGGTCTGGAGACGCATGGCGCAGCCGCCGGAGGAGGAGGAGGAGGAGGGTGGGGGGGGATTACCCATCGCGAGGAGTCGGTGTCATAAAAGCACCTGCATCCACGGGCGGACGTGCCAGTCAGAGCGGGACAGGACAGCGGCCAGGAGGAGGAGGAAGCAGCAGCAGCAGCAGAGGACAATTCCCCGCGGACACTACGGCGATACGCCCGGACCTAACCACTTGTGGACATTTCATCGACCAGCGTGTGAAGGTAATGTGCGCAACGACGCGTTAAGCCAAGGTGTGCGTAAAAGTGCTCTCCAACAGTCCCGGTCCAAATCAAACTCGCTTTCTTGCACTTTTACGCGCGCCGTTGCATCGACGTTTCGCTCTTTTTTGCTCTTGTCCTCGACTTTTGATGCTAAGTTAGCTTGTCAGTTATGGTGTTTTTTACTCTCGCTGACTGTAGAATGCCCTCCCCCCTCCCCCTCCCTCCCCCTGCCGGTGAACCACACGGCTCTAAATGCGCCAAACGCAGCGCCGTCGCCCCGGTGAGCAGCGGGTAAACAAGTGTTGTGTCTCGACTGCTCACACAGGAACGCGGACATGTCTCCTGCGCGCGAGAAGATGAGACCGTGGCTCGTGAGGCAGATCAACTCCAGCGCCATCCCCGGGCTGCGCTGGATGGACAAGGTGAGAGTTTGCTTTGATCAAACTTATCCCATCCGCCGTTAAAGGAGACGTGAGGAACATGTCTTCATCTTTACCACACGTGCGCCAAAGACAATCTTGCCAGAGAAGTAGAGGCACAATATCTCTGACTTCACACAGACAGGGCTTTTCCAGGCATAAACCAAACAACACATTTCTGAGGTCGACATGCAGGTGTTAATGCGGCTGGAAATGTGTTTCATTTGTATTAGGTGTGAGAGGGGTTTGAAGGGTGAATAAGTGGACTTTTAACCACATTGTTTCCAAGAATATAGTGCTGAGATTTTGCTTGACACATGCTGATTAGTCATAACATATAAAACATGGTCATAATGTGGGCCGAGGTGCCAAACAAGCCCCTCAGCTCGTCTGCATTTGCCTGTGGAACATTTGTACTTGCACGATTTTGCACAAGGTTTCGATACAGTAAACCACGCCTTGATGTTTTGGATCCGGGGCCGGACTCTCCACCTGAAAACGCAATGTTTGTGGCTTATCGGCGAGTGTTAACGTCAGGCCCAATTCCAAATGACTGCAGTAGTGTTTATGTAATAACAGAAACACTTGGCCTGCAGTAAAAAGTGAAAAGAAAAAAGGCGACTGTCCACTCGAGCTGGGTACTGTTAAACCATATCGGAAAAGTAGTTCAGAAAGATTAAGTATTGGATTTTTTTTAAATATATCTTTAGATCCAAGTTTTGAGCCTGTTGGTCCAGGGACAGCATAAATGGATGAATGATAATACATATTTTTTCCCTCCAATTTTCGGCAATTGCGAAAAATGTTGCCCAATGTATGCCCATAAAAAAGTAATCTATACATTATTTTTTGTGCCAATGTTTTCTTTTTCCCATTTTTTCCTCCAACCCAATTTATTTCCACTTTTCCCCCCCTATTTCTGCCCCATTTGTTAACCACAATTTTCTCAAATGTACCGGGATCCACACACACAATAGAAAACTATAGCACAGAGAACACGAGTGCATTTAGTATTTTGTCAGACTCTGTGGGCAGACATGGCGTTTCTTTCACGGATTACTCTCCTGCTCTTGGAGAGAATCATAGGCAAAACATGCTCTAACCCACAGACACACAAGCCTTTGCTGTTGACATAAGAGGGAAGTCACTGTCCACTCCCTCTTTAATGACCTGGACCAAATCTGGAGTAAGCCTCCAATGAATGCAAGACTAAAGCTAAGAGGAAGAGTCTCATCCAGCTACAGGCGAGTTTATTACATCTCACATACAAAGTCATTTTAAAGAACCAAACAGGATTGCAATCAATACATAATCAATTCTTAGCCTAAAATTCTGCTTATTCAACGCCCAGTGAAAGAAATGCAGTGGAACAGAACAAAAAACAGTGTTCACAATATATAACATTAGGGCTGGGACTTTAATGCGTTTATTTTGATTAATTAATTACAAAGTTGTTAATGCGTTAAAAATTGTAACGCCGGAACCTTTCTATCCTCGTGTTTCCGGTAGGCCCTGGGGACTAACGTAAGCTTTAAAAAGTAAGTAAGTAAGTAAGTAAGTAAGTAATCTTTATTTATACAGCACCTTTCACAGGCAAAGGCTACAAAGTGCTTCACAACACAGTTAAAAGCAGAAATTACATACAATATAAAAAGGGGGTCAAAACAACACAGACATCATAGCAGCCCAAAAGTAGCTAATTAAAAGCTTGAACAAATAAATGTGTCTTAAGTTCGCTTTTGAGAGAATCAACAGAGTCAATTGAGCGCAAAGAGGGCGGAAGATCATTCAGCCTCGAAGGATCGGTCGCCTCTGGTACCAAAACTCGTACGTGGAACCTTCAGCAGATTCTGATCCACAGACCTCAGAGCCTCACAGGGCAGGGTTGCCAGGTCTGGGCAGCCAAACCCGCCCAAAAATATCTGAAAACCGCGGAAAACCCGCGGACATACGGCGCGGCTGGAATTTTCAATATTGTTTACAAGTTAACAGAGCCCATGATGATGAGAAATCGCCCCTACTCCCCTCCCTTATTGAAAAAGCAGCTTACAGAGCCTTGGATTTGCCTTCGAAATAGTGATTGTGATCAATTCAACATTGATTACAGCAAGGCAAAAAACCGCGGACAGTTTTTTTCACCCGCGGAATGGCTTTAAAAACCGCCCAATTCCGCGGTTTAACCGCGGACCTGGCAACCCTGTCACAGGGGTGTAAGGCTGGACCAGAGCACTGATGTAAGAAGGAGCCTGACCGTGCACGGCTCTGAAGGCTAGAACCAGAACTTTAAACTTGATCCTATAGGACACTGTAGGAAAAAGACGTCCTGTAACCCCCATGCCCCCTATTGTAATATGTAATTATTCATATATTTTTTGTTTGTATATGGGGCAATCATTTGTTTTTTGTTGTCTGTATGTGTCTGTCTGTTTGTTTGTGTGTGTGTGTGTGTGTGTGTGTGTGTGTGTGTGTGTGTGTGTGTGTGTGTGTGTGTCTATTGTCTTGTCCTTTCATGTATGTTTTTAAGTTGAAATAATGATAAAAAAATATACAAATAAAAAAAACGATCCCTCCCATATTTTAGGCCTATGTTGGGGGTGTATGGGTATAATATAAGAGTAAATGTTGTGTACTGTATGTGTTACCGCTACTTAAACATATCAGA
This sequence comes from Gobius niger, assembly GCF_951799975.1. Classification (NCBI taxonomy): domain Eukaryota; kingdom Metazoa; phylum Chordata; class Actinopteri; order Gobiiformes; family Gobiidae; genus Gobius; species Gobius niger. The sequence goes on from NC_136862.1 coordinate 32,334,049, forward strand.
TGAAAACAAGTAAATTAAATGAAGTAAAGCAGACTACAACAGCAGCATCAATAATACTAATGATCCATAAAATATAATGATCACCATTGCTAATATTATCACTATTATCATGAATGACAATAATAAGTAATATTGTTTAGGCTGGAGCATTAATATCAGCACCAGTGTCCAAAGACATGCATAATATTGGGTATAGTTGTGATACTGATTGTTATTTTTGGGGGGTGGGGAGGATCTTGCTTTCGTGTCTGTGCATTAGAATAAAAAAAGGCCATTAAAAGGACTCGACACTTATTCTTATTGTATTTGTGTTTGAAGGAAAAGAGCGTTTTCTCCGTGCCCTGGAAGCACGCGGCGAGGCACGGCTGGCAGATGGACAAGGACGCCTGCCTCTTCCAGAAGTGGGCCATCCACACAGGTGACATAACAATCACCGCGGCGCTTACGGCGTGAGGAAGCGGCTTTCCAAGTAAAACTGTGGTGTAAAAATAGGTGGTGATGCCGTCCCGGAGGCATGGCCGGTATGCGGAATACGGCAGTACAGGTTTTAGTGGAGGACGGATGGGATGGGAGTCTTGTAATGGCTGCTAAACTTAGTCAGCTGCTCTTATTGACATGTTTGTATGGGGATAAGTGAACAATGTTGGGTAGTGGGGACAAAATATGCACTTAAAATACTTGCACAAGTACATTACTGATGTACTTTAGTGCAGAGGAACTGTTTGAGCAGGAATGTTTTGTTTGCTGTAATTAGACAAAATATATGGAATGTTGGCAGAATGTTTATGTCTAACTTCCTGTTGCCCAGTGGAGGGTAAAAGACTAGCGCTATTTCACCATTAACGTTAGCCTTTAGCTTCAATGCTAAAACAGCTATTTATAAACACAGGATGTAGATTTTCAACGTCTTACCACCCGCCTAAACCAGATGCATTCTGTCCTCTTTGGCTATTATATAGGCCAGTGTAACGCCTCATTTGAAAGCTAAGACCCACAAAAAAATCTTTTTTCTCGCATTGTTGCTGTGTTGTGTCACCTTTTGTATGTTTTTTTTTATTTTTATTTTTTTTGTCACATTTTTGTTGAATTTTTGTCACATTTTTGTTGAGTTTTTGTCACATTTTTGTTGAATTTTTGTCACTTTTTCTTGAATTTTTGTCACATTTTTGTTGAACTTTTGTCACATTTTTGTTGAACTTTTGTCACATTTTTGTTGAACTTTTGTCACATTTTTGTTGAACTTTTGTCACATTTTTGTTGAATTTTTGTCACTTTTTCTTGAATTTTTGTCACATTTTTGTTGAACTTTTGTCACATTTTTGTTGAACTTTTGTCACATTTTTGTTGAGTTTTTGTCACATTTTTGTTGAACTTTTGTCACATTTTTGTTGAACTTTTGTCACTCTTTGGTTGAGTTTTTGTCACATTTTTGTTGAATTTTTGTCACATTTTTGTTGAATTTTTGTCACATTTTTGTTGAACTTTTGTCACATTTTTGTTGAACTTTTGTCACATTTTTGTTGAATTTTTGTCACTTTTTCTTGAATTTTTGTCACATTTTTGTTGAATTTTTGTCACATTTTTGTTGAACTTTTGTCACATTTTTGTTGAATTTTTGTCACTTTTTCTTGAATTTTTGTCACATTTTTGTTGAACTTTTGTCACATTTTTGTTGAACTTTTGTCACATTTTTGTTGAGTTTTTGTCACATTTTTGTTGAACTTTTGTCACATTTTTGTTGAACTTTTGTCACTCTTTGGTTGAGTTTTTGTCACATTTTTGTTGAATTTTTGTCACATTTTTGTTGAATTTTTGTCACATTTTTGTTGAACTTTTGTCACATTTTTGTTGAACTTTTGTCACATTTTTGTTGAGTTTTTGTCACATTTTTGTTGAACTTTTGTCACATTTTTGTTGAACTTTTGTCACTCTTTGGTTGAGTTTTTGTCACATTTTTGTTGAATTTTTGTCACATTTTTGTTGAATTTTTGTCACATTTTTGTTGAACTTTTGTCACATTTTTGTTGAACTTTTGTCACATTTTTGTTGAATTTTTGTCACTTTTTCTTGAATTTTTGTCACATTTTTGTTGAATTTTTGTCACATTTTTGTTGAACTTTTGTCACATTTTTGTTGAATTTTTGTCACTTTTTCTTGAATTTTTGTCACATTTTTGTTGAACTTTTGTCACATTTTTGTTGAACTTTTGTCACATTTTTGTTGAGTTTTTGTCACATTTTTGTTGAACTTTTGTCACATTTTTGTTGAACTTTTGTCACTCTTTGGTTGAGTTTTTGTCACATTTTTGTTGAATTTTTGTCACATTTTTGTTGAATTTTTGTCACATTTTTGTTGAACTTTTGTCACATTTTTGTTGAACTTTTGTCACTCTTTGGTTGCGTTTTTGTCACATTTTTGTTGAATTTTTGTCACATTTTTGTCGAATTTTTGTCGAATTTTTGTCACATTTTTGTTGAATTTTTGTCACATTTTTGTTGAATTTTTGTCACATTTTTGTCGAATTTTTGTCGAATTTTTGTCACATTTTTGTTGAATTTTTGTCACATTTTTGTTGATTTTTTGTCACATTTTTGTTGATTTTTTGTCACATTTTTGTTGTGTTTACATCCTTGTTTTCTTCTCATTCTTTGTGGCTATTTTGGTGTTTTTTTCCCAAGAAGCTTTTTGATTAGGGTAAAGCCAAACTGGAGAAAATGGGATCCGTTCAGGTGGGAGTTAAGGGGTTAAATATTTAGTCATTCCGGGCGAGACACAGCAAACAGTCGTTACCCTAACAAGTTAGCATCACGTTGCCGGCTACGTACCGTGCACAGAGTTGAAGTCCTATTCAATACAATGGGATTCTGCTGATTTGAATCCTTTTAAACATCCAAAAGTTTACATTTACTCTGGATTTCAGCCGTGCTTTTTGTTTTATTTACATTGATCATCTTAACATATATATATTTTTTCATACACAGTGAAGGCTTATTTTAAATATTTTCCCTGGTTAATAAAACACTTACTATTATTGTAATGAAGTGGCCTTTTATGTGCCGTTTATTCCCCAGGAGATTAAGACAAAGTTGTTGTTTTTTTGCTATGGATCTTTGCACAGTGTGGACATGGTGATTGTGTGTAATGTGAGTTGTGTATCTTAATCTCCTGCTGAAACAACAACAAACAAAAGTCCCAAAACTGAAGAAGACCAGAATACAGAATAAGAAAGATACACGTGACCATTTCTCTAGGCAAAGTGAAGATATTTATGTACTGAGAATACGCCTTCAAAAAAAGAGGTTTGATAGTGAATGTGGGAAAAGCATTACTAATGAAAATGTTGTGTTTCGGTGCAGTCAGTTGTTTAAAAAGAGCCTTGTGCAGTAAGTGTAAAGTTTCACTATGACTCCAGATTGCCGTCTGTGCACTTCTGGCGCCGCAGGTTCCGGAGTTAAAATAGACCGTGAAACATGGCGGTTCATGGTGTTGTTCACATTGTCAGCAACAACAAAACAATCTAGTTAACCCCTTAACTCCCGCCTGAACCGAGCACATTTTCTCCAGTTTGGCTTCACCCCCAGTCCAAAAGCTTCTGGAAAAAAGGTGGGAAAAAGCAACAAAACTGAGACGAAAACAATGATGGAAATGTGACAAAAAAGTGAGAAAACATTGACAAAAAAGTGACGAAAACAGGATGACAAAGTGGCAAAAATGTCACAAAAATGTCACAAGAAATTGACAAAAAGTGGACGAAAAAATGACAAAAATGTGACAAAAAAAATGACAAAAAGTGACTAAAATTTGATAAAAAATTGACGAAAAAAATGACAAAAATGTGATTAAAATTTGACCAAAAAAATGACTAAAAAAATGACAAAAAAGTTACAAAAATTAGTTGAATACCCAACAAAAAAATGATGGAAAAAAATCTGATGACGTGAGGAATAAGATCCTCTCGGTTCAGGCGGGAGTTAAAGGAGGTTAAAGAGTTGCAACGTGAAAAAATACTTTTAATTACAATAATTATTGAAATGGAATCTAGTTACAAAATCCATGTAAGAGTACATTTGTTTGAATGTCTTTATTATTATTATTATTATTTTTTTTTATATTTTATATATTTTCTGCCTGCTAGTTTCTTATATAACGTAGTGTGTTTGCAATGTTTCCATCCGTTAATATTCATCAGCAGATCCATCCAGTCCGATTGGCACAACATTTATTAACCACACGGACTTCCTTTCTTTTTCTTACACGCACAAACATTGTCTTCTGAACGTCAATCAAAATTGTCCAAAAATGAGCTCATCACACAACTGTTGTGTGGCCATCGGGTTATGTTGATCTATTCTTTGCAGGCAGGGCATAGTATTTATATTATTCTCATATTATTTTGCAATAATTTATGTAAATGAGGGTGCAAGGTACAAATCAATCATATTTCTTGTGTTTTGCATGATGTGTGCATACGAATAGGTGTGAAATTGAAAACCAGAAAACCATGGCCAAATACAATTAAGCATCAACTCCAACTCGAAGTTTGTTTTACGAGTACTTGAGAAACACAGGAAAGACTTTCCAAAGTGTGACCGTCACGATCTTGTGGACGTGTAGTTAGCTCAGCTTAAGCGGAAGTGAGCAGAGTAAAAGTAATAAGAACTTTGTACAAATATAGTTGTGAACGACAAACATGTTGTTACATTAGCAATAACAATTATACAAGACTGTTCGCAGCATCACTTACATATCATAATGGTAAAACTTCAATGACCTTGGGGGATCTCTAAATATGATCTAAATGAGCTGAAAAGTGATGGGACACCCTATTGTACAGAATTAAAGGAGCTAAAAATCAGCAAAATCCTATTAAAAGTAGAGTGATGACATCCTCACTTAAAGGGATATTTCAGGATTTTTGACATAGGGCCTCATTTCCTGGTTATCCAGAGTCTTCTTGAAGAGTTTCGTTGCGCTAGGCTAATGCAAGGCTAGTGCACTTCTATGGTATCAGCTAGCCTGCATTAAAAACAGTGTGACCCGCTCCACAGAGCACCTGAGGCAAATCACTTATAACACCAGACTAACCATATAAATGTCTGTGTCCATAGAGTGATTTTAACCATTTTGCATTTAAAATAACTTATATTTGAGCTGCATCAGCTTTGTGGTTGTATAAGCTACGCAGCGGCGGAGTGATCTGCTAGAAAATAGTCCCTCAAAATGCGATCATTCATGTGACGCAAGGTCAGTTATATAAAAAAAAAACATTCTATGGACACAGACATTTATATGGTTAGTCTGGTGTTATAAGTGATTTGCCTCAGGTGCTCTGTGGAGCGGGTCACACTGTTTTTAATGCAGGCTAGCTGATACCATAGAAATACGATAGCCTTGCACTAGCCTAGCGCCACGAAACTCTTCAAATATAAGAACTGCTTGAATTACAAAAAAAGTATCTCCAGAAATCAGCAACACTCTGGATAACTGGGAAATGAGGCCCTATGTCAAAAATCCTGAAATATCCCTTTAACAAAAGGATAATTCATGATCCATTTTCATGTCAAAACAAAGCTTTGTCAGTAATAGACCTAACGCTACACTGGGACATTTACTCGAGTAAGAGTATTGCTGTGTTAAAATATTACTCAAGTAAAATTGCTCCAAAAGCACTTGAGTAAAAGTCTCTTCCAGGCCTTTGGTGAAGTATGTTTTGTCGCTCATGCACGTGGCGATCTCACAGACTAACACAAAGGTTTTTTTTTTGCAGGCAAATACGTGGTGGGTCAGAAGTGCAACCCCAAAACATGGAAAGCCAACTTCCGCTGCGCGCTGCACTCGCTCCCGGACGTGGTGGAGGTCAAAGGCAAGGGCGTCCAGAAGGGCCAGGAGGCCACGCGAGTCTTCAGGATGCTGCCGGAGTCCCGCAGGCCTAGAGGTGAGAGGAAAGACACATCAGGAGTCAGCAACTGTGACAACGCACTGAACTCTTTACCCGCCGGGTCTTTCCCCGTCCTACATTTATGTTTCATGTCTTGTTTTCACAGAGAGACGAACAAAGCCACGCAAAACCAAATTGAAAAGAAAGGTAAGGCACATTTACTACTTTGGTTCTTATTTCTATCTGATTATCTATAGCATTACCGCAAAGTGCCACCAAATGTAGATTGTAAGGACGTTTGTACGAATACAGTTTCCGTAAAAGGCTCTGCAAAAAGTGTAAAGCTGGATGTGTGTTGTTGGATTTTGAATTTTTGAAGCCGCAAGGTCATTCTCTTACTGGTGAAGTGAAGGACTGTGACCGCCCTGGCTCTGGAGTTAACACACTTTGTCTTTTCTCACTGAATATTTTTGTGTTTGCAGATCAAGATTGAGAAACCAGACTCAGATTATGAAGAGTCCACAAACTGTCCATTTGAGCCATCGCTTCCTGACCGAGCTCCCACTCAGGAGAGCACCGTGGACAGCACCGTGGACAGCACAGTGGACAGCACAGTGGACAGCACAGTGGACAGCACCATGTACAGAGAGCAGCAAGGTCATTTTCATTTCTAAGCAACATAAAATGTACACTCTGCACTTGCCATCAAGGGTGGAAATTGGATAAAACGGAAAGGAGTAAAATACAAAAAAAAAAAACAATATGGTTAGCGCACTTGTTTTCCATCAAGAATGTCCTGGGTTCGAATCCCTTGCATGAATTTGCCTGTTTTCCCCGTGTTTGGACAGGTTTCCTCCGGTTCATCAGATGGACTAACCCTCCATCTGATCAATGCATTTTCGTTGTACAATTATCCATCCATCCATCCATCCATCCATCCATCCATCCATCCATCCATCCATCCATTTTCTTTTCCGCTTTATCCGGGGCCGGGTTAGTCTCAGCAGAGACTTCCCGATTCACACACACCTCCTCCAGCTATTCTGGGGGGGCCCCGAGGCGACACCAAGCCAGTTCGGAGACATAGTCCCACCAGCATGTCCTGGGTCTTCCACGAGGCCTTCTATAGGACATGTTCCAGGAGGCATCCGGAACAGACGCCCTAGCCACCTCAGCTGGCTCCTTTCGACGTGAAGGAGCAGCGACTCTACTCCGAGCTCCTCCCGGGTAACTGAGCTCCTCACCCGATCTCCAAGGGTGCGCCCAGCCACCCTGCGAAGGAAACTCATTTCGGCCGCTTGTATCCATGATCTCGTCCTTTCAGTCATGACCCAAATCTCATGGCCATAGGTGAGGGCGGGAACGTAGATCGATCGGTAAATCGAGAGCTTTGCCCCGACTCAGCTCCCTCTTCACCACGACAGACCGATACAGCGCGACTAGAAAATAGTTAAACTAGAAAATAGCAAACACAGTAGATATTTGTGGGCATGTTGCATTTGTGATTGCATGTGTTGCAGTATCAGGGCCCCAGATCTGATACAGACTCTTAATGAGCGATTGCGGCGTGAATAAACAAAAAGCTCATTTAACTCCACATTTGCTACTCGTTTTATACGTAGAAGTGAGGATTTGTTTGTGTCGTCTATGGTCAATCCAAATTGTCATTATGCCACAAACGGGATTACCTCTGAAGTCAGATATTGACTCTAAATGGGATGATGTGATGGTAAAGGATGGCAGATTGTGACTAACCACATGTGACTGTGTTGCAGATCTGAAAATGGATTTGGACGTCCCTGATTGGGCGCAGATCGTCGAAGTCGGAGTTGGGTCGGAGAGATATAACTTCCAAGTGTCTCCTGAACACAGCCCAGGTACAGGATGATCTTAAATAAAGGAGAGGGAGAGGCTGGGGGGGGGGCTGAGAATAGTCACAGTGTGCGATTCTCTGAGATTACTCTGACTCGTGCCAATAAAACAAAAAAACAACATTGTAACATGCCACAAACCCAATGCTTACACTGTTTTCTGTGTCTTTGCCGCAGAATCATCAGATTATGACTTCAACAATTTCACAATCACGGTAAGCACGACTAAGCTGTTAAGTTCTACATTAGACCACGAGCACTTTTCATTGACAGGAATACCCCTACTTGCCGATTTTACTGGTCTGAAATTGGTCTCTTTTAAACAACATGATTTGACTTAACCATGTTGTCTAGAAAGTGCTGTTATTCGGCGACTGTTCGTGTGAAGAAGATCCCTTTGTGATATTTGTCAGGAAGAATTGATATTTTCCTCCACATTTTCACGTGTGTGAGACTCTGAGCATCCAGTGTTGCTCTTTCAGATTTGTCGGCCTGCAGAGAAAGACGCACGCTGGAGCTGTTTAGATGGAAAGGGGTTTCCTGCCAATGAACTGTGCACCAGCCCAGGCAGCCAGTGGAGCGAGACCTCCTCAGGTAAATGGGACACGCAACAGTATTATGCCTACGCAATATTAGCCCTGCGGTACGGGTTCCTGAAGGTTTTTGACTAACTTTCTTTTGGCGATTGTAGGATTTTAACTTTAAGGGGAGACACTACAGGCAAAACTCAATTTTTTCAGTTTTCAGGTTTTGGGCCAAATTGGTCTCTGAAAATATAAGCTTTCACCCGGAAACCAAAAATATGCCGAATCTTCACAAAAACATGTTTAAATATTGCGCTGATTCAATGTTCCCCCATAGACTTATATGGGAGAATGCAATTTCAAGGGCCTTTTTCTCAAAACACATTTTTCTGTCATTGTGGCGACACTGTGTCCACGTCAGTCGGACCTAAAGACTTCAAATTTTCCAGCCTTGGACTGAACAATATATGGAAGATTTTTTCAGAGGGATTTTTTACTATTTAATCCCTAAAGCCCCATTTATTGAGTTTTGGATGTCAAAAAATAAGGCGAAAATTAAATTTTTACAAATTTTTCCACTAAAAAACAGCTTATTTTAAAACTAAACAAGAAATCCAAAATCCCCTCTGAGAAAGTCTTGGTAACTCATTCATCAATAAAATGAAACCATAAATTTGAATGTAGCTCTATCCATTATTCAGATTTCGTCGCCGAAAAGATGGGAAATTTGGGGCATTTTTAGGCATAACACACCTTGTTCTTATATGAAAAGATATAATGACAGAAAACTTGCAATGTATTTTCTTCTCACATTTATGTCAGTGATCGACAGCAAAAGCTTCAAATTGATATTTGTAAATATACATTTTTTCCCTATTCACCTGCAGTGTCTCGCCTTAATTAAAAATAAAAAAAAGATGTAAATTTACACATCAAGCGGAGTGTGTTTCATAAAAAAAAAAAAAAAGTTCAGATTGTGGCGATATTTTAACATTTGCTAGCATGAAACTACGTTAGCTCCAAGGCTAAAGCACAAGTATTTCCATCCTGGGGAAAGCTAGTATTATGTTGCAAATAATCAAACATCTGTTTTCTGCCAAAAACAGATCAAAACACAGACAGGAAACAGCTGTTATGCCCTCGCCTAGCAAGTTAGCATCATGTTGCTATGCTACATTCCATGTGCACAACCGGTTTCTTAAGACAAACAAACCTGCTAGTGCAATTGTGACAGTCATAAAAAACAAAATCACGACATGAACTTTTATTAACATGATTTTCTTCCTACAGCTTATAAAGGAAAACACTCTAAATGAACATACTTAGTACTTACTTAGAACTTACTTAGGGCATATACGTTTTTTATTTAATTTGGAAACATGGGTAAACTTTGGTAGCGACATTGTACAGCATATGATTATAGTAATATTAGAAAAAAATAGTTGAATATATTTCGAAACTTAATATGTCAAATACACTGCCAATTGTACTATGATTATGTAATCAATATATACAGTTACATACAGTTAATTCATTCTCTTCTCTATGTGTTAGGACATATTAAAGGTGCATTATGCAACTTTTTATGTGGGAAAAAAAGTTGATCTTTGTGCGTATTTGACATTGTAGTGACCCTGTGGCTGTATGAGTGGTCAGCATGGGGCCTTTACTTTACTCTACAATGCTCGAGGATTGATTGTTTTGTAGGTTTTCTGGTGAGAGGTTCCACTGGCAGAGAAAACCTACAAAACAATTGAACCTGGAGCGTCCTAGAGACCACTGTGATGCAAAATAAAGTCGCTATGCTGAACACTCTGCTGGGTCACTACAAGGTCCAAATCCGCACAAATATCAACTCTTTTTTCCCCACATAAAAAGTTGCATAATGTACCTTTAATGTATTTTTAAGCACTATGTCCACAACACTGCCCGACATCATTTAGACGGGGACGGCTGAATGGCCGCACACTTGACTGACTGCTGTTTCCTGTGTGCTTTTGCAGGAGAGGAGATAGAGGAGCTGCCTCGCTACACCACGCTGAGCCCCACTGTGGCCCCGCCCGCGGTGATGTGGAGCCCCTCGCTGCCCCCCGCCCCCCAGACTCTGTTTGCCTTCGACGAGCCGGCGTTCCTTTAAGACCGAGGCTCTTCGACATGTTTACGATTGTCTCTTTTTCCATCCGTGAAATGGCCGAGTGTCTGGCCTGGACTGGACTTCGACTGGACTTAAACACCTTGAAGCAAAGCAAAGACGAGGAGCCTGGCAGAGACGTGCGGTGGCTACAAACTTTTACCCGCTAACCAACCCCGCGCTTCTGGCATCGCGTTCTGTCATTGTGTCCTTGGGCAGGACACCGACCTTGCGAGCTGTAGCACAAGAAGAAAGACGAAGAAGACGGATTAAAGCTGCGGTAACCATCTGGTCCCTCCGGCTCGTAGTGAAAAAATGTCTACAAGAGATCCTTTTTTATGCACAGGTCTATGTTTATACACAGAAGTGCAGTTATTTTCTAAATATAGCACAATTGTAATGCTAACTAACTAACTGGGATGTGCTGGTGGTATCGTGAGTGCTAGAAACGAATTGGGGTTGCAGCTAGCAGCTTGTTATCACAGCTTGAACACTGGAGGAAGTGATTAGTGCAGCTTTAATGCCCCAAATTCTAAAATGACTTTTGAATGTTGATGAAAACCACAATTATAAGCTTCTGCGTCTTATTTTAAATTCAGGCTGAGAACTCTGGGCAGCTAGTTTGCTTTTATTAAACGGGAGTTCTTGCTCATCAGCCGTTTATGCACGGATTGCACTGCCCACATTGTTCCAAAGTTTCCTGTGATGCCGATGCAGAAAACTGGTTTGTGCAGGCGCCGTGTGGTGAGGCGTGTCGGCGACGTATTTAACACACGCCAATAAAGTCAAGCCAAAACCGGGTCCACGCGGATGTTCCTTCACAGCAAGTAAAAAAAAAAAGAGAAACGTCTGGATGCAGCCGAAGGAGAGGCACGTGATTGGTGGAGCTCCACAGGAAATGATGTCACCTCCACTGGACAGTGCTAGCTTAAACTAAAACAAGCTAACTCTAGCCTTACTGAGGTTTAAATAAATGTTGCGGAAAAAAAGTGGAGGTGACGTCGGCTCGGCTGCATTAAGACCCACTTGGAAAAAAAAAACGGTACTCGTAGACTAGCGTTAGCATATGTAGCATGAAGCAAAAGCTAGCTTCCTGGAGGCATTGTCCGTTTTTTAAGTATTTCTGGGCTTTTGAACCACTTTGCTCCTCTCCATGTCTCCATATCTTTATTTAGTGACCATACGGGCGATTCCAAAGATGTATCTATCTGTATCTACAGGCGGAATGGACAGTGAAAACACATGGCGAATGTACAATCAAACTAGAACTAAAACTGCTATGGCTGCCCCTGGCCCAACAGTTCCATGTTCGTGACCTAAACTTTAAGCAGCAAACTGTAGCGAAAGTCTAAAAGTAACCATTACCTTGTTTGATTGAACAATGAAGGGCTAAAACTGTGCCACTCTGTGTATTTAAACTGTTGGTTAGCTACATGATTACAGCTGTTTCCTGTCCTTCCGATGGGGAGTCAGCCGTGTTTTGTTGAACATGTTAAGTCGCCTACGTAGATACTAATGGTCCATTCCAAGCAACTGGTACCTGTTATTTTTTCCATTTTTTTCTAGAGCATTCCAGCTGTAAACCTGTACATACACAAAACGGCTAATGCTACAACAGTTAGCTCATACGACGCTAACGCTACATATCATTAAAAAATGTCTTAAATAACATTATACTGAAGGCTATGACCAAAAATAACATTCACGTCACTGGTGCAATGGTTCTGGCGCTCCTCCACTGTGGGCCGCCATTACTATCTTCACCTCGTATCTGAACTCGGAGCTCTCTGAATAACTCCGAGTTTACAAGTTGTAGTTCTGAGTTTGAGCAGTGGAAGGTCAGATATTTACCAGTTGCCTGGAACGCACCACTATTTACATACGGGTATTCACCGTTGTTGCCTTGAAGCTAAAGGCTAACGTCGATTTGACGCTAAGAGACGTTAAACATGGCGGAGATCTTTTTTTTGTTTGTTTTTTGTTACAATTTCTCCCTTTTTTCAAATTATCTTGTTTTATTTGTGATCTACAACAGGAAGTAGCCGTCACTCTGCTCTGTCCAACAAGACTTTTATTTCATTTTACTTTACATGGGAAACAGGAACAGGCCCTGCTGGGTGTATTCCTTGAGGTTTTGGTGCTAAAATGTTTTCAGTACTGTTAAGGTGGCACATTTACATAAAGAACTCAGGAAGTCGGCTGCACCACCTCTTTTCCTTTCCTTGCAGTTGTTATTCAGGTACAATTATGTTTATTCTGTTCTTGCAATGACTTTTCAATCAAAGACTCCGTGCAGAGACAGGCTATTGACAAATCACTCTCATGAAAGTTTGTACTGTGCTCAAAGCGTAAATGTAAATATGCCTTTCACAATAAATGTTTGACATAACTTGTTTGTAATTCGTCTCTTGGTTCGAGAAAAATGCATCGGCTTTTTCTGGAGTTATATTAGTGAGAAGGGCCACACCCAAAAGGTATTTAGCACCATTAAACTTTAAACTGAAGGGAATTCCTTGGAGTTTCTGGTTAAGTAACAGCTAGAGTACGGAATTCCCCCAAGATACCCAGCAAGTGCAATGCCACAAGTCAATGTCAATAAATAACATATCTCTGACACAGAAATATTTGATGGAAAACCTTTGCTGATGAATTTATCAGAAAATATAGCGACTTCGATCTGCATTGTTTCTTGCACTTCAACTACTCGTAAATGTCAGTATTCTTCCCATAGACCCATGCGGCAAAGGTTAAAGCGGATTCCTTTTATGAATAGGCGCAGACTGTGGACTAAAGTAAACAGAGCGGTAACTTCCTGGTCAACTTGAAATCAAAGTTCAGCCGTTTTTCAAATCATCTTTATGTAACAGCAAAGGTCCCTGACAATCCAGTGGTTGGCAGTTGGAAGAGGGCAGTAAATGGACTGTCCTATTGCTAAGACGTATTGCGTGGTTGTAAAAATATAATGGAGATGCAGGCGGCTTCTTTACAAAATGACCATGGAAACAGGAAAGGAAAGTGTCCTTTACCTGTAATGTTCTGATCTGGGGTCACTGCAGTTGGTCAGGTCTAGGTCCAACAACACATGTCCACCCTCACCCCTAACTCCTCACCCACTACACAGGCACTACGTAGTGAGTGGACCATAGGCCCCATTTATGTTTTTCAGGTGCTCAGTCAAAAAAGAATTCTGACTCATGGCGTGACCAGGACATAGTGTAACTATAGGGAAGAGTGCAGGAGGGACAGTCTGTGGGCCTTTCCGAAACCATTCCCTCCTCCCTTCCCCTACACCAGGGGTGTCCAAACTTTTTTTCATGGGGGGCCACATATTGGAGCGTACACGGGGTAAAGGGCCATGGGTCGGTGGTTAGTTCCACGAAACCTTGGAGTAGCAGAGGTTTAAATTGTGCCTCATGCCTTTATTTATGCTTAAAACCTTAATGCCAGCTCTGAGCTCTGTCTCACAGTAAAATGCTCATTGTTAGGTTAGAATTGTGTAGAATTATTACATATTAAATAAAAAGGACCATCTCTGATGATGTGAACCGATTCAGCAAGCAGCCCGAGGGCCACCAAAAATTGGTCTGAGGGCCACATTTGGCCCGCGGGCCGCACTTTGGACACCCCTGCCCTACACCCTTCCACTCAGGCCTCAGTGAGGGCACCTCCAGAGAAATTTGAGCTGTGACTTTCAGACGCACTCTCCCTCTCCCTCAGGAACTGCACAGCCCATAATGTGGCAAAAATAACACATTTGACTGATCATACTTTTAAATAAATAAAAGGTTCTCTTATGAGTTTACAAAGTAATTCAGATTCAAATATGTCGTATTTACATTACATAATTTAGCTTCTTCAAACTCATAAGTGAGAACTTTTCCTCTCCCAATAAAATCATATTAAGTCTCACTGTCGTTTTCTTTTTTATTAATGAATGTCTATATGACGATAAAGTTGTTGAAATGAGCTCTCAGTGTAACACACACCTGTTAAGTGTGGTGTCGATGCAGACTCGCTGAGAAGGAACTTTTCTCCCGCTCCCCCTCACTGAGGGGTCCATTTCGGACAGAACTCCACTCCGAGGGTACGGGGGTAGGGTGAGGGAGGGGGGAGCGGTTTCGGAAAGGCCCCGTGTGTCTCATTTGCAAAGACCCTCGATGTCTGAGCCACTTCAGAGGAATCCACGTCATCAAAGCTGCGCCCAGTGCTGTTCCAACTCACCCAGAAGAGTGTGGGTGCAGCTGATGGAGGGGCATGTGATCAGCGGAGCTCCACTTCTCCACAGGACATGACATCACCTCCACAGGACAACGCTTAAACGAATCCACACTCCTCGACTTCATTGAATTAAATCATACTTTTCAGATGAAGTGGATTGAGCGATGTCTGACTAATACTGACTCAAAATGTTTTTTAATTCCTACTAATATTTTCAAGAAGGTTGGTGGTCTTCTCTGTTTATTGAAATGTTACAGTGGGAGGAAAATGTAAGTACACCGTGTGGAATATTTCACATTTCTGCCTAAATTGGTCACTAAACGTGGTCTGATCTTTATTAAAATCACAAGAATGATTAAAGAGATTAAACTAATACCACCCAAACATTTACATTTTATCATATGTTTAATGGCCATAACACGCTGTTGTGAATGTCTCAGGTCTTTCTGCAAAATGTCTTTATAGACTTGTGAATAAATGTGAGGAAAGAAAACAGCCCCACACCATGATGCTCCTGCTCCAGACTTCACCGTGAGGACAGGGGGTTGATGTTGATGCTGTTCCATTTGTCCTCCTCACATGACGTTGTGTGTTCCTCCCAAACTATTCAACTTTGGGTCCAACAGTCCACAGTGTATTTTTCCAGTAGTGCTGTGGAGCATCCAAGAGCGGGACACACAACGTCATGTGTGGAGGAAAAATGGAAGTAACTGCACCCCTGTATAAAACATCTGCTGATCCTTCTTTTGGAGCAACAGCTGCTTTTCTGTCACTGCAGATCAGACGCTCACAATGATCAGGATGAATCTAGGACCATTCCTCTTTACAAAACTGCTGCAGTTCAGTGAGATTCAGGGGGTGTACTTACTTATTCCTCCCTCTCCTGTGAATGTTTACATGTTAAGACTAATAAAAATATGATACAATGTAAATGTTTGGGTGGTATCACTGTTTAATCATTTAGTGACCAATATAGGCATAAATGTGAGAACTTCCACACTGTGTAAAGTAAGTTCTTTTTCCTCCCACTGGGCAGTGTCGCCAAACTGCAGATCAAACTATGTGCGTATTATCAACAAGTGTTGCTGGCATGGAAAATCTGTTACAAAGACTTTTTTATTTTTTGTAATAATCAAAACATAACTAAAGGTAACAAAGCACCATTTATGACAAAGTGGATAGAGAGAAACATCATAATGCTGCAGGATTTAATATTACATATGAAGTGTTTGAGTAATCACAACTTTCCGGTCAGCGCATCATAAAACAGCAGCGCTTTACAAGTCAATTACTGATTGACGGGATATAAAAAGCTATAAATGCTCCAACACTGCACTCACTAAACAAAACAACACCGATCTGTAACATGCAGTGGAATGCTCTATTTCTGAAGTAAACTGGGGGATAACTTGGTCGAATACTTTCAGATATTGTAGAAACAATAGAGAGTTACGCTGGAAAATACTGCACAGAGTTTATCCGACTAACTTGTATATTTCCAAATTTAAAGACGTGGACAAGAAATGTTCTTTCAGCAACAAGGACGAGGAAACTTTGACTCATTTGTCTTTTGAATACACATTCTTTAAAGATATGTGGACCGAGCTGGAGACACAAGTGCAGCAGAAAACATCTTTTAAAATACACTTCAATTGTGGGGACATAAAAACTCACTTCACTCATAGAAATCTGAATTTAGAATATATCCTAACTTATCTATATTGAAAATCCATATCCATAAATCTAAGTTGGAAATGGGAAGCCTTGTTTAAAGTCATTGATCATGGATATAACTAATGATACCTGCATAACTTCAATCTGAATGACTATTCCCCTGTGTTGTACACCCGGGACCCATGGCTGTGCATGAACATTCCATATGATGTAGTACTATGTAGTAGTACATTCAGTTCCTTACATTGTATCTCCATGTCCTCTTGTAGACACTGGTATTTGCACTCATATGTGATCTCTTTTTAGTTGAACCTTTGTAAATGAATGACTGTTTTTATCTCTGCCTCGGAAAAACGTACTGTAATGTAACGCAGGATGAAAACTAAAGGCTCATTCATACTTCACATGAGCTGCAGAACAAAATGAAGTCACGTTTGCCTTGTTGCCTTAGAAAGGTTTCGTAACTGACGACAGATCCACGGCGATACGGCAAAAGTGACTTCATTTTGTTCTGCAGCTCAGGGTGCAAGAACAAGAAGTTCTTGCGTCTTGTGAAGTATGAATGAGCCTTAATGCTCAGCATGTGTGCCTTATGGAACTTTTTTAATTGGAAAAAAAGATCTTCATAATTTCTGTTGTAAATATGTTAAATAAAGTAATCCAAACTATCCCTAAGCCTAACCTTAAGGATAGTGGAGTTTACAAAAGGCGTTTTGCTGAGATTCATTAAAATAAACACTGCAGGAAAAAGAGTGCATAACATTTTTAGGATTCAGTGTTAGCATTCACTGTATCACTGTCCCATGTTCAATAAATACTGGTCATCGTCGGGTTTAAAAATCCAGAAATACTGTTTAAAAGTAGGAAACAAATGCTATATTTGATATAACATTATAGTGTTTGACAGAGGAAAATCCATGAACAAATGGAGCTAAAGTCTGAGCCTCCCGTAAAACTGAAATAACAGTTATTGCTGTTATTGTCTTTCCAAATCTGACATAAGGTCAGTCACGATGATTAAAGACTCTGAAAAAACAAAACAGATAAAAACAGTATTAAGGAAATAAGTGGTGTTTCCATTTGATTTCATTGCACTGGGTCAGAAGGGCCAGTCACAAGATGGCCGCCAGAACTGCCATTCGTTCCATTGCATTACTATGGCCATGTCCTATCTAGAGTTTTATTAACCACAGTCAACAACACACTGCATCCATTGGTGTGAAAAGCCCACACTTGAACACTTTGTGAAAGTTTAAATTTGACGTTTCCTAAATGTGTGAGAAAAGGAGAATCCTCATCCGTCACTTCAGGATGATTTAAAGTATCTTTGAAAACGTCCGAATGTGTCCGCATTCTTTAGCAAACACACGTAATGCGGTTGTAAATTCGTATATGATTAACTGAACGTGTGATCACAATCCGAAAACACCATCCTCCCACTGAATTATGGGAGAGAGTCACGTCGGAAGGTTATTTAGGCCATCGACCCTGCCCCCATTTTACCACCATAATAAATGAACAGGCAATAAATATGAACCCTCCCCAAATATTTGACTTTATTGTGTGTAATTGATCAAATTCAAATGAGAAAGTACAAATGATTTCAAACCAGTGCAGTGTTGAATGTGAAAAAACAAACACCATTTCCATTGTGTGATTCTCATTGAAGACGTTCAACTATAACGGGTGAAATAACTGTCATGTTCTCAGTGAGCTTCACAAGGTCCTCGTCCCTGAAATGGTTCATTCATAAATTTATACCTTCAGTGAGAATCTACAATAGTCTACAATAGTCTTACAATAGAAGAAAATCAATAAAAAGCTTTTGACCGGTACTGTGAGTCCTGAGGCAGACTTTTGACAACAAAGCCTGAGTGAGATGTAAAGAAGAATCGAGACATTCAGACAGTTGAGAGGAGGGGCAGATGCTAAAGTGTCTCTGGGGCTTTCCAAAGCCAACACGTGCTTCTTCAGACTCACACACAGAGTCCTGGATGTCAAAACACCGTCCCGAGCAGGGCATGTGCAAGACGTTTTGGTGCACTACGCAATTCAAACCTCTGCAAGAACATCACAGACCTCGAGAGTTCACAGACCTGGTGGTCCTGTGTTACAACCTACAACCTACAACCCCACTGCCGGGGTAAACAGTCAAACAAAAGAAGCAGAAACAGAGGCCACGCCATGTCATGCTTCAAATAGAGGTTTATTTAAAGAGGGGGTATTCTGCTTTTTTCAGTCCCATAGCACCAGTCTATATCACACTACAATGATGACAAACCTTCTGTTGGTCTGTAAATGCAGTAAATTAGAATAACTGCCTTGTATAAAATGTCTCTCTCAAAATGGCTGTAGTGAATGTCTTGAAATAGGCCTCTGTCTCTTTAAGAACCTCTGAGCCTTTCCGACACGCCCCCTCCACACGCTGTCTGTGGCATCAGTGGGGAGGGGGTTCTGCTGAGGAGCAGTGGTTGGTTACTCGGCTCGGAGGCGTCTCCAGGAGGTGGGGGCGTTCCTAGGAGGACTCAGGCAAAGCTATCCCTAAAATGGCCGCCATCAGAGTTTTTACAGATTACTCAGAAATACGTGAATGTGCCAAGGCAACACTTCAGGCATGTTTTTAATGAGGGAATGACATAATAACATGATGTAAAGCTTGAGAAAGTCGATTTTGCATAATACCCCCCCTTTAAGCCATTTTCTGGTGAAATATGAACTTATTTATCACATAAATATAGTCAGTAAATCGGGCCCATATGGATATTTTCTTACAGCTTGTTCAGAACAGATTGTTCTGTAGAAGTGAAAAAACGGCAGCTGTTGCTCGCGCTAGCTAGCTGTTAGCATTGGCCTGATGCTAACATAGCATCAAGTTAGCATTCTCCATTTTTTATGCATTTATGGGCTGTTGAACCACTTTGCTCCTCTCCATGTCGTTTCTTTATTTAGTAGAAACTATATTTATAATTCAGCGTTTGTTAAAGTAGTTTTTGAATAATTGGATTGTTCTTTAAATAAAAGAACAATCCAGAACAAAGTCTCTCTCTCTAACCTGTCGTGCTAAACTCACGTTAGAGTCAGTCCATAACACAGGTCTGTGTCTGAGTCAAATAATCAGCCAACACTTCCTCCTGCAGCTCAGAGAAAGCTCTGTTGATGCTTCAGTAACTACACTGCAGTGTTTTACAGTATCTGCTCAGTTTTACACGGCAGATCCCATGAGCCTTTGCAACTGATCTGACCTGTCCTACTTTCTGACCTCATCAGATGCTTTTTTTTTTTTTATACATTAGCACAAATCTGTCAGTGTTTCTTTTCTGGGCATTTTGTAAAAGCGTTAAAATCAAGTAAGTGTCATAGGAGAGGATTGTGGATTGTGTGCCTGAGAAACGACAATTTAATCTCATGTAAGTTTGCAATAGTATGAGCACTAAACAAAATATAGTCTTTTCTCTATAGAATCTGCACAAACTTGTTCACCACGTTGACAATCACTATGAGCTAATTATTGAGTGATGGAAGATAGTAGAATATGAATTACTGCAATGTATTTTGGGGGTGGTCCCTCCCTGCCCCCTCTCAAACCTGCATGCGGGCGTGAAACATGCATAAACCTAGTGTGCTTGAACAATTCGGATGTGCAGAAGGGATTGTGAGAGACAGAAACCATCCACTTGTGTGCTGTGCTTTTGGCTGTACTTTCTTCAGTGTAGTGCTGGCCACACATTGAGGTCTGTTAGAGCTGTATGTCCTGTAGTATACTGTGTGTATCCATGTTTGTATGTAATGTTGTCTTACTCAGCAAGCAGCTGTGAGCCCAAGACACATTTCCCGTAAAGGACAATAAAGTTTATCTAATCTTAGGAAGCGGCTGCACTGATTCCAAGTTCCAACGTTAAAAGGGATAATATCTGCAATTCATTTGTGTCCGAATGTCCACACGACTCCCTGTAGTGCACTATACTGTGGTCACATCTTGTCCTGGTGTCCGAATGTCCGAAGCAGTAGCAGTAGAAGCAGTGAGCAGCGATGGTCATTAGACTGGTCAATATAGACCACGATGCACTGGGAAAGTCGGAGGAGAACAGACAGAGACAGGTCTTTGAACTGAACGCAGCACTAAAGAGAGACCACACATGACCACACATTAGCTGCTAATCTTTAAGCTTAATAAAACAAATGTGGCTAATATTTATCCATAAACATTCCACTGTCTCTTGAATTAGAAGAATTCAGTGCATCACACAGTCTCCTACAGTGGTTCTTAAAGGGGGCCTATTATGCAAAATCGACTTTTTCAAGCTTTACATCATGTTATTAAGTCATTCCCTCATTAAAACCATGCCTGAAGTGTTGCCTGGGCACATTCACGTATTTTCGAGTAATCTGTAGAAACTCTGATGGCGGCCATTTTAGGGATAAAACGCCTGAGTCCTTCAGGAAACGCCCTCGACCTCCAGGATACGCCTCCGACCTTTCGTCACCAGCCGAGTAACCAACCACTGCCCCTCAGCAGAACCCCCTCCCTGCAGTGTCTAGCCCTAAGATGTAAACAGAGTCATCATGGAGGATTAGCTCCATGTGTCGTGAACCGGAGCTACAGCAGACTTTTACAAAGACACACATCAGTGTTTCTGTTACCGAAACACCCAGGATTCAAACCGGTGACAAGAACGCTTATTTCAGCGGCTGGTTCTGCGCTGGGCCTTGATGATGCACAGAGCCTCCGGAGAAAGCTAATGCTAAGCTAAACCTCGAGTCATCACGTGAAAACGAAAAATATGCACAAATAAAGTCAATAAAACCACCACACACATAAAGAACCGTTTAACAATGATCACACACGGAGCCAGGCTTGTTGATTTGGAAGTTTATTGCTCACATTTCATCTACAATGGGTCATAGCCGAGTGGTTTTCTCCCGGAGCTAACAAGCTAGCCGCGACAAGCTAACGGGAAAATTCACTGAATACAAGCAGCATATTATGCATTGAAAACGTCACTAAAACAGGCAACTGCTTGAAGCAGCCTTTATGACGATCACACACGGAGCCGGGCTTGTTGATTTCGTAGTTTATTGCTCACATTTCATCTACAGTGAGTCGTAGCCGAGTGGTTTCTCCCGGAGCTAAGGCACTATTAGCCGCGACAAGCTAACAACCTTCACCTTCACAACATTCATTGAAAACAGGCAGCATATTATGCACAAATAACGTCAATAAAGCAGCAACTACTCGAAGCAGCCTTTACGATGATCACACAATGAGCCTGGCTTTACACATGTGTGGTTTATTACAGATTTTTCATCAACAATGAGCTGTAGTCGATTATAACAAGCTAACGGGGTAACCTCGGAAAACCACTGTCCACCTGCACAGATAATGTCCGTCTTTGAATGGTATGGGCTCCTGCAGATCCTGGTGTCGTCCATGGGGGTATAGTTAGAGATCCATAGGGCATGGCAGATGCAAAGAGAAGCCTCCAAACAGCAGTTATTTTTCAGGCAAGAGCCCGTCCAAGCGTCCGGTGTGGAAGGTTCGTTTCCAAATAATATCCTGTGTGGCCATCGTTCACAAAGTGATAAACAGTAGCTCCTTTCCAACAATAAAAATTAAAATGCACCGATCGTAGTTTCAATACTGTTGAGACGAGCGCAGTGTTGTTGTGATGCCACAGACAGCGTGTGGAGGGGGCGTGTCGGAAAGGGTCAGAGGTTCTTAAAGAGACAAAGGCCTATTTCAAGTCATTTGCTAACGCCATTTTGAAAGAGCAATTTTATACAAGGCAGTTATTCTAATTTACTGCATTGACAGACCAACAGAAGGTTTCGTCATCATTGTAGTGTGCTATAGACTGGTGCTATGTGGCTGAAAAAAGCATAATACCCCCTCTTTAACTGATGACAGGACCCACAATAATCCAACAGGATGACAAGCCACGACCTAAATAAGTTTCACATTTGTAATATATAATGTCAAATACTGCATTTCCCCACAAATGAGTGTTTGATTAGATTTGTATGATTGTAATTTATGATCAAAACAACTCTGTAACAGTAACAGACTCAGGTGTCTTTACTTTCCCTGGAAAAAAAAACTCATGACCCACTGAACATGGCCCACTTTTGGGTCCCGGCCCACTAGGTGAGAACCATTCAGGAACAGCCTATCACTTTAATTATACAAGCTTTCATGTCCGGACCCCAAAGCAAATGTTTGACTAACATAAAAAGTACAGTGAGACACTTCAGAAAAGCGCCTGATTCTAAACAGGCTTTTATTGTGTGTGATTTGATAAAGGCCCAGATGTTTCACACCGGGTTCAGCTCGTTCACAGACACCAGAGGCACAAACTCCCACATTGTAGTGAGATGTCAAAAAGCCAGTTTTATGAGCGGTGCCCGGCGTCGGACACTGACCCCCCCCCCCGTGTGCGGGGCAGTGGACCGTGACCTGGAGAGACGTGTCTGCTTTGTCTCCGAGTGCCGTCACATGAGGTGAAGAGTTTAAAGCAGGGCTGGGCCAGAACTCAGCTCCCACGCACAGCACTGGCTTACACTTGCATTGCGCTTTATCAGCCTGTGTCACAAGTTTCTCAAACTGCTGCACTGTCGTCATTATTCATTCACTCCACACTCGGCGGTGGTAAGCTGCTATTGTAGCCACAGCCGCCCTGGGGCAGACTGAGCATTTACCACGTGGCTATGTGTTGTTTATATCTCATCATGTCAGTGCCCTCTGCTGGACACGTGTGGAATTCTTTCCTTTCTTAATTGCCCCCTAGTGGCTGGAGTGAGCATTCTGGTTATTCCTTTAAAAATTCATAACTCCGCACAGGAATGGGCTAGACAAAAAAGTAAGTCTATTTTTGACAGATATTTTTTAATCAGTCAAGAATGAGGAAAGGAAAAAAAAATCGGCATTGCCCTTCGAAAAATCCATATCGGTCGACTTCTATTAGGGACCAATTGGTTTCTAGCGTTTCTTGTAGGTTTTCCCTGCTGATGGAACCATCTCCATCACTAGGTCGGCGTTTCATCCAGAAACAGTAAAAACAATTGAGCCCCTAAGCCCCTCCCTTGAGGCACTCCCCTTCACAACGAACCTGCATAGTGAACTGTCAGGACATTTCTGGACTAGATTCCAAGCGTCCCGTCCCGTCTGTGCCAGGCCTGAGCTTTGCAAGAGGTCAGTAAAGCGCAGTGTCGTACGTACGAGGGCCGCGGGGCGGGCTCAGGTGAGCAGGAGACTCGAAGATGCCTCAAACATGCAAAAGAAACACAACCTGAGGTATGTTTTTGACAAGGGAACAACATTGTAACATGGTATAGAGCTCCTAAGCGCCCTCCCAGCGCCTCTTTCACCTCATCCACAAGAGCTGAGAACATATAGACCATTTATGTCTGACTTTTGTAACCATGTAAACCATATGTCACTGAGAAAAGGTCCTGCAGCATGAAAGCTCGTACCTCTGCAGAAAAACAAACTCATGATATAAGTTTCCCCCAGTGCAGTGGCACAGTTGAAGTAATAGTAGTTCTAGTATGCAGTAATAATAGAGCAGCAGTCATTAGTGCAAAGGGAGGGGCAGGAGGGAAAGGGAAAACGGAGAGAGTCTGTGGGGTTTTCCATAGTCAACACACTCTTCTGCTGACTCACATTGTAACTGCACTAAAGTCACAGTGCACAATGATACAGGGGACTGGAATATAAGAAGAAAAAAAAAAAAACTTATTCATAGTTTAACATTGTTTTTGAGTTTCATATTTATTTCAACTGAAGATGTGGTTAAGTGCATTTAGAACATGGGATACTCTGTTTTTCGTGTGTTAGGATTACTATTACAGTGGTGTGCAATGGTCTGTAATACAAATGTATAATTTAAACAAAAAAAAAACAATAATTACAAGGGCTGCTGAGAAATCTGACATTAAATCAATTACAACTTTACAGTGCAGTCGATTTGAAGTTGTAGATTCATTAAACTCACAGCTCCAAATCATCACAATATGAGAAATTTAATTCAGTTAAATTCCTTTTTAGCAAATGATCTTGGTAACATCATTTATATATATACATAAATCCAAATGAACTGAATTGTCTAAATGAGGTTAACTGAATTAAATATATTTTCATATTGTGATGATCTAAAGCTGCCCTCTCCTAACTGGCCCACTCCACACCCTGGCTTTTTAATGCACCACACTATATAGGGCAAAAAAAAAAAAAAAAAATCAACCAACGCTTGTACATAAAAAATATGGTAGTGGCAATAGTAATGACAACAAATGTTTTATCAGGATCTCTGTGTCTAGTAAACAAGATTCCATTTAATCTCTGAATATTAAATATGCCTGTATAATAATATAATACATATTACATTCGCAATATCCAGGATGTCAACAAAAATAATAAAACAAATAATTGCAACAATGGTAATAACACTCATAATATTAATAATAATAACAAATGCATGTGTTTGTATGATCATAATTCTCATTTTGATGTATGCAATGGCATAAATGTCAATCTTAAACACAGTTGTTGTGCCTGGGTTTGGAAAATCGAACACATGAATTTTCTTATTCTCTTGTTGCTTGTTAAGTTTCCAATGGGAAATGTAAGCTATGGAGTCCATGCGTTCCACTCATGTAATCTCATTTTCTTTTTATGTGCAAACTTCTTCTTGTTTGTGGATACAGTCCTCACGTATTTCTGTAAATTGTAAATGTTATGTTGAATGTGGGGCAGGCGCTCATAAGCTTCTTGCTTCAGCCGACTCCTTTTGAGCATCTGTGACTGGTTCATGTGTATTTGTAAATCAGGAAAATGTAGTTGCTCAAATAAATTCAACTAAAATAAACTAAACTAAACTAAATGAATCAGCCACTTCAAATCGACTACAAACTTCGGAATTATTGGAGTTGAAACAATAGTTTACATTTTACAGTGTACCTTCTACATTTTCAGATTTGAAATGTTGTTTTTGTGACAGGCCTATCCCTCCTTGACACAAATTATCTTTCAAGACATACATGAACAGCTATCACATTTCAACAGAGCCACAGTCCTCATCCACCCCATGTCCATGGCAACAGAAGATATCATTCTCACACAAATGAACAGTGATAAAGCATGTTGTAAGGAAGTAAAGGTGTTTCAAGTCCATTTCATGGCATTTATATCATTTATATGGTTTCTTTGTCATTAACATACAGCGACTTAACTGACTATGAGTTAGCATTTAGCTCAGAGGACACTTTTCCACGCAAAAAAGTAAAATCTCCAAAGGTCTGTACACTCATTAATGGTTACTAATTATGGTTTGACCTCACCTAAATGTGGTCGATGGGTTGACGACAGCGGAAAACATCTGGATCGTTCATAATTTGCGATGTTTGACGGCTAATGCTAACGGCTATAGGAAAGATAACATTGAGCCGGCTAATGCTAGAAATTTAAAGGAGAAGTGGCGTTCGATCCTAATGGAGAGTTAGCAAGCAGGCTAGTCAGGCAAACTTTTTCTGACTCCGTTAGCCTGCTCAATGTCTTTTTCCTATAGCCGTTAGCTTCAACCGTCTTAGCATCCCGTCAGACCTGGGAAGCTCAGCAGGGAAGGGCCTGGTCGGTACTTGGATGGGAGACCGTGTGGTTACACCAGGAAGCCTAGCGAATGCAGTGAGTGGTTGGTGGTGGTCGGAGGGGCCGATGGCGCAGACTGGTTGCCTCGCTTCCGTTAGTCTATCCCAGGGCAACTGTGGCTACAATCGTGGTTACCATCACCAAGTATAGAGTGAATGAATAATGCAACGTCTTTGAGTGTCCAGAAAAGTGCTATATAAAACCGACGCATTATTATTATCACTATTATTGCAAATTATGAACGATCCACAATGTACGCTAAAGTAGCCTCAAATAACTAAAGGCATTTCTATATGATTGCTATGAGGCTAACGGTCTCCCATTGAGGCTAACGCTCTCCCATTAAGGCTAACGCTCTCCCATTGGCTTGTTGCACAATGTGGCTACGCTAGTTCCTCTGAGCTGAAGCTGTGGGTGCTAGTACTTCCTGTTCGTATTAATTTCCATTAAGATTAGCTTAGACTCGTTCGAATCATCGTATTTCCTACAGATTCTGTGGTGGTCAGTGAGTTTCTGGTAGATGATCGCTTACTGCAGGTGAACGAGTTGCTGTACAGTGTAAATATTTCCGTAGAGGAGACGTCTGTGTTTATAAGGATCAGTGAGTTTGTCTTGAAGCTAAAGGCTAACATTCATTTCATGCATTATTCAATTTGAAATAGTGCCGTTTATTCAATTCTTTTATAGCATGTTAGCCTTTAGCTTCAAGACAAACTATCAATCCTTTACGATCACAGGCGTCTCCTCTGAACTCGTTACATCAAGGTTTGAACACACAGTAAATGATCATCGACCAGGAACTCACTGCCCACCACGTAATCTTTAGAAAATATGATTATTATTCCAGGAAAAGAATAAAGACAGGAAGTACTAACGCTCACAACTTCAGGTCAGAGGAGCTAGCATAGCCATACCGTGCAACAAGCCAATTGAGGCTAACGGTCTCTGAAAAGTTTCCCGGACTAGCCGCCGTGCTAACTGTTCACATAAGTTAGCATAAAAACGCCGCTTCTCCTTTTTTCTTATATGGTTTTACACTCATCAACAAGCAACAACCCGCCATTTGTTGTTGTGAATCACGTTACATAAGAAGAGGGCGATAAATCCAGTTATTTGGACGAAACTGCTTTCCTACTATGAGTCAAAAAACACATTAAAAAAACATGGCCCCCGCTGACTGAGCTCCAGCGTGAATCAGCACAACAGTGACTCCATTCACAAAAACCGTCGGTGCAGTTTCATTTTGAGAGAAGCGAAAACTGGCCCACTCCCAAACACATGAGCATGAGCTGTCAGGCCGGGGGGGGCTGCTCCCAGTGCCGGGGCTCTTAGGAGGGGCCCTTTGCCAACAGTAAACCACACCCGTTACAAAACTAAAAAAAACAACTTGAAGAAGTCAGGAGGTCGAGAACAGGAAGTTTTAACAAAGCCTGTTTTACTTTCTCACAGTGAAGGCCAAACGTGTCTTCCTCTTTTTGGTAATACTTTACATTACGGGCCGGTAAGTCCTTGGTACTTACAGAGGTAATTCTAGATACTTATTGTGGTACTTACAGTGGTACTTACAGTGGTACTTACAGTGGTACTTAAAATGGTACTTATGGTGGTAATTCTAGGTACTTATTGTGGTACTTAAAGGATACTATAGTGAGAATTACAAGGTATGTACTTCTAGATACAGTGGTAACTCTTAGTAATGAAGGTTGTACTTCTTGTTTTCCCTCATGCTGATTTATGTTGTTTTATAGTCACACTATCCTAGAAATGACTTCTGTTGTAGAAGTACCACATTTACTACCTATGTATTGCTGCTGTAGTATCCTTGAATTACCAATAAATACCATAGATGCATCACTGTAACTACTAGAAACTATCACTTAAAGTACTTAAAGTAGTAAATAGAAGTACAACCTTCATTACTAAGAGCATTATCACTGTATCTCTTAGTAATGAGAGCTACAGTGGTAACTCTGTGTCTCCCTAACCCTAATCCTAACCCCTAACCCTATTTACTAGTACTTACCACTTTAAGTGCTACAATAAGTATCTAGAATTACCACTGTAAGTACCACTGTAAGTACCACAGTCACTACTAGTTATTACCACTGTAAGTACCACGGATTTACCGGCCCGTAATGTAAAGTGTTACCCTTTTTTTTTTTTTACATACAAAGAATGAAAGAGTAAATTGAGCGTTTCACAAAGCTGTTTTTGTTTTTCTTTTCTTTTCTTTATTCAAATGTCTATTTGGTGCTTGTTGTTGTTGTTGTGCGGCCTTTTCCTGTCTGTGAACAGGTCAGCCTGCCCTGGGACAGATGAGGCAAACTGTGGCATGTTTATAGATGCAGACTTGAGGGTCTCATGTCAGTTATGTCGCACCTCTGAGCCCCCGGGCTGAATCTAAAAGCTTCAACAACGACAAATAAAGCATCAAAAGAACATGAAAACACCACAAAAAGTGACAAAAATGTGGCGAAAACACCACAAACAAGCAAAAAAAAAAGAAAGAGAAAAGCTCAAAAAAAGAGAAAAAAAAGTGACAAAAAAAACACATTGACAACGTGACAAAAAAGTTATGATTACTTTTGTAAGCCTTAGCTTTCAAATGAGGCGCTACAGTCGAGAAGCTTTTAGATTTGGGTAAAGCCAAACTGGAGAAAATCTGCTCCGTTCAAGAGGTTAAATAAATGAACAAAAAAAAACAGGGGAGATGAGACAAACAGACTTTTTTATGTGACACCTCATTTGAAAGCTAAGACCTTCTAGTTTCTAAAAATGTGATCTGTGTGAGCGAAGCACAACTTACATCACATTTGTCGTCCCGAACCCCCTGATCAAAATGTTACATATCTAGTTTTTCAGTTATAAAACTTTTCAACTTTTCTCTACGATTTTATCCCTGCAGATCAGTGGTTCTCAACCTTTTAGAGCCGCGACCCCCATTATAACAGTTAATTAGGATCGTGACCCCCACCCGGGTCAGACCATGGGAAAAACAGGGACATTAACCCCCCTAACTCCCACCTGAACCGAGCACATTTTCTCCAGTTTGGCTTTACCCCAGTCCAAAAGCTTCTGGAAAAAAGCTGTGAGAATAGCAACAAAACTGAGACGAAAACAATGATGGAAATGTGACAAAAAAGTGAGAAAACATTGACAAAAAAGTGATGAAAAATTGATGAAAAAGTGGCAAAAATGTCACAAGAAATTGACAAAAAATTGACCAAGAAATGACAAAAATGTGACAAAAAATGACAAAAAAATGACAAAAATTTGACAAAAATTTGACAAAAAATTGACAAAAAATGACAAAAATTTGATAAAAAAAATTACGAAAAAATGAAAAAAAAATGTGACAAAATTTGACACAAAAATATGATAAAAATTTGACCAAAAAAATTACAAAAAATGGACAAAAATGTGACAAAAAATGACAAAAAAATGACAAAAATGTGACAAAATGTAACAAAAAAAAAGACAAAAATGTGATAAAAAATTGACAAAAAAATTACAAAAATGTGACAAAAATTTGACAAAAATGTGACAAAAAATGACAAAAATTTGATAAAAAAAATTACGAAAAAATGAGAAAAATGTGACAAAATTTGACACAAAAATAACAAAAATATGATAAAAATTTGACCAAAAAAATTACAAAAAATGGACAAAAATGTGACAAAAAATGACGAAAAAATGATGAAAAAGTTACAAAAATGAGTTGAATACCGAACAAAAAAAAAATGAAAAAAAAATCTGATGACGTGAGGAAAAAAATCCTCTCGGTTCAGGCGGGAGTTAAGAGGTTAACCTACATAACTCTTAAAAAACAAAGAAAAAACAATGGCTAAAACAAAAATGAATTAAATTTAGAACAAATAATGGCACCCTGGTAAAATAGCATGTATGCTACGACACCGTAATAATAATATTAAAATATATATTTTATCTACATGCTCTGGCGACCCCCCAAATTTGTCTCGCGACCCCCTAGTGGGTCCCGACCCCCAGGTTGAGAACCCCTGCCGTAGATGAAGCAGCTTTTTGTCATTTTTACACATTCATTACAATGGGTTAAAGCAAATTTGGTGTCAGATGAAAACTGTACTGAAATAAAGCAACCTTGATGTTAGGGCTGCGCGATTAGTGAAAAAATAATAATCACGATTATTTTTGTCATAATTGAAATCATGATTATTCAAACGATTATTTGTTGCCTTTAAAAAAATCCATCAAAAAACTGAAAAAAATCCAGCAAAAAAAATTACAAAAATCCAGCAGAAAAAGTGACAAAAATCAAAAAATTTAAAATTAGAAAAAAAAAAAATTTGAAAAAAAAGATTTAAAAAAAAAAAAATTGAAAAAAAAAACAAACAAAATTGAAAAAAAATATTATAATCCTTTTTTTGCGATTATGCTAATTTTGTAATCGTTTACTGTTGTAATCGAAATCGTAATCGAATTTCGATTAATTGCACAGCCCTACTGTAAAAATGCATCAGATTTAAATCCACAATTTAAACAATTACTGCTTCATTCCAATCATTCATTTTTGTTTAGGATTGAAATGTAAGTATAAAGCTGGAGTTTCCCTGGACTTTCTCCCTTTAATTCAAAAGTAATCGCGCTTGTTTAGAAAAAAAAAAGCGTCTGCAGAGCTGAGGGAGAGAGAAAAACAAAAGTCTATTCACGACATTTGTTTATCAAATACCACTGACAGATAAAGGCAGGTGTGGAGTAAAGGGAGGACAAACAGTTCTGCCACTTTGAATGGCAGAAACCACAATTTGTGCTCATGATACATCTGCAACGGTGTCACATTATCAGACAAAAGCTCGAATGTGGGAAAAGGTGTAACATGTATAATAATAATAGTATGTAAATTGTAGTGTTGGCTTAATGTTACCAAATCTGAAGTGGCAGCAGTTTGGACGACACATTCCTGAGCTCTGTGTTGGGAACTCTGTCCGTGAGCAAGAGAAACGAAACTCACAACAGGCAGTTAGTCAAAGTCATGTGCTTCTTCACTGTGAGCGCCTGCAGCCTCCGGCGGAGCTGAGCTGGTTATCGGCACCGTGCCAAACCGCCGCGCTGGCACAGGCAGAAACAAGCCAGTTTCCGAAGAAGCCGCCTCAGAGGCAGCTCAGTGCACCTGGGTATGAGGCCCTTTT
This sequence comes from Gobius niger, assembly GCF_951799975.1. Lineage (NCBI taxonomy): Eukaryota > Metazoa > Chordata > Actinopteri > Gobiiformes > Gobiidae > Gobius > Gobius niger. The sequence continues at coordinate 32,365,153 of NC_136862.1, forward strand.
GCCGAACATCAGAGCGTTCTCCTCTCCTTCCTGTTATCTTCAAGGCTCACACACTTTGAACGCAGTTGTCTTTGCCAAAACTCGGTATCGAGAGTGTCAGGACAGGGGGTCATACACTCAAACTAGAGCTGCAACAATTATCATGGCAGTCAATTCATCTACAGATCATTTTATGACTAATGGATGAATCACTTGGCCGTGTGTTTGCGAATGGTATTTTTAAACTTTTGACATCATAAAAGAAAACGGCGGCGCTTGAGGACATGTGGATGGAGTAAACTGGAGGCTCATGGTGCTAATTCTGCTTTCTGATTGGTTAAGACACAAACAGATATTGAAGAAATTTACCTTGTACATGCATAGATACAGACGGCATCTCGTCATAGGAGGGGGCGTGGCCTCGCCGAGGGGGAAAATAGAATCTTTTGGGAAACACAGTTTTTCACTCTTTTTAGCCATTTTCTGGTGGATTATGAACTTATTTATCACTTACAAATAAAGTCAAGTGTAAATCGGTCCCATATGGATATTTTCTCAGAGCAGATTGTTCAGTAGAAGTGAAAAAATAGCAGTTGTAGCTAGCACTAGCTAACCGTTAGCATTAGCCCGATGCATTCTCTGTTTTTTTTGTATTTATGAGCTGTTGAACCACTTTGCTCCTCCCCATGTCTTTGTATCTTTATTTAGGATAAATAATTCAGCATTTGTTAAAGTAGTTTTTGAATAATTAGAGAAGTATCTATATAGATACAGACGGCATCTTTGGAATCGCCCATATATGGTCATTTTTGAAAACAGTTGAGGGGAAAAACAATTTTGAAAAAATGTATATTTTCTCTAATTATTCAAAAACAACTTTAACAAATGCTGAAATATGAACATAGTTTCTACTAAATAATGATACAAAGACATGGGGAGGAGCAAAGTGGTTCAACAGCCCATAAATACATGAATAACAGAGAATGCTAACTTGATGCTACATGTTAGCATCGGGCTAATGCTAACGGTTAGCTAGCGCTTGCTACAACTGCCGTTTTTTCACTTCTACTGAACAATCTGCTGCGAGAAAATATCCATTTGGGCCCGATTTACACTTGACTTTATTTGTGTGTGATAAATAAGTTCATATTCCACCAGAAAATGGCAAAAAAGTGTTTGTGTTTCTCTAAAGATTCTATTTTCCCCCTCGGTGAAGCCACGCCCCCTTCTATGACGAGATGCCGTCTGTATCTATACCCTAATTTAAAGGTGCACTGTGTAACATTTTTCGACCGTTGCCGGCAAAACCAAACATGCTCCTGATGATCAGCTCAACACAGAGAACACGATTACTGCAGTGGGATCAAAGAATGGATTTGGATGAGGACTTGTTCTTGAACCTGTTTAAACCGTAATGTCTGCTGACTTTAGTCACATCTCCATGGCGACGAGCTGGAGACGTCCCCACTCGCGGTAAAGTCACAGTCATGTCTTAGGAGAGCTGAGCCAAAGCACATCATTGTTTGTACATTTGTGAGGTACTTTTCAAAGATGAACATATCTGTCACAAAATGAATGCTTGTACTGACTCCTTTTTCTATAAATATAAGCTGCTGAAAGAGAGCAACTTCTTTCAAAATGCATGTATAATGTATAATGTCATGTCTAGACCTAAGGACAGACTGGCTCAACTCATCCCAACCTCTACACCTGCTCATGATCACAACACAAGACATGGAAACCCTCTTAAAGGGAAAAACGAGAACACTCAAGTGTACGAGTCTGAGTGTGGCGTGAAAAGGTCCAGAAATTTGGAACAATCTGAACACTGACATTAAAACTGCAACATCTTTGGCCATTTTTAAAAAGAAATTAAATATGGAGCTTCTAAGAAAATACAATAAACCCTAGCTGGACCTCTTAAATTAAAATAAAAAATCAAAAATCAAAAATCAAAAATCAAAAATCAAAAATCAAAAATCAAAAATCAAAAATAAAAAATAAAAAATAAAAAATAAAAAATAAAAAAATAAAAAAATACAAAATACAAAATACAAAAAAAAAAAAAAAAAATACAAAATACAAAATAAAAAAAAAATAAAAAAAAATAAAAAATAAAAAATAAAAAATAAAAAATAAAAAATAAAAAATAAAAAATACAAAATACAAAATACAAAATACAAAATAAAAAAATACAAAATACAAAATACAAAATTAAAAAATTAAAAAATACTAAAGTAGCTTGTGTCTGATGGTAGTATGTTCCAATGTGTGTGAGCATATAGTGTTTTCCCCTTTTTAAATTGATACATTCCTAAGGTAGTAAAAATAAGGTAAGGTAGTTTTAGTTTAGAGTAGGCTAGGTTAGTTAGGTAGGAAATAGGTACCAAAAGTAATGTTTCCTAGGTTACCAATGTATAAATGTCTGTTTGTGTCTTTTATTTTGTATATTCATAACAAACGGAACTGAACTCATTCAATTTGATTTATTCGGTAAAATTCTACACGGTGTGGCTTTAAAAAACTATTTCCATCAGAAATACACAATGTCCAACCAGAAAATGATGGATGATGAAAATGAATTTGCTTGGATGTTTCGCTCACTGGATACTCTCTCGTAGCGCCCTCCCCCTCAGCGGTACATACTGTAGGCTGAAAACCCTTCCAGATGGTGGTGGCACTGAAGCTAAGCCCCAATGACGGACGATCAGCGCAATAACAAGTGCAGTCATTGTGTCGGTGGTTAGCTCTGCACCGGCTGCTCGCTCCTGTCATCCAGCTGCTCTGACAGAGGGACGTTCACGAGTGTGCCTGTGGTCGAGCTGCAGAGTCAGCGACCAGAGCCTCCGAAACACACGAGGTTTCCTTTCTCCGTTTGTGAAGATCGTCTCTCCTTTCAGACAGTCATGTGACCTCGGTTCATGGACTTTGGGACAGTTTTTGTTTATGTGTGGATAGATCCAGCCATTACAGAGATATCGACCTCTTAACCCCCGCCTGAACCGAGCACATTTCCTCCAGTTTGGCTTTACCCAAATAAAAAAAAAAAGCGCCAAAATTGCGCCGAAAACGTGACATAAATGTGACGGCAGTAGTGCAGCAAAGAAGTCACGGTCAGTTTTGTAGGTCTTAGCTTTCAAATGAGGCGGTACACTGGCCGAAAGGCTGTGAGCTCCAGTTGAGATTTCTTTTTTATTGTAAGAGGTTTCAAGCCTGAATTATTTGTGGTCCCATGGTTAGAAGGTCCCGGGTTCGATTCTCAGTGGGACTTTGCTGGTTAAGCTCTTAACCCTGTTCACTGGCCTCTCTAAACGAGCTGTCAGAGCTGCAGAACATCCAGAACCAGGAAATACGACCATATTAGTCCAGTGCTCCGGTCTCTGCACTGGCTTCCTGTCACTCAGAGAATAGACTTTAAAACAGCTCTGCTTGTCTACAAGTCTTTTCATGGTTTAGCACCAAAGTACATCTCTGACATGTTACAGCCGTATGAACCATCTCGAGCCCTGAGAACTTCAGGGAGGGGCCTCCTGGTGGTTCCCAGAGTCAGGACTAAACACGGTGAGGCTGCGTTTCAGTTTCATGCAGCTAAAACCTGGAACCGTCTTCATGAGGATGTGAGACAGGCCTCAACTCTGATAATGTTCAAATCCAGGCTGAAAACAGTTCTTTTTACCCGTGCATATGACTGAAAGTATTTTATCTGCACTCTTTCTTTTTACAGTAATTGATTCATTTTATGTCGATGTTTTATTGATTTGATCTGTTTTCTTGTATTTTTGTTTATAACTGTGAAGCACTTTGAATTGCCTTGTGTATGAATTGTGCTCTACAAATAAACTTGCCTTAAACCCCACTTTAGCTGAGCACATTTTCTCCAGTTCGACTTTACCCAAATCTAAAAGCTTCTCGACTGGAGCTCACTGCCTATATGAGTCATGGTAACGCCTCATTTGAAAGCTAAGGCCTACAAACCTCATAGAGATTTTTCCTTGCATTGTTGTCACTTTTTCTTTGCCTTTTTGCCACATTTATGTACGTTTTTAGTTGCGTTCTTGATGCTTTTTTGTTTTTTCATCACTTTTTCATCACTTTATTGTTTTTTCATCACTTTTTCATTACTTTATTGTTTTTTCATCACTGTTTTATTGTTTTTTCATCACTGTTTTATTGTTTTTTCATCACTGTTTAAAATTGTTTTTCATCACTTTTTAAAATTGTTTTTTTTTATCAGTTTTTATTGTGTTTTCATCACTTTTTAAAATTGTTTTTCATCACTTTAAAAATGGTTTTTCATCACTTTTTAAAATTGTTTTTCATCACTTTTTAAAATTGTTTTTCATCACTTTTTAAAATTGTTTTTCATCACTTTAAAGATTGTTTTTCATCACTTTTTAAAAATTGTTTTTCATCACTTTTTAAAAAAATATTTTTTTTATCAGTTTTTATTGTGTTTTCATCACTTTTTAAAATTGTTTTTCATCACTTTTTAAAATTGTTTTTCATCACTTTTTAAAATTGTTTTTCATCACTTTTTAAAATTGTTTTTCATCACTTTTTAAAATTGTTTTTCATCACTTTAAAAATGGTTTTTCATCACTTTTTAAAATTGTTTTTCATCACTTTTTAAAATTGTTTTTCATCACTTTTTAAAATTGTTTTTCATCACTTTAAAGATTGTTTTTCATCACTTTTTAAAAATTGTTTTTCATCACTTTTTAAAAAAATATTTTTTTTATCAGTTTTTATTGTGTTTTCATCACTTTTTAAAATTGTTTTTCATCACTTTTTAAAATTGTTTTTCATCACTTTTTAAAATTGTTTTTCATCACTTTTTAAAATTGTTTTTCATCACTTTTTAAAATTGTTTTTCATCACTTTTTAAAATTGTTTTTCATCACTTTTTCATCACTTTTTTATAGTTTTTTCATCACTTTTTTATTGTTTTTTCATCACTTTTTTAAAATTGTTTTTCATCACTTTTTCATCACTTTTTTATTGTTTTTTCATCACTTTTTTATTGTTTTTTCATCACTTTTTTAAAATTGTTTTTCATCACTTTTTCATCACTTTTTTGTGACTTTTTAAAATGCGTTTTCATTAGTCCTTCCGTCTTGTTTTCACCACAATTTTGACTCCTGTGCTCAGTTAAGGCGGGGGTTAACAAAAGGTCAAATAAATAAAAGTAAATATACACGTCAGTAAAAGAGGTTAGGACATGTCTTCATTATTCCAATGCCTGCACAAATAAAAGAGACAAAACCACATTTCCACTCACTGCACCACTGCTGCGATAACACATTCTCTCTGTGTTTTCCCCGTGTTTATCCCGAGTCGGCCGTTTTGATATCAGTGGATCTGAGGAGGCGTGTCTTCAGGTAAACGCGCCATAGAAACTCCAAACAAACAGGGCTGTATAAAGCGCACACCTGTCTGACCTCTTTACCAGTCCTTATGAAACTCATTTGATCAACTTATTGTTCATGTGTTTGATTTAGACAGAGGAAATGATTGTTTGTATTAATTCTACTCAGTTTTCAGTGTTGCAGTATAATATTAGCTCTCCAGATTTTTATATGTGGATAGATTTGTACTTTGGCTCAAACCTTTTTTTTGTTCCTTAGTTATTAGACTTATCAGAACATTTAAAGTTGCATACAGATGGAAAAATATATTGATTTATCATTCGTACAGATAGTGTTGGATTTACAATAATATACGTTTTTGTGTGTGTATTTAGTGTACAGCACACTTCCTTAAAGTGCAATCCTTATAGTGACTTAGATGGACAACATCTGTTCTGTTGTGAGTAATATTCATTGTTTTTTTCACTGAAGCAGCATTTCAATTAAAGGTGCACTACAGTATGCAGGTTTTTATGTCAAAAACAACAAAGTTGATATGACTGTGTATTTGACCTTTCAGTGACCCTGCAGCTGTCTGAGTGCTTCGCTCGGTGGCACCGTCACTTTCCAGCCCGGTGCTTCCTGTGATACTTCAGGATCAATTTTTTTATTTTATTTTTATTTTTTTAAGGTTTCTCGTTTTCAGAATGGAATGAATACGAAACCATGAATAATTTTTTAACCCTATCTACAACATCGCCTATTTTCTGACATAACTTTGGAACAGATAGATAGAGACTTGCGGTCTTCAGTTCTGGAAACTAGATTCCAAGCTTTTAAACAAGCTTTAAAATTTACTCCAGAAGTAGAAGTTCTGATATTTTTTAATGAATAGATAAACATAATATAACATAATGATAACCATGATAAAATTAAATAAAAGTAGCTTTTTCCATATCCATAGTCTGTCCAAAAGGATTTGGAAAAAAAAAGCAAAGTGCCTAGATAGAAATAAATGAATTAATATTAATGGTTTATTTTCCCAAATTTATATTGAAAGAAAAACATGCTTTTTTGTTTGCGACGGGGGCGCACAAGTTCAATTTGGAAAAATCAAAACTTTTTCTAATTATTCAAAAACTACTTTAACAAATGCTGAATTATGAACATAGTTTTCTACTAAATAAAGATACAAAGACATGGAGAGGAGCAAAGTGGTTCAACATTCCATAAATACATAAATAACGGAGAATGCTAGCATGATGCTTTGTGCTAACGGTTAGCTAGCGCTACCTACGACTGGTGCTTTTTCGCTTCTACTGAACAATCTGCTTTGAATAAACATCCACATGGACCCGACTTAGACGTGACTGTATTTGTATGTGATAAATACGTTTAAATGTCACCAGAAAATGGCTAAAAAGAGTGAAAAATGGTGTTTCCCAAAAGATTCTGTTTTCCCCCTTGGTGAGGCCACGCCCCCTTGTATGATGCCGTCTGTATATCTACAGAGGGATAGTTCCAGAGAATTGACTCTGTGCATAACTTCAAATCATAACAACGCTGGCCAAGAAGTGACTTCCTGTGTCGATCCAGCACGCCAAAATAAAAGCACACGGCTCGTCTCATCGATTAGTTCAGCAGGTACTTGTAACATTAAAAGAATATAATTAAATACACATGTTTTAAGTGCTTTGTCTGTTAATACTTAGGCAGAAAGAAAGTTGAACTAATGAACTGCTGAACTAGTGAATAAAATGGTGCTCTTTTTTTGGCGCGCTGGATCGAAACAGGAAGTCCCTTCTTGGGCGGTGTTGTTAGGATTTCAAGTTATGCACACTAATATAAGGAATAAGGAAGTGAAACTATAAACATCACATAATGGTCAAACTAAAGAAAACTGGGGACAATTTTGAGTAAAAATCCTAAATATAATTGTGTTAACTGTATGTTACAGCAGATACTGTGTCTGCTGTGTCATACTATCAATCAAAGGAATATGTTGCGGCACTGGATCATTATATTCCAGCTTCATATTGCACATTAATAACAAAGAACAGATCAAAACAATCAGCAAAATGTTCAGATCTGTAATGCTGCACTTCATAATCAATGATGTGTCTGCCCAACAAAACATTAAAGGGATATTTCAGGATTTTTGACATAGGGCCTCATTTCCTTGTTATCCAGAGTGTTGTTAATTTCTGGAGGTATATATATATATATTTTATTCATGCAGTTCTTATATTTGAAGAGTTTAGTGGTGCTAGGCTAGTGCTAGGCTAGTGCATGTCTATGGTAACTAGTAGCCTGCATTAAAAACAGTCTGACCCGAGCACAGTGCACCTGAGGCAAATCACTTATAACACCAGACTAAACATAAATGTCTGTGTCGACTGAATCATTTTTGAAATATACCAGAAAATAACTTATATTTGAGCAGCATCAGCTTCCTGGTTGTAGCTACGCAGCGGCGGCGTGATCTGCTCGGTTGCCGGATCTACAGTAGTTTGTTTACCTGCGGCCGGCCTTGCCATACGTGGAATTCACAAAGGAGCTTTCTACAAATCAGATATGGCAACGTTTAGAGGACGACCCCATGATTATGAAGAGGTTTTTAATGCAGGCTACTAGTTACCATAGACATGCGCTAGCCTAGCACTAGCCTAGCACCACTAAACTCTTCAAATACAAGAACTGCATAAATAACAGATTAAAAAAATCAACAACTCTGGATAAATAGGAAATGAGGACCTATGTCAAAAATCCTGAAATATCCCTTTAAAGCCCCACCGCGTAGAATTTTACCCAATAAATAAAATAGAAATACACACATTTATTTCATGACAGATATTTTCATCATTGAAAAATACCTCATAAATGTACAAATAAACATGAGCTTTTGCTGTGAGCGGCTCAGACATGACTGTAACTTTAGTGGGAGTGGGTACGTCTCCAGCTCGTCTCCATGGCGATGCCGACTAAAGTCAGCAGAACATAAGATCTTAACAAGCTAGGTCCTCATCCAAATCCATCCTTTGATTACCCACTGCAGTAATCGACTTTTCTGTGTAGAGCCGGCCATTAGAAACATGTTTTATATTGATGTCAACACCATAGTCCAAAATGTTACGCGGTGTCACTTTAAGAATAATAAGCTCCTCATGTCACGTTTCATGCAAACACATGTGCACCGTGCGTCATGACTCTGCTGCTCCTTTTGTTACGTTTCAACAGCTTCACAACAGGTGTTTTGACGAGCTTAGTCATCATGTTTTTAATCATAAACATATAAATAGAATGCGATGTGAAAGTATTCGAAGTATTCAGAACACAGCACTGGAATATATGCAAAATATAATCTTATAATAATCTTTTGGCTATTACATAGGCCTGTGTAACACCTCATTTGAAAGCTAAGACCAACAAAACTGATATTTTTCTTTGCATTGTTGCTGTGTTGAGTTTGTACGTTTAATTTTTTTTTTCATTTTTGTCACATTTTTGTTGAATTTTTGTCACATTTTTGTTGAATTTTAGTCATTTTTTTGCTTATTTTTTGTCACTTTTTTTGTTGAATTTTTGTCACATTTTTGTTGATTTTTTGTCATTTTTTTGTTTATTTTTTGTCACTTTTTTGTTGAATTTTTGTCACATTTTTGTTGCATTTTTGTCACATTTTTGTTGAATTTTTGTCACATTTTTGTTGAGTTTTTGTCACATTTTTGTTGAGTTTTTGTCACATTTTTGTTCAATTTTTGTCACATTTTTGTTCAATTTTTGTCACATTTTTGTTGCGTTTACATCCTTGTTTTCTCATTTTTTGTGTGGCTATTTTGGTGCTTTTTCCCCAATAAGCTTTTTGATTAGGGTAAAGCCAAACTGGAGAAAATGGGATCCGTTCAGGTGGGAGTTAAGAGGTTAAGCCGATTCAATATTCTAAAACTAAATACTTTCTGATCATGCTTTTGAACATTGGTAGGCATTGAGCAAAAAAAAAAAAGACAATAAAAAGTCACAGAGAGCCAAAGCCTCTGCAGTAAGTGCTTCTGGAGGCGTGCAGACAGATAAAGACACACTGGAGCAAATCCCGCTGTTTCGTAACTGAAAAATGATCAACCCAAAGTGCTGAGTCAAGAGCCGTAAGTCCCGTCTGCACCGTGAGCCTGACCTCGGAGTTTGACCTACTTCTAATGTCATCACGTGATTTACAGGAATCTCCGAGGGCCCAGCGCTGAAGTGCGGCCCCGCGAGCAGCAGGGGGTGCTGTTTGACGCACACGGGCAGTTACACGGGAGAAGGAAAGGGGAAGCGCTGACTGGGCAGAGATACGCAACAAGAGGCGGTTATGCAGATGTTAACCTCTTTAACCCCCACCTCAACTGAGCGCATTGTCTCCAGTTTGGCTTTACCCAAATCTAAAAAGCTTCTCGAAAAGGAAGGATGGATGAAAATGCAACAAAACAGTGACGAAAACGCATTTAACCTCTTACCACCCGCCTAAACCAAATGCATTCAGTCCTCTTTTGGTTGTGTAACACCTCATTTGAAAGCTAAGACCCACAAAACTGGTCTTTTTCCACGCGTTGTTGCTGTGTTGTGTCACCTTTTGTATGTATTTATTTGTTGAATTTTTGTCACATTTTTGTTGAATTTTTGTCATTTTTTTGGTTGAGTTTTTGTCACATTTTTGTTGAGTTTTTGTCACATTTTTGATGAATTTTTGTCACATTTTTGTTGAATTTTTGCTGATTTTTTGTTGAATTTTTGTTGAATTTTTGTTGAATTTTTGTTGAATTTTTGTCATTTTTTTTGTCGAATTTTTGTCACATTTTTGTTGAATTTTTGTCATATTTTTGTTCAATTTTTGTCACATTTTTGTTGAATTTTTGTCATTTTTTTGTTCAATTTTTGTCACATTTTTGTTGAATTTTTTCATATTTTTGTTCAATTTTTGTCACATTTTTGTTGAGTTTTTGCTGAATTTTTGCTGAATTTTTGTCACATTTTTGTTGAATTTTTGTTGATTTTTAGTTGAATTTTTGTCATTTTTTTTGTCACATTTTTGTCACATTTTTGTCACATTTTTGTCACATTTTTGTGGATTTTTTGTCACATTTTTGTCACATTTTTGTCACGTTCACATCCTTGTTTTCTTCTCATTTTTTGTGGCTATTTTTGGTGCTTTTTTCCCAAGAAGCTTTTTGCTTAGTGTGAAGCCAAACTGGAGAAAATGGGAACCGTTCAGGTGGGAGTTAAGAGGTTAAAAAGTCATGAAAATTATTATGACAAGTAACTGGGTGGATATTGGATTTTAAGTTTCTCTTTCTTGAAAAATGAACGCCTACGACACCTGTAGTGGATTCATTATGTGACAAAAGGATGACTTTAATTACAGACTGACGATGAGAGCAGGTTGTGTTTGCCAAGTATGCAAAGTATGGAGGACACGACGTTCTTCACTTACAAATGAGGACTGACAACTCGGCAACATTAGAATGGTCACACAGGTCTCTGCAGCCATGATCCGGCGAGGCTCTTCTTTTGGCTGAAAGTTATTAGGACTAATCTCAGAGGTTTGCTCCAGTTGCCAAAATATGAACTGAAAGAGTAACGCTGCTTTCAAATCACTTTACCCAACACTTAATAGTAACGGAAACATCTCCCCCTCACCCCCAATAAGTATTTAAACATGGTTGATGATGCTTAGCAGTGTTCATTTTGGCAAGCAAAAAAAAAAAAAAAGATAATTGATGCAGTTTAAGCTAAATTAATATATAAAATAAAGAAATAAAGTACAATAAAAAATAAAGTCAAAATCATGAAATCAACTGGGGTTTCATATAAAACTAATCTAATGAATAGGGTGCTAAACTATATATGTGTAGAAACGTATATGTGTGTAATATCTGCTTATACAGGAGGTTGCAAAATTCCCACTGCTGACACAAATTAAGACTTTTATTATCTTATTATATTATTTTACGCTATTGGTTGTTTTGCCGCTGTTTTCTCCTTCTTTGTTTCTGTTTTTTTTTTGCTGTTTATTGTTAAGAAGAAAAAGAAAAAAATGAAAATAAAAGAAACTGTTGGAGAGGAGAAAAAGTCTGATTTATTTTCAAACATGGCGTGAAAGAAAAGATGGAATTTGTGATGTTTATTATGAAAATTCTACAAAAATGGCAGAAAATACAGAGAAACTGAAAAACACTAAAGAACAAGGAACACGAGACGATCGACGTTTATTTTATCTGTTGAAATGAAGCATTTGCCGCTTCAGTGTTTTTTTACTCAGTTATTATTATAGAAGCAAGAAACAGATACTTCATTATTATTTCGCTCAAGTAGAAGTAAAAATCGTGTGATAAAACTACATCAACAAGGACAGTTTCTTCAAAAAGTGACTGGAGCGCAGGTTTCGACAGCACGTCCGGACACCCGTGTGAGAAGAGGATTTCACTTCAGTCATTTGTGCCGACAGAGGAGACGCAGAGGTTTGTGCCAGTCTTTGTTTCATGTGAACAGGCCCGGGAATGAACCAAGTCCAAAAACATCAGCACTGACACGGTTACCATAGTTACCTGCATGGTATTCTCACCCTCAGGACTGAACCAAGTCCAAAAACATCAGCACTGACACGGTCACCATAGTTACCTGCATGGTATTCTCACCCTCAGGACTGAACCAAGTCCAAAAACATCAGCACTGACACGGTTACCATAGTTACCTGCATGGTATTCTCACCCTCAGGACTGAACCAAGTCCAAAAACATCAGCACTGACACGGTTACCATAGTTACCTGCATGGTATTCTCACCCTCAGGACTGAACCGAGTCCAAAAACATCAGCACTGACACGGTTACCATAGTTACCTGCATGGTATTCTCACCCTCAGGAATGAACCAAGTCCAAAAACATCAGCTCTGACACGGTTACCATAGTTACCTGCATGGTATTCTTCTCCAGGTATAAACTCTAGGCTCTTTTGGCCAGTGTAGCGTCTGGGGCTCAAACAATTGACCCTTTAATTCTTTGTAAACATTCCGGGCTTATCCGGAGGCAGGAAGTGAGATTCCTATCTATTTCCATAGCAGCTGTTGTCATAGTAACGATAAACAAATGTCCAACTGTTTTTGGAAACATCAGATAAACCTTGTTTTATCGTCTCAAATGTCATTCCTCTTGTTCTTGCACCTGAAGTCACAACAGGACCACATGTTTTAGTTGTAGTTTTACACTTAAAATCACTAGTTTTAGTTTAATCTTATTTCTCTTGATCACTTCCTGCCTCCAGATGATGTCACTGATGATGTCAGCAGTTAAAGGGTCTATAGGAATGTCTACTCTGCACTAAAGATAAGGAGGCTTGATCACATTGAGGACAGTTGGACGTTACACACCCTTGTGGTACTCACTTTACTGTGGTTAGTATATGAAAATGATTGTTATGAGTCAGTGTATATGTGTGGTTTTGCACACGTGTACCTGTAATACACTTTCTTTATGAGGAATCTTTGAGATAATTGAATATGGAAGCAGCAATTTTTGTTTACACAATGCAACATTTTATGTAAAAAAAAATAAAGTTGATATTTGTCCTCTCGGTGAGAGGAGAATTAAAGCGCCATTTCTTTCCATCCCATTGACTCCTATGATGCTCTTGGATCCCTTTTATTTCAGATTTTTTTTTGATTTTTGGTAGGTTTTCTTTGGAATGGAATGTATACGTAACCATGGAGACGGTTCAATCAGAAAAACCTAACAAAAAAATGGACCCTGGAGCACTGTTATGCTAACCACTCATACAGCCGCAGGGTCATTGAAAGGTCAAATACGCATTAATATCAACTTTGTTATTTTTTCACATAAAAAGTTGCATAGTGCACCTTTAAAGTCTGGAAGTCTAAATGTTCATGCATTGAACTGTAACCAGCCGCCTTTGCACAAACACATGATGGATAGATGATACTTTATTGATCTCACAGATGGAGAAGTTACATTAGAGGAGAGAGCATCCGGCAGCAGCACCTTTCAGTCGCACCACTCTTCTCTTCCAAAGTTACAGAAAAGTAAAAAAGCACGTCTTAAGCACATACACACACATTAACACATAACACATTTTTGATGATACACAGTAGGAGGGGTGGTGGGGGGCTAGTAGTGAGGCGGACTCAGAGGGAGGGGGGCGGGACACTTCGTGTTGTGCAGTATGAGGCTTCTCTGCAGACAAACCTTGAGATGTTTATGTCTGTGTATCAGCCCGGGTCAGTCCTATCAGTTCCTCCCCCCATGGCTTGGCCTTGGTGTGGGATGTAGACATTGCACAGGAACGATAACGGCCCAGCTGCTCCCTGTGTTCCATGGAGGGTGAAATTATTCCGTTTTTTTACTTTAAGTAAATCAATGTGATTTTTCACTGATCTTCAACATTATTCAGACATCCGCAGCAGGTCGTGGCCTTCTCCGTCCATCCAAAGTTCTGCAAAGCCCCGAGATCTGTCCCAAGACCTCCCGAGACGCATTCCCCTGACTTTGCCAAGATGTAAATCCATCCTCCGTAATCCTTCCTCGTTACGAGAAAAAAGGTCCTTAATCAGTTCCTCACTTTTCGCTACTTTCCGTTGTAACTCCATCACGCTGGCGCTCACCGCTTCAAAAAGTTCTTTCATTTCGGTTGACAGCCGCGGGGTCTCCTTTTTTTGTTGCCAATTTGCCAACTTTTTGATAAACCAGGGCAACTCCCAGTCCAATAAGCAGGTGCCCTGTTACCATCAGCCCAAAAAGATAGAGGTCTTCGACATCTCCCACAGAGAGGGGGGCCAGACATACGACCTTCCACTTGTTCCAAGAGTCGATCCCATACCCAGCCGGAAATGTCCCGTCTGGACAAGTAGGCTCCCCCACTGCCCCATTTCTTTGTGAAAAAGTCTTGTCAATTGCGTTGAGAGACCAGCTGCTCAATTTCATGGTTAGCCGGTTTAGGAGCACAGCGAGCAGGGAGTCCAGAGAAAAAGTAAGATAAGTCAGACAAGACACTGGCAGCAGCAGCAGATCAAAGCGGGGGCAGGAGAAGTCAGAAAAGAGGACAGGCAGACGCTCCCACATCGCCCCAGTCCTCTCCTCCCTCCACTGGCTTCAGGCACCGTATCCGATAGAGTTTAGAACATTGTCATTTGTTTTTTGAAGCTCTCCATGGACACGCTCCCCCCCCCATACCTGCCCGAGCTTCTGTCCATGCACGGCCCCTGCACAGGCTGCGCTCCTCCTCCCAGCTGGGTTTGGATGTGTCCAGGTCTCGGGCCAGGACAAAAAATGGATGAAAAAATGACAAAAATGTGACAAAATATGACAAAAAAATACTACAGAAATGTGACAAAAATGTGATAAAAATGTGACTAAAAAATGACAAAAAATTGATAAAAAATGGACGAAAAAATGACAAAAATGTGATTAAAATTTGACAAAAAGTTTGACAAAAAATGACAAAAAAATGACAAAAAAGGTACAAAAATGAGTTGAATACCCAACAAAAAAATGATGGAAAAAAATCTGATAACGTGAGGAAAAAGATCCTCTCGGTTCAGGCGGGGGTTAAGAGGTTAAACTGTGTCAACTGTTTCTAATAAAATGAAAGGAAAGCATCATGAGAGGACCAGATAAAAATGCTCCAAAATTAGGAATTTGGGCACAAAAAATTCCTAAAAAATAAAACAATGAAGATGGAAACTTGGTTTTTGAAGCCAGAGAAACACAAACAGCCACAGAGAGAGAAACTAAATGTGCCATATTTGGAATGGGTATAAATGAGCAGCTGACTAAAAGAACTCTGTGTTTCTCACTTACTGTGAGGCCAGAGACACCGAGCTCTGAGACCGGAGCAAAGCTGGAGCTGAAGTAAGAAAAGAAATGTGGCAGCCGTTAATATGAAAGAGCTTAACCTCTTACCTCCCGCCTGAACCGAGAGCATTTTCTCCAGTTCAGCTTTACCCAAATCCTGTAGGCCAGTGTAACACCTCATTTGAAAGCTAAGACCCACAAAAATAAATTGATCTTTTTCCTCACATTTTCAGATTTTTTTTCATCACTTTTTTTGTTGGGCAGTCATCTCATTTTTGTCAAATTTTCGTGACTTTTTTGTCACTTTTTCGTCAAATTATTCGCATTTTTTCGTCAAATTCTTATCACTTTTTTGTCAATTTTTTCTCCGTTTTTCGTCAAATTTTTCTCACTTTTTTGTCAAATTTTTGTCCATTTTTTGTCATTTTTTCATCAAATTATTCACATTTTTTCATCAAATTCTTATCACTTTTTTGTCCATTTTTTCCTCATTTTTTCATAAATTTATTCTCACTTTTTTGTCAAATTTTTCTCACTTTTTTCTCATTTTTTCGTCAAATTATTCACATTTTTTCGTCAAATTCTTATCACTTTTTTGTCAATTTTTTCTCAGTTTTTCGTCAAATTTTTCTCACTTTTTTGTCAAATTTTTGTCCATTTTTTGTCACTTTTTCGTCAAATTATTCACATTTTTTCGTCAAATTATTCACATTTTTTCGTCAAATTATTCACATTTTTTCGTCAAATTCTTATCACTTTGTTGTCCATTTTTTCCTCAATTTTTCGTAAATTTTTTCCTCACTTTTTTTGTTGGGCAGTCATCTCATTTTTGTCAAATTTTCGTGACTTTTTTGTCACTTTTTTGTCAAATTGTTCGCATTTTTTCGTCAAATTCTTATCACTTTTTTGTCAATTTTTTCTCCGTTTTTCGTCAAATTTTTCTCACTTTTTTGTCAATTTTTTGGCACTTTTTTGTCAAATTATTCACATTTTTTTGTCAAATTCTTATCGCTTTTTTGTCCATTTTTTCCTCAATTTTTCGTAATTTTTTTCTCACTTTTTGGTCAAATTTTTCTCACTTTTTTCACATTTTCATCCTTGTTTTCGTCTCAGTTTTGTTGCTATTTTCACACCTTTTGTCCAGAAGCTTTTAGATTGGGGTAAAGCTGGAGAAAAAGTGCTCGGCTCAGGTGGGAGTTAAGGGGTTAAATTAAATACACTAACCCTCCCCGACCTTCTATCACTAATCGCCACATGTGCCTGTGGGAGAAAGTGTGTTTTGTATTAGGAAAACATCACATTTAAAATATCATTGTGTTAACTATGTCTAATATGTCATGTGCACTTTAATCAGTGTAATTCAACACTTCTCATAATCATAATTCATAATCATAATTATCGTCATTTTTATCTTTTCATCTACGCTCTTTGTTCACAGTTTTCCTGAGAAGGCGCCGCACTGGTTCACTGACATTTTTTTTCAATCTTGTTTAATCTTTTATTTTTTCCGACTGAATCCAGAGAGGCAGAACGAGAGGCAGAACGAGAGGCAGAACGAGAGGCAGAACGAGAGGCAGAACGAGAGGCAGAACGAGAGGCAGAACGAGAGGCAGAACGAGAGGCAGAACGAGAGGCACGAGGAAGTGGTGCAGTTTCATAAACAAAGTCACGGCGCTTTACCTTCTCCGCCTCTGCAAACACTCGAAAGTTACGGATACTTTTCAAAAACCGCAGAGAAGAACTTTGGCCTGGTTTACTGTCGCCTCACATCCTGTGTGGAGGGGCAGCTGCACAGGCCTGATGGCGAGATACGGCTCTGCCAAAATAATGCACTTCATGTCGGGCAGGACCTTCACGATCAGTGGAAGACAGAAGCGCCATTTGGGGAAAAACAAAAAGCAAGTGTTAGTTAAAAAGTGAGTTAAAAAAAAGCGACAAAAACACGACTAAAGAGCGATGGAAACGCAACAAAACATCAACTAGAAAGAGCGACAAAAAAGTGACCGAAACATGACCCAAAACCCCTACGGAAACCAAACAAAAATACTTCAAATACGCGACAAAAAAAGCAGCGACAATGAGACAAAAATAATGACGGTTTTGTTGGTCTCAGCTTTCAAATGAAGCGTCAACGTTAGTCGAGGCTGGATGTGTTTTCAAATCTAATGAGTGTGTCGTTTTCGAACGATCGGAGATGTTTTTTTTGTGCCAAAGCAACAAGAACAACAACTCGCAGGTCCAAAGAAAGGACATGTGTGTGTGTGTGTTCATTTTGGGTAGTCCTCAATTATTTGAAAGACTGTTTGAGGGTCAAGATGTGGTTTTAGGGTTAGGGGCCCAATGTCTATGATTGTCCTCACTAAGATAGAAGTACAAGTGTGTGTGTGTGTGCATGTGTGTGTGCGTGTGTGTGTGTGTGTGCATGTGTGTGTGTGTGTGTGTGTGTGTGTGTGGGTGCGCACATCTGTGTTTCTTTGTTTTTGTGTGCGTGTGTGTGTGTTCTTGTAATTATGACATTGTGAGGACCAGGTTGAGTTTTTAAGCAGCAAAGTGAGGACGTTTTGGGTGGTCCTCAGTTCTTTGAAGGACTGTTTTTGGGTCAAGATGTGGTTTTAGGGTTAGGTTTAGAACTGGGTTTAGGTTAGGGTCAAGGTTAGGGTCAAGGTTAGGGTTCAGGGTTAGGATCTGGGTAATACATTATGTCTATACTGTAAGTGTCCTCACTAAGATAGCAGTACAAGATTGTGTATGTGTTTGTTTGTTTGCTACGGGACATTTTGGCACAATTATTAATCAAAAAAGTACGTGTTTTGCTATTTGTGTGACTTCAAATTGTGCCCCCCTTATTTTAAAATTGTGCACCATGAACAAATATGAAAATGTGTGTACAAACCTTCTGATCAGAAAATTGCACATGAACGCCTCCTTATCTGGGGTTTTCCACTGGGAAACTGGGAGGTCACTTTGAGTTCCCCCCGATGGGATAACCTTTGACCTTTCAACACAACAGAGAGCAGCGATAAAACGTTCTTTATGACTTTTGTCGGATTGTTACGACACTACTGTCCTGTAAAAAAGCCAAACGCAGACACAAGTTTACAGACGACCTTGGGATTTATTTGTTTACAGTGTGTTTGCGTGTGTTTTTGGTCACCTTTTTGTGACTTTTTTTTTTTTTTGATAAAACTTTGTTCATAAACTTTTGCTTGGGTTTTTGTCATTTTGTCGTCGCGTTTTCATCCTCGTTTTCGTCACAATTTTGACCTTTTTTTTTAGATTTGGGCGATGAAATGAAATGAAATGTTTCACTTTTGCTACAACCAGGGTCGGACTGGCCATACGTCCATTCTGGAAGAGCACAGAAGGGCCACCGGCTCTAGGGCCACCTGGCCTGGCCTCTCAACCGAGCTTTACCCAAATCTAAAAGCATAAAAGAAAAGCATCCAAAAACAAAAATGTGCTGGAAAAGCAACAAAAACACAACAAAATGTGACGAAAAAAATGACGACAGAGCAATGACAAAAAGCAACTAAAACATGACCAAAAAAACCAACGAAAAAGTGACGAAAACACGGGAAAAAGCCACAAAAAAGTAATGAAAAAGCAGAAAAAAAAGCAACTAAAACACAACAAAAAAGTGACGAAAAAGTGACGAAAAAGTGACAAAAAAGTGACGAAAAAGTGACGAAAAAGTGACAAAAAAGTGACAAAAAAGTGACGAAAAAGTGACAAAAAAGTGACGAAAAAGTGACGAAAAAGTGACGAAAAAGTGACGAAAAAGTGACGATAAAGTGACAAAAAAAGTGACGAAAAAAGTGGCGAAAACGTGACGAAAAAGTGACAAAAAAGTGACAAAAAAAGTGACGAAAACGTGACGAAAAAGTGACGAAAAAGTGACAAAGCAGAAAAAAAGCAACTAAAACATGACAAAAATGCAGCGACAATGTGACAAAAAGAGGCGGAACAGTGTTGCTCTCCGGTCAAGAAGCCTTTAGATTTGGGTAAAGCCGAACTGGAGAAAATGCTCTCGTTTAAGGCGGGGGGTCAGAGGTTAGCGTGTGTCTTTGTGGAAGTGTCGCATTTACACTACCAGAGTCCAGGGCTGTTTTTCAACCTTTTTTTTTTTTGCAACTTTGTCGTAGAGGTTAAATAAATAAATAAATAAATAAATAAATAAATAAATAAATAAATAAATAAATAAATAAATAAAGTTAAAACATGCATGAATACAAATCAATGGTTCTGATCTTCACTGACTGCACTGCGCTGTGACTCGGCGTGACCTTGTGCGCGCGCGCGTCGGTTTGGTGTTCGCCTCGCGTGACCCGCCTGTCTGCGGGTCACACGAGGACACGGAAACGGTCGCAGGAGTGAAGAAAAGCGCCTCGCTGCGGCACGTGGAGCGCGGGAGCCCCCGTGCGGCCCGAAGAGGAATTGCATCTCAGTGTTTTCAGATTTCTTTCATGTGTTTTTTTTTACGCCTTGATCATCCTGTCTGTGCCACACTTAACATGCCCCCTTGTGGACAAAAGAGGAACAGGCGGTGAGTCCTTTTAAGGCCCAACTTTGAAATCTTTCACCATTTGGTCTGAAGTCACAAGCTCCACACCTTGACCTCTGAACCCCCGCATTCACCACGCGCATTTCCTCCGGTTCAGATTTACCTCCCATTTTTTGTTGGGTTTATGCAACTTTTTCAGTGTCACAATTTTGACACTTTTTTCGAGAAGCTTTTAGATTTGGTTAAAGTTGAGCAGGAGGTTCAGGTGGGGGTGGTCCAGTATGCGGGCCATATGAGTGTATGTTTTGAAGGCAGAGGATCTCAGCCCCGTTGAGAACCTTTGTGGTGCTGGAGCAGGCATTGCGCAGTGGTTACACTCTCCCATCATCAGTACAAGATCTTGGAGCTGGGCAATGAATGGAAACTGAAGTCAAATGGAGAGCTCTGCTTTGGTCAGTCTGAATCATAGGACAAGTTTACAGAAATATATATATATTTTTGTCAACAAACTTAAAAGAAATACTTCAATTGGTAACACACAATGAAATGAAGTTTATTTAACTTATCTTCTCATGTTTAACAGACTGATGTGTTATAGTCAGATTTAATTGAAGTAGTAATTTGGTTTCATCCAATTGGCTGCTTTACTCTAACTCAAAAAGAAACAGAAAACCAACTTGATACAAATACAATCTGCTCTTTGTTTTCAGTAAAAAGGCTGAGGCCAGAACTTCAGACGCCAACTGGATTTAAGAATGAACTCAATGTTTAATAATAACAAATATTATTGTGAAAATAAGAACATTATAATTATACACACACACGCACGCACGCACGCACGCACGCACGCACACACACACACACACACACACACACACACACACACACACACACACACACACACACACACACACACACATATATATATATATATATATTTATAAAATCCTGACTGATATTTGCCTAAATGTTCTAAAAAGAGAGTTATACTTTGTATCTGATGTAGGTGTGTTCCTCTGAGTGGTGGTGGGTCATGGTGGACCCTGACAGATGGACTGTAGTGGATCTACTTAGAAAATAGTTACTATGGCAACTGTGTCGAAGAAATGAACCTCATGAGCTTCTACTGTAACATCTGTCCACATCAGTCCTGCTGCAGCACGACTCAGAGGAACTGGGACCAACATGACTCTACAGCAGATACACTTTTATTATTATATAGTCCTAAATAACTAAAGAATTTTCAGTATGAAATACTTGAGTCACAACAATGTTTCTATAGAATCTCCATGACTTCCTTCTTCACCTGTCAGTCTGACTGAAGTGTAATGAGGCCTTTATGAAAACAAGAGCTCACTGTGCTGTCGCTCATGTGTCTGGTTTAAAGCACAAAGAGCAAATATTAAGTTGCCTTTGTTTCTTTTTGAGTTAGAGTAAAGCAGCCACTTAGATTGAATCAAATCACTATTTAAATAAAATTTGACATTAAAATATCTGTTAAACATTAAGATGAGTTAAATAAACCAATTGAAGTAATTTTTTAAAGTCAGTTCAACAAAAAACTGTTTCCAGTTCTGGAGTTTAGACGAGACAAAGCGGCTCCATGTGTTCATTTTAGCAGGAATTAATATAATCGAAACAAAAATCATCAAGACCGATCAATCAAGACCGATCAATCAAGACCAATCAATCAAGACCGATCAATCAAGACCGATCAATCAAGATCGATCAATTTAAGGAAAAACAATTGTGATGAATATTTTGCCGTATCATCCAACTGCAAGATCTTGGTGGAAAATGAACATAACTCTGGATCTTTGGACGCTGCAGACGTTAAAACAACACACGACAAATGTGCTGGAATCAAACCTAAATATTACTTTGGTCTATGGTGTATTTAGGTTCAAAACAAAGCTAAGTTCATAATAGGCTGCCACAAGTTCTAAAATACAATGTTACAAGCAGGAAAAACAAAACAAAACTAATGACTGAATAAATACATAATAAACAATCCGAGTGCCATCGGCCCTGCTGAACCCGGTCTCAGAGGGTTCAGAACAGACCGAGACTGTGCTGAGGGTCAATGATGTCACTGTCTAAATAAGAAAACCACACGGCAGAACCACATCGCTGCCATTGCCAGGTTTCAGCCACTTTGGTTTCGAAACATAAACTTATTCTACCTGGAACAAAAACAAAAAGAACAAAACCCTGATCTTCACAATAACATGTTTAAATATTGCACTGATTTAATGTTTCTCTGCCCTTTTCTCACATTGATGCAACAATATCTAATAATAATAATAATAATAATAATAATAATAGTAATAATAATAATAATAATAATAACTAGAAATGCAATGGCTGCCATTGCGATTGCATAAATTGCATAAACTGTTCAAATTGCACAAATTGCTTAATTTGCATAATCTAATTTGCATAAAGTGGTAAAATGCATGAATTGGTTAATTTGCATAAATTATGTAAATTGCATAAACTCTTTAAAATTCATAAATCCTAAATGGCATAAACTCTTAAGTTGCATAAACGCTTAAAATGCATTAACTGGTTAAATCCCATAAAGTGGTTACTTTGCATAAATTGCTAATATTGCATAAACTTTTATATTCCATAAACTGGTCAAACTGTTGAAATGGCCTCAGTGCTTGATTGGCAGAAGCACAAATGGCTGAAAGGCCTGGAGTCTCCCGATTGGCTGGATTCCCCCATACACACCAATGCAAAAATGTCAAGCTCTCGTATAAAAAAACTGGAAAACTGCAGAAGGCCAATTTTTTCTCAAAACCCACAAGTTGCAGAAGCTGAACATGCACAAAGTGCAGAAATTGCATAAAATGCAGAAAAAAGTGCAGAAAAGCATGGATTTGCGGAAGCCCCATTATAAGTCAATGGGAAAAATCTCCGACATTTTGGCCGATTGCGGAAAAAACGTAAATTACAGAAGTCCCAAAAGTAATAGCACCTTCTCCTCAACATGCGGAACGTTTTGATGCATAACTTGTATAAATTGCACAAAGCATGAAGGTGCTGAAAGCTGGAGAAAATCGGGAAAAAGATGGAAGAGGAATAATAACTAGAAATGCAATGGCTGCGCCATTGCGATTGACTGCGGAATTGCGGGAAGCGAATGCAGAAATTGCATAAACTCTTCAAATTGCATAATCAAATTTGCATAAACTGGTAAAATGCATGAATGGGTTAATTTGCATAAACTCTTAAGTTGCATAAACTGGTTAAATCCCATAAAGTGGTTACTTTGCATAAATTATTAATATTGCATAAACTTTTATATTCCATAAACTGGTCAAACTGTTGAAATGGCCTCAGTGCTTGATTGGCAGAAGCTGCACAAATGGCTGAAAGGCCTGGAGTTTCCCGATTGGCTGGATTCCCCCATACACACCAATGCAAAAATTTCAAACTCCCGTATAAAAAAACTGGAAAACTGCAGAAGGCCAATTTTTTCTCAGAACCCACAAGTTGCAGAAGCTGAACATGCACAAAGTGCAGAAAGTGCAGAAAATGCAGAAAAAAGTGCAGAAAAGCATGGATTTGCGGCAGCCCCATTATAAGTCAATGGGAAAAATCGCCAACATTTTGGCCGATTGCGGAAAAACCATAAGTTGCAGAAGTCCCAAAAGTAATAGCACCTTCTCCTCAACATGCGGAACATTTTGATGCATAACTTGCACAAATTGCACAAAGCATGAAGGTGCTGAAAGCTCTAGAAAATCGGGAAAAAGATGGAAGAGGAATAATAATAAAGAACATGAAAACCAATAATTGACTGCGGAAGAATTCCGCAGTCAATTATTCTGCAGTCAATAATAATAACGCCTTACACTTGTATTATCAAGTTTCTCAAAGCGCTGCACTGTCGTCATTATTCATTCACTCCACACTCGGTGGTGGTAACTATTGTAGCCACAGCTGCCCTGGGGTAGACTGACAGAAGCCACATCTCCACATAAGTTGCTCTTACACTCTCTTCCACTATTAACAGCTTTATTGCAAGATATCCAAAATCCCCTCTGTAAAAGTCTTTCTAACCAATAAATCAACAATCATTTAAACCTTTTCGTCGCTCAACATAGCTGCAGTTTGGGAGATTTTTATGCATAAAAAGTCTTATCTTTATATGAAAACTGACATTTCACACTGACATCTCTACATTTAACAAGTTTCTCTTCTTCACCTTCATTTGAATCCATGACGGAAACGACTCTGAAAAACCCCGCGTGACTTTGGCGACATCTGGTGGACAGATGAGGAGTCGCATGAGGAGAGCCGCCTGCCTACACTTTGAATATTGTAAAACTTTGAAGTCAGTCATTAAAAAGAGCTGAAAAGACTCTGTTTTTCAGAGCCAGGACATCAGCGTGGATTGTTTCTTATATGTACCGGGTAAAAACACGCACACACACAAAAACAACAACAAAATCATAGCAATGAGTCTTAAAACAACATAAAAAGTAGCTCCAAACTCTGATATGTACAACTTGCAGCAAAAACACCACGTCCCTCGATTTCCCATTCACACATTTATCTCGTTTTCAAAGCTAGTTTAGACTTGTTTTTACTTTCACTACCCTCTACTCACATTTCCTGAGAAACCATACATCCAATCCTACGAATCATGTAAACCAAACCAGTGTCCTCACAGTGGGGTCGCCTTACCTTCGCGGTGTTGAAGTCCAAATGATAGTGAATAAAAAAAGGGTAAATGTGTTGTAATCCACCACAGCTGCCGGAGCATGGTTTCAAAGGAACGTTGTGCGCCGCTACTTTCAGTTTTACTTCCAGTGCTCCTGAGAGTAGACGGAGCAAAGAGGGCGCCATGTGATCGGGCTACACAGTCAAGAGTGTTGGAACTTAAAGGGCATACATGACACATTTGCTAAAACATAGTAACACAATTATATTTAAGATTTGACTTCCTTGAGTTTGACCATTTTTGTGACGTTTATAGTTTCACTTCCAGGTTGGACCCTGACAGGAAGTGACTTTTGAAAAACGAGCGAGTCAGGCTGCTGTGGAACTTTACCCCTGTCTATGTCAGCGGCTTAACAAACATCGGACACATTTCTTCATTAAAATTGCCGCTTTAATGAAACAAAATTTAAAAAGTATTTAAAAAGTATAAAAAGTATTGCTCAGATAGCAGATACTATCATCGAAATAAGTCAGAATTTCAAAAGCATTGCAACTTGTCGTGCACTTTTAAAGGTTGAATTATGCCACTTTTGATTGTATTAGTTTATGTGAATCAGTGTGTGTGTGTGTGTTCTTGTAATTATGACATTGTGAGGACCAGGTTGAGTTTTTCACCAGCGAAGTGAGGACGTTTTGGGTGGTCCTCAGTTCTTTGAAGGACTGTTTTTGGGTGAAGATGTGGTTTTAGGGTTAGGGTTAGAACTGGGTTTAGATTAGGGTCAAGGTGGTTCAGGGTTAGGATGTGTTTTGCTATTTGTGTGACTTCAAATTGTGCTCGTCCCCCCCCCCCCCCCGATCCTGAACAAATATGAAAATGTGTGTACAAGTATAACGCTGCCACCTGCTGATCAGAAAACTGCACATGAACGCCTCCTTATCTGGTGTTTTCCACTGGGAAACTGGGAGGTCACTTTGATGAGATAACCTTTGACCTTTCAACACACCAGAGAGCAGCGACAAAACGTTCTTTATGACTTTTGTCGGATCGTTACGACACTACTGTCCTGTAAAAAAGTCGCTCATGTCTGGTTTAAAGCACAAAGAGCAAATATTAAGTTGCTTTTGTTTCTTTTTGAGCTAGAGTAAAGCAGCCACTTAGATTGAATCAAATCACTATTTAAATCAAACTTGACATTGACATATCTGTTAAACATTAAGATAAATTGAATAAACCAATTGAAGTAATTTTCATGCTACTTTTGATTGTATTAGTTGATGTGAATCAGTGTTAATTTCGTCGACTAAAATATTTAGTCTTAATTTTAGTCAAAGTGATATTTTTGACGACTAAAATTGGACTAAAACTAAATGAAAAGTTTCTCATGAGACTAAAACTGTGACTAAAATGTCCAGATATTTTAGTCGACTAAAATGAGACTAAATCAAAATGAAAAGGAGAGACTAAAATCAGCCAAACTTCTATTGACCGTCTGAAAGAGCCTCAGATCATTTACAATCACTGCCAAATGAACAGGTCTGTGCTTTACTCATGTGGAAGCAGCTCCATGAGGCAGAGGAACAAGATTAAATATGATTATAATGAATATTCTATAGTCTTAATTTTAGTCGACTAAATTGACATGCAATTTTAGTCGAATAAAACTAAAATTGAAACGTTTTTTTTTACTAAATCTCGACAAAAACTAAATGACATTTTAGTCAAAAAACTAAAACTAAAACTAAAATAAAATATGTTGTCAAAATGAACTCTGATTTGAATGTGTTTCTGTGAATGTGAAAGCTGTAAAGCTAGTCTTCAGCTGTAGTCCCAGGCCAATTCAAGAAGAAGAAGATCTTTATTCATATAGAGCCTTTCACAGACATAGTCACAAAGCGCTTTACATGAGACGGTTGTATATTCACTCCATACTCGGTGGTGGAAACTACGTTTGCAGCTTCAGTTTCCCCATGGCGACTGCACACGTCTGCGCCAACGATCCCTCTGACACCATCATTCACTCACACACACACATTGTTCATCCTGGCCTATTGTACATGTTTTTTAGTGGTAGGGGAAACCGGAGTACCCGGAGGAAACCTACGCGGACACGGGGAGAACATGCAAACTCCACACAGAAAGGCCCCGCCCAGGTGGAGCGAGAGAGCTCCACCAGCCGCCCCTTGTGTATATTTAGCGGTAGTGACTGAGATTGGAGAGCTAAAGCAGTCAAACCAGAGAAACAGTGCTGACATGTTGGTGCAAATGAACATTGGACATTTTACACAAATCAATCCACTAAAGGTCAGATTTTCCTTCGTTCTCCACTTAGTGAACGGACGTGGCGCTCCACACAAACATAACTTACACATTCACACAACAAGAAGGTGCCCCAGGCCACACTCTGGGCCCCCTGATGTAATGAATCATGATTTATGCTTAGCCACTGTCTAGCCTATGTCAAGTCCAAGTCCTCTCGCTTGAATCTTACTTCACGTCGTGAGTCGGCCCCTCAGTGACTCACAGGAACTGAGTCTGGGATTCATCTCTGCTCGACATGGGCTAAGCACAAATCATGATCCATCACACCAGGGGGCCCAGAGTGTGGCCTGGGGAACCGTCTTGTTGAAGTGTGAATGTGTAAGTTATGTTTCACTCACACATCTTACACTTGTTTTTAGAAACTAGAAGGTCTCGGCTTTCAAATGAAGGATCACACTGGCATATAGGTTGTAAACTCTTTTTGTCAACTCACCTTATTCCGCCCCGCCCCACTTTTACCTCAGATCAGCGCTTCTGTTCCATTGGCATTTCCAGTAGAGCGCTAGGTCCGTTCACGAAGTGGAGAACGAGGGAAAACCTGATGTTTAGATTGATTTGTGTAAAATGTCCAATGTTCATTTGCACCGTCAAGTCAACACTGCAGCGTTTCTCCGTGCGGCCTCAAACGGGCTTTGTGTCCGAGTGATCTGATCTTGACTTCTCCAAAACTGAACTAATACGAGTGAAGGGGCGGGGCACAATGCACAAGCAGTTCGACAAACCCCACCACCAAACACGAGGCTTAAAAAAAACAATGATTTATTATTTAGCAGACTTTAAAATACAAATATGTGACAAAAATCTTCAGTAACAAAATGCGTCCACTACAACTTGGTTTGCTTGTTCTCCGAGGGGCTTGAATCGATGCACATTTTCTCGCCTTCTTCGTCTTCTTTCCTGCCGTTTCTCCTCCTGGAAAGTCAGACGCGAGTGAATCAGAGTCAGTAAATGGTCATTCTATGTTTTCTCCTAAAATGTTGAATCCCAGTGTGTACGTTACCCGCAGATGGGCTGCATCTCTGACATGGTTTCAGGCAAAGGTCGGCCAAAGCTTTCCGGTAGAATGAGGCACAGCAAGGCTCCGGTGAGGGCCAAACAGCCCATCAGGATGTAAGGGAGGGACTTGTAGACTTGACCTAGAGGCGGAGCACAAACGGGATGATCGTTCAGCACATTTTCACTTTGAATTCCAGCTTTCCTTTGCAGGTTCTGAGGATGCAAAGAGCCACACACCATTCGTCGATCAACATCCATTTGGCTTTTTCCACACAGTTTGCACACCTACAGTTAACACAGCGCACTATAGACCACAGTCCACCACAAGCGTCAAGCGCATTTGGCTTTTCCAACTGACTTTTCTTCATTTTCATTTGCTGTCCCGCTGATACAAACAGTTTTATTCGTACACCACGTTCCAAATTATTCTGCAAATTGTATTTCAGTGTCAAAAAGGTAAAAACAAAACAAAAAACAAGTCCAGTTAAGGGAAAAACTACTGAAAAAGGATGTTCCACTTTAATAAGCAGATCATCATTTTCAAGCATTCTGGGAAAGAAAAAATATCTCTCTGAAAAGCATGAAATAGTTGAATCCCTTGGACTAGGTATGAAAACCTTCAATATTTCATGAAATTTGAAGCGTAGTTATATTACCGTTAAGAGATTTGTGGCTGATTCAGAGACACACAGGTTTGTGCAGATAAAGGAACAATGAGGACGGTTTCTGCCAGACAAATGCATCAGATGAATAGAACAGCTGTTACAAAGCAGCAGACAGGTATTTGAAGCTGCTGGTGCCTCTGGAGTCTCCCGAACATCAAGGTGTCTGACCCTCCAGAGGCTGCAGTTGTGAATAAACCTTCTATCCGGCCTCCCCTAAACTGTTCATTGAAGTTCATGAACAGAAACGGCTGCAGTGGCTCAGAAATACATGAGGACTCATTTTCAAACAGTCTTGTTCACTGATGAGGCCGTGTGACCCTAGATGGTCAGATGGGTGGAGTAGTGGATGGTTGGTGAATGGCCACCATGTCCCAACAAGGCTGTGACGTCAGTAAGGAGGGGGCGGAGTCATGTTTTGGGCCAGAATCATGGTGAGAGAGCTGGTCGGCCCCTTTAGGATCCCTGAAGGTGTGAAAATGACCTCTTTCTGACTGACCACTGTCTTCTATGCTACAAAATGAAGAGCCGTGTTTTCCCAAACAAAATCCTCTTCATCATGACAACGCTCCATGTGCTGCCGTAAAGAATACCTCTGCATCACTGGCTGCTATGGGCATAAAAGGAGAGGAACTCATGATGTGGACCCCCTCCTTCCCTGACCTCAACCCTATTGAGAACCTTTGGAGCATCAACAAGCAAAACATTGATATAAGCGAGGTGGTGGTTTTATACAGTAAAGCGCTTCTCTGGACACTCAAAGACACTTTACATTGCATTATTCATTCACTCCATACTTGCTGGTGGTACGTTACTATTGCAGCCACAAGTGACCTGGGGTACACTGACAGAAACGAGGCAACCAGTCTGTGCCATCAGCCCCTCCGACCACCACCAATCACTCACTACATTCCCCCAGGCTTCCAAACAGTCTCCTATCCAAGTACCAGCCGGGCTCTTCCTGCTTAGCGTCTGAGATCCGATGAGCAAAGACGGTATGGCTTTCAGATCGGGCCCATTAAGTTGTTTTCAGAGTGATAATAGTGAATAGAGTATTTATTAGTTAACATTATACCATGGTCTGGGTGAATACTCGATTCTGATTGGCAGGTGCATTATTTTGGTATAACCGCACACGTAGTCCGGTAGTTAAATCACTGGGATGTCACTCCGCTGTGGGCGTCGCCATAGCAACGCATGACACAGCTGAATCAGATAAAGGCGTAATTAGTGACTGACAGGAACGTATGAGATGGATTTTGTGTTAATTTCAACGTTTTTGGCCAAAACAAAACGTTTGCTAAATGTTTGTAGAGGAGAGTGAGCAGCTAGGTTAGCTACTGCTAATAACATATGAGCTTTACATTTCTATTGAAAACGGTTAAGGCTATTCATCATTTTCAGGCGTACATAAAATGATCCTGCATTTAAACATATTTGTCTGGATTAGTAAAGTCAGACATAAAAGTTTCAGTTGGGGGGGCCCAGGTGTGAGCGACTCCACCGCAGCTGTTTCCATAAACAGTTGAGCTGGTTGAGCTAGCTAGCTAGCTTCAGGTTAAACCTTGTAAAAGGTAAATAACTCCTGCCCACGAGTGCCGCATATCGGTGTTTACTTCCAGGGAAAAGTGTTTCCGGGTTAGTCCTGTTGTGTTGTGATTCTGTGCTGATGTTGTGTCGTTGAGCCTGACTGAGATCCTCGTAATAGCTGCGGAGAATGACTCGCTCTGAGACCAGCCTTCAGTGACCGGCTAATAACCCACAGAAAATACTCCCGTAGTCTGGCATATTTAGTGAGTTTAGTAAATGAAACAAATATTTATTATAAATGTTACGTTTGTGGGACCCTGGTATAAGCGGAGTAACACCACTCCACTGCGTGTCGTGGTGTTCTCCTCGTTGTTTAATCCTTACTTAACAGTTTAGTAGGAACACTACAGGGCAATTTAGTTTGGAAGCTTAAACATTAACATTTGATCTATACTTGATCTAAGAAGGGTTTAATCATTGCAAGATTTGATGAGATTGGGGTGAGCAGAGGAAGCAACTCCCATTACGCCAGTCAGGAAATGAATACATTCAATGTCCTGAAAAACTATTCGAACAGCCTCTTTAGCACTTTATTTACCAGTCAAACTAATCTACTCTTTTCCATGAGGCCCAGGTCACATGGAGCGAAGGGGAGTGTCTGGCAGTGGTTCAGGGGTGAAACAGTATCTCATTCTTCGAAAGTAGACTTTCCTGGAAAAGTTATCGCTTCGTGTTTGCGTGGTCAATGATTGACGGGCTGAACGTGACCCGCTGCTGATTGTGCAGTAAAGCCGAACTCACCCAGATAGATGATGAAAGGAGAGATGATGGTGCCGACGCGGGCCGCCATCGAACAAAAGCCCATCGCCGTGTTCCTGATGACCGTGGGGAAGAGCTCCGAGGACACGGTGTAGACGATGCAGAAGGCGGCGGTGAGGCCAAACTTGCCCAGCATCTCCAGGAACACTCCGATGGCAGGGATATCTGGAATTAAGTTTTTATAAGTATATCAGAGATGGCATGAAAAGAAAGCATGAATAAGTTCTTTTACAAAGGTAGCTGTTCAACAATTCACATGTTGAGTTCTGCTGCCTTACCATGAACATGCAGAGCTCCCAAACTTTGAGCAAAGCAAGGTGCGAGACAAATAGAGAGGAATGTGATAAAAACCCTCTGGGATGGTAGGTTTAGCTCACTGGGACAGTCAAGATAGACCTAGGCTTTGAGATACTGTGAGTGTTACAGAGGTAACCTGACAGGCTGGTTCACAGGAAAGCTCGTCTCATTGATCGACCCGGGAGGATATTAGACTCAGAGTACCTGAGATCCGGGAAGGAGGGACTTTACAAAAAATAATATACACTTCCGCTCAGAAGTTTGGGGATTATGAGAGAAAAGTGCAGCTTTTTTTCCCAATGAGGATAACATTAAATGAATCAGAAATACAGTCTAGACATTGTTATTGTTGTGAATCTATTCTAGCTGGAGACGGGTGATTTTGAATGGAATACCTACATAGTAGTTCTAATGGTACATTGTGTTATCTAATTGTGTTAGAGGGTCATTAATGATTAAAAAGCCCTCGTGCATTTATGCAGCACTGCTGAAAACTGTTGTGCTGATTAGAGAAGCTACAGAACTGGCCTGAGTGACCCCAAACTTTGGAACTGTAGTGTATATAAGTTATTACTTATTTCCCATCAAAATGCAAGACCAGGTGGTCAGTTTTACACATTATATAAAAGTTACAAAACATTTAAGTGATGATGTCATCGCTCCAACGGAACATTAGCCCTGTTCACGATAATGGGATTTTGAGTAAGTCTTTTCTCACATTAATTATCAAATTATTTTCTCCATACACAATGAAGGCTGATATTAAATATATACATATTTTTGCCAGGAGAGATGGAGAGATACAGTATATTACTCTAATTAGGTGTAAAAGAGTTTTTGGCCTTTTATCTTTCAGCAGGAGATTCAGAGAGAGTTGTGTTTTTTGCCGTGTTTGTTTATGCAACTGTCAACAGTTTAGACCCGGAAGTAGCTCATTTTTGGGTGTGACGTCACACTTAACAAACATATTACTCCCCACATTCCACCTCCTCCGGTTCACTCCGCTCCACAGTCTTTAGCTCAAGCGAATGGTTCCACACCCGAAGGCCTGGTCCATCACGCTGTTCCTCCCTGACAAAAACACTGATGAAGTCTATTTTCTGCTCTGTCACAGTCCGGGCGGGTCCTGCACCAGTGTTCAGATCATACCCAACAGGAAAGAGAACACAAGCCAACATTTGAGGTTCCAAAGTAATACACTCTGCACTGACTGATTCTACACAAAGACCTCAAGGGGGCTCTAGCTTCAGGAGCATTTTGTAGCTACATGAAAGTGGATTTGACTCCAGGACCCCGTGTTTCTGGGTCTGTCTGGTCGGAATGAACGGGGTTTAGCGTACCAATCGGAATGAGGTGAACGCAGAGGCTCATCACTCCGCCCACAAACAGCGTGCTGGACTGGCAGATGCGTCTGGCCAGAAACCTGAGCATGACCAGGGCGATGAGGTACGCCGGGACCTCGGTCAGAGCGGACAGGAAGCAGTTGACGTAGGGGTCGCCGTGGAGGTTGGACGTGTTCAGGGTGAAGGCGTAGTAACCCAGCGTGATGATCACCCTGAGGAGACACGGGATGAGAGCATTTGTTTATCCCAAAGTGTAGAAGTGAGAGAAGAGAGAAGAGAAGAGTCTGCTGCTTCAGAAGGTGACTCGTTTCATTCTGTTGGGACAAACACTCTGTCCGACTCCATCGATTTCCACTGTGCTCGCTGCAATCGACTCGCACTTCCGTGTCAATTTCAGCTGAATAACGGTGACAACAAAGCACTGTTTTGCGTCACTGGTTTGTTTCAGAGCGATTCAACATACTCGTGAAACTAAAGCACGACATGGAAAGAAATAAGCGGTGGGCTCGTACGGATTTCTCCCATGAAAATGTCTGAAAGGGCACGTACATCTGCTCCACACACTTTGTTGGTGAGGCTGGATCAGGTGTTGAGCATCTGGACCCAGTTCCATCCACGTTTACTCCTGAGCAAGTAAGTCATTGTCTGATTTAGCTCATCTTTCCATACTCCATACTTTTTATATGCTGTCGATATCCAGCTCTGACAACAAAATCCCACAGAGCTTATTGTCATTATCAGTCAGCCCAGTGATACTGAACAACAATCTAATCTTGACCACATTTCTATTGCTCAAAAGTTTCCTGTTTTGTCTCTTTCCTCAGTTTGATGAAGAAATGAATCTTAAGAAATGAAATATGCGCCAATTTATTCTTCGTTTGTAGCATTAAAATATAGTATTTGTGCATTAAAAATGGTATTAAAAAGCGAGGTACGATCTTATTTCAGAAATCTGAAATGGCTTAAATGTTTTACTCAAGTGAGAGCATTGATTGTTCGAAAAGTTACTGAAACGTGAAAAGTACTGTCCGTAAGTTACTGGAGTAGTACTGAAGTACCCCCCGCTTGTGCGAACACCGTGGCATTGTTGCTGTTTGTGGTAGCGTCACAAAGTTTAAAATGCTTTTAAAAAGTTTATTGTTTAAAAGTGTAAAATTGTCAGTTACTGGGACATGTTTCAACTATTCTGTCCTTTATTTATCCAGGAAAAAACTATTTTAGATTAAAAATCTCTTTTTCAAGAGTGTCCTCTTTTATGTGAAGGCCAGATAAACATGGCCGACCTCAGTGACTTTTCACTCTGTTCTGTCCACTGTCATCAGACCAACCATGTTTCTTTTTCCTCCCATTCACTTCAATAAATCCGTTTTTTATATGAAAACACTTAATCCATTAAAACATGTCCAAATCTTCCAGTTGGGTAATTGTACTAAGAGCTCTAATTACCACAGATTTCTCTCCTCTCCATATCATCTGCATATCCTATGTCCAAGGTGTCCATGAAGAGCGTCTCACGGGTGGACATGTAGAGGAGGAGCAGATAAGGAGAGATCCTTGTGGGACTCCATCTCCACCCAGGAAGTGTGCCCCCGTTGGCCACCACCCCTCAGCCAGTTCTCACCTGTAGCATGTGCTGCAAGGCGCTACTGTTGTCACGAATTAGGCACGATGGTTAAAGCCACAAAAGCTTTACCTCTGAGCTCGGCACAACGAGAGAATCCACTGCCTTGTGGCCACAAAAAGTCACATGCTCCAATATTTGGTTGGACCAACTTGGGATTTGATTCCAATAAGCTTTTTCAATGTCAACAGATCCAGTGTGTCATTCATTTTTCACTAAGAGCTTGTATTGATGGGAGAGTGTGACCACTGCGCAAAGCCTACTGCAGCACATCCCAAACATCAGGATATTAGATGTAAAAAACACACATGGATGATCACAGACTCACCACAGAGTGCTGCACAGTGATGTTGTGAAAAACAAGTTGCAGTTTTTGAATATGTCAATCATGTTGTACTTCTTGTCCTTCTTGGCTAACGTGTCTTCAATCTGAAAACAAGGAATAGAAAGATAAGTTACTCAAAATATATTAAGTATCAAATAGTACACATGATAGTACACAGGATGAATGAGAGTGTGTTTGAGAGTGCACATGGGGGACGACGGATGGAAATCCAGTGTGGTGTGTTTACATGCATGAGACCCATGTATGTTCATTAACATGCACTGTCCCCACCAAACAAACCAATAAGTAAATAAATGTTTGTACTAACTCACAAAAACATGCAGTACTTTAGGGCCTAGACCAAAATATTTACAATAACATTACTTCAAATCATTGTACTCCAGTGGGAGGGAAACACACAGACGTGTTGATGTAATAATAATGCCTCCAGGGAGGAGAACAGGTCCAGTCGACTAAAGAACACTTTATCCACCAGGCTATCAGGATGCTGAACTCCCTTTCTTCCCTGCCCTCTCTGTGCTTCTTCACGTCATGCATGAGCTTAATATAGAAGCTGCAGTTACGCATATGACCTGAGGTGGCAGTAGTGAGTATAAAATGACTTACTTGCATCTGGTCGCTTTAAACTCTTTTAATTTAAATACTAATGTTGAGCTCCATTAGCTCCATTTCAGCATGATGGGACGTGTGCTTCAAACATGTCATTAAGTTCAATTATAGAAATGAGAAAATCATCTTGGGCCCTTGGGGGCCAACAGAACTCATCTCACAGGCCAGATTTGGCCCGCGGGCCGAGTCTGACATGTCTGCAGGTAGCAATGAACATTGGAATGAGGTGTTGAAGCACAGAGAGGACAAAGGTGAAACTCCAAGTGTCAATGCTTGACTGTGATGATTGTATGTAATATTTATGACTGTGTAAGCTCCAGAACACGCCTGTTACTGAACCTTACATGTCTGCAGAGGTGAGAGTCGCATGTCACATTTGAAAACCACTTAGTCGTGTTTTACAACTTCAGCAAATTCTTCTCTTTCCAATGAACAGCAACATAATTGTTTTGTAAGAAGTGAACAGTAAGTGAACATGGGCCTATAGATTCACTGTGTCATTGTATTAAACAGACTAGTGTGTGGATGCAAAACAACTTCCTCCAGCTGAACACAGATAAAACTGAGATAATCGTCTTTGGCCACAAAAACACCGAGAGGTCGTCATTGCTCATCTTGAAGCTCTTTCACTGGCACCCAAAAGTCAAGTTAGAAATCTCGGGGTAATCATGGACTCAGACCTGAATTTGAACAGTCATATTAAGTCCATTACATCAGCGGCCTATTACCACCTAAAAAACATTGCCAAAATAAAAAAACAGACTAGAGACTAATTCATGCTTTTGTCTCTAGCCGGTTAGACTATGGTAACGGCCTGTTCACTGGCCTCTCTAAACGAGCTGTTAGAAAACTGCAGTACATCCAAAATGCTGCGGCTCGAGTCCTGACCAAAAGCAGGAAATACGACCACATTAGTCCAGTGCTCCGGTCTCTGCACTGGCTTCCCGTTGCTCAGAGAATAGTGTATAAGTCTCTCCATTGTCAAGCACCAAAGTACATCTCTGACATGTTACAGCCGTATGAACCATCTCGGGCCCTGAGATCGTCAGGGAGGGGTCTCCTGGTGGTTCATAGAGTCAATAACAAACATGGTCAGGCAGCATTTCAGGTTCATGCAGCAAAAGTCTGGAACAGCCTCAATGAGGATCTGAGACAGGCCTCAACCCTGAGCATTTTTAAGTCCAGGCTGAAAGGACACCTTTTTACTGCTGCCTATGGAGATTGAAACTTTTTTTAAATGTAATTGTAATTAATGATTTGTTTTCTTTATTGTGTTTTTAATGCTTTTTATTCTATTTTTTACTATGTTTGGTGTTACTGTGAGGCACATTGAGTTGTCATGTACATGAAATGTGCCATATAAATAAACTTGCCTTGCCTTGCCTAATATTTGCATGTATTGATGGTGTCAGTTCACCTCAGCATAAACGATCTCCTGTGATGCTCTCACCTCTGCTTTGGTGAAAATGGCCTCTGGTGCTTCAACTTTATTACACTTGGCAGCTTCTCTCAAAATGGCCTCTGCCTCCTCCACTCTGCCCTGAGAGAGCAGCCAGCGAGGGGACTCTGGGATCAGCCTGGACACAGACACTGCAGGTCATCGTCATGATACTACAGGCGCACGCTACTTGTGTGCTGTGAACGACCAATTTGTTAGAAAGAGTCAGATTATACCAGAAATAGGACTAAAGCGCACATTTGAAACCAACATCTGAGCATCTCAGGAAAAGGTAATGTGTGAAACTCTCACCACCACAGCGGGATGTAGATGATCGAGCTGGCCGCCATGGGGATCAGCAAACCTCTCCAGGTCCTGAAGAAATAGGCCACTCCAGGCAAGGCCATGTAACCCAGCGCTGAGGGCATGAAGATCCCCAGAGAGCAGAACATCATGCGGGCTTTAGGACTCAGGATCTCTGTACCTGTTGGAAAAGATTTCAGAATGTCATTTCAAAGTCCCCTTTCCAGGCAAAGCAATGATTCATTTGTGATAATGTCTCTGGCCTCTCTTTAGAGAGGTTTGTGCACAATAGTAATAAATATAAACCATACCTGACCTTAGCTCTGATCTAACATACTCGGACCGAGAGGTCTGAGATTTGACCCCATTGTTGTTGATCAGTGAGGCTAGAACTGTCCTGAATTTGAAGAGTCTGCTGTGAAGTGTATTTCCAGGAGGGCCATTCGAATGTATTTGTAATTTTCGATCAGAAAAACATTACATTTTTTGATGTAACACAAGAAACATGGCTTTGTAGGTGAGAGTGGATCAAAAACAGTAAAGTAGTTTCAAATGTACTTTAAGTAAAAGTATTCAGACTTTGGAAACTATGAAAGGGTTTAGTGTGTGTAATTGTTTATGAAGAACTGAGACAGAATGCGCCTCAGGCGGTTTCTGAAGATCATAGGGATTTCCTATGATTTGAATCCATGGTGTAAAGAGGCGGAGCTGCGGCGAGCGCCCGGCGTCTCCGCACACTTTACTCAGAGCTCTCTCCTATTCCACTCCCCACAGGTCAAGCACATTTGTAAATGGCTTTGTTGGGCGTGTTGGTTTTCTATCATCTGAATAAAGGCAAGGCAACTTTATTTATACCGCGCATTTCGTACACAAGGCAAGTCAATGCGTCATAAAGAATCAGGCAGAAGAACTAGGGCTGAAAGATTTATCATTATCGTATTGATATCGAGATATGAACATTCAAAACATTAAAATTGAAAAAGCAAGATTTAAATGATAAAGATTTTCATCAATAAAACTGCACTCTTTTGTATTTTGTTTTTATTTTTCAGAAAAATGCCTGGTTTTCATCTAACCCATAGTTAGATGCATCGATATCGAGATATCTGGCATGAAGGAGATATGAACTTTGTCCACATCGTTCAGCCCTAATTGACTATAACCCTCGTGTCGCCTTCGTGGGTCTTTTTGACCCGCTGTCATGTTCCGGGCATTTGGATGCAAGGTGACACAAGGGGGCGCCCTTCCAACCTTCTCAGTGGAAATGTGAGTTGACTTTCTTCAGAGTGAGACTTTAGGTCAGACACCATGAGTGACAGAAACATGAGGCTAAATACAGTGAGCTCTTTGTTTCCAGTAAAAAGGCTGAGGCCTCATTGCTCTTCAGTCACAGACTGAGAAGTGAAGAAGGAAGTCATGGAGCTTCTGCTTTAGACAGAACTTTAGACTTCAGCTGCATGTAGCGGTCATATTATGTCATGTCAAATGTTGTAATCTGTAAAGCGCTTTGTGATGCCTTTTGGTATGAAAAGCGCTTTATAAATAAAGTTTGATTGATTCATATTCTGAAACACAAATATGTAGTAAATACATAATATATGGAAAATAATTACAATTACAAAAATGCTGTATCTAATCAAAAAAAAAATGTTTTTTTTTTATTTACTCTCATTCTAAAAAAGAAAACCCAAACAAACCCTAACCATTTGTATCTGCTGTAATGTCATGTTTGTCCCAGTTCCTCTGAGTCGTGGTGCAGCAGGACTGACTCATGAGGTTCATTTCTTCAACAGTTACTATAGTAACTATTTTCTCCAAAGTAAAAGTAGATCTACCACAGTCCTGTCCACATCTGTCATGGTCCACCATGACCCACCACGACTCAGAGGAACTGGGACAAACATGACTCTACAGCAGATACAAATGGTTACAGTTTGTTTGGGTTTTTTTTTAGTATTTTTTTTTTTAGAATGAGAGTAAATAAAACAATTTTTTTGATTAGATACATGATTTTCAAATATGTTTTCTTTATTATTATATTTTCATATATTATGTTTTTACTACAGATTTGAGTTTCAGAATATGATCAATCAAACTTTATTTATAAAGCCCTTTGCATACCGAAAGGTATCAAAAGTGCTTTACAGATTACAACATTTGATATGATGTAATGTGACCGCTACATGCAGCAAAAGTCTGAAGTTCTGTCTAAAGCAGAATCTCCATGACTTCCTTCTTCACTTCTCAGTCTGTGACTGAAGAGCAAAGAGGCCTCAGCCTTTTTACTGGAAACAAAGAGCTCACTTTATTTAGCGTCATGTTACTGTCACTCATGGTGTCAGACCTAAAGTCTCACTCTGAAGAAAGTCAACTCACATTTACACTGAGAAGGTTGGAAGGGCGCCCCCTTGTGTCACCTTGCATCCAAATGCCCGGAACATGACAGCGGGTCAAAAAGACCCGCGAAGGCCACACGAGGGTTAACCCTCGTGTCGCCTTCGCGGGTCTTTTTGACCCGCTGGTATGCTCCGGGCATTTGGATGCAAGGTGACACAAGGGGGCGCCCTTCCAACCTTCTCAGTGTAAATGTGAGTTGACTTTCTCCAGAGTTAGACTTTCTGTCAGACACCATGAGTGACAGTAACATGAGGCTAAATACAGTGAGCTCTTTGTTTCCAGTAAAACGGCTGAGGCCTCATTGCTCTTCAGTCACAGACTGAAAAGTGAAGAAGGAAGTCATGGAGCTTCTGCTTTAGACAGAACTTCAGACTTCTGCTGCATGTAACATAAGTCATATTATATCATATCAAATGTTGTAATCTGTAAAGCACTTTATGATACCTTTTGGTATAAAAAGCGCTTTATAAATAAAGTTTGATTTTGATTGATTTGATCATATTCTGAAACTCAAATCTGTAATAGAAACATAATATATGGAAAATATTTTTTAATTAGAAAAAGAAAAATATTTTAAAATCCTGTATCTAATCAAAAAAATATTTTTATTTTTTATTTTATTATATATATTTTATTTATTTTATTTAAATTTACTCTCATTCTAAAAAAGAAAACCCGAACAAACCCTTTTCATTTGTATTTGCTGTAAAGTCATGTGTGTCCCAGTTCCTCTGAGTCGTGGTGGGTCCTGGTGGACCATGACAGATGTGGACAGGACTGAGGTAGATCTACTTTTACTTTTGAGAAAAAAGTTACTATAGTAACTGTTGAAGAAATGAACCTCACGAGCTTCTTCTGTAACATCTGTCCACATCAATCCTGCTGCACCATGACTCAGAAGAACTGGGACAAACATGACTTTACAGCAGATACAGATTACAAGGGTTTGTTTGGGCTTTCTTTTTTAGAATGAGAGTAATTAAAAAAAAAATATATGTTTTTGATTAGACACAGCATTTTTGTAATTGTAATTATTTTCCATTTATGTTTTTACTTCAGATTTGAGTTTCAGAATATGATCAATCAAACTTTATTTATAAAGCACTTTTCATACCAAAAGGTATCACAAAG
The DNA here is from genome assembly GCF_951799975.1 of Gobius niger. NCBI lineage: Eukaryota > Metazoa > Chordata > Actinopteri > Gobiiformes > Gobiidae > Gobius > Gobius niger. Next base: position 32,405,302 of record NC_136862.1, read on the forward strand.
TGCTTTACAGATTACAACATTTGATATGATGTAATATGACCGCTACATGCAGCAGAAGTCTGAAGTTCTGTCTAAAGCAGAATCTCCATGACTTCCTTCTTCACTTCTCAGTCTGTGACTGAAGAGCAATGAGGCCTCAGCCTTTTTACTGGAAACAAAGAGCTCACTGTATTTAGCCTCATGTTACTGTCACTCATGGTGTCTGACCTAAAGTCTCACTCTGAAGAAAGTCAACTCACATTTACACTGAGAAGGTTGGAAGGGCGCCCCCTTGTGTCACCTTACATCCAAATGCCCGGAGCATACCAGCGGGTCAAAATGACCCGCGAAGGCGACACGAGGGTTAAACCGGTTTTGAAAGGCCTGAAGTGAGGCTCGCCTCCAATGCACTGCCCTGACGACCTGAAGGGGGCGCTGCACATTTCTACAAACAATGTGGACTACAAGTGAAAACCTGTCTGTTTTATTATTCTGCATGGTTTGCTGTTGAGTGTTATTTCAAAGTAAGTAACATTTACACAAATACCAGAGACACCAAGTTGCATTTTCATTTTTGTTAATTTATATTGAAATCCACACAACATGTGCCTCACCACGTCACGTCTGACCACGGTGACTCACTTTGACTTTGAATCCCGTTCCAATAATGTAGTGGAGTTCAAAGTACAAACACAGGCTCTAGAAAGTAAAGGGCAATTCAGGGATTTTCGTTTTCATTTGGGAAGCCCAGCCCCTGCACCAAACAGAGTGTTTGGGATAAATGAGTGAGAAACTAAAACCATGACTGATCCAATAAAGCTCAACACAAAACATGTTGACACACGGGAGCGTCAGGTCCGGAGGCGCTGCTCTTCCTGTCCCGTCATGGACCTGCGAGCTTGAGGGAGACAACACGGCAACAACGCCAGGAAAAAGATGCGTTTAGATTTTAGATTTTGTAGGTCTTAGCTTTCAAATGAGGCACTGGCCTAGAGGCTGCAAGCTCCAGTCGAAAAGCTTTTAGATTTGGGTAAAGCCGAACTAGAGAAAATGCACTCGGTTAAGGCAGGTGGTAAGAGGTTTAACTGTACTGGCCGACATTGTGCCATTGTTTCAAAGCAGTGTCCTCCTTTATTCTTTGATTGGTTTATTTGGTCGGGACAGTGCATGTTAATGAACATACATGGGTCTCATGCATGTAAACGAGCCACACTGGATTGTGGACTTGGGCTAATTTCCATCCGTCGTCCCCCATGCGCACTCTCAAACGCACTCTCATTCATCCTGGCCTATTGTACATGTTTTTAGTGGCAGGGGAAACCGGAGTACCCAGAGGAAACCCACGCAGACACGGGGAGAACACGCAAACTCCACACAGAAAGGGCCCCGTCCGGGTGGGAATCGAACCCGGGAACCTTCCAGCTGTGCCGCCTTATGGGTTCAACTTCCCAAAAACTTCCAAACCTCCAATAGAAAAAAAACACATTCAAAAGAAGACCCCTGCCCCAGCACTAGACAGACCCAGTACCTGCCACGAAGGCGATGATGCAGTTGGAGTATCCGCCGCCTCCGACCCAGAAGAAGATGAAAGTGAAGATTTCCCAGCTCGGGGAGAAGATCTGCGCCGCCACGGCCACCGTCTGGAGCAGCATCATCCAGAAGAGCACGGGCTTCCTCCCCCATCTGCAACAAGCGCCACACGATGAGACTAATGTGGAATGTGCTTTGTTTGTGCAGTAAAGGCAAGTAAGCCAGTCAGGGACACAGCAGTCATCCGGACACAGTATTTAGAGTTGCTACTACTCTTACAATGGGGCTTTGAATCGTTTCAGAAGAGAAAACTGAAACATGTCGTGTGAATGAGAGCGTGAGTGGTTCCTTGATGTAAAGCGCCAAAAGCAGGTACAAAGGCGCTTTATAAATGTGAATATTTTATCGTTTACACGCATTTCCAATGATGCCACGCAGTAAAATCCACCATTGTGAGGACCAGAGTGGGATTATATACTACAACATGTGATATAAAAGAAAGGATAGCGTGGCGATGTAGCATTTGTATGTGATAAGAGCTCCAGAGAGCGCATGTTCATGTAAAGAAATCAGCACACACTACAAAAAGTACATATCAAGCATTGGCTTAAATGACTTGAATTGAGGAAATTATTCTTGTTTTGAGCGGTTTTCACTCATTTAGACACTTTTCCTGATCGGACCAAGTTTGCTTTGCTTGTTTGAGGACATTTCAGACCAGTTCTAGGGTAAATCTCGCTTGAAATAAGTAAGTAAAATTGCCAATGAGATAAGACCAATTTTCTCACCCCATTGGCAAAGAAAATGACCTGAAATAAGGACGAAATGTATCGAAACGAGTCAGAAACATCTCAGAACAAGTGAAATAATCTGGGACAAACGCCCAAGAACTTCTTAACTAGTCAAAACAACTAAAATTTGGATTATTGTGCTCAAATTGAGATGTTTGTACTGATCTAGGTAAATACTTTTTGCAGCACATGGCTATGTTTCTAAAGGAAAGAGCAGCAGTGCCGTCAGTCCAACTACAGCAGGATTTACCAAAGATCTGCATCCACTCTGAAGACTAAAGAGTTTAGAGAAACAGCAGAGCTTCAGTCTGAGTCAGTGTTTAAGCTGTTCATGACGTTAGCGTGCTAGCGTGGTTAGCATTTAGCATCTGTTGCTCACATCTATGAACCCTCTGAGGAAAAACTACTGTCACATGTTGTCTGCATGTTTGAGTGTGGTTTAGTCTTTCTCTGGGAGAGGTTTGTATGACCTGTGGCTCAGCAGCTGCAGCTTATGTCCAGTAAAGTTCTCCAGGACACGCTTTGGGCTTTTAAGTGCTGTCGGTAACTCTAGTTTTCAGTTTTCGTTTGAGGGACTAGACCAGGGGTGCCCAAAGTGGGGCCCGCGGGCCAAATTTGGCCGTTGGCCCGCCAGAGAGTGACCTACTTTTGCATCGCATATTATGGTAAACACTAACTCTCTCCCATTCATTCTCAATGGTAAATATGGATGCAGTACACTTTTTGACCACTAGCGTCAAATTGGGGGCGCTGTTTCACTCCTTTCGAAAAGTTAAGGAAACACTGTTGTGATGTCTACGTTTTTATCAGAGCGTTGTAGCATCAACTTTCCCAGTTTTCCGACTTTTATTTCAAAGGTTGTTGACATCAACAAAGGTGGGTGTTAAAAATTGACTTATAAAATAATATATGCTGAACTGACACTTTCAAAATGATCTAATGTGGCATTTTCTTTGAGTTACTAAATGAATGAGGCAAAGTCACTGTAGGTGCTGCAGATACAGGTGTTGTTGTTTACATTTGCACTATATTTCTAAAGTTGTTGATTTTGTTCGACGAAAACTAGGCTTTTGCCATTGTTAACATTTGTATTAATGTAACATGTTATTTGCATAGATAGAATCAAATGCACACGTATACCGAAAGTGAAATATTATTATAATATAATAATAATATTATTATTTGCAGTTATATGTGTTTCACGCTTGACATCGCCGTGTTTGGCCCGCGACCCACAGGAACTTCTTAATTTGTGCCCTCGGAGACAAAAAGTTTGGGCGCCCCTGGACTAGACAGAGTTTAAAAATGTTAAAGTATGTATTTTCCTCCCCCTACATGTTCCAGCCCTGTCCTAATGTGTAGAATGAGCTCAGACCTGTTCACCACAACTGCCTCTGTAATCCCGCTCCGTCACTCATGCACGAGCTCAATGTAGAACCTGCAGTTACGCGTAAGACCTGAGGTGGCAGTAGTGAGCATAAGAATGACCAACTTGCATCTGGCCCCTTTAAGTATCATCTACATGCGCTGCTGTTTTAGGATGTCGCATCTTGACTTCAGTCAGTGGAGATGTGGAGTTTGATGATATAACTTTTTCCAAGATGGCGGCCATAACAACAAAGGGGCTTCTTCAGATGGTTTTGCCTCATTCATTTAAGCATTTGCGTTTGGGGTTTTCTGGTAGAGAACATAGTGCTTTGTTACTTGACATCCTGTGATATTGAATCTACAATTTCATTTCAAAGCATGTCTTGCCAAAAGCAGCTCCCTGTGTTTCTGTCTGTCGTGGTCATGCATGTGTGTGTGAAAGGCTCTCTGTGTCATGTGTCCAAACCTGTCGGACATCTGCCCGGAGAAGAAGGCTCCCACCAGGACGCCAAAGTAGTTGATGGATGTGGTCAGTGGGAGCTTGTAGGCGTCGTCACACACCAGGTCCCACTGCAGAGACGGCCAGATGTTACGTCATGTATTACAACGGCTCATTTAGGGAAACTCTCAATGGAGCGAATCCTATAAGCCTGGGTGATCAAGAACAAACCATTTCATATGTTTATTGTCAAAGCAGTCTTGTGTGTGTGTTTTTGTTTGTTTTACCTGCCCAGCTGAGGCAGGTGTGCTAATTGTATATCACCACACGCATGTTACCAGACGGACTATTGAAGGGATCAGGCCTCACCTAAGGGACTAAAGCCTGGGTTTGGGGCGGTCACTCTGAAGGACTTTGAGCGTCTGGACACTGCTCAATAGACAGTGGAATTTGGGATTTTGCACCAGGATTTAAACAGGATTGCTCTCTGTGTAACATCAGGGGTTCGAAAAACTCCTAAAGTACGCGGCAGGGATAGATGAACTTCTGCACATCTGAACATTAACCTGTTAAGCCCGGGGTTTAATTATTTTTGTCTCAGATCTTGGATCTTGGCGTTTGGTCACATTTGAGCCCCGCCCACTCTGAGTCTCTGTGATCTGATTGGCTGCAGACACCGTGAGTCACAGTAACATTACACTAAATAGGGAGCTCTTTATCTTCAGTAAAAAGTCTGAGGCCTCATTGCTCTTCAGTCACAGACTGAGAAGTGAAGAAGGAAGTCATGGAGATTCTGCTCTAGAACATTACTCTTCTGCTGGACGTAACATTAAAAGATTTGCATTCAAGTATTCCTTAGTGATAGGTGTGAAAATCCTGAATTTATGTGTTTAAAAAGTCAGTTGATTTATTACTCTCACTCTAAAAAACATATATCATATCTGCTGTAGAGTGAGCAGATGGACAGATGTTACAGAAGAAGCTCATGAGGTTCATTTCTTCAACAGTTACTAGTAACTATTTTCTCCAAAGTAAAAGTAGATCTACCACAGTCCTGTCCACATCTGTCATGGTCCACCATGACCCACCATGACTCAGAGGAACTGGGACAAACATGACTTTACAGCAGATACAAATGACAAGGTTTATTTTTTTTTAGAGTGATAGTACATACAACTAATTTTGTAATTAGATACAGGATTTTCACATTTTTTTTTGTATAATTGGAATGATAATTTTCATAACATTATGTCTTCAGTAAATATTTATGTTTAAGAATATGATATAATTCTTATATCCAGAAGAAGTCTGAAGTTCTGTCTAAAGCAAAAACTCCGTGACTTCCTTCTTCACTTCTCAGTCTGTGACTGAAGAGCAATGAGAAATAAAGTACAGGAAAAAAAGAGCTCACTGTATTTAGCGTCATGTTACTGTCACTCATGGTGTCTGACCTAAAGTCTCACTCTGAAGAAAGTAAATTCACATTACATTGAGAAGGTTGGAAGGTTGGTTGTGTCCAGTGGCGTCCAACTGCCCGGAGCAAAACTGGCCCCCGATCTGCACTGGGAGAGGCCAAATGCGAACAACATCTTTGGTCGCTTTGCATGACTGAGGGCACGCACAAAGACCAGACAGGTACACATCAACTCGTCTAAGCTCAGGCAATAACATAACTCAGTATGTAAAAATGGTGACCTGTTCCTTTAAAGGGGCGGTATATGACTTTTGGGAGGGCCTTTTTTGTTTAAAATTAAACCTATAAGATTTTTAACGAAGAAAAACTGTCTACGTTCTATTTTTGTTTTTGTTATGCCTGATAAAGTCTTAGATTAAGCACCAGATTGATAACAACTTTGTGAATATGCTTGATTGGTGACTACTTTGCACTGAGTGTTACAGCCTCTTCATCCAAAAGGCTTCGTCAGCAACGCTAAGGTTTTTGGATGAAGAGGTGAAACGTCCTGCACTTCAACTGCAGTGTGCAGACGCTAACTCAACAACCTTCATGTGGGATGGACAACTTCTGTATGACTGACAGTTTACACAGACAATATTGTGAAGTATTTTGTCAGAAGTATGTGTAATAGCCTCCAGCCCCCCCCCCCCCCAAAAAAAAAACATGACCTCTTCAGGCTGCATTCCTCACCTCTGTCACTATAGTGGACTGGTAGATCTCCCTGTTGTAGGTCCAGCCGTCGCGGCAGCCTTCCAGGGGAATCTCGCTCACGTTCACGTCCACGCCCGGGATGAAGTTGCTCTGGGAGAAGTTCTTCACCATCTCCAGGTTGAGCCTGGAACACGAGCTCAGCTTCGTGACCCCGTTCTCCGTCTCCGTCGGCACCGACACGTTCCTCCAAGCGTCGCTGATGTGATCGCCGTCCGGGATGGTGCAATGGTGCGGCGGCGTGTCCCCCACGAAGACGATGTAGATCCCGGCAAAGCCATTTGGGAGGATGCTCACGGCCAGGGCCAGAAACACCCTCCGCTGGAACGGCCCCCAAGACCCGAGGAAGGACGTCACCGAGTCGTAATCCCGAATCTTCTCACTTTCCATCTTTGAAATGAAACAAAAGTTGTCACTGGTTTGGTCCCGGAAAGAATAGAGCGATTTTTATCTTTTCTGGGGGGGGAGGTGCAGTATCAGCTTTTATAATGTCTCCACACGTGTGCCACAGCTCCTCCCACCTCACTGCAAGAGTTACAAAAGCCACAAACATAACAGAGAGAGAGAGAGAGAGAGAGAGAGAAAACCTTGGCATCAATCTGGCCACTTCACCAGCAGAGTGCACAGCAGGTGGGCGTGGGGAATGCAGGGGCGGGGCGGGGCGAGGGGGGGGAGGAGCTCAAGCCCCATCGGAAGTCTGATTGGCCAGGCAGTCTGCCACCTCTCCCACAGGGGCTGGTTTGTCTCAACAATGCGATGGACAAACTTGGAGACGTGAAGGGACAGGGGTAACGTTCCGCATTATTTATGCAAAGGCTGCACGATTGGCACAAAAAAGCGAGAAAAAAGAAAGATCCTTCCTGATCAGTTATGCAGCTTTCAAACGAGGCGTTAGACTGGCCTCTAGGCTGTCACCTTTTAGATTTGGGTTAAGCTGAACTGGAGACAATGCACTTGGTCATGGCTGGGGTTTAATAGTTAAACGTCATGTATGGATTATTACAAGGGCTGGGTTTAATTAACCATTTAATCGTTTTGAATCGATTTTCCTTTGAATAGCCCGATATCGATTAAAAAAAAAATCCCTAAAATCAACTCCTTTAATACGTCTTTTTCCCATTATAATGTGTCTTCTTATATTTTTGTTTTAGTCAGGTCATGTTAAATAATCCAATCCAATCCAACTTTATTTCTATAGCACATTTCATAAACAAGAGTTTCCAAAGTGCTGCACAAGAAAATAAAAACAATAAGAATAAAACATTAAAACAATAAAACATTAAAACAATAAAACATTAAAACATTAAAACATTAAAACAATAAAACATTAAAACAATGAGCGCGCAACGGTGTGTAAATGTGGCTGAGGTCCTTGATGTACTGAGGGGCCAGACCACTCAAAGCTTTAAAAACAAACAATAAAATCTTAAAATGAATTCTAAAATGAACAGGAAGCCAGTGCCACGACGCAAGAATGGCGGAGACGTGCTCATACTTTTTGGTTCCTGTTAAAAGCCGTGCCGCAGAATTCTGGACTAACTGCAAGCAATAAAGAGCATTCTGATTTATGCCGGTGTAAAGTGCATTGCAGTCGTCCAGGCGAGTTGAAATAAAAGCGTGCACGACTTGCTCAAAGTTCTTAAAAGATAAAAAAGGTGTAACTTTTGTTAAAAGACGAAGGTGAAAAAAGCTGGCTTTAACAACAGCATTGATTTGCTTGTGAAGTTTAAAATCAGAGTCAACAATGACGCCAAGGCTGGTGGCTGAAGAGCGAACATGGTGTTTAAGACGGCCCGGGTCATTTGAAGGGTCCATGGAGCCAAACAATTTCAGTCTTGTTTTCATTGAGCCTTCAAAAGTTTTGAGCCAACCAGACCTTGACGTCACTCAAACACTGGAGTAGAGGTGTCAGGGGGGACCTGCCATTTTTCTTCAACGGCATATAGATTTGGCAGTCGTCTGCGTAAAAGTGGTAAGCGACGCCATGCCTTTGGAATATTTCATTAAGTGGGAGAATGTAAAGTGCAAACAGTACAGGCGCAAGTATAGAACCCTGAGGAACTCCACAGTGAAGGGGAGCGGAGGAAGATGTGGAGTCTCCCAGCCTGACTGCAAAAGATCTCTCCAAGAGGTAGGACTTGAACCATTTTAAAGCAGTCCCCCTGACACCAACACAGTTTTCCAAGCGATTTAAAAGAATTGTGTGGTCAACTGTGTCAAAAGCAGCAGTCAGATCTAAAAGCACTAAAATGGCTGAATCACCAGAATCAGTCATTAAAAACAGGTCATTAAAAACCTTTAAAAGTGCAGTCTCAGTGCTGTGCAATGCTTTATAGCCTGACTGGAAAACATCGAATGTGCTATTTGCATCAAGAAATGCTTGTAGTTGTACAAAAAATAATAAATAAAATGTAAATGATTAATGTAACTGCATTGTGTTCAATTCTTTATGTAAATATTTGTACTAATGCACCAAGTTTGAGTTAGTTTCTACTATTTCTATTTGATGATGGTGGTAAGCTGCATTTGTAGCCACTGGTCTCTTCTGAAACCAGTTAGGTCTCACGCCAAACCGGATGTGCGTCAGCGTCCGCCATGATTAGAAGCCTCTTAATTGGTCTGTCAGCTAGGAAGGAGTTAGAAAAAGAAGCCTCGATGCTAACTATCATAGCCACTTTAGCATAGGGACCTCTGGTGCTAAGTAACCGGTGATTAGGGGCTACAGTATGTGCCATCCCATAAGCCACTGCGCCAATCCCCCTCAGCCCCCTCACCCCCACCCTGAGTGCTTCATGCGCAACCACTGCTCCACTGACAGGAGCACATTTAATAATAAAGATAATGAAGGCAAAAAATAAGATTCTGCACAAGCCAAACTTTACAAAAGTGACAAAATCCATGTTGTCGTCCCCACAGCTCAGTCACATGTCAGTGTTAAAGAGGAAACTCAGGAAACAGATTAAATGAAGACAGTTTGTGCTTTTGCGCTTTTGCTTTTATTTAGTAGAAAACTTAAGCCACATGGATCATTTGCTACTGTAGCTTTATGGAATAGCTGTTGAGATAAAATGACACTAAAGGGAAATGTATGGCTCATTTGATTTTTTTTTTCTCCTTAGATGTCATTGTTTGGACACTCTGGCTGCGTCCGAAACCATCAGATTATCGCCTCTAAGCTCTAACACTAGCATCTAACTCCTTAACCCTTCATGGGGTCGACTGTTAGATCTGTGCAGTTAGGGAACTAGAGCTTCAGCAGAATTTGCACAATCCGTCCGTCCTTAAACAGGGGAAAGGGAAGTGACATCACCAACAGCTGTTTTTCTTCTTCTTTAAAGTTATTGGTGGAGTGCAGGCCAAACAAAAGTGCATGTCGCCCCCTAGTGTCCAACAACAACATAGTGTCCAAACAAAAACATTTAAGGAGAAAAAAAAATCCAAATGATCCAAACATTTCCCTTTAGTCTTATTTTATTTCAGCAGCTGTTTCTTAAAGCTACAGCAGCAAATGATCCATGTGGCTTAAGTTTCTACTAAATGAAAACAAAAGCATTTAATCCGTTTCCTGAGTTTACTCTTTAACACTGACATGTGACTGAGCTGTGGGGACGACAACGTGGATTTATCACTTTTATAAAGTTTGGCTTGTTTTTTAATTATTTTTATTTTTATTATTAAATGTGCTCCTGTCAATCAACAGTGGTTGCACATTAATCACGGCCGCATGAACATCACACTGGGCCTCGGACAAAGCCCCGCCTTTTACTTGGAATTATACCTGACCTACTCACTCCTGTTCATGTAAAACGTCTGAGGGATGTTTCTAGAGATAACTAGTGCTCCTTTGATTTAGTGGCCAAAATCTTTGGGGGTGCTTTAGGGGTGCTTTGGCAATGTCACCCCCAACCCCCCTTGGCGCCGTCCTTGAGCGGAGGGAGCTGCAGGAGGAAGAGGAAGGAGGAGGTGCACCATTTCAGAGGATCCGAGGACACTGAAGGCACCCAGGTTTCCTCCATGTGGTACGGTTTCCCCGACCCCCAAAAACATTTGGACATCGGGACTAACCCCTGGTTGTACAATGACAAATGAAGCACTTACATGTCATTATCCCCTGGTGGATAATGACATTCAACACTAATCAAACAGTCATTTTAGAACCGCAGGGGCTCAGTGACAGACAGATCGTATTGGGTGTTTTTATTTACTGCTAACTCTGGGTTTTAGTAGGATCGTCCGACAGTTTTAAATCTGACATCTCCAGTTCAAGTTGAAAAGTTCCACTCGGAAGTCGGAAATTCCGACCTTCGAGTACAAATGGAATGCACTATTTGGCGACTACAGACAAACTTGATTCTTCTGCACCCTCTTCTGATTGGCCAAAGGAAGGGAGTCTCGATCATTCGGATTGGTCAGCATGCCTGAGAACTCTCCTCCAGAGTGTGTTCGCGTCAACGGCTTGTAGAAGAAGGTAGAAAGAGTCTTAGTTGTAAAAGTGGTGCTTCGAGGTCTTATGGAGCCGTTTTATGAAATCGTGTCATGTAAGAAGCATGTGTTGTGGTCAGGTTTAGATAAGAGGAATGTGTGTTAACACGTTATAAAACACATGTGTCATGTGAGCAGGGCGTTTTGCTGCTGACAGTTCAGCGAGAAAACCAGCTCAAACTGGCTGTAGTGAATGTGTTACATGTTGTAGTTTCTAAAGTTAGATGAAGCCAGCATGACTCGCTCAGCATGTGCAATGTAGTAATACGATAACCTGTCAATGGTAAAATCCAAGGAGACCAAAGGTGCCGTTAATAAACTCTTTAGTGAGTAAACAAGACATAACAAAACAGACCGGGGTCAAAAAACTGTTTGGCCTCTGTGTGCAGCGTCATTATATAGTGAGCTATTACCAAACAAAATACCTAAATTATGATTACCATAACTTAAATGCACTCTGTGTCACTTCAGTGCCTCTCGAAAGTACTAAAACACCTTGAACTGCACTGTGCAACTTTGCACATTTTGCACATTCACACACAAGAGACTATTGTGAAGTGAAAGCAAAATGATACATGATTCTGTTATTTTTCACCCAAAAAAAAAAAGTTAAAAGTGGGGCTTGCATAAGTATTCATACAGCATGAATGAATACTTTGTGGAACCCCCTTTTGCTGCAATAACAGCAGCAAGTCTTTTGGGGTTTGACTCTGATTTTCAATAGGATTTAGGTCAGGACTTTGACTGGGCCATTCTAACACATTAATATGTTTTTTTAAACCATTCCATTGTAGATTTATCTTTGTGTTTCGGGTCATTGTCCTGCTGAAGGTGAATCTCCGCCCCAGCCTCAGTTCTCTTTCTGACTCCAGCAGGTTTTCCTCCAAAATGTCCCTGTATTTGGCTCCATCCATCTTCACAACTATTCTTAAAATCTCCCCAGTCCCCGCTGAGGAAGAGCAGCCCCACAGCATGATGCCCCCCCACCCCCCACTCAGGACGATGGTGCACTCAGGACGATGAGCAGTGTTAGGTTTGCCCCACACAAAACGTTTTGCATTTGGGCCAAAAAGTTGAATTTTTGTCTCATCTGACCAAAGCTCCTTCTTCCACATGGAGCTGTGTCCTCCATATGACTTCTAGCAAACTTCAAACGGGATTTCTTATGGCCTCCTTTCAATAATGGCTTTCTTCTTCCACTCGTCCATGAAGGCCGGATTTGTGTAGATACGACTTATAGTTGTCCCATTTACAGATTCCCCCAGATCAGCGGCAGGACTTCACAGCTCCTCCAGAGTGATCATGGGGCACTTGGTTGCCTTTCTGACCAGTGCTCTCCTTGTTCAGTCTGTTAGTTTAGGTGGACGGTCATGTCTTGGTAAGTCTGCAGTGGTGCTTTACTCTTTCCATTTCTGAATGATGGATTGAACAGTGCTCCGGGAGATGTTTGATTCTTGGAAAATCTGTATAACTCTCTCTGGTGCTCCTTGGCCTTCATGATGTTGTTTAGTGACCACAGCTCTGAGGCCCTCACAGAACAGCTGTAATTATACTGAGAGTAGATTACACACAGGTGCTTCTATTTAACCGTTAGGCCAAGGAGTGAACATTCTGGAGTCATTAGGAATGTTATGAAGGCGATTTAATGCACTCAGAAAATGCTGTATGAATACTTGCACGCCCCACTTTTCACTTTTCTACTTTTTTTTAAATAACAGAATCATGTATCATTTTGCTTTCACTTCACAGTTGTCTGTTACTCGTGTGTGAACTTTCCGCAAACAATTAAAATCTTTATGTTTATGGTTGTAAACATGACAAAATGTGCAAAAGTTCAAGGTGTATTAGTACTTTTGAGAGGCACTGTATACAGTATAAGATATCACTATTTACTATTTAATTGTTTTTTCCTCACATTTCCTGCATATTTGCACACCCACTCCCCGTAAAGTTACAGTCATGTCTGAGGAGAAGTGAGCTGCTCACAGCAAAAGCACATGTTTGTGCATTTGTGAGGTATTTTTCAATCATGAAAACATATGTCATAAAATAAATGCTTGTATTTCAATTTTATTTATTGGGAGAAAGTCTACGCTATGTGGCTTTAACCAAATCATTTGAATAAAAGTAAATTTAGCCAAAATAATCATTAATCAAAAAACTACGTCACTGCCGACCCTGCACCGATCTATCGATCTCACACTCCATCTGTTCCTCAATCGTGAACAAGACCCCGAAATATTTGAACTCCTCCGCTTGAAGCAATGACTCTCCAATGACCTGGAGAGGGAAGCCACCTTTTTCAGGTGGAGAACCATGGCCCCCCGACCCCATGCTCCCGTAGCCCCCCCCCCCCCCCCCCCCCCCCCCACAGGGCACCACGAGGGACAGTCCAGATCCACAAAGCACATGTGGACTGGTTGGGCGAACTCCCACGAAGCCTGGAGCACCCGATGAAGGGTGTAGAGCTCCAAAAAGAAGAAATGAATTAACTATTGACAAAACATTATAGAATAGAATTTAGGCTTCTACACATGTCAATTATAAGGCAGTTACACAAAAGTCCAAGGTCTTTGGGCCCACTGAAAGACAACATGCTGGTAAAAATGAACCTGGAATAAAGTTAACAAACAGATTTTCACCTCTCTCAAAAGATGAGCATAACAAACAGAGAAAATCAGAGAGAAACAGAGGAGAAGAAGTCAAAACAAATCTCGGGAGGAAAAGTGTGGCAAGTGTCAAGGCCAGAGATATCCTCGCGCTTGGAGACGGAGCCATATCTAATATAAACAATGACAGGATTACTACAAGCAGTTATCCCAGTGCCACAGTTTCTGACATCATAGATGTTCTAAACAAGGAAATCACAAATAACCCTGGGATTGATAAACTTATCATACATGTTGGTGCTGTGGACATAAGAGACGAAGAGTCTGAAGCCCTGAAAGAAAAGTTCAAAAAACTTTTTGAGAGACTTGATTGTCTGGATAAAGAGGCAATACAAATGTTCATCAGTGGACCCATCCCAAACATCGATGGGAGAATAAACAAATTCTCCCGGCTGTTTCAGTTGAATACATGGCTGTCCAACGTCTGTGAGCCGAGAGGACTGTATTTCATAGAGAACTTTAATCTGTTCTGGCAACGTGATGACCTGTTTAGAGGAAATGGGCCTCACTTGAGCAGAGGTGGAGTGAGACGACTGACGGAAAATCTCCTCCACGCTCTGCAAAATCAGAGGAGGCCTGAGCTACAAGGGAGAGCCGAGAGGAGCATGAGAAGAGCTCCTGGCTCAGCAGCAAAGGCTTCGACTGCACCACCAATAAATGATACAGTCACAGCTGCGTCATCTGCACCTGCAGAAAAGGACTCAGCTGCAGTAAAGGTTTCAGCCACAGCAGCACCACCTGCACCTATGGACTCAGCCACAGTTAAGGATTCAGCCACAGCAGCACCATCTGCACCTATAGACTCAGCAGCAGTTAAGGATTTAGCTGCACCAGCACCACCCGCATCTCCAGAAAGCGTTTCAACAATAGCAGCATCACCACCTGCATCTCCGGGGAAAAGCTCAGCTTCAGCACCACCTGCACCTATATTAAACAATTCAGCCGAAGGAGCACTTTCTCCTGCTCCACCACAGGCCTTGAGCCCGACTACTACATCTACACCCTCCAGAGACTTTTCTGAATCGTTCCCATCCCCAGAGTCACCTATGGGATTTTCCAACCATCTTGAAAACTTGATCAAACATGGGACTAAAATGACTCCCCTCACTCCAATTGCGTCAAGACCAAGGCTTTCATCCCCAATGAAGTATCAAGCCCCTCTCCCACCTCCGCCTTTTTTACAAACCGAGTCTCCCCAGCTCGGCCCCCACCACCGGCGCCCACAGCTGTTATCTCCAGCAGCTTCACTGCTGCTGTCTAGGACATTAGGGGCCTCTGCGTTGCTACCATACATAGCAAACTCAAAACTAACCAGAGGTCCATAGAGGGAGTGTGTTCTGACAAGACAATTAGTACTGTCAAACAACATAGATTAGATAAGAGAGGGACAGTCAGACCGTCCAATCAAAGAAATCTAATCCATATCCCCTGCAAAAAGATTCCACCCACTCAAACACAGATAAATCTCAAACATGCTGTACTCAATGTCAGATCGTTAAAAAACAAGTCCTTTTTAATAAATAGTTTTATTTCCTCTTATAATCTAGATTTTATGTTTTTAACTGAAACATGGCTAGACAAAAACACTGGTAATGCAGTTTTGATTGAGTGTAGACCATCTCACTTCAATTTTGTGTCTGAAACACGCCAAAACCAGAGGGGTGGGGGTGTTTGCACAATATTCAGGGACAATTTACTCCTACAAAAATTGTCATTTGGGGTTTTTCCATCATTTGAGTATGTGTCATTCAAAATGGAGATAAAACAATCTTCCATACTTTATATGACTATTTACAAACCACCACAGAACTGTTTTATTGAAGATTTTACTCAATTACTTTCATTTATATGCATTGATTTTGATTGTTTAGTAATTTCAGGTGATTTTAATGTGCATGTGGATGTGACCAACGACAGGCATGCAAAAGAACTCAGTGCTGTCCTTGAAATGTTTGATTTAACTCAGCACGTGAGTGAGGCGACTCACAACAAAGGCCACACTCTAGATCTAGTTATTACAAAAGGTGTTAATATATCAAATGTGAATGTTGTTGATGTTGCTTTATCTGATCATTTTTGTGTCTTCTTTGACCTGTGTGTTACACCTAAACCAGTGGTTGGGCCTGGAATTATTCAAAGAAGACACATAAATGATACAACAAGGACACAGTTTATGGAGATGATCAGATTTGAAAATGCCCCATGTTCTAATGTTGATAATCTGTTGGACTCTTACACATCAAGGGTCTTAAATGTTTTGGATACTATTGCTCCTGTCAAGGTTAAAATGGTTAACAATAGGCAAAAGGCACCTTGGAGAAGTGAAGATTCGGTCAGGGCACAGAAAAGGCAGCGCCGAAAAGCCGAACGGAAATGGCGCAAGTCAAAGCTCTAGGTTCATTTTGAGGTTTACAAAGAAGTACTTTGTGTGTTCAACCATATTTTACGTGGAGCAAGGGAGAAGTACTTCTCTACAATCATCTCAAACTGCAGAAACAATTCTCGTGTTCTGTTTTCCACAGTAAACAGATTAACTAACCCTCCAGTTTCACTGCCCCTAGAACTAATGTGTAATGAGTTTGCAATATTTTTCTATGACAAAGTCCAAAGCATTAAAAATGCCATAATTTCCACAACACAAATAGAAACTCTGCCACCAGATAAACACCTTGAGCTGACACATTTCACACCTGTTACTGACAAAACAATCGAAGAGGTTATCGCCGGTGTGAGGTCATGTACAAGCTGCCTTGATGAATTACCCACTAGATTTCTGAAGTCTGTGCTGACCAGCTTGTTACCACAACTTGCTCAGTTAGTTAACATCTCACTCCAGACTGGAGCATTTCCAAAGGCCTTGATGCCAAGGTAATGAACAACTACCGGCCCATATCAAACCTGCCATTCTTAGGAAAAGTCCTAGAGAAAGTAGTATATCAGCAGCTCACTTACTTTCTCCTGTCTAAAAATGTGTTTGATACTTTCCAGTCAGGATTTAGGCCCCACCACAGCACTGAGACAGCTCTGATCAAGGTGACAAATGATATCCGCATGAACACCAACGCAGGTAAGGTCTCAGTTTTAGTTCTGCTGGACCTGAGCGCTGCCTTTGACACAGTGGACCACGGGATCTTACTTCACAGGTTAGAAAACTGGGTGGGAATCTCTGGTACTGCTCTAAACTGGTTTAAGTCCTATCTCGAGGACAGGACGTACTTTGTTGAAATTGGCAACTGTGTCTCAGACAAAATTTCCATGACCTGTGGAGTCCCCCAGGGGTCAATCTTGGGACCCCTCTTATTCAACTTGTACATGCTTCCATTGGGTCAGCTAATAAACAGCAACAATGTGTCGTACCACAACTATGCAGATGACACTCAAATCTACGTGTCACTGACGGCTGGTGAACATGGGCCTGTAGATACTCTCTGTCACTGCATCCAACAGATCAGTGTGTGGATGCAAAACAACTTTCTCCAGCTAAACTCAGACAAAACTGAGAAGATTGTTTTTGGCCCACAGGCACAAAGAAAAAGTGTTATCAGTCACCTTGAGTCTCTCTCTCTAAAACCAAAAAATCAGGTTAGAAATCTAGGAGTGATCATGGACTCAGACCTGAACTTAAACAGCCACATCAAAGCAATAACATCAGCAGCTTTTTACCATCTGAAAAACATGGCTAAGATCAGAGGAATAGTGTCAAAACCAGACTTAGAGAGACTTATCCATGCATTTGTCTCCAGCAGGTTAGATTACTGTAATGGCTGCTCACTGGCCTCTCTAAACAAGCTATCAGACAGCTACAGTACATCCAGAACGCTGCAGCTCGAGTCCTGACAAGAACCAGGAAATACGACCATATTAGTCCAGTGCTCCGGTCTCTGCACTGGCTTCCTGTCACTCAGAGAATAGACTTTAAAACAGCTCTGCTTGTGTACAAGTCTTTTCATGGTTTAGCACCAAAGTACATCTCTGACATGTTACAGCCGTATGAACCATTTCGGGCCCTGAGAACCTCAGGGAGGGGCCTCCTGGTGGTTCCCAGAGTCAATAATAAACACGGTGAGGCTGCGTTTCAGTTTCATGCAGCTAAAATCTGGAACAGTCTTCACGAGGATGTGAGACAAGCCTCAACTCTGACAATGTTCAAATCCAGGCTGAAAACAGTTCTGTTTGCCCGAGCATATGACTGAAAGTATTTTATCTGCACTCTCGCCTTTTACTGTAATTGATTAATTTTATGTTGATGTCCAGAGGAGAAGGAGGTTAGGTAACTTTGTGTGAACGAGCAAGAAAAATAGTGCTCAAGACAGAGCGAGTCAAAACAAGACTTAAAAATAGTGCTCAAGACAGAGCGAAATAGTGCTCAAGATAGAGCGAGTCAAAACAAGACTTAAAAAAGTTCTCAAGACAGAGCGAATCTAAACAAGACTTAAAAATGCATATATTTGTTGTATTTGTTTTCTTATATTTATGCAACTGTGAAGCACTTTGAATTGCCTTGTGTATGAATTGTGCTCTACAAATAAACTTGCCTTGCCTTGCCTTGATCCAAAAGAGCGAAAAAAAAGTGATGAAAAACGCAACCAAGGTGTCAAAAAAGCAATGAAAAAACTGATGAAAAACGAGCCATAAAACAAAAAAGTAGTGATGAAAAGGATTTAAAAATGTGACAAAGTTTTCAGTTTTGTCATTCTTCGCTTTCAAATGAGGCCTTTTTATTTAGGCTGTACACTCCAGTCGAGGCGCTTGTTTCGATATGGTAGAATTGCCTTTGAACTGCATACTGTATTTTGAGTCAAACATTTTGGATTTCCTTCCACAAGCTTCTCACAGTAGTTGGCAGGAATTTTGGTCCATTTGTCCAAACAGAACTGGTGTAACTGAGACACATTTGTTGGCCACATTGCGTGCACATGCCTTTTCAGCTCTGCCCCAACATTTACAGCTGGATCAAGATTGTGAGGACCGACTCAAAACACTGACTTTGTTTTCCTTAAGCCACTTTGTTACCAGTTTGGCAGTTTGGGTCATTGTCCATTTGGACCCGTCTGCGCCCAAGTTTTAACTTCCTGACTGATGTCTTGAGATGTTGCTCCAATATTTCCACAGAGAGTTCTTTCTTCATGATGTCATCTATTTTTTGAAGTGCACCAGTCCCTCCCGCAGCAAAACAACCCCACAGCATGATGCTGCCCCCCCTGGACAAACATTTTTTTTCCCGTCAGACCACAGTATATGTTTCTTTTGGAGTCAGAGCTTCTTCCTGCAGAGTTCCCTCTCAGTCCATGTCGGTGCAGGACTTATAATGACAAACTCTTACCAGGTTCAGCATCTTCACCAGGTCTTTTGCTTTTGTTCTTGGGTTGATCTTCACATTTCAGACACAGCACGTTCATCTCTGGGACACAGAACCCGCCTTCTTTCTGATCTGTTTGATGATTGGACATTTACATCATTGTTTTAACCAATGAACCTGAACCTTCAAGTGTCTTGAAATTTCACCAAAGGACGAACCAGGCTTGAGCTTCCACGATCATGACATCATCATCTGGGCTTTATCAGATTGTGTAAAGGTGTCTTAGTAATCTTTGTGTATGTAAACTTCTGGCTTTGTAAAAAGTGTCATTTGATAAATAGAAATATTTTTTAAAATTGACCAAAGAAAAGTACAAGTTAATTCTGGTTTCATGTAAGACAGTGAAAAAAAACCTGCAAATGTGTCTTCTTATGAAGTGTATGTAAACATATGGTTCTCACTGTATGTGTACGGCAGTGTTAATTTCGTCGACTAAAATATTTAGTCTTAATTTTAGTCAAAGTGTTATTTTTGTCGACTAAAATTGGACTAAAACTAAATTAAAAGTTTCTCATGAGACTAAAACTATGACTAAAATGTCCAGATATTTTAGTCGACTAAAATAAGACTAAATAAAAATGAAAGGGAGAGACTAAAATCATCCAAACTTCTGTTGACCGTCTGAAAGAGCCTCAGATCATGTAAATTCTCTGTTAAAGGATCAGCTGAGCTTTGTTCATGTGGAGCAGCTCCATGAAGCAGAGGAACAAGATTAAATATGATTATAATGAATATTATCAATGCAAAAACGACTAAATTCGTCTTAAATTTAGTCGACTAAATTTACTTGCAATTTTAGTCGACTAAAACTAGACTAAAATTGAAGATTTTTTTTGACTAAAACTAGACTAAAATCGAATTACATTTTCGTCAAAAGACTAACACTAAAACTACATTAAAATATGTTGTCAAAATGAACACTGGTGTACGGTCATGTGTTCCGTGTGTTCCGTGTGTTCGGACGTCCCTGTGTGATTTGTGTTCTCATGTCTGGACTGGGCTGTTGGGAAAGGGAAATCCTCGTGGACCTGCACTCATGCCCTGTGTAAACTTTGCTCTGTGGCGACTGATCCGTGAAACATGGCCCCGGAGGTAAAACAGCCATGACTCCATTGTGACACATGAGAGTGACATGTGCTTATAAAGACATCCCGCCCGCAGCCAATCAGAACGCTCCAAATGTGTTGAGGGATCAGTTTGGACCAAAGTCAACAGCTCAAGGTTTGCTCAGAAGATTTTTTCAATACAATTCCCAGCCTTTATTTAACATGTTAACAAAATGAAGCCATATATTTGCACGTGGCTCAATCCTTTTGGTCGTCACAAATATAGGTATACAGCTCGTATTAAATGCCTTACATTTGTATATATTTAGGTCAGTTATCTACAAGACACGTAACAGTCACCACATGTTGTCAAATGTTGCTCTAATCATGATGCATTTTCATTGTGTCCTTTGGCAAGACACATCTCCCACTTTGCCTGAGTGTACGGGGTGAGACCATGGGAACAGGATCTGTCGGTGAGGCCCAGGACATCGATGATGCGGCGTCTCATCGCTATCAGAAGGTCCCGGGTTCGATCTCTGTTTGGATGGGGCCTTTCTGTGGAGTTTGCATGTTCTCCTCTTGCTTCCTCAGGTTTTCCCACCACTGAACATATGAATGTAGTGTGAGTGAGTGGTTGGCGGTGGCGGGAGATGGCACAGAATGGTTGCCTCGCTACCGAAACTTGGTAACACAGGCTTGTAAAGCGCAATACAGGTAGAAGCCATTATGTGAAGGCCGTTTTAGTTCCCTTTAAAATTGCTAGAAAGTTAAAAGTTATTTTGTTTTGTAGGCATCGACTATTTCTATGTTATTGTGTGTTTGGGTGGGGCCAGGTAGCCATGTAGTTCCTTATATGGACAGGTGGGGGAACCCTTGTGGTGGAAGCTGGCCTGGGTTTGGGCCCAACAGTTTTTTGACTGTGCTGTGTGGAACTGTGGAACTCTGTCTATGTTTGAACTTTGTGGAACTTGGACCACATTAAACCAATCTTCTCCGTTATCCTGCAAGTCTGGACATTCCATTTATTTTTTACTGAAAGGCACACGTCAAGCTAAAGCTACAGCCCAGGCTGCTTACTGTGGCAAGTCACCCTCAAAGATTGGCATAACACATTATTATTACATTAAAAGTTGTGTCCAAACACATTCATCATAACTTCCAAATTCTTGCTTTTTACTGTAATTGATTAATTCTATGTTAATGTTTTTATTGATTGTATTTGTTTATTTATGCAACTGTGAAGCACTTTGAATTGCCTTGTGTATGAATTGTGCTCTACAAATAATCTTGCCTTGCCTTGCCTTCCCAGGGATGAGTTTATCAGCACTTTTCCCAACATGCAGAGATGCTATAACCACCTCCCTTATAGAAGCACAGTATTTTACGATTTTACGAGTTTACGATTTACAAATTTCCTTTCACGAATAAATAATATAACAAATATAATAAAAAACAGGTATAGGGCCTTTAAGGAAACAACTGAAAAACTTCCAAAGCTTCAAACTGAAAATATTAACACCAATGTATTTAGTCACATTGTTGAGGGTAACAGTGCCATTCAATGGAGTTACTAAACACAGCCTAGGCTCAAGACTCAACCTGGAAATGGTTCAAAATGAACCTTAAAATGATTCCGCCCCAAACGTGGATATGAGTGAGACTCCAGTGCAGTAATGTTGTGACAGTGGGACCTACAGCAGTCAGGAGGAAAGGCATGCAAGAACAACAGGTTTTATGGACGACCTGACATGACTTGTGACTGAAATCATATCTCGATGTAGCAAGTGTGCATGTGCATTTGAAGCCACAAAGTGCTTTGAAGATCAACTACATCTAAATCATTAGTATTTGCTGATGTGAGGTGAAGCAGGAGGCTTATTCTATTTCATCTCAATCTTAAATCTGAAAAGTATAGGCTGAGTGGTTCTGATATTTAGCGGCACATTTATATTGTGGTGACAGTCTGAAAGGAAGCTTGGTGACATCTTGTGGAAATATGAGGAGCTGCATCAGGTGTCACTGAGGAAAGATCCCAGCTCTGTGTTTGCTAAATCAGCATATTTGATTATATAAGCTTTATACATGGGTCCCTCATAACTGTATTACATTCTTTGCTCATGAGAGTCTGGGGGAACTTAAAGGTGCATTGTGTTGCTTTTATGCGTAATATAATAACAAAAGTTACATAATGCACCTGTAACACTTGTTAGCATTACACTTTCTGCATCAAAGACCTCACTCTGCACTTTAGTCGCAGGCCTGTTTCTGCTCAAACACATTTAGGTTGACTACAATATTTTGACATCTTTTTTTTACAGACTAAAACTAAATCAGAAGTTATTTATTATTGTATTTTTCCCCTTAAACTGCACATGCAAATGTAGCTGCTCATGTAAAAGACCCATTATCACAAAGGGTGAGGGATGAATATAAAAACCGTGCTGCCCATGGAGATGATATGTCAAGAACTGAAAGATGCACAACTCAATAAAAACCTGATCACTAAAAAAAGTTCTTTATGAGACTAAAACTATGATTAAAATGTCCACATAATTATCATTAAATATGATTATAATGAATATAACAGAAGGCCTCATGGAAGACCCAGGACACGCTGGTGGGACCATGTCTCCGAGCTGGCCTGCTGTCGCCTTGGGGTCCCCCCAGAACAGCTGGAGGAGGTGTGTGGATGGTGAAGTCTGGGCACTTCTGCTCAGTCGATTAAATTTCCCTGCAAGTTGACTAAAACGATTGTAAAATAGAAGATAATTATTTGAGTAAATTATATTTTAATCAAAAGACTAAAACGAAATTAAAAAAAGTTGTTAAAATGAACACTGATTTGAACGTCAAAAATCTGTATTTCTGTTTGACTGTCTTCATTCGACACTTCAAGTTAAAAAGTAAAGAAATGACAGTGCCTCCAAATCCTCCTGTAAAACACTTTCACTGTTGTAAAACTTTGACTTTTGCGCCAAAGTTGATCAGTCACAACTCAGAAACTTATCAACAAAACACAACCTCACACCTCCCTCAGTGGGCCTATCCTGGTCAAATGAAGGTAAAAAACAAAAACACAGGTATTGATCTGAGGTTAAAGAGCGCACCTGAATATAAGCCACACCAACAAAAATTAAGATTTTTTTTCCAAGTGCATTTTTTTTCCAGCACTGGAAATACTGGACTTTTCTCTACGTGCGCTGTCAAATATTCCAAGAGAACGGTGGCCTACAGGTACAGGTACAAGTACTTTTACTATTACTTTTATTAGAAATAGCCATGTTTTTGGACCCCCTATTAAATATAGGTGCATCGTTATGGCTCAATATTCAGTATGACCATAAAAATCTCTAAATTTGCTGCATCGTTGTTAAAGCCGCAAGGTTTAAAGCGTGGGGAAAACGTCGCGGCTTGTGGTCCAGAACTGACAATATATTAAAGAGCATTTATCACTTAGATGGATGACATCTGTTGTTAGTAATAATCATAGTTTTATTTCAGTGAAGCAACAATTTAATGAAGAATGGTTGGGACGATAAGTCATTTTGAGCTACATTTTTAAGTTAATGACATGGATTTAACATGGTCGGCACTGCAACAGTTACAAAACGTTTACCTAATTACACATTAAATGTGTCAGACATTTGGGGGTCATATATCAAGACAAGTGCTAAATAGCTATCTAGCTTTCTGTGAGTATGTGTGAACATTTGAAATAGTCTACGTTACAGTATTTGGGCCTCAAGACTGAATGTTGTGTGATGACCGGCCGCCTTATTAGACTAACAGACTTGAAGACATTTTTGATTCCATGAAACCATCATTCACATTTAATAATACTTTCTCTATCAAACAAAAATGAAAAAAACTTTTATTTGACTTAACTGTGCCTGAGTTCAGAGTTCACTTTAAAAGTAGATTCAAGACTCACAAGCAGTTTCAAGACAACTCAACTCAGAATAAGAGTACAATTATAATACGTATAATACCAAAATCCAAAGTGGAACCCATGCATCAATAAAAAGAAAACATATCATTTGCAGATTTTTATACAAAATACAAAAATGTGACAAAAAATCTTCAGTAACATAATACTATAACTTAGTTTGCTTGTTCTCAGAGAGACTGAAGTCATGATGTTTCCTCTTGAATTCTTCATCTCCTTTATTTCTTCTTCTCCTCCTGAAAAGTCAAACATTAGTAAAACAAGAGTCACTTGTAATATTTGTGTCTAAATGTTTAATCGAATGTAAATCACCCGCAGATCGGTTCTATCTCGGACATGGTTTCTGGTAAAGGTCGACCAAAGGTCTCTGGTAGAATGAGGCTTAAAAATGCACCGGTGAGGGCCAAACATCCCAACAGGATATAAGGCAGGGCTTTGTAGATTTGACCTAAAGATCAAGAGAGAGAGAAAACGGAAACTTGTATGAAATATGACCGGTTGAAGGAGAGACATCGACCAATATGACTTTGCCAGGGCTGCTCTTTATCACCACTTCTGTTTGTCAAGTTCAAAGACTACTCATAAAGATGGTGGTTTGACTTTATCAGGTTAAGACCTGGGTTGATTTGCAGTTCTGTGTGAAGACGACGGTTCACTGCACATTTACTATGCCCTCAAGAATTACTGGCACCTTTGGAAATATGAGAACAATGTTTTTAAGGTTTATACAGGCAGAAGCAAGTCAAATGTAATGTCTTTTAATGCCATTTTAAATGCCCAAAAACTGTATTTTCATGCCACGAATCAGAGTGCATTTCATTTCTTAAGATTCGCAAACATTTCATCAAATGGAACGACTATTGGACAAAATGGGCAACTTTTGAGGAAAGAAAATGGGTTCAATTCAGCGAAAACTGCAGCTGATTACGTTTAAGACCAAAATGTTGATATTTTCAATTATATTCAATTAAATTCAATTATAGTTTTCCTTTGATTTTTAGTCTTAGGTTTTGTCCGACTGTCCTCACTACTCCCTATATAAAGAAATATACAGTGGTAATGCCATTTTGTTGGGGTGTCCAAATGTCCAGAGAGAAAACAGTAGTGCCAGTTTTCCCCCAACACTGAACACAACACAAATGAACCAAAACGCTGTTATGTTGCGAACATTAGCTCTGACCTTTAGCTTCAGCTGATTGATAACTTCCTCTCTCAGGCAAAAAAAGCAATAATCCAAGCCGTTTTCTTCATTCATGTAAAATCCATGTGACATAAAACTAGGGCTGAAACAACTAGTCGATTAATCGACAACTAATCGATTATTGAAATAGTTTTAGTAATCGATTAATCGTTTTCTAGTGAACACAGACTTCAAAAGAGCAAAAACTACATGAACATTTTTTATTTTTGATGGAAACCTACTTTGTTTTTCAAGTTAGGGTCTGTAGAGTTTTGTACATTGAACAATTCATAGATATCTGTCTGTCTCATCCAATTAATAAAGCAGAACTGGCACTACAAAAACACTTTACAACACAGTTTAAGTTTACTCCATCAACATGTCCTCAAGAGATGCCACTTTAGCTTCATGTGATTAAAAATAAATGAAAAAATACAATTTTCATACACCATTCACAGCCAAGCGTTTAATCAATTAATCGTAAAAATAATCGGCAGATTAATCGATTACCAAAATAATCGTTAGTTGCAGCCCTACATAAAACGTATCAATCTGACTGACAGAAACTTTCCTGGAGTTAGTGAACTTCTAGTCGAGGTGGTGCATTCATTCTGCTGTGATGTCTCATTGTGAACATGACCTTTCCCCAAAGCGGCCGCTCTGCTCTCATCACCGCTGCAAGATTTTTTATTATTTCATCAATGTCTTGTCATGTTTTAGTCACCAAAGAGCTATACGAGCTATCGCAGTTCTTGTTTACTGTTGCAATTTTCGCCGGATGTTTTGGTGAATGGTTGGTAACAGCTGATATCCAGGCCTCTAACACGGTTTTCTAAAATGAGCGATCTGTCACAAGAGAAGCAATGCCCTGTTTACGATCATAGAATTCTTATCATTGGTTTGAAACGTAAAATGTCTACTACGTGCTCGCTCGTATTGCTGAACTATCATCGTTAAAAAAGGTGCGTCAGTGTAATGATATCGTCATTGCTGGCGAAAACAAAACTGTAGCGCAGTAAAGCCGAACTCACTCAGATAGATGATGAAAGGGGAGATGATCGTGCCGACCCGGGCCGCCATCGAACAGCAGCCCATCGCCGTGTTCCTGATGACCGTGGGGAAGAGCTCCGAGGACACGGTGTAGACGATGCAGAAGGCCGAGGTGATGCCAAACTTGCCCAGCATCTCCAGGAACACTCCGATGGCCGGGAGATCTGGAGCAGATGATGAAACAGATGAATAATAGGCCCAGGTCGGTGGAGAGTCCTTGCATCAGGGGTCTCGGGGTCTTGTTCACGAGTGAGGGACGGATGGAGCGTGAGATGGACAGACGGATCGGTGCGGCGTCAGCAGTGATGCGGTCGCTGTATCGGTCTGTCGTGGTGAAGAGGGAGCTGAGTCGGGGCAAAGCTCTCGATTTACCGATTGATCTACGTTCCCACCCTCACCTATGGTCATGAGATCTGGGTAATGACCGAAAGGACAAGATCGCATTGAGTTTTCTCTGGTGACTGGGGGTGAGGAGCTTGGAGTAGAGTTGCTGCTCCTTCATGTCAAAAGAAGTCAGCCGAGGTGGCTCGGGCATCTGTTCCGGATGCCTCCTGGTCGCCTCCCTATAGGAAGGTGTTCCAGGCATGTCCTATTGGGAGGAGGCCTCATGGAGGGACTATGTCTCTGAGCTGGCCTGGTGTCGCCTCGGGTTCTCCAAGAACAGCTGAAGGAGGTGTACAGTGGGGAAAAAGTATTTGGTTTCCCATAGACTTTCTATTGGATTTTGGCCAAATACTTTTTTTCTCCACTGTATGTGGATTGGGAAGTCTGGGCATCTCTGCTCAGACAGCTGCCTCTGGATAAAGTGGAAGAATAATGATGGATTGGAGCTTTTATGTAGTTTCTCCACTGTTGCTTTAACATTGGGCATAGAGACATGTACATGAACAACTTTGATGCAAGAAGGCTGGAGATTCAGATTGGGGAGTTACAGATAGTTGATTAGTTCAGTTAGACACGTGTTCAGACTGAGATGGCAAAGCAAATGAAGGATGGTGGTTACCATGGCGCCATTGCAGCCTTTACGCAGCAGACGGCGCACTGTGCATTTTTGATTTCACTGTTTTATTTCTGGCCACATTATTGGAATGAGTTGCTTGTTTTTGTCTGTACTGTCATGAATATATGTTCCCTTAGAGGACCTACATGCTAAAGCTAAGCGAAAGTATCCTAACTACTGAGGTCTCGCAGCACTTTAAATGCTGGACAAACAAAAACTATCCCAGAGCGTGTTTTCTACGTCACCTAATGTGGCGCGTCTGCATCTCTGGGCGTGTTTAGTGGTTAACTTGGTCCATTAGTTGCAATGCACTGTTGGCACTAGGACTCACCAAACGGAATGAGGTGAACGAAGAGGATCATGACTCCGCCCACAAACAGCGTGGTGGACTGGCAGATGCGTCTGGCCAGAAACCTGAGCATGACCAGGGCGATGAGGTACGCCGGGACCTCGGTCAGAGCGGACAGGAAGCAGTTGACGTAGGGGTCGCCGTGGAGGTTGGACGTGTTCAGGATTAACGCGTAGTAACCCAGCGTGATGATCACCCTGAGGAGGAAAAGTAGATTTGTCTAAGTGGTTTGGCATATAAGGCTGAAACTTCTCTTCAGTGAGACTCACCACAGAGCGCTACACAGTAAAGTCGTGAAAAACAAGTCGCAGTTCTGGAATATGGTGATAATGTTGTATTTTTTGTCCTTCTTGGCTAAAGTTTCTTCAATCTGAAATGATACAAACAGTAGATAGACAAGTTTGTTACTATATCTCCCATGGAACGTATTGTAGAGTCACACGTGTGATTACTTTCATTTTGGATGGACATGCCGACCCGTTTCGGTCGCGCTACACTTTCTTCGGGGCAAGAAGGCCCTGAAGAAGGTTAACCAGGTATCGGAGAGCCTCGGATTGTTCTTTTTTTCTTACGTTTTGATCCTGAAGAGCACCTGACCTTCTTTACAGACTATTCTACCCACTGAAGAGATCACTTTGTTCCTTTCAAAATTACTTTCACTTTAGCTGTGTTTGTCCAATCTGTCCCAAGCTGCCCGTTGGCACGTCTATAGTTTCTATTTGCAATTAAATTGTTTAACAAAATAGATGACATTGTGAAGAAAGAACACTATGTGGAAATATTGAAGCAACATCAGCCAGGAAGTTAAAGCTTGGGCAATGACCCAAAGCAAACTGCCCGACAGTGACAAGTGGCTTAAGGAAAACAAAGTCAATGTTTTGAAGTGGTCGCCACAAAGTCTGATCGCAATCCAGTTGAAAATGTTTGGGCAGAGCTGAAAAGGCCTTTGGACGAATGGACCAGAATTCCTGCCAACTACTGTGAGAAGTTTGTGGAAGGAAATCCAAAAGGTTTGACCCAAGTTATACAGGCAATGCAACCAAATATTAGTCAAATATATGTAAACTTTGGTTCTTCTGGCGTTTGACAAATATTAATATTTTTTAAAATTCTACATGCCCTAAAAAAACTTTTTTTAAATCCTCTGGTTTCATGTCTGACAGTGAGACTTTTTATGAAGTGCATGTAAACATATAGTTCCCGCTGCATGTTTAACTGGAATCCAAACATTATAGCTTACATTTTAATTAAGACGACGTCTGAACTTGCTCCACTCAAACCTTGTTCACACCTTCTGAAAATGACACGATCTTCAAAGTAAAACACTGACAACTAGATTTACCTCGTCACAGTTAATCACTTTCACACCACATTCCAAAGTTTATGTGGCGTGTGGCCCGAGGATCATGTCTGTGGTTCTCAACCTGGGGTTCGGGATGAGTGATCTTGTCAGGGCCGTGTGGATCATATGAAAGTTCTATTTTCTTGCAGTTCCAGGGGAGAACTTTCACTGTGGGGGTCACCACACATCAGTGGTTCTTCTTCTGGTGGTCGCGACTTAAGATGGTGTTCTCAGGCTTTTTCCTCCAAACATGACGATGGTCATTATGGCCAAATCTTTTATTTTTTCCCCCCTCAGATCACAGGAAATGTCTCCAAAAAGTTTTTTTTTCTTTTTTTTTTTTTTTTGCGAACTCCAATCTGTGTGTTTGTTTCTTTTGGAGTCGGAGCTTCTTCCTGCAGAGTTCCCTCTCAGCCCATGTCGGTATCAGGTTCAGCATCTTCACCTGGTCTTTTGCTTTTGTTCTTGGGTTGACCTTCACATTTCAGACACAGCAGGTTCATCTCTGGGACTCAGAACCCGCCTTCTTTCTGATCTGTGTAATGACTGGACGTTTCCATCATTGTTTTAACCAATGAACCTGAACCTTCAAGTGTCTTGGAAGCACAAGTCTGGTTCCACCTTGGGTGCAATTTCCATTTCATCGCCATCTGGGTTTTCCCAAATTGTTTGAAGGTTTTGTAAAAAGTAAAACAAAATTGTGTAGAAAATTCTATCTCTCATTCTTCTGGCATTTGACAAATAGAAATATTAAAAAAAAAAAAAAAAAATGTAATTGACCTAAAAAAGAAGAAGTTAATTCTGGTTTCATGTCAGACAGTGAGGAAAAAATGAGAATGTGTCTTTTCATGAAGTGTATGTAAACATAGTGGTGGTGGTTCGCGCTGTTTATAGGGGTACCCCTATCTTTGGCTGGGTACCGTTAAATGATGCCTGAAATGACACCAGTATGGTATCAAAAAAATAAAAGTATAGAAAGCAGGCACCGAAAATACATATAAAATCTTTAAATTCACAATTTGATGCTGATAGTCATCCAAATTTAAAAGAAAAAGTTGAAAAAAAAAAAAGCTGTGGAAAAAAACAAGTGGAAAGATTTGGGGCAACACTGCAAAAAACATTTAGAAACTTGGAAACATTGGTTTAAAATGGGGAAAAAAACCAGAACAACTTTTGCAGTTAAAGGA
The DNA here is from genome assembly GCF_951799975.1 of Gobius niger. NCBI lineage: Eukaryota > Metazoa > Chordata > Actinopteri > Gobiiformes > Gobiidae > Gobius > Gobius niger. The sequence continues at coordinate 32,435,186 of NC_136862.1, forward strand.
AGTTTCTTGGTTTGGTTGGTTCTTGTTTCACAAATAAATGATACAAATGCAAAAGAAATTAAATGGAAGGAAAAGGAATAAATGAATATGACAAATAATTTAGCATATCGAAAGTAGTATTGTTCAGGTATGGGTGTCAAAAAACAAGTACTGCTAAAGAACAAAAAACGGTACCCAGCCCTAGGAACAACACAAAAAATGTCAATATAAACCATGTATTACACAAGGTCATTTTAAAAACAACTCTCTGCAATATTTGGCTGTCGATGTGTTGGTCAAAGCAGTGAGTAGTGAATATGTTCTTCCTGCAAATGAGTGTAACTTAACTGTTGGTGGAGCCATTTAACCGGACCCTCCGTAAGCCAGTACTCTGCTGTGATGCTCTCACCTCTGCTTTGGTGAAAATGGCCTGCGGTGCTTCGACTTTATTACACTTGGCGGCTTCTCTCAAAATGGCCTCTGCCTCCTCCACTCTGCCCTGAGAGAGCAGCCAGCGAGGGGACTCTGGGATCAGCCTGGACACACCATCAGAGAACACTGAGAATCACACTTCATTTGCTGGTTTGGAGGAGGAGTCGAGCTGTGGAGCAGATTAAAGCAAGAGCAGTGTCCCTTTGCACTGAGGCAAAATCAAGTTTCACTTTTGGAAACATAAGGCCGACTTAACCTTACTCTTTCCTCTTAAGCCATTAGGAGGAAAGTAGTGTCTTTTTGCTCTCCCTCATATTTAACTGCAATAAAAAACAAGAAGACTGCATCTATCTTCATGGTTTAACGTGGATATGACACTTTTTAATCCTTTTGTAATTGTGACTTAGTGTGAAGGATAAAATCTGTTCTGTTCATGGAAAAGTTGTTTTGATTCAAATCTGCTGTATCCAAATGTCCACACTATTCCCTATATAGTAACTATATAGTGACTATATAGTGACTATATAGTGGTCACGCCATTTTGTAGGGGTGTCCGAATGTCCAGAGAGAAAAAAGTAGTGCACTCGAAATTTCCCACAATGCATCTGGAAAAGTAGTGAGCATCGATGGTCACTAAACGGGTCAATATAGACCACAATGCATTGCGAGAGTGGGAGAAGAGCCTGACAGAGACAGGTCTTTGAACTAAACACGACTGAAGTAAATCAGCTGTTTCAGTCGTGTGTTTGTGTTTCTCATGAATAAACAACCTAAATATAAACGGTTACGGTGAAAAGATGCTAACGTTAGCTGCTAACCTTTAGCTTGAGCTGTTAAATGACCGACAGCTTCTTCTCGAATAATTCAAGACATTCACGTAAAATCCATGTGAAGTAAAAGCGTATCCGACTCGTATTTATCCATAAATATTCCACTGTCTCATGAGTTTGGTCTTTATCGCAGAAATACATTATTCCCGGAGTTTCGCGAACTTTTAGCAGATGTAGTCACTCAATCTGCTGGTGTTCGGACTTTCGGCACGTCTAACGCTGGAGTGACTTTTTTTTTCTTTTTTTTTGTGATGATAGTTTTAATTTTAATTTAAATTACAAATAAAACGCCTGTAAAAGTGCCAAAACAGTCGTTCTGTTTCATAAAATAAACGTTTGTAACAATAAATAAATTCAGATAAAAAAATGAAAAAACATATCTGCAGCCGCAGCGCGCGTGACGTGACGCAGCGCGGAGAAAGTCGTGGCTTGTGTCCGAATCGCCAACAGAATCAGTGACTATATAGTGACTATATAGTGCGGGCCTATGTAGTGAATGAGGGGTTAGGGAATAGTGTGGACATTCGGAAACAGCCGATAGAGGGAATGTTCCATAGACGCCTCTTTGATGTGACATGGTTGGCACGGCAACAGTTCAAAAATGGTTACCTCTAGCAATAGAAATAAAAAGGAGAAGCGGCGTTCCATCCAGGCAATGAAAGGTGATTTGATTTTTGGAAAGAGGTCAGCGCCTCTGTTGACGGCATCTGATTATATATTGATAATATATTGTATCATTGCCCTGATGGTGTTAACCTCTTAACTCCCGCCTGAACCGAGAGGATCTTTTTCCTCACGTCATCAGATTATTATTTTTTTCATTATTTTTTTGTTGGGCATTCAACTCATTTTTGTATCTTTTTTGTCATTTTTTTGTCATTTTTTTGTCATTTTTTTGTCATTTTTTTGTCATTTTTTTGTACATTTTTTATTACATTTTTCTCATTTTTTCGTCAATTTTTTATCACATTTTTGTCACATTTGTGTTATTTTTTTGTCTTTTTTTAAATAATTTTTTTGTCATTTTTTGTCACATTTTGTGTCACATTTTTGTCATTTTTTGGTCAAATGTTTGTCACATTTTTGTCATTTTTTGGTCAAATGTTTGTCACATTTTTGTCATTTTTTGGTCAATTTTTTGTCACATTTTTGTCATTTTTTTGTCACATTTTTGTCATTTTTTCGTCAATTTTTTGTCAATTTCTTGTGACATTTTTGTGACATTTTTGCCACTTTTTCATCAATTTTTTGTCACTTTTTTGTCAATGTTTTGGTCATTTTTTGTCACATTTTTGTCATTTTTTTGTCCATTTTTTATCACATTTTTGTCACATTTTCATCCATTTTTTGTCACTTTTTTGTCAATGTTTTCTCACTTTTTTGTCACATTTCCATAATTTTCTTCGTCTCAGTTTTGTTGCTCTTTTCACGGCTTTTTCCCAGAAGCTTTTGGACTGGGCTAAAGCCAAACTGGAGAAAATGTGCTCGGCTCAGGCGGGACTTAAGGGGTTAATGACATTGACAGCTCAGATGCTATCTCGTGTCATGAAGTCCTCAAAGCTATCTCTAATTTGTCAGATAATAAAGCCAATGGGTCTGATAGTGTCTCAGCTGAGCACTTAAAGTTTGCGAGTGCAAGGTTAGCTCTTATTATTAAAGATAAAGATGGGGAGAGTCGCTGTTCAGACAATTAGTATTGGCCAGTGTTGTGTCTAAAATGGTGGATAAGATGTCGAAGTTTGTTTTGTCTTCAGAAAGCCAGTTTGGTTTAAAAGCCAAAGGTTAGGGTAGTAGTGTCTGGGGTCATGACACAAGGCAGATCTATGGACGTATTTTCTACCAAATAAATATACAGAGAGAGACACGGAAAGGAACACAATGGCTCAATGGCCTGAATGTGGACATATAACAGTGAATGCTAACCATAATCCTAACCTTAGCTTCATGCTAATGCTAACCACTAGCTTCGAGTGCCGTTTTTTTCACTTCTAATGGTCAATCTGCTGTGAAAAAACATTCAGTGACTTGGCTTAATGTGTGTGCGCTAAAATATGCTCAAAGTCTGCCTGAAAGAGCTATATAAAAGTGAAAAGATAAGGACTAGCATTGCAGAATTTCCTCCACCTTGCAAGGCCACGCCCCCTAGTATAACGTGTTGCCGTTTGTATCACACAAAAAAAGTCAAACTAATAAAAACTAGGTAAAATTTTTAGCAAGAGTCATATTTGCGTAAATGGAAACGCGTTCAGAAATACTGCATCAAAGGAAAACAGTTCCTAAAAGATCATTTTGAAACAATCTTGTCTAAAAGAAGTCAGTGATTATAACAGCCGCCCTTATGGTCAGATTCATTCGGTCAATGTGTGTGCTATCCAAGTATTCCAAAGAGAGACTTAAACATACAAGAGTGAACAGGAGACGGTAAGAGGCCGTGTCTGATGAGGCGAGATAAACAGAACTGGATGAAGAAGAAGAAACACAGTGGAGGCAATGTTGACACATGTTCCTCACAGATGGGGGCTGGGGCAAGAAACAATGAGAAACATCCACAAGGAAATATCAGCTCAGTTCATCACTACAGGAACACGAGGGGAGGGATATCCGTGTGAAACTCTCACCACCACAGCGGGACGTAGATGAGAAAGCAGCCCGCCATGGGGATCATCAAACCTCTCCAGCTCCTGAGGAAGTAGGCCACTCCAGGCATGGCCATGTAGCCCAGCGCTGAGGGCATGAAGACGCCCAGGGAGCAGAACAGCACACGGGCTTTAGGACTCAGGATCTCCGTGCCTGTTGGAAAGATTTCAGAAAGCACATAAACTTTTTTTTACCAATGATGTACCTTAAGTTCTTGATAAAGCAGCAGCAGTAGTGCATGCTGATGATTCAACAGTGTTTGTGTTTGTAAGAGTTGAATAAGGAGCTTAAGTCTGTGGTGAACTGGGCACAACAGCTGGTTCTGAACGTTGTAAAGACTCATTGTATGGTTATTGGTTCCAGGCATTCTCTCAGTGAGAAACCTGAGTAGAAATGAATTATCTATGGTGAGGGTATTGAACAAGTGCAGGAAACCAAACCTCTGGGTAACATCATAGACAGACACTGTCATGGAAACAACATGGAAGTCACATTTTCATCATAAAGTGCTGCAGTAGCACACATCAGAAGATGTGCACCTATTCTAACATGCACTGAAGCAGCTCCCTCACTCAGGCACTATGTTATTATCTCATTTGGATTATTGTCCTACAGTTTGGTCGAATGTCGCAAGTGACATTATCGAAAAACTGCCAAAGATCTAGAACAGAGCTACACGTTCAGTGTTAGAAAGAGATCATCGGGCAAATGTAAGAGGAACGCAGGAAGATCTGAAATGTTTTTCCCCCCATATTTTATGTGGAATGTTTCAGAAACTCAGACTCCATTTATCCTGCAGTAACATCATGAATTCAGCAGAGAAAAGCTTAGATATGACACTAGAATGAGCTCTAATGCTATAAAACGTGCTATATTTAGGGCGATGAATGGACTCGACTTCCAAAGTGAACGTCTCAAACTAGCAACAAAACTACTTTTAAAATAAACTTAAAGATTATCTCTACAGTAATGGAGGAAGCACTAATTAACTACAGTATAAAGTAAATATACAAGTATGATCTATAATTCAGTCGTCATTGTAGACAGTGGACTGTGAACTGGTCGAACTTTGTTCTCATCTTTTGCCATCATTATTTGCTTGTATAATATATTGTGAAGTGACTTATGTCATTTAATTTCAATCAAGTTAAGATTTTATATTGCATGATTTTGTGAAGTTCATTAATAGGTTCCCAGCAGCCGCTTGCTGCGCTCATGGATTCCTCTGAGGCTAAGCAGGAAGGGCCTGGTTTGGAAACACCAGGAGGATGAATGTAGTGAGTGGTCGGTGGTCGGAGGCACCGATGACACAGAAAGGTTTACTCGCTTCCGTCAGTCCACCCCATGGCAGCTGTGGCTACAACAGTAGCTTACCACCACTAAGTACTGAGTGAATGCATAATGACGACAGTGCAGAACTTTGAGAAACTTGGTAACACAGGCTTGTAAAGCGCAATGCAAGTGTAAGATACAGTTTTGTTAAAAAACAATCTTCATTGTCTAAAGCACAACAGTTTGTAGGGCAGTAGTTCCCAAAGTGTGGATTGCAAGATGATTTTGAGACCATATTTTTAACATTCCTGACATTGAATTGGAGGCATTTTTGTTTGGAAACGGCATATTTAAGTTAACTTAATCCAAATAGCTTTATACAGTATACTATCCAAACTAACATAATTAAACCAGATTCAAATGTTTTGCACCTTAAATGATTATAAATGCTGATTCTATTTTACAGAAGGGAGTCCCTGCGTGATTTTTGGGGCTGTATATCAAAGTTTGATTTACGGACAGGGTACCGCTACTTTTGGGCACAGATTTTTAAACTTGTTTGACAACTTATATAACTTAACTAACAATATTTATTTCTATTTATGGAAGTGCACTTTATCATCCGGCATTGTGTAGATTTGCTACTGGACGTTTGGTCGGGGCGCCCTCTGCAGGCAGCTGTGGGACTTCTCTGTCTTAAACACAAGCTTTCCTTTATAACCAACAGCCAGAACTGAAATGACCAAAGTGTCAAAACTGTGCGTATGAAGCAAACATACGACTCCAGGTATGTTTTTGAAAGCTCAAAACAGCTCAACAGTAGCTCACCTAACACAAAGCCAATGATGTAGTTGGAGAATCCGCCGGCTCCGGCAAAGAAAAAGGTGAACGTGAAGATTTCCCAGCTCGGGGAGAAGATCTGCGCCGCCACGGCCAGCGTCTGGAGCAACATCATCAGGAAGAGCGCGGGCTTCCTCCCACATCTGCACAACACGACCACACAGTTATGACAAACTGATGCAGGGCCATTTTTCTGCTAAGTCTAATCTGTCCTGCACTGCTGTGGGCCAAATCATTCCAATCTGTACTTTTCCACAAGTCTTTATTTGTCCAAATGAAATAAAATAAAGCACCTTGAAAGTTTTATTCATGCAAATCTTCAATAGAACCTTTTCTTTAGTGTTACTTTTCGTCTACCTCTATAGGGGAGTGTCATGTCGTGTCCAAACCTGTCAGACATCTGCCCGGAGATGAAGGCTCCCGCCAGGACGCCCACGTAATGGATGGAGCTGGTCAGTGGGACCTTATAGGCATCGTCACACACCAGGTCCCACTGCAGACAGGGACAGGACAAAACAAACAGAGTTATTTTTTTGAATACCCAAGTAGGCCTGCTGATACCAATTGGTTTAAAATTATAGTCTGCAAGCAAATTCCTCCCCTATTTAACCAGAAAGCTCTTCTTAGTTTGCAAAATGAGCAGGAACAAAGACATTTAAAATCTAAGACGTGTTCATCTTTGGACCGACCTGACAGATCCATTATAACAGTCCACAAAGTTCCAAGCTTCCACAAAGTTTTATAGATCTACTGTAATTCATGAATATAGAGGTCAGGGGGACTAAAGTATAAGCAACTACAGAAAATCATTTAAATGATGAATGACATTAACAAATCCTAAACTCTGTACTCTTGTACTGTACATGGATTATATGTTTTGGCTTTGGTTGTTGTTTAAAAGAATGTAATGACCAAATAAACTACTACTGTATTATGATCTTCTGAAGAACAGACTCTTTATTCAGCTCACACTACAAGGACAGGCTGCCTCTCCCTACCTCAGCCACATTACGGCTCACTACAATGGAACGAACCTGCAACATGGCATACAGAAGGAATCTATTTGTGATGTACCTCACCTCTGTCACCATAGTGGACTGGTAGATCTGCCTGTCGTAGGTCCAGCCGTCGCGGCAGCCTTCCAGGGGAATCTCGCTCACGTTCACGTCCACGCCCGGGATGAAGTTGCTCTGGGAGAAGTTCTTCACCATCTCCAGGTTGAGCCTGGAACACGAGCTCAGCTTCGTGACCCCGTTCTCCGTCTCCGTCGGCACCGACACGTTCCTCCAAGCGTCGCTGATGTGATCGCCGTCCGGGATGGTGCAATGGTGCGGCGGCGTGTCCCCCACGAAGACGATGTAGATCCCGGAAAAGCCATTTGGGAGGATGCTCACGGCCAGGGCCAGAAACACCCTCCGCTGGAACGGCCCCCAAGACCCGAGGAAGGACGTCACCGAGTCGTAATCCCGAATCTTCTCACTTTCCATCTTTGGAAATATGACTGAACAGCAAGGAAGAAGTGCTGCTTCTTTGGTTTCACAAAGAGCCGGTGTGAACTTTTATTTTGCTTTCAGCCTTCATGGCCTCTGAGCAGACAGGCACCTCCTCTAATCTCACACAACCAATTGGCTCCATGCGCTGTCGAGGACAGGTCTACAACGTTAGCCCAGTGTGCTTAATCATCAAGCAAAGCCACAGATTGCATTTTAGAAACAAATGACAAAGGGCAAAGTTTATGAGACGGAGTTAATCATTCCCTGTGCCAGATGGAAAGGCGACAAAGGGATAGGCACATGAGGTCAAAGGAGGTTATGACGTTCAGGAACTTTAAATATGATCATATAGGCTATCTGAAGTAGATAGGAAAGACGATCAAGATCTTACCCCGGGTGCTCTCTTCTCTTTCCTCTGAAAATATGTTCTTTGGTCCAGTTTGTAGGGAAAGCGCTGATCCGAGACGCACCGACTCAGCGGGACTTTTTCCCTGATAAAACATAGATGGATACGTTTTGCTGTGAAAATAAACAAAGTGAGAGGAAAAAGTTTGTGAACCCTTTGGAATTTCTCCCTAAGTTGGTTCTAAAATGTGGTCTGATCTTTATTTGAATCATAAGAATGTTTACATGATATGGGCAATAAAAATGTGGTACAATGTAATTGTTTGGGTGTTATTAGTTTAAGCTGACACTGTTTACTCATTCTTATGATTTCAATAAAAATCTGACCACATTATATGACCAATTTATGCAGAAATGTGAGAAATTCCAAAAGGTTCACAGACTTTTCCCTCCCTCTGTACATCAACTGGCAGCAGCACCTTTAGATGTCTCCAGGTGAGATCAGAGCTGACCCTTCTCGCCCTGGACACGAGCAGCTTTTCCCTCTGTGTCATCAGATTCATGTGCAGTAAACAGCCTTTATTTTATATGTGTATTTGTAAATCCACCAATCACGCCGTTTGTCTCTTTTGTACATTCAGAGTTTAGCTAACTTTATCATGTTTGCTAAATCTTATTGTATTTTACTGCATGCCCTTATACCTGTGTTAGGTTACAGTGTAACCGAACACTGTAACCTAGGGTTAGGTTACAGTGTTAGCTATTATTATATATATATCTTATCTCCATCCATATATATATATATATATATATATATTTATATTTATTTATATATTTTATATTATACAGTGCAGGATCCTCGTCTGCAAACATACATATTGGTAAATCATAGTTTGCCCATGCTTGTTACTTTCCAAAGGAGGTTAATTGACTTTCTAAGATTATGTTAACATGTAGCAAAGTTCTTTCTAAGAATATGTTAACATGTAGCAAAGTTCTTTCTAAGAATTTGTTAGTCACACGATGGAAGAGATAACATTGGCACCTTGACACTTTAAAGGTGCATTATCTTATTATCTTTTTACATGGAAAACAAAACTTTATTAGTGTTTGTTCGACCTGTCAGTGACCCATCAGCTGTAAGAGCGGCGAGCATAGTGCAGCACAGTGGCACAGCGGTTAGAGCTTGTGCTTCACAGCTAGAAGGTCCCGGATTCAATCCCCGCACGGGGCCTTTCTGTGTAGAGTTTGCATGTTCTTCCCCTATCTGTGTAGGTACTCCTACCGGGTACTCCGGTTACCCCTACCGCTAAAACATGTACAATAGGTGAATCCAAATGCAGAGAACACATTTCCTTACGGAGATTAATAAAGTATAACTTTCCACTGTGGTGGCCTCTACACTCCAGGGCCAATTGTCATGTTGGTTTCTAATAGGGTTTCACTGCTAATGGAACTGTACCAGAAACTGTGACAAACCTCAAATAAAACTGATCCCGGAGCAGTGGTTCTAAACTTTCACACAAACCTCATCAAATATTTGAAATTCCAAATAATACTACCAGCTCTAGATGGAATCAGCACTATACCTGATCTAAAAGGGGCCTAATATAGATTTGAATTGGGCTAAATGACATGTAAATTGGACATAAACAGTCTAAACCAGGGGACAGCCAACTTCAATGCATTACTGAAGCCTGTATTGAAACAATGTCTTATTCAAATAAAATAACGTTAACAAAGAGGTGATACTGAATACCACCAACCATGGTTTGAAACCCAATGTACTTGCAGTATTCTAACTCTTTTCTACTAGAGTTACACGCGATAAACTACTCCAAGGTCCAGCAAGAAGAGCCACTTGATTTTAATCTCCTGCTGAAATAGCAAATAACAATTAAAAGGCCCAAAATATTGAAATGATATCGAAATCATAAAATCATTTGATCATTTATCTCATTAAAGAAAATCCAAAGTGAAGTCAATTTTTGTGCAATCTGAATGTTTGTTAAGACTATTGTACAAAGCTCTGACACAGGGTAACCTCTTACCCCTCGCCTTAACTGAGCACATTTTCTCTGGTTTGACTTTACCCAAATCTAAACGCTTCTCGCCTGGAGCTTGCAGCCTATAGGCCAGTGTAATACCCATTTTTCCTCTCGTTGTTGCTGCGTTGTCACTTTTGGATGCATTTATGATGCAAGTCTTTTTGTCTCTCCTTTTTGCGTCTTTGATGCTTTTCCATCACTTGTTTCAAAAAATACATTTTCCCAGATGTGCAGGAGCTCACACATCGCTGCACTGACTTTGGCACTACGGTTTCTTTCTCATTAAAGGTGCTGCAGGACTTAGCTTTAGCATGTAGCTCACCCCAAATGACCATTTGACAAAATAAATGAATGTGGTCAACAACAAAAAAAGGAACAGAAAAAGCTGCATTTAGAGTGAAATCACACGTATAGTGCGCCCTCTGCTGGGCAAAGGCTGCAATTGCTCCATCCAGTCGAGTGCTATGAGATAAGAGGTAGTATAGGACTTTGTTGGTCTCACTAAGTAGAAATACACTTGTTCCATCTGCTCTCAAGAAACAGTCAGGGAGTGCAAATAGACATGTAGTAAATAGAGGTATCTTATATACAATGAATATAATGTTTTAAAGAGCAAAAAGAGTAAATTTTCTTTTGACAGACAGAAGTGCATTTTCTTGAACGCAACTATTGCTAATGTGGTCCTGAGACAGACGCATGCTGCCTTCTGTGTGGAAAACACTGTACCAACCCGGAAGGTACGGTGTTTCTCCAACAACCACCCCTGGGTGACCCCTGAACTTAAAGCCCTCCTGAACCAAAAGAAAAGGGCTTTAAACTCAGGGGACAGAGAGGAGCAGAGGAGAGTCCAGCATGAACTCCAGGATCAGGAAGGCCAAGAAGGACAATGGCGAGAAGCTGGAGCAGAAGCTGGAGCAGAAGCTGGAGCAGGGCAACGCACGGGACGTGTGGAGGGGACTGAAGAACATCTCCGGTTTTGGACAGAGTGCCAGAGGGACAGCTGATGGAGACCAGCGCGGGGCGGATGAATTCAACCAACATTTCAACCGGTTTGATTCTCCCCCCACTCCCTCCTCTTCACACGTCTCCAGCACAGTGGACACTGCCCCCCTCCCCCGACCACCTTCACCTGCCTCCAGCCCCCCTGCACCCACGTCTCCAGCCCCCACCATACGGACTTCCTCTAGCACCTGCCCCACGCCCGGCAGTCCACCCCCACACCAGTCCCCCCCTCACTCCCCCCTCTCCATCACACCGGACCAGGTGAGGAGGGAGCTGAGGCGACTGAAGCGGGGGAAAGCTGCAGGACCAGATGGCATCAGTCCCAGGCTGCTGAGGACCTGCGCAGACCAGCTCTCCGAGGTCCTCTGCCACATCTACAACCTGAGCCTCAGCCTGGAGAAGGTCCCCGTCCTGTGGAAGACCTCCTGTCTGATCCCGGTTCCTAAAACAGCGCACGCCAGGGAACCGGCCCACTACAGACCAGTCGCCCTGACCTCCCACCTGATGAAGACGATGGAGCGGCTCATCCTCACCCACCTCCGCTCTGTGGTGAGCCCCACCCTTGACCCGCTGCAGTTTGCTTACAGACCCAACATTGGAGTGGAGGACGCTGTCATCTACCTGTGGGAGCGGGCGCTCACGCACCTGGAGCACGCCGGGAACGTTGTGAGGGTCATGTTCTTTGACTTCTCCAGTGCCTTCAACACCATCAGGCCGGCGCTGCTGCGGGGGAAGCTGGAGGACGTGGGAGTGGATGAACATCTCACCGCATGGACCATCGACTACCTCACGGACCGACCACAGTATGTGCGGCTGCGCAGCTGTGAGTCTGAGGTGGTCGTCTGCAGCACCGGGGCCCCTCAGGGCACCGTCCTCTCACCGTTTCTCTTCACCATCTACACATCGGACTTCACATACAACACGGACAGCTGTCATCTCCAGAAGTTCTCCCACGACTCCGCCATCGTGGGCTGTGTGTCTAAGGGGAACGACCTGGAGTACCGGTCAGTCATCCTAGACTTTGTGGACTGGTGTGAGGCAACCACCTGTGCTTGAACACCAGTAAGACGAAGGAGATGGTGATCGACTTCACGAGGAAGCCACTACCGCACACACCGCTGAACATCCAGGGGGAGGACATTGAGGAGGTGGACAGTTTCAAGTACCTGGGTGTTCACCTCAACAATAAACTGGACTGGTCCCACAACACCAACGCCCTGTACAAGAAGGGCCAAAGTCGCCTTCACCTTCTGAGGAGACTGAGGTCCTTCTGAGGAGACTGAGGTCCTTCTAAGGAGACTGAGGTCGTTCGGAGTGATCAGACCTCTGCTCAGGACTTTTTATGACTCTGTGGTGGCCTCTGCTCTCCACTACGCTGCCGTGTGCTGGGCCCCGGGCAGCACAGAGCGGGACAAGAACAGACTGAACAAGCTGGTCAGGAGGGCCAGCTCCGTCCTGGGCTGCCCCCTGGACTCTGTGGAGGAGGTGAGGGACAGGAGGGTGTTAGCCAAGCTCACCTCCATCATGGACAACACCTCCCACCCACTGCACGGGACTGTAGAAGAGCTGAGCAGCTCTCTCAGTGGAAGACTGAGACACCCTCAGTGCAGGACGGAGCGCTACCGCAAAGCCTTCATCCCCACTGCTGTCAGACTGTGCAATAAGACTGTGAAGTAACATGTGCAATAATCTCTGTATCAGCTGCACTTTATTAACTCTTCTTCTTGAACACCGACTGTAACAAGTGAATTTCTCCTTTGTGAGATCAATAAAGGTTTATCTTATCTTATATTTTGTATCTTCAACTGACAAAACCTGAAACTTTTCAACAACAAAAAGTTCGGGGACTTTTTATTTCACATTTGTTTATTGTAACAGCTACTTCACAAAAATGGCAGTTGCATCATAAAGCTTTGACATGGTATAAAAATAATAGTTTTTAACACGGATAAAAACACAACAGTAACAACAACAACAACAACAACAACAAGCATCTTCATCTTAAAGACTATTACTTTCAAACAATAGAAAGCTTTGGGAGCTGCAAGGCTATAGTGTGCAATACTTCCAAAACAATAACACACTGACATGTCTTGGTATAGGAAATGTACTCTGTTCTCTGTACTGTTACATTTACTCAAGTACACGTATTTGAAGAAATGGTACTTATTAGAGTAGTTCGGTTCTTTATTACTTCTACTTGAGTAACATTGTAATAAAGTATCTTTACTCTTACTCAAAAATAGTTACATGTGCCACTGTGAGTAAATGTTAAAGTTACAAAAGCTTTCAAACCTTCTACTTTTTACACACGCTTTGAACCCTGCGGTTTATATAGATGTTTATTGTCATTTTCTCATTTGGACCAGCCCTGAGGACAGGACACATTTCAATAGTTTTTATGTCTTTTCCCAAACTTTAATGCCCTTAATTTCCTTTTGTTGGTGCCAAAAACAAAAGACACTGAAAGACAGAGATGTTAGCTTTGATTTAAGCAAACATGCTAAAGCCGTTCGTTAGCTAGCTTGCATTGTTGGTAAAGTGGACACTCACAAAAACTGAGGGGTTATTTGTCACATGGGGTATAAATGGTGGGACATTTTTTTCTTCTGTGTCTAGTATGTTTTTCTGATCTTTATCTTAAGATGAGCTTTTGTAGAGGCTGTATGTTTGGGTTATTTAGTGAATTTGTACATGTTACACCTTATAAAGCGTTTTGCTTAAAGGGACTATACGGAGTTTAAAAATGTCAAAATTGTGTATTTTCCTCCCCCTACATGTTCCAACAATGCCCTAAGGCGTAGAATGAACCTGTTCACCACAACTGCCTCTAAAATCCTGCACTGTCACTCAAAAAGGTGTTAATTCGGGTCCAAAGTGCCGTCATGCACGAGCTTAATATAGAAGGTGAAGTTACACGTATGACCTGAGGTGGCAGTAGTGAGCATAAAATGGCCAACTTGCATCTAGCCCCTTTAACGAGTGTTATGAAATTAACTGGCATTGCAACTGTTTTAAAACTTGTTTTGCCCTTTTAGCTCAAAAAGCAAAAAAGTTACAAAGGTTTATCAAGTTTCATGTTAACTTCAAAAACAATAGTGACAACCAACCGTCTCGCTTTGTGACAACCTGCCCCGCATATGGGGCAGGTTGTCACAATCGATTTTGTTTGCTGGTTAATAACTATTTATCTGAATATGATAGAAAAAGAGAGCGAGGTCTACTTCAAGTCAAGGGTTGAAGCTTTCATTTAGTGCAGGTCAGACCCTGAAAAAAGTGTGACAAATAGCCCCGGTCGCCCCGAGCTGCCGTTCTCTTTGACAGTGCTCGGAGAGAGGAAAGTCCTGAAGCGGCTTACAGACAAGTGCGGCCTATAAATGTGGAAGAGAGCGGGGAGGGTTTGGCTGTAGTGTTGGGTCGCTACGGAGACTAGAGACTAGTCTAGACTTAGAGACTAGGCTAAACTGAGAGGTCATTGCTGAAGGAAACCCACCGTGGGAGAATGTGTTTCTCATCATCAATGCGTCGGGCCACACAGTAGACATTGATGTCCCGAGATTTTCATCCTTGACCCCTGGTATAGAACCCTCCCTGGTCATGAATCTCTACACATGGTTTTGGAGACTGTGCAGACTAGTATGTGCCAAGATGTTGAAAGCCTTGTCAGTAGAGCTAAGAAATGTCTCATGTAACCCAACCCTCCCCACCTTTACTTGGCTGTGGCTTTTGTTCGTTCAATAGCCTTTTATAATAGTATTTTCTATTTCTTAATTTTTTTTTTCCTTGCTGATTTTCACAATATTACAAGTTTTGTTGCGTTTGAGTGTGGACATAAATAACCGGAGTATTCGACCACCAAGCTCCCAACCAAGAAGCTTGGTCCGCAGCAGGAGCTTGGTTCACATTGCCGGCAGTAAGTCAGACCTGTTCCCGGTGCGTGTTGGTCTCCGCCAGGGCTGCCCTTTGTCACCGGTTCTTTTCATTACTTTTAAGGACAAAGGTGCTTCCCCTCTACAGGTCGGTGGGGAGTCCTTACCTCAAGTGGAGGAGTTCAAGTATCTCGGGGTCTTGTTCACGAGTGAGGGACGGATGGAGCGTGAGATCGATAGACGGATCGGTGCGGCGTCAGCAGTGATGCGGTCGCTGTATCGGTCTGTCGTGGTGAAGAGGGAGCTGAGTCGGGGCAAAGCTCTCGATTTACCGATCGATCTACGTTCCCGCCCTCACCTATGGTCATGAGATTTGGGTAATGATGGCCTGTGTTTACATCAGAAACAGCAGGGACGCCTCCAAACTGTGTTGGCTTTAACGCTTTTTACTAAAGCTCAAGTATTGCTTCATGTCAAAGCGCTCAGGTGAAGGAGCACTTTACAGTCAGTTATTTTATGCCAAATAACCGTCCCACGTCCGACATGTTCCTCGAAGACCTCACAGCGCGGGTGCATTTGTATATGTCGTCTCACAATTGTTAGGCAGGTCTGTAAAGCTATAACGGTGAATTTGGGACTACAGTGCATAGAGCTGCATAAAAAATAATGTATGTGCTGTGCAGAAACTTGTGGAGCAATTTGAACAATTTATGATGAAAAAACGCCTATACGCACGCGCTTATGTGTGGATCCCGTTTTAAACAAAAACAAGGCTGTGTGGACGCAATTTCCGGAGGGCATATTTATAAATGCCCTTCTACAAGTGGACTAGGCCTGAAACTTTTATACTCAAACAGTCGCTAACGGTCAGCTCACAGTAACATTTTCTCCAAGTACTTCTTTACTTCAGTATTTATTTGGGTCACTATTTGAGTACTTGAGTAAAGTGATTTCCAGATCCAGGTGGTGACGTTTTTTTGAGGGGCAACATTTTTTCTGGAATTGACGTTTTTTAAACACATCTATAAAAATAAGACTTGCGCCATTTTCCTTTCCATCCGAGGGCCATTAACTGAGATCTGGCTCAATGTAAGGACACAACGTTCACACTTGTGCCGTTTTCTAAGCACTTCTCCTTCTTCGGGCGATTGCACAGGCTGTAAAAGAAGACGGCATACATCAGAAGGTATGACATATATCAACAATAAAGACTACCCACCCTTTGCACTGCTGCATTTGGTCGATAGTTTCCGGGAGATCTTTGTTCAGCGTCTCTGGGAGGAAAAGGTTCACCACGCAGGACGCCATGGTGAGACTGCCCATCACGATGTACGGCAGGATCCTGTTGTACGTACCTGGTGAGTACAAATATACTGTATATATAATATAACAAATGTCCAAATATCTAAAAGAAACTAAGATAAATCAAGGCATGGGCATGTCTGCATTATGCAGTACTTGGGCCGACACTGGACCGTCATAATGAGTGAGAGTCACGTTACTGAAGTTGGGCCGATACTGGGCCGTCATAATGAGTGAGAGTCATGTTACTGGTTGGGCCGATACTGGGCTGTCATAATGAGTGAGAGTCATGTTACTGAAGTTGGGCCGACACTGGACCGTCATAATGAGTGAGAGTCATGTTACTGAAGTTGGGCTGACACTGGGCTGTCATAATGAGTGAGAGTCATGTTACTGAAGTTGGGCCGACACTGGGCTGTCATAATGAGTGAGAGTCATGTTAGTGGTTGGGCCGATACTGGGCCGTCATAATGAGTGAGAGTCATGTTACTGAAGTTGGGCCGATACTGGGCCGTCATAATGAGTGAGAGTCATGTTAGTGAAGTTGGGCCGACACTGGGCCGTCATAATGAGTGAGAGTCATGTTAGTGAAGTTGGGCCGACACTGGGCTGTCATAATGAGTGAGAGTCATGTTACTGAAGTTGGGCCGACACTGGGCTGTCATAATGAGTGAGAGTCATGTTAGTGGTTGGGCCGATACTGGGCCGTCATAATGAGTGAGAGTCATGTTACTGAAGTTGGGCCGATACTGGGCTGTCATAATGAGTGAGAGTCATGTTACTGAAGTTGGGCCGACACTGGACCGTCATAATGAGTGAGAGTCACGTTACTGAAGTTGGGCCAACACTGGGCTGTCATAATGAGTGAGAGTCACGTTACTGAAGTTGGGCCGATACTGGGCTGTCATAATGAGTGAGAGTCACGTTACTGAAGTTGGGCCGATACTGGACCGCCATAATGAGTGAGAGTCACGTTACTGAAGTTGGGCCGATACTGGGCTGTCATAATGAGTGAGAGTCATGTTACTGAAGTTGGGCCGATACTGGGCCGTCATAATGAGTGAGAGTCATGTTACTGAAGTTGGGCCGATACTGGGCTGTCATAATGAGTGAGAGTCATGTTAGTGGTTGGGCCGACACTAGGCTGTCATAATGAGTGAGAGTCATGTTAGTGGTTGGACCGATACTGGGCCGTCATAATGAGTGAGAGTCATGTTACTGAAGTTGGGCCGATACTGGGCCGTCATAATGAGTGAGAGTCACGTTGCTGAAGTTGGGCCGACACTGGGCCGTCATAATGAGTGAGAGTCACGTTGCTGAAGTTGGGCCGACACTGGGCCGTCATAATGAGTGAGAGTCACGTTACTGAAGTTGGGCCGACACTGGGCCGTCATAATGAGTGAGAGTCATGTTACTGAAGTTGGGCCGACACTGGGCCGTCATAATGAGTGAGAGTCATGTTACTGAAGTTGGGCCGATACTGGGCCGTCATAATGAGTGAAAGTCACGTTACTGAAGTTGGGCCGACACTGGAACGTCATAATGAGTGAGAGTCACGTTACTGAAGTTGGGCCGACACTGGGCCGTCATAATGAGTGAGAGTCACGTTACTGAAGTTGGGCCGACACTGGACCGTCATAATGAGTGAGAGTCACGTTACTGAAGTTGGGCCGACACTGGACCGTCATAATGAGTGAGAGTCACGTTACTGAAGTTGGGCCGACACTGGGCCGTCATAAAGAGTGAGAGTCATGTTGCTGAAGTTGGGCCGACACTGGGCTGTCATAATGAGTGAGAGTCACGTTACTGAAGTTGGGCCGACACTGGACCGTCATAATGAGTGAGAGTCACGTTACTGAAGTTGGGCCGACACTGGGCCGTCATAATGAGTGAGAGTCATGTTGCTGAAGTTGGGCCGACACTGGGCCGTCATAATGAGTGAGAGTCACGTTACTGAAGTTGGGCCAGCACTGGACCGTCATAATGAGTGAGAGTCATGTTGCTGAAGTTGGGCCGACACTGGGCCGTCATAATGAGTGAGAGTCACGTTACTGAAGTTGGGCCGATACTGGAACGTCATAATGAGTGAGAGTCACGTTACTGAAGTTGGGCCGACACTGGGCCGTCATAATGAGTGAGAGTCATGTTGCTGAAGTTGGGCCGACACTGGGCCGTCATAATGAGTGAGAGTCACGTTACTGAAGTTGGGCCGATACTGGACTGTCATAATGAGTGAGAGTCATGTTACTGAAGTTGGGCCGACACTGGACCGTCATAATGAGTGAGAGTCACGTTACTGAAGTTGGGCCGATACTGGACTGTCATAATGAGTGAGAGTCACGTTACTGAAGTTGGGCCGACACTGGGCCGTCATAATGAGTGAGTCATGTAACTGAAGTTGGGCCAACACTGGACCGTCATAATGAGTGAGAGTCAGTTTACTGAAGTTGGGCCGATACTGGGCCGTCATAATGAGTGAGAGTCATGTTACTGAAGTTGGGCCGACACTGGGCCGTCATAATGAGTGAGAGTCACGTTACTGAAGTTGGGCCGACACTGGGCCGTCATAATGAGTGAGAGTCATGTTTCTGAAGTTGGGCCGACACTGGGCCGTCATAATGAGTGAGAGTCATGTTTCTGAAGTTGGGCCGATACTGGGCCGTCATAATGAGTGAAGGTCATGTTTCTGAAGTTGGGCCGATACTGGGCCGTCATAATGAGTGAAGGTCATGTTTCTGAAGTTGGGCCGATACAGGGCCGTCATAATGAGTGAAGGTCATGTTTCTGAAGTTGGGCCGATACTGGGCCGTCATAATGAGTGAAGGTCATGTTTCTGAAGTTGGGCCGATACTGGGCCGTCATAATGAGTGAAGGTCATGTTTCTGAAGTTGGGCCGATACTGGGCCGTCATAATGAGTGAAGGTCATGTTTCTGAAGTTGGGCCGATACTGGGCCGTCATAATGAGTGAGAGTCATGTTTCTGAAGTTGGGCCGACACTGGGCCGTCATAATGAGTGAGAGTCATGTTTCTGAAGTTGGGCCGATACTGGGCCGTCATAATGAGTGAAGGTCATGTTTCTGAAGTTGGGCCGATACTGGGCCGTCATAATGAGTGAAGGTCATGTTTCTGAAGTTGGGCCGATACTGGGCCGTCATAATGAGTGAAGGTCATGTTTCTGAAGTTGGGCCGATACTGGGCCGTCATAATGAGTGAAGGTCATGTTTCTGAAGTTGGGCCGATACTGGGCCGTCATAATGAGTGAAGGTCATGTTTCTGAAGTTGGGCCGACACTGGGCCGTCATAATGAGTGAGAGTCACGTTACTGAAGTTGGGCCGATACTGGGCCGTCATAATGAGTGAGAGTCACGTTACTGAAGTTGGGCAGCACTTTGGTTAGCGCTCGTGCTTCACAGCTAGAAGGTCCAGGTTCGAGGGGGCCTCTCTATGTGGAGTTTGCATGTTCTCCCCGTATCTGCTTAGGTTACCTCCGGGTACTCTGGTTTGTTTGTATACTTTATTGTTCCCGTAGGCAAATTTGTCCTTTGCATTTGACCCATCCTTTGATGCCGCTGGGGCAACCCCTAAGGAACAGTGGGCGACCGCAGTGCTGCGTCTGGTGACCCATCTGATGTAGGGCCAGGCTGATTGTCAAAACCTGGCTGGAGGATTCACCTATTATACATGTTTTTAGTGTTCGGGGAAACGGGAGAACATACTGTACAAACCTTGGAAACTAAACATGGACGATTAGGGCCAGAAGTTGAGGTTCATTTTCTGATTCATATTTTGTGTGACATTTACTGAGCTTGTACTTGAAGTAAAAAGTTCGCCCGTTACTGACCCAAATAAATGACGTACGGCGCGGTGATGCTGCCCACTCTGGCCGCGGAGGAGCACATGCCCATGCCCACGTTCCTGATGACCGTGGGGTAGAGCTCAGCCGTGTAGATGTAGACGATCCCGAAGGCCATCGTGAAACCAAACTTCCCGGTCATCTCCAGGGCCAGTGCCACCGACTGCAGCGCTGAGAACACGCACCGTATTACAACAGGAGAGCACGAAACCGGATTTACGCGCCTTTCCAAAGGACTCACTTTCGGGTATGAACTGGATTAGCAGCAGGACGCCGCCCCCGATGAGGAGAAAGACGGAGAGGAGGGGGCGGCGTGGGCACTTCTTCAGCAGCCACGTCGACACCACGTACGCCGGCACCTCGGAGGCGGCGGACAGGAAGCAGTTCATGAAAGGATCGCCGCTCAAGTTCGACGTGTTCAGGGACAGGCCAAAGTAGCCAATGTTGATCGCCATCCTGGAGCAACGAGAAGAAGTCACAACAAAAAGTTATCATCTGAACTGAGTGGCATTAGGAGTCCATTTTTATTCAGTTTATCTATTCTTCGAACTAGCACACTGGGCTGTTGCAGAAGGTGTTCGTGTCGATTTTTTTTTTTTTTTACAATCAGATCTACTAAAGGCCTTCCCCACCACTTGTCAGACTAAAACGAAGCATGTGACCACAAAGGAGCAAATACCCACGGAACAAGCGTTAGAAAACTCATCAGACTAACAACAAGACAAAGGTTTACTCTGTAGACCAGTGCTTCTCAACCTTTTGGAGCCGCGACCCCCACTATAACAGTTAAAGGGGTTCGTGACCCCCGCTCGGGTCACACCGTGAGAAATAGAAACATTAGCCTACATAATTCTTCAAAAATTAAGAAAAAAAACAAACGGCTAAATTGAAAGTCATCAAACTACAAACAAATAATGGCACTCTGGTAAAAGAGCAAACAAATGCTACAATAAAATATTTGATTATATGCTAATGAAAATATGGCTATTTTATCAAAATGATCTGGCGACCCCCCAAATTTTTCTCCCGACCCCCAGGTTGAGAACCACTGCTATAGACGACAGTCAAACAGCTAGCAGTTTAAACAGCAGATTACTACTACTACTACTAAGTTAGTAGTATAGTACTACATCAGGCTCTTTAAACTCCATAAACACATTAAAGTATATACCCGAGCAATCCACTGGTATTTGCTAGTTTCCCCATAGTGTTTACAGGGACCGCGTGCAATTTAAGTGAAAGTAGTCAGTCTTCAGGGTAGTGTGCTGCTCTGTGTTAGGGCTGGGGAAAAAATCGATTGGATTAGCTCAATCCAAATACAATAATAATTTGGATGTTTAACAGTCTTTGCTGCACACTGCACAGTGGCCTTTCAGCTAGAGAAAGGGTTTGCCTTTGCAATTTTGTTTACGTTGATGCATATTAATTAAATACAATAATTATATATATTCATAAGTTTGCAGTTATTTGGTTATAAATGGTGGGGGGAAATTGAATTGAATCGTGAATAGAATTTGAGTATTTTATAAAAAATCACTGATTTTTTTGGGGAAAAATCGGCCAGCTCCAGTGTGTGTGTGTGTGTGCTGGAGGCGGGACCTGCGATCACTGCCATCTATCTGTCATGTTCATGCACATTCTCGGGATTAATCAGAACTAGCCCTTTTTTTGTTCTTGTGGAACAATTGTGATCAGCTGTATAAAACTACAATGATTATACACAGTAATGACATTAGGCGATTGGTTATGATTTAAAATGATCTATAAAAAATGAAAAATACAACTTATTCTTTCTTCTTTCTCTTATCAAAAAAAAAAAAAAAAAAAGCAGGAGAAGCTTAGTCCACCTAGCCCATTGATGCCAGCCGTCCCTGGCAGTTTTCCTCTTGTTTTTATGTCGGTGCTAGACGATGAGATTGGAACTCTGAATCACCCCATAATCACGGCTGTGTTTTTGACCAAGTGGAAAAAGGACAAGGGACAAGACCTTGTGGAAGGCCCAGGGCACGCTGGTGGGACTATGTCTCCGAGCTGGCCTGGTGTCGCCTCGGGTTCCCCCCAGAACAGCTGGAGGAGGCGTGTGTGGATCGGGAAGTAGGATGGATGGATGGATGGAAAGAGGACTCACCACAGGACCAGGCACATCAGGGTGATGCACCTGATGTTCCTGGACCTCAGCACGTCCAACATGGTGTACTTCTTCATTTCGGACTGAACCTGCCGCCACAACAAACACAACAGGGCTGAAGAACAACATGGAAAAACACTCAAAGACGCTCGACTCAGTAAAGTTGGTTTTGTTAAACTGCACAACAACATAAAGTCAGATTGATAAATTATTCCATTGTTGGCTGAATTTATGACATTTGTGAACAATTTTCATCTCGTCAGGCCGATCGATTGCGTTATCGGTTCCTACGAGGTTGCGATGCGTGACCTCGGACTCACCTCTGCCTCCTTGAAGATGACGGCGGGCGCCTCCACGCCGTTCCTCCGCGCCGCGTCTCTCACGATCAGCTCGGCCTCGTCGCTCCGGCCCTGGGTGACCAGCCAGCGGGGAGACTCCGGGATAAACCTGGGCCCAGGGCCAACATTTATACAGGAATAAAATCTGCTATAGGTTCATCATTGCAACCATGCCCCCTACTTTATTTCACTTTTGGCCCGTTGAATTATTTACATCATTTATTAAATATCTATTTAACATCTACTTTCTTTATCCTGCAACCTTTAAAGGGATACTTCAGGATTGTTGACATAGGGCCTTATTTCTTAGTTATCCAGAGTGTTGCTGATTTCTGGAGATATTTTTTTTCTAATTCATGCAGTTCTTATGTTTGAAGAGTTTGGTGGCGCTAGGCTAGTGCTATGTCAGGGCCCAGATTATTCATGCTTCATCTCAACTCTCAATTGCAAAAGGCGACATCTTGTTTTCCTTGCCTTGCATTGCCTAAATGACTTGAACTGAGAAGATTTATCTTGTTTTGAGCGGTTTTCACTCATTCAGACTGATGACTTTGCTTGTTTAAGGACATTTCAGACGAAGGTTTTGAAGTAAAGCTATCCAAATATATCCAAACCAGAAAAAAAAAGAAAAGAAACTGTATTACTAAAGCATGAACGGTGCTATTTATAATACAAAAGTCAGTGTAAAGGTTTCCAGAATCTCCCTGTGTTTACGCGCTCTTTGGTTCCACCACCAGAGGGCAGTGCACACGCGGGGGTTCTCCTGAAGAACATCAAGCAGACATTAACCTCTTAACCACCGCCTTAACCCAGTGCATTTCCTCCAGTGCAGCTTCACCCAAATCTAAAAGCTTCTTGAAAATATTGTGGAAACAAAAATGGTACAAAAACGAGGAGGAAAATGCAGCAAAAGAGCGACAGAAACGCAACAAAAAGTGTCAAACAGCGATGAAAAAGATGTCAATAAAGCGATGACAAAATGCACTTGGTTAAGGCGGGGTTTAAGAGGTTGAATCTGATCCAGTTAACCTTTTAACCACCGCCTTGACCAAGTACATTTTCTCTAGTTCAGCTGTACGCCTCATTTGAAAGCTAAGACCAACATGACTCATCTGGATCATTTTCCTCACGTTGTCGTCACTGTTTAAAACTTTTTTTGAGAGCGCGTTTTTGTCACTTTTTTTAATTGCCTTTATGTCATGTTTTCGTTGCTCTTTTGTTGCATTTTCATTCTTGTTTTCATCTCATTTTTTGTTGCTATTTTGACACTTTGGCTTTACCCAAATCGTAAGCTTCTTGAAAACAAACTGGAGACAGTGTGCTGGGTTCAGGCGGAGGTTAAGAGGTTAAAACAGACCACCTGCTCCTCTTTTGGTCGCACTGCACCACCCATTTAGACCCACTTTTTCAATAATGTTAGATTTAGAGTCATTACAGGAATTAAAAAACGAAGGCCCTGACGAGCAATTGTTTCAAGCTGGCATTAAATCTACATTTCTTCATATTTTATGGCATAGAAAATACAAAAGGTCTGGTCCAAAGCCCATTCAACTGCATGTTTTAATGACAATTTCAGAATTATTTTTTTTGGTGTCAGTTTACACAATTTATTGAGCCCCCTATTGGCAGACGCCTTCTGAGGAAGATAGTAAAGCCGGTAAACAAACCTTCTGTCTTACTAAAATAACAGTGTGAACCTTTTGCAAGGCTCTTTCTAAACATCTGATCACACAGACATTTCACATTTACCCTGGAGCTTCTTTAGTAATGCTTTTCTAACGTTAATTTTTTTCCATACACAATGAAGGCTTATTATAAATATAAAAATATCTTCATTTTTCTTAGAGAAACGGGGAGCTACATTGTTCAAATTAGGAGTAAAACTGCAAAATCTTTTGTCTTTTCAGGAGATTCAGATAAAGTTGTGCTTTTGCTGTGTTTGTCTCTGGAACTCTCAACAGTTTGGACCTGGAAGAAGCTTATTATTGTTTGTGACGTCACACTTAACAGGCGTATAGGGAAATAACGGGACAGGAAGAGCAGCACCTCCTGAGGCTCCACTCGGACTCCTGTACATACAGCCCATCCATCCATCCATCCATCCATCCATCCATCCATCCATCCATCCATCCATCCATCCATCCATCCATCCATCCATCCATCCATCCATCCATCCATCCATCCATCCATCCATCCATCCATCCATCCATCCATCCATCCATCCATCCATCCATCCATTTTCTTCCACTTTTCCATTTCCGGGTCGTGGGGGCAGCTGTTGGAGGGCCACCGTTTT
Organism: Gobius niger; assembly: GCF_951799975.1. NCBI lineage: Eukaryota > Metazoa > Chordata > Actinopteri > Gobiiformes > Gobiidae > Gobius > Gobius niger. The sequence goes on from NC_136862.1 coordinate 32,459,851, forward strand.
TACATACTGAGTTATGTATTGACGAGTTCTTTAGGACCTGTCTGATCTTCAGTCACGTAAACACAGCACAGACGGCGTTAGCATTTAGCCTCTCCCTCTCTCCTCTATAGCTCCAAAACAGATCAAGATAGAAGCTACCAAGCTCTTCCACGTTTCCCCTATTTAAATATGGTTACGTGAAGTGTTCCACTACAAAGTATAATTACACAAAATTAAACAATGTGGATTTTCTAAGCGGATAAAAGGGGGAACTATATCGTAAGGCGTAATAATACCAGGAGTAGTTCGAAATCCGCACAGTAATATCTTCACTTTACTGTGCGGATGCCAAATAGCATTGATCACGAATGACGTCAAATTTGCTCATGAATATTCATAAGCTCCGGTGACAGCGCGAGATGCCCGAAAATTCGGACACTTTACAATGGCGACACCTGCTGCAATACGAATAGTTTTGGAAGAGAACGACGTCCCAGGGGCTTCATTTCATTATAACTCAATCGAGAAACACAGTGTAGATCAGCTTAAACGTTGGTTGACATGTAGAGGCCTCAAAGTGAGCGGAAAGAAAGCCGTATTAGTAGAAAGGTAAGCGTTTAATTAAGCTAGCACTCGCTCGGTAATCGATGCCGTATGCGGTGCAGCGTGTGGTGTTGCAAACTTTTTACTTTTTAATATAAACACATTGAAGTCACACATTTTATCAGTAGATATGAATTTTACGTCTGGCCTGTTAGTATCCATCATAAAGAACTCAGTGGTGTACAAAAAATGGTTTATTGTCGATGAGTTTTACAGTATAAAGAAAAAAATTATAATATTGTATTACAAGCCCTGTTACGGGCCTTTTAATGCACACAAATATATATGCCTACATATACTGCTAAAAATAAATAAAGGGAACACTTGAACAACACACTGATGTAAGTGTTACCTTTATTTTATGTATAAATAAAGGGAACAGTGAATATTGTCCTATTTAATTATGATATAAATTTGCTAATCTTTCCATTCTGTTTGTACAGATGTCAGCATGCTGTAAATCAAAAGCTACCAATTGATCCTGCTATAGACGGTGGTGCATGGTATGACATCAAAGCTGCAACTAAGCGGGGCTCCAGTCCAGCAAATGAGGATCCTCAACCAAAGGATGGAAATTGGAAAGATTTTCCTCAATCTGGCATACCACTGAATTTTAATACAGGTCATATTTATCACCACATCATAGAATCTGTACAAGAAAATATTGATATGGAAAATGAAGAATCAGACTGTCAAACATCAAAACCCATGAGAAGAGGCAGACAACTGTTTGAAAGTAGAAATGTGACCTTGATGCAGGATTTGTGCCAGGGCAACCTGTATCATGTAAAGGCAAAAGTTCTTGGAAGCATGCGCAAGATAGCATATAGTGTTGTGATAGTCCTCTCAAAGCACACTGGATTTGTGCAAAATGCTTCTTGTGAGTGTAAGGCTTCTTCACTTGGGCGCTGTAGTCATGTGGCTGCTGTTCTCTTTGCTATAAATGACTGTAAGGACTCCGGAAGTAATGAATCGTGTACAAGCAAACCCTGTGCTTGGAATATTGGCAGGAAGGCAGGCAAAAACCCAAAGTGCATCACAGACGCTCAGTACCCAAATAGGAAGCGGAAGATGTCCGAGGTAATGAAGTTTGACCCCAGACCTGCTCTTATGCAAAGAACATCAGTAACATATGAGGAGATGAACAATTTTCTGACAGACTTAAAAACTGCAAGTTACCCTGGGGGTAGCATATGGGAGACCATCATCCCCTGGCATTATGGTGACTACACCCTTTCCATTGATGAAATAGACTTGTTGAGGCAAAAGGTGGCCATTATTTGTCAAAATCTGATGCCAAGTGTGAGTGGTATCACAGAACTATGTCCGACACAGGGGGATGAGGCTTGGTTTGCTGAGCGCAGACTTCGGGTTACTGCATCGATTGCCAAATCAGTACTAACAGCTTCGAGTAACCAGCAAACCTGGTGAAAGCAAAGCTATGGGAACCACCAGTGAAAGCTGCCAGCCTGGAATATGGCCATGCAAATGAGGCTATAGCAAGACAAGGCTTTGAGGATATTTTCCCTAACTTTACTGTTGAAGAGAGTGGACTGTGGGTGAATTCTGAGTATCCCTACCTTGCAGCCTCTCCAGATGGTCTGTTGTATGATAAAGACTCGGACAGTCATGGGGTGTTAGAAATAAAATGCCCCATGTTACTGAAAACAATACATCCAAAAGACTTCTCCACAGCACTGACTAAGAGACAACTGGCAGCTTTCTGTTTGAAGGCAGATGGGGATAAGGTGACACTAAGTAAAAAACATGCCTATTATTACCAAGTGCAAATGCAAATGGGAATTTTACAGAGAGCGTGGTGCTACTTTGTTGTCTGGAGCCCGAAAGGATTGATTGCAAATACAATTTGTTTCGACAAAGACTTCTTTGATGCTATGGTTCCCGTTCTGAGAGACTTTCATTGTAATTACCTCTGCCCAGAATATGTTGAAATGAGACTTCCAAGACATCTCCCAATTTTGAGTTTGAAATAATAGATCCTAAAATGGATTGTGAAAAAATGTCTATTACTGGTCAAAGTTATTGTGATGTTAATCATTCTCTTGTCAGGACATGTCTCACTGAATTTAAATTCTCATTTCATTCTGTGGTTCTTTTATACATTGTTATTTTTGAAAACCTAAATGCATAATGTGATACATTTCCACAATACCACAGTAAACATTATCAGTAATCTTATTAAACAACCAAAATTTGTATTTGAAATATGTTTTTATTTCAACATTTCATGACAGTTTTTTCAATGTTTCTTATATTCCATGAAAATACTAAAGATGCTTCTATTTAGGCAACAAGTGGTTCTTGGAAGTTAACTAAACAGCCTGCCATGAAAACCATTTGTGAAAATACTGGCTGCAATGACAGGGGTATAACTTTGCTTAGCAATCTGAATTTCTTTATTCTCTCAATGCATCTTTCAACGTGGATTCGTACTCTTGCAATCTTTTTCGTGTAAATTTCTTCCTCTGGAGTAAGCTTTTTCCTCCCATTCAAAAATGGCGGGATGTTGAGGTTAACCCCCCTTTCTGACAGAATTTCCCTTATAGTGAAACCCCGGTCAGCAACAACAAGATCCCCCGTCTCCAGATTATCCAGAAATCCACTTTGCTTAACAATTTCAACATCAGAAATGGATCCTTCATAGGCATCAGATACAAACATAACAGCTCCGGTAGGGGAAATGCCTATCAACACTTTGTATGTCCCATGACTTTTGTACGATGAGTAGAGATTACCCTGTTGCTCAAAATTAGACGCTTGCTCTACAAAAAATTCAGTACAGTCAATGATAGTTCTTATCCCTTTAAATTTCTTAAAACATGAAGGGAGATTTCTCGCAACAATATCACGAGTTGCAAACATTGGCTTCTTCAATGTGGAAAACTGAAGATACATAAACTGAATCCAGGTGGTAACTATTTTTGAGACTAAACTAACAGAAATTCCAAATCTATACGCCAAATCATTATGAAGTAAGCCAGTTCTAAGTCTGATTAAGGTAAGAAATAGTTCATTGATGGGATCCAGTTTTCTTTTGACACCAGGCCTTTTTCTTGGAGATTTCTCTGACTTTAGTGAGCTTTTGTGATATGATAGTTTGTCTCTAGAGGGTCCAAGGAAATTCCAAAGAGCCATGAACTGAAGCCAAGTCAGACCGGTATAAAATTTAAACTGCTTGTCATCATTTTTAACATCATCAACAGAGAACACGTGTTTCTGCTGTGTAGCCGCGTTTTGATTTTTACACTTTGTGAGTTCATTTTTCAGAATCATGTTTTCCAGTTTTAACTTCACCACTTCATCGCATTGGATATCAGTCTGACAGGATTTGTCCATCTTATCAATGCTGTGCTCATCCGACATGACTTGGGCTGCCAGATCTGCAAAACAAAAGGGAACATATATAATAACCATTTCTGCATCAAAACAGACAGTGTGATTTTATTTGACAATACAAAATTATATTACATGTCATCCTACCTGAAACTGATGAAAGGTCCAGCAGGGCTGTTGCAGCATCCATTACAGTGGTTGTGTCATCATTGAATTGAAGATTTGTTGATTCATCCTCTGTCTTTTGGCTGCTTGTTGATGTGGTGGTGTTATAAGTAAACCTTTTCCTCTTTGTCATTGCTTCTTCAGAAGTGTCTTCATTTCTTGGTTTTGGGGGTTTCCTTTTGCGGGCCATTTTCTCCACCTATACCCAAGAAATTGATAATAGTTTAGGCTAATAAGCTCAAACATAAACACATAGCATTAGGGCAAGCTACTTGTGTTAGGAGTGTTTGCGGGGGGAAATGGTTTGGTTGTGACAACGGGCAGGTACAGAGATAATTTTAAAGGAAAAAAAAAAAAACAGCGCCAGTGGCCCCTGGAGTAAACAAATGGCCTGAATGTCTTGCGTTGCAGTGTATGATGTGTGTACAATACTGCGGTGAAGTTACGGATCTATATTCGGCATTAGCTTGACCAGAGAGGGAAGAGCTAGTCACGATGGACAAACAAAAGCCGTAACTAACGTCTAACTTCAACGCAGTGTGAAAAAGGCAAGTTAACGTACCTGCGCAGACGTTGCAGTTGCTGGTACTGGGTCTGGATTTTCAACTGTTGGTCCATTTCCACCGATGAAATGTAGAGAGCAAATATAGGTGTCTTTGGTCACATTTTTTACAGTAAATCCATCTCGCTTGCAAGCTAGCACCCAACGTTGACATTTCTCTGGTTTCCTTCGGGGCTTAGGAAAAGGAATGAAAAAAACTCCTTTCATATGGTCACGATCACCATATCGCGAGTCACTCCGGCAGACACCAAAGCAGCAGTGTTTTGTTGTTACCATAATGCGTCTCTTGAGGCGATAATTTGGAGAGAATTGCAAGTTGCTTCACTCATTTTCTCGTACAACACGCTTTACCGCTCAATTTAATTGTCCGAATTGAACATGGCCGCCGCGCTTGCGTAGTGCGCTGTTCTAAAAATAGCATTTTGCCGTAATCGTGATCAGTGCTATTACTCCTGGTATTATTACTCCTTACAATATAGTTCCCCCTTTTATCCGCTTAGAAAATCCACATTGTTTAATTTTGTGTAATTATACTTTGTAGTGGAACACTTCACGTAACCATATTTAAATAGTGAAAACGTGGAAGAGCTTGGTAGCTTCTATCTTGACCTGTTTTGGAGCTATAGAGGAGAGAGGGAGAGGCTAAATGCTAACGCCGTCTGCGCTGTGTTTACGTGACTGAAGGCACGGGGGAAGATCAGACAGGTCCTAAAGAACTCGTCAAAGCTAAGGTAAGAACATATCTCAGTATGTAAAAACGGTGGCCTATTCCTTTAAGGTGGCGGTTCGAGGAGGGCGACACACAGCCTATTGAATCATTTTGCAATGAGGGTAAATGTGCCTGCTGCCCACAGATGTTCCTGAGGAATCGACGCCTTGATCAAATAACGTGCATTGAAGATCATCAGAGCTACATTTCTTTTTCGGTGTTCGTACCACCACAGAGGGATGTAGACGACGGAGGTGGCGGCTAACACGGCCAGCAGGGTCCTCCACTCCCTGATGGCGTAGGCGATCCAGGGCAGCGTCATGTAGCCGATGCAGTAGAACAGGAAGGCCCCCAGCGTGCAGAAGATGACACGCATGGTTTTACTCAGCAGCTCTGTGCCTGCAAAACATCACGACAGGCCGACCGTGAAAAAACACAGCCATCAGCCACGGGACAGGAAAGCAACGTGAAATCAAACTGTTTAAAGTGGAAAAATACCAGTGTTAGCAAGAGTTAGAGACATGACTACTAAAGATGAGGCAACAGTAGGGCTGGGCACCATTACATCATATATGATACCAGTCCTTTCAACGATACTTGGTTTTAAACACCGATAACTGAACAATGCTTTTTCCGATGCCTACATATACTAAAATATTTGTCATTGAGAACCAGGAAACAGAACAATAATGTGTGAAAGATCTGACAATACCATATCAGGTTCAAGGCCGTGGGAACCCAGGGTGCTGAGGGCGCTGCAGCACCCCCTGGTGGATAGTTTGTGAACTGCAGGCAATATTGACCCCCTTAACTCCCACCTGAACTGAGAACATTTTCTCCAGTTTGGCTTTACCCCCAGTCCAAAAGCTTCTGGAAAAAAGGTGTGAAAATAGCAACAAAACTGAGACGAAAACAAGGATGAAAATGTGAAAAAAGTGAGAAAACATTGACGAAAAAGTGACAAAAAATGTACAAAAAATGACAAAAATGGACAAAAATTTGACAAAAAAATGCGAATAATTTGACGAAAAAGTGACAAAAAATCACGAAAATTTGACAAAAATGAGACGACTGCCCAACAAAAAGTGCTGAAAAAAAAAATCTGATGTGAGGAAAAACATCAATTTAGTTTTGTAGGTCTTTCAGATGAGGCGTTACACTGGCCTACAGGATTTGGGTAAAGCTGAACTGGAGGAAATGCTCTCGGTTCAGGCGGGAGTTAAGAGGTTAATAAATAGGATTTATGCACAGAAAAAGTATTTTGGGGGTACATTTTGTCCCTCAGCGCCCCCTAACTAAAATATCTTCCCACGGCTCTGATCAGGTTCATCTCCAATGTCAAGAAATGTGTGGAAAATGGGGAATCATTTGAGGTTAAAACATTTCAATCTTATAGAGCAAAATTCTACACAACTGTTTTTTGACCAGCCAGAGGTTAGCCAGGTTTTTCCCTGATGCCAACCCAAACTGCAGTCAGTGTGTGGCCTCCAGCCAATCATGTATATGTTTTGGTCCTGCTCAGAAATTAAACTCCTGTGGCAAAACATTTTTACATTCATAAAATCTGCTAAAGGTTAATCATTGCAACCATGCCCCCTACTGGCTACATGTGGTATCTCCCACACTTTGGGCTTATCTAAAGTCAGACTCCATTGTCTTCATTTCACTTTTGACCCGTTGAATTATTTATATCATTTATTAAATATTTATTCAAATGGAAAGATCCTCTGCCACCCACCTTCATGATTTGATTCACCCTGCAACTTTCTTTATCCTGCAACCTTTAAAGGGATACTTCAGGATTTAGGGCCTTATTTCCTGGTTATCCAGAGTGTTGCTGATTTCTGGAGATATTTTTTTTCTAATTCATGCAGTTCTTATATTTGAAGAGTTTCGTGGCGCTAGGCTAGTGCAAGGCTAGTGCATTTCTATGGTATCAGCTAGCCTGCATTAAAAACAGTCTGACCCGCTCCACAGAGCACCTGAGGCAAATCACTTATAACACCAGACTAACCATATAAATGTCTGTGTCCATAGAATCATTTTAACCATTTTGCATTTAAAATAACTTATGTTTGAGCAGCATCAGCTTCGTGGTTGTATAAGCTATGCGGCGGCGGAGTGATCTGCTAGAAAATAGTCCCTCAAAATGCGATCATTCATATGATGTAAGGTCAGATATATTTCAAAAATATTCTATGGACACAAATATCTATATTATTAGTAGGGCGTTATAAATGATTTGCCTCAGGTGCTCTGTGGAGTGTGACTGTTTCTTGTGTGGCATTCGCGGGTCTTTTTGACCCACTGTCATGTTCCGGGCATTTGGATGCAAGGTGACACAAGGGGGCGCCCTTCCAACCTTCTCAGTGTAAATGTGAGTTGACTTTCTTCAGAGTGAGACTTTAGGTCAGACACCATGAGTGAAAGTAACATGAGGCTAAATACAGTGAGCTCTTTGTTTCCAGTAAAAAGGCTGAGGCCTCATTGCTCTTCAGTCACAGACTGAGAAGTGAAGAAGGAAGTCATGGAGCTTCTGCTTTAGACAGAACTTCAGACTTCTGCTGCATGTAAGAGTTATATCTTATTCTGAAACTCCAAAATGTAGTAAAAACATACTACATGGACAATTATTATTACAATTACAAAAAGAAAAATATTTGAAAATCCTGTATCTAATCAAAAAATATTTTTTAATTTACTCTCATTGTACATATGTATCTTTTTTAATACATATGTACAATGAACTATATCCAGAGCCCATGAATCAGCCTTTGTCTGCCAGTGTGTGTGACTGTGTTAATGGGTTTATTTTATTATTTTGATCTGTTTTATGTTTATTTATGTTACTATTGTCATTTTCCATGTTCACCAAATCAAGTCTAAACAATAATAATAATTAAAAAAGAAATAAAAATGAGGATGAAAAATAAGAAAAATTAGGAAACAAAAAAAAAGAAGGGAAAATAAAATTATGTGTTTGAGGTGAAACACTTATTTTAGCCAATATTGCAATATTGATTTACACACCTCTTACCCTCTCGGCGGAACATTTTGCCCAGTTTGGTTTTATCCAAATCTAAAAGCTTAATAAAAAAAATAGCATCAAAATAGCAAAAAAAAAAAAAGGATGAAAACCACGACAGAAACACTTCAAAAATGTGACAAAAGCAGAGCGACAATGCAACAAAAACGTTACGGTCACTTTTCAAATGAAGCATTACGCTGCTCTGAAGTATCAAAAAAGCATCGGTCAGGTATCGGTATTGTAAACGCCGGTATCGGGCGGAAAAAAAATCCAACGACATCCAGTTGGTCCGAGGAAAGGTCTTACTGTGGCCAGAAGACGAATGTGGGGAAAGCTCGGAGGATTTGAAGCAAATACTCTTTGATGGAATGGGGAGGATAAAGGAGCGACTGTCTTTACCGAGGACAAAAGCCGAGATGTAGAGCGATATCTGCGACGCCCCGATGAACAGGAACATGACGCAGAACATCCTCCAGGAGTGTGAGAAGGACTGCAGCAGCACGGCCACGCACTGGGCCGCCAACGACACGAACACCACCTTCTTCCTGCCAAATCTGGACACACAAGAAATACAGCCACATGTGTTTTTCAATCGGACTGAACACATATAAGACCCAGCTGAGGACTGTCTGTAGACTTCAAAAAAGAGCCATTAGAAGACAACAATGATTTATCAGAATCTTTGTCTTTGGCAAATAAGATTCCTTTCCATTATGCGTGTATAATAATATAATATTGTAACATTATAATATTATAATAGTGATATATAGGATGTTAACAAAAATGTAATAATAGTAAAACTAATATAGTAATGATGGTAATAACAGTAATAATATTAGTATTAATAATAATAAAAACAAGTGCATTGTTTTGTGTGATCATAATCCTCATTTTGATGTATGCAACAGCATAAATGTAGTTCATAAACAGGTGCATGCACATAGTTGTGTGCGTATGTGCCTGGGTATGGAAAATCGAACACATGAATTTCTTATTCTCGTGTTATACATGCAGCCGTGCATGCGCCTTGTTTTTAGTATGGTGTTACTGAGTCAAACTGTTAAGATGATGTTATTAATGTAAATAATTCCTTCCTATGGGAAATGTAAGAACATGCGTCATGAAATCTTAGTTTCTTCTGATGTAAATACCTTTGAGGACACTTGTCTACTTAGGAATAGATCATTTCTTTATTTTTTTTGTGTGCAAACTTCTTCTTTGTTGTGGATACAGTCCTCACGTATTACTGTGAAAGGTAAATGTTTATTATGTTGAATGTAGGGGAGGCGCTCAGAAACTGCTTCAGCCGACTCCTTTGGCGCATCTATGACTGTTTATTGTGTATTTGTAAATCAGGAAAATGTAAGCTGCTCAAATAAAGTAAGCTTTTGCAGCACTACTGTTGGGAAATGGTCATGGATGTGGTGTCTCACTGTGAACTCACTTCAGATCAGTTCCATGTTCATGAATGTTTGCTCTGAGAAAGTTTATTTTTCTGCACTCCAGATACGGTTTCCCCGAGCGTGACCTTAGCGACCTGCTTTTTAAATTTTAGCCTGACAGTGGTTAGACTGGAACCCTTATGGGGATCAGCTGCAATGCATTAAGTGGTTAAGCAAAGTCAAACATTCACAATTGGTTTAGTGTGCTGAAGAGTTCAAACGTGAGGTCGAATCACATGAGACATACGCCGCGGCCTAAAGGTGCCGAGTCAATTGTTAACGTCGGAAGGTCAAGCTGTTGTGTATGTTGTCAAGTGATCTACTACACTTCACTCCATCGAAGTAACTTCCTTAATTAAGGACTTTGGTCCGGCAGAAACAGTCACAGTTCACACCTCTTCCTTACTGTCTGCTCATGGAGCTTATTGGAAACACGCAATGTTTGTAAATTTAGTTTAATTTGATCAGATGTTTTACTCAAAAACAATCAGAAAATAGTTATTTTTCTCTTTCCATTAGTTTTATCGACAAGACAAGTGAGATGATCAGTGTCCCGACCAATAATGACACAAAACCTACGCCCTGGCTTCACTCGGATAATACAGTCCCGATCAAAAGTTTAAAGGAACAGGCCACCGTTTTTACTCACTGAGATATGTTCTTGCCTGAGCTTAGACGAGTTGATGTGTACCTGTCTGGTCTTTGTGCATGCGCTCAAAGACCAAAGATGTTGTTAGCATTTGGCTTCTCCCAGCATATTCCTATATCTCCAAACGGTGTGAAGTTAGAAGCGACCAAGCTCTTGCACGGGCACACAGACCAGACAGGTGCGGATCAACTCGTCTGAGCTCAGGTAAAAACATATCGCCTGTTCCTTCAAGACCAGTTAAAAAATGGCAAAAAAAATATTTACAGTGGGGCAAAAAAAGTATTTAGTCAGCCACCAATTGTGCAAGTTCTCCCACTTAAAATAATGACAGAGGTCTGTAATTTTCATCATAGGTGCACTTCAACTGTGAGAGACAGAATGTGGAAAAAAAAATCCATGAATTCACATTGTAGGATAACAAAAATTCAATAACAAAAATTCAACTAAATACTTTGTAATATAACCTTTGTTGGCAATAACAGAGGTCAAACGATTACTATAGGTCTGTACCAGGTTTGCACACACAGTAGCTGGTATTTTGGCCCATTCCTCCACGCAGATCTTCTCCAGAGCAGTGATGTTTTGGGGCTGTCGCCGAGCAACACGGACTTTCAACTCCCTCCACAGATTTTCTATGGGGTTGAGGTCTGGAGACTGGCTAGGCCACTCCAGGACTTTCAAATGCTTCTTACGGAGCCACTCCTTCGTTGCCCGGGCGGTGTGTTTGGGATCATTGTCATGCTAGAAGACCCACGTTTCATCTTTAAAGCTCTCACTGATGGAAGGAGGTTCTGGCTCAAAATCTCACGATACATGGCCCCATTCATTCTTTCCTTAACACGGATCAGTCGTCCTGTCCCCTTAGCAGAAAAACAGCCCCAAAGCATGATGTTTCCACCCCCATGCTTCACAGTAGGTATGGTGTTCTTGGGATGCAACTCAGTATTCTTCTTCCTCCAAACACGACGAGTTGAGTTTATACCAAAAAGTTCTACTTTGGTTTCATCTGACCACATGACATTCTCCCAATCCTCTGCTGTATCATCCATGTGCTCTCGGGCAAACTTCAGACGGGCCTGGACATGCACTGGCTTAAGCAGGGGGACACGTCTGGGATTCCCTGTGGTTGTAGTGTGTTACTGATGGTCACCTTTGTTACTTTGGTCCCAGCTCTCTGCAGGTCCTTCACCAGGTCATTCACCAGGTCCCCCCGTGTGGTTCTGGGATTGTTGCTCACCGTTCTCAAGATCATTGTGACCCCACGGGATGAGATCTTGCGTGGAGCCCCAGATCGAGGGAGATTATCAGTGGTCTTGTATGTCTTCCATTTTCTGATAATTGCTCCCACAGTTGATTTTTTCACACCGAGCTGCTTGCCTATTGTAGATTCACTCTTACCAGTCTGGTGCAGGTCTACAGTTCTTTTCCTGGTGTCCTTCGACAGCTCTTTGGTCTTGGCCATAGTGGAGTTTGGAGTCTGACTGTTTGAGGCTGTGGACAGGTGTCTTTTATACAGATAACCAGTTCAAACAGGTGCCATTGATACAGGTACCGAGTGGAGGACAGAAGAGCTTCTTAAAGAAGAAGTTACAGGTCTGTGAGAGCCAGAGAAGTGACCAAATACTTATTTTCCACCATCATTTACAAATAAATTCTTTTAAAATCCTACAATGTGAATTCCTGGATTTTTTTTTCTCACATTCTGTCTCTCACAGTTGAAGTGTGCCTATGATGAAAATTACAGACCTCTGTCATTATTTCAAGTGGGAGAACTTGCACAATTGGTGGCTGACTAAATACTTTTTTGCCCCACTGTAAATCTCACATTGTGCATGGTTGGATCTTAACAAGGATCCAAGTAGAACTTCATCACGCAACAAGAAGAAATAAAATGGGAGTGAGACAAAACAAAGTTAAATAAAAAATAAAAAAGTTTTTAACGTTTTATACGTTTTTATTGAAAACAACAAATAAACCGAAAATGTCTGTTTTTGCTGCTGAAAAAGTTTAGAACCACCTTTAAAAGCCTGTAAAAAATGTGGATTCAGTGTCCTTTTCTGTGCGGTTTTCACACTGTCACGACGTCCTGATAACAAAGGCAAACAACGTTCTGGTTTTGATGGTGTTTGGGTTGTTGAATTGCGTGAGCAGCGCCTCTCGCTGCAGTGCACCATCACTGCTCGGTGGGACGCAGAACCACAGTCATCTAGAACTTCTGTAAAGATACTGAGGGTTGTGGAACAAAAAAGTCAAGACCCAAAAAAATGTACCCAGCACTGAGCCAGAGGATCCTCGACCTATGAAGGAAAAAGCCCCATATCATTATGGCTTCCAAGTCCAAACGGGCAGTTCTGTAGTGTTCAAGGAGACGAGGCCTTTGGAGACATTTTTGTTTCAGTAACGGCCTCATACTTCCATCCATAGCACAGGCAAGCTGTCTCCCCCAAGGAAAATATGCGAGTTGAAAAAAATGGAATAAAAAAAAACACAGCGCAGGTTTGTGCAGCGTCCCAAAGTGACAGTTTGATCTGAGAGCAGTGCTGACTGGACACTATGGCTGTTTTGCAAATGTTTACGGCAATGGTTTGTTAAATTTTTTCAAGATCCAAAGTTTCAAGAGCCACTAGGTTCAGTCGCTGCGGGAACGTTTCTGCTCCTGCCGTGTCGAAAGTGCTCAGTGCGAAAAAACAACAACAACAGAATACTGCAGTTTATCCAGGAGACGGTGTGTTTACAGGCACTGGAGCATCCTGGTTATTTACCATGTTCCAGTTATGGCAGTTTTTGGGATGAGGTGTTTATATGTACCTGCGAAAAGGGAAAAGTCAAATCCCCTGTTTACGTGATCAAATAAAGGATCCGTCTCATCGTGCGATTCATCTCAATATCAAAAGCATCATTGTGTTCTTTTGAATGGGCTGAATATTTGCTCATCCTCTACATCGTGAGCAGACAGTGGCGGGGGGATTGTGGGTAACTCGTTCCCTTTACTTGCCCCGGGTCTGTCTCTGCACCGATGTGGACCAGGGAGCACTGGGGCAAGGTTAAAGCCGGGGCGGGAGGGAGACGATGGAGGTGATGGAGTTCACTGAGAGACTCTTGGTTCGGTTTCTTTCAAGGTTTTCCATCGTGAGCGCAGCTGTTCCACAGAGCTACTTTGAATTCTTTCATGGTTAAAATAAAAAATAAAAACTCGGCCTCCTCTTGACTCCAGAATAGAGCCTCTTCGGTCTTGCTTCCACCATGTTTAACTGGGAAATGGTGTTTACACGCCGTTATAACCCTTTATGGATTTTCTCTTTGGCTATTGCTATCACAAAAATGAATGTCACACTAGCGCTTCCACACTTTTATGCAACGGAAAGACTTTTTTTTTTTCTTCTGGGTTTTGCTCTGTTCCGCCCCCCCGCTGGCCGACGACCTCCGGGTGAAGCCGCGGGGTGGGCTGTTTCTACAGCTGCAGGAAAAGAACGCGTGTCCGCTGGCTTTGATGGCAGCTCCGCACTGCTGGGTCTGGGGTCCATGGACGTCGCAGGAACACGTGCACGATGAGCTGGCCTGACATAATGTGTCAGTCTCGTGAAGTAACGATTGAGAAATGACAATGTGGTCTGTAAGAAATTGATTTTGTTGGGAAATTTCAATGATTTAATATTGGTTTGTGATTAAGGCATTTCTAGGATAAAAGAATTTAATGTATGTGTACATCAGGATGCTGTTTTTTTTGTCCTTGTCTGGAACTAACTAAATTCTTGTGAAGTCATCAACCTGGCACTTTATAAATGCATTGTTTCAAGGTTTTGGTCATTTTTTTGGGTCATTTTTCTGTCCAATTTTTATCACATTTCTGTCATTTTTTGTCACATTTTTGTCATTTTTTTGGTCATTTTTTAGTCATTTTTTATCACATTTCTGTCATTTTTTTTGTCATTTTGTGTCACATTTTTGTAATTTTTTGTCACATTTTGGTCATTTTTTTGGTCATTTTTTGGTAATTTTTTTGGTCATTTTTTGGTCATTTTTGTGTCCAATTTTAATCACATTTCTGTCATTTTTTTGTCAATTTTTTTAATCACATTTTTGTAATTTTTTGTCATTTTTTGTCATTTTTTCGTCCATTTTTTTAATCATTTTTTTGTCATTTTTTTGTCATCTTTTGTCACATTTTGGTTATTTTTTTGTCAATTTCTTGTGACATTTTTGTGACATTTTTGCCACTTTTTCATCAATGTTTTTGCCTCAGTTTTGTTGCTATTTTCACACCTTTTTTCCAGAAGCTTTTGGACTGGGGGTAAAGCCAAACTGGAGATAACGTGTTCGGTTCAGGTGGGAGTTAAGGGGTTAATTTATCTATAGACATTCGACACTGTAAAATGCGTCGCCACCCCAGAAATGATCCCTGACCCTGCTGGCCACCCTGTGATTTTTTTCCAGATCCGCTCCTTAATAAATGAGATATGTGGCCTCGTGCTGACTAAACAGTGATTTGAGAGTGAGAATAGCGCTAAGCCAGACAGCTGCAGCAGTAAACTGATCACTAACATATACATTGCATCTGTGCAGGTTGTCCATTTGGTACAAATGTTTTGAAGTAGGGCTCTGTGCTCTTTAAACTGGCAGTTCTGTGAATTTGCAGACTCTCCTGCAGCATGTCACCACACAGTCCTTTTGAGTTCATGAAGGCTTGAACTACTTTGCTCCCTAGCATTTATGTTAGCGAAAACATGGACAATACGATGACTGCAGATGAAAAGTAGCAAAACAGAACAGAGGTCACCAACCCTATGCCTGCGGAAACTCAGGGGAAGCCCGTGAAACGTTTTAAACATAAAAGAATATATAGCGATGGGAGCAACATACGTCACTGAGAAGGTGAGCGCCCCCTTTGGGTGAAAAAGCAGCTCTCAGCCTTTGAAATGAATGGGCAGTCATCGTCGGATAACTTCTAGTTTGCATATGAAAAAGGTTTTATTTGTTTTATTTATGTGCAAAGGAAGCCGTGGAAGTGAAGTGATCTCTGTTGCTTCGGATAATTCACAGAGAAGACTGTTAATGTTTTTAAACTGAGCAGCTAAGCAAAGCTAGTGTGTGTGCAACAGTTTTGCTGGTTTGCTTATAATGCCATTACAGCTCAAAATACAAAATGTTCCTCTTGTTTTTTGACAGTGAGTTGATGTGTCTGTAATCAAGAACGGCCATTTTCCTGTAGTTCTGAAGACTGGTTTAGAATATTTTATCCTCAGAGCGAGAAATGATCCCTGTTCCTATACAAAAACACCAATGTCACACGCTGCTCAACATCTTGATGCAAATACAGTTATTTGTGTCATGAGACTCAGAGTATTTGCTTAAAAGCAAATGAATGAATTTGACATGTAATATGCAACGGGAGAGCCATAGTTTTAGAAAGAATGGCCCAAACAGATAATGTCAAAATGTTTTCCCTGATCATTTTTCGGAAGTAATTGGCATTACAAACTTATACTTTCATCATTTGGACCGTCTCCACTTTTGGACGCCTTTGTGACGGTCATGTGACCATACTTCATTATGTATGAGAGAGAAGACGCTGGACTTTGTATATTGACGGTTACTATGGTTAACTCAATGGAATTCTTAACTCTACCAACTTCATTTTTGGTGCATTATTATTATTATTATTATTATTATTATTAATAAAAAGACTTTCATGCACATTTGACCTTTGAGTGACCCAGAGGCTGTATGGGTGATCGGGTGCCTTCACTTTCGATCAGTTGTCTCCATGTTGTCCAACATGACATCACAACATTCTAACGAAACTATTCACCTTACTCCGAAACCGGAGGTTTGCGTTCTCCACTGAGTGGGGGGACTTCGTGCTCCATCAGAAATGCCAAGACAAAGGAAGTGACGATCCGTGGGACAAAACAAGAGGCGGACGGCTGGTATCAGTGGGCCAGGTGGGCTAAGCCCTTCCTGTCATTTTTTTGACAAGAAAAAGAAGAAATAATAAAAGTATGAACGTATTTTTCATATATTATAGCAAATTTTAAATCACAACTAATGTCATTGTAGTTTTATACATATGAACACGATTTTTACCACAAGAACAAAAAAAAGGGCTAGTTATGATTAGTCCCGAGTACAAAACAATTTGAAAAAAAAAAAAAAAAAATGGACCCAAGTTAGTCTTGACTGTATTTGTAGGTGATAAATACGTTTATATTTCGCCAGAAAATGGCTAAAAAGAGTGAAAAATCATGTTTCCAAAAGATTCTGTTTTCCCCCTCGGCGAGGCCATAGATACAGACGGCAGATCACAGCAGATTGTTCTGTGGAAGTGGGGGGAAAAAACAGCAGCTAGTGCTAGCTAGCGTTAGCATTAGCACGCTGCTAACATGAAGCATCATGTTAGCATTCTCCGTCAAGTATTTATGGGCTGTTGAACCACTTTGCTCCTCTCCATGTCTTTGTATCTTTATTTAGTAGAAAACTATATTTATAATTCAGCATTTGTTAAAGTAGTTTTTGAATAATCAGAGAAAGTTTAGATTTTTCTCCAAATTGTTTTCCCCCTTAACTGTTTTCAAACATGACATATATGGGCGATTCCAGAGTCTGCCGTCTGCATCTATGTCATCTGTATCTATAGAGTTTGGGAAAATCCACTGTTACCATGGAGATCCGCCATGTTTGTGGCTGTTAGCATACATTTTCCATAGCTATACATGTTTGTTACTGGTAAATACATCTAACTCACTGTGGTGTCCAAATGTTTCAATGTGAACAATAACTCCTGTATTTAACCTTTTAAAATCTCCATTAGTTTAATATTTCTGCTAATCCCATGATGCTTAGCGATATTACATCACAGTGCTGAACTCTGTGTTGGCACCTGCCCTCCATCTGAGAAGATGACATCATCACATTCTCAAACGTGAAGCAGGTTTTTTGAATGGAATGTGTGTGTAACCAGAGATAGTTCAAGAAACCCTAAAACAAGCCTGCAAAGTTACAGTATTTGTGCCACTGTGGCCAAACATAAAGGTGCCATGCAAAGCACTCATACGTACAGCCGCTGGGTCACGGAAAGGTCTAATGTGCATTAATATCAACTTTTTTTTTCTGCATAGAAAGTTGCATAATGTACCATTAAAATAAAGGCTTGGTAGCGTTAATTTATTTCAATACTGATGTTTCAACGACAAAACGACAATTGGTTTATGATACCTGAACAATACTTTTTTTGTTACCCATACTAAGGTATTTGTCATCTAGAGCCAGAAAGCAGAATAACATTTATTCCATAAAATACAATTTATTTTAAATGTGTATCATTTATGTGAGCCTCCTTTAATGCTGTCCCAGGACCATCATTGGATCGAAAGAAATGATTTCTTTTTGGTCCTGCTTTACTTTTAATTTTTCAATACTGGTAGCACCTTGACTTTTTTCCGTTATCATGCTGTTGTTTAACGCAGGGGTTCCCAAACTTTTCAGGCCGCGACCCCAAAATCATTCAACCGACCACGCTGGACCTCTTTCTGTAAAATGAACCCACCATTTACAATCATTTAAGGAGCAAAACATTAGGAAACATTTCATTTCAATCTAAGATACTTCCAATTCAATGTCAGAAATGTAAAAAAATACCGTCTCAAAACCATATGCCCCCCAGGGGGTCCCGACCCCCACTTTGGGAACCACTGGTTTATAATGTTGTAATGCAACCTATTAAGTGGAAAATGAAAGGATGACATTGCAGACTTTCCACTCATTCCCTGCTGTTGCCATGATGGAACGCTAACTGCCATGCTATTGCTACATTATCACACTGGACATCTTTTTAGAACAATGCTCAGTATAAAAGGTAATCCCTTCATGATTACTTTATGCACGTGCGTTCTTTTCACGCTAAACCGAACACTCAACATTGCCAAGTGCTGTTGCCACGCTGCAATACCAGCTTTCCTCACTAGATGACACTATTGGTACAGAACGCTTCCCTCCAAACACTGTACTTTCATCACTAATCTTATTTCCCCCCAGTGGATTAGCAAAGTGGCAGCAGGGCTTTTGGAATTAGGCCGCTAACTTTCACCCACAACTGTAACTTCACCAACTGGAATGGTTTACCTGTCCGATAGTTGTCCCGAGATGAGCGACCCGAGGAGGTATCCCACAAACAGTGTAGAGGAGGCGAAGGGCACTTTCCATTGGTTGTCACAAACCAGGTCCCACTAGAAAACAAAAAAAACATGGAGTGGAAACCATTTTGTAAAAAGCATAGCAGTGTCGCAATGTCCAGTTTTAGTGGCGTGAGGAAGGATTATTTTGGATTGAATCAAAGTATTTGATTACAGAGTCCTTTGATGTCTTTTTCTGTGTCAGTTTAGGCCCCACCAGCACTGACTACATGCTTCAAAATAATGTTGCTTCAAATGTTAAAAATTAGACAAAGAAAAACATAAAATGAAGTTAAAAAACATACAAAAAAAAGTGATATTTCCAAAGAATAGAACCTGAAATACTGCAGCGAGATAAACACTTTTAACGTGAATTGCAAAGAGCAATCTGGAAACGAGTAACATTTTGTTGAAATGAGTAAATGTGTGCCTGATTTGAAGGTTTCAAGAAATCTGTCCGTCAAAAAATAGTTTGTATAGGCCCAGAATTTGGTGCAATCTAGGACCAAATGTAATTCTTGAAATTACTTTCTCAAAATCAGGGACAAATGTAAATTTTACCCAAGAAATTGCTTCATTCCTTTGTGGAGTGATGTAATAATAAGTTGTAGTAGTAAAGTAATTCATCGCGAAGACCTCGTTGTTTATTAATGTGACTGTCTTGTCTTGCTTTATGTTTAATAACTATAATCGCTGGACCTATCCACATGAAACAAAGATGGTCACAAAGTTCAACGCCTTCTCTCTCTCAGCACATGTGGATTTAGGTTTCAGATAAAAGGCGTTCAAAAGTGGGGACAATATTCCAAACAATGTGCTTGTGGCAGGTTTGTGAATCCAACCACTTCCGGGTAATGATCGGGGAAAACATTTGGACGTTTTGTGTTTGGAGATTTCTTTCCAAAGCCGTGTCTTTTCCATTGAGTTGTGTCTGTTCTGCTCAAATGATGACAGGACACTCTATAGCAGGGGTCCCTGTACCCCTATAACAGGGGGTACTAACCCACTATGGGGGTTTCCCCTGGGAAACACTGCTCTATAGCAGTGGTTCCCAACGTTTTTTGTCTTTCGTACCACTTGGGCCTTTCAGTGGTCAACCGTGTACCCCCTACCTCAAGGGTGTTGCAGTTTATTTAGAAAGTAATTACTTAAAAGTGGTATTTGTAAGAAAAAGGACAATGTTGCAGTCCAAATAAACCAACAATTCTCAGAAAATCAACACATTTTACTGAAAAAATATAGCTTTTCCTATTAAAAAAATGTTACATTTTCCCCTTTGTTCAATCTGAAATAGTTCCAAGTACCCCCTGCAAGGTTCGCGAGGGGTCCCCGCACCCCTGGGTGGGACACACTGCTCTATAGAACAGGGGCCTCTTGTGAGCTACTTTTAGGTGAAAGAAAAGCAACTTAAAAAAGCAAGAGCAACTTACGACAGTACATGTCAATATTTCAACACAATTAAAGAAAAATAACTGAAGTTTACGGTTCAGTCTTTACTGTATTTACCCTAATTGTTTGCAGTCACTGTTCAACGTGTTGAAAACGTGCTCAAATGTAGAAATGTAGAAAAGTAGAAAACTTTTGGGGAAAGGTGGGGAGCTACTGGTGTCGTAAATGTCGTAAATGCAACCTGTTGCAAAGTCTGATGTTTTCAACACTTCTGTTTGCAAATAACATGCGATCATGGCACGATATTTCCAAACTCACCGTCAGAACTAAGCAAAAACTTCAAACCCTCTGTGATCATTGTGCTGTACATAGTGATCCCCTGTGTCCTTGTAACATGTCATAGCCAATAACAATAATACAGTTCAATATAGTTATATCTCTGCAGTTGCGTGACCTATATCTGTGTGAAATGAAAACTGGCACAAAGTTTGACGTCTTCTCTGTCAAGTGTTGGATTCACCATCAGAAGAGGCGGTTTAAAGAAAAGCGTGTCATCGGATTCGAGAGTGTCGTGAGTGCAAAACCTGTCGACGACGCTTACGTACCTCGGTCACTATATTGGATTGGTAGATTTCTTTGCTGTACGTCCATCCGTCCAGACACGGCTCCTGGCCGAGGCCGCTCAAGTTCACATCCCTCCCGGGAACGTAGCCGAGCGCCGACAAATTCCTCACCACGTCTAACCTGTACCGGCTGCACTGGCTCCGCACCGCCTCCCCGTCCACCACCCTCACCGGAATCGCAGCGTCCCCCCACTCTGCCGTCAGGTTGGAGTCGGGGACCAGGCAGTGGTGCTCTGGGGCCGACCCGATGAAGACTATGTAGAGTCCGTTGAAGCCGGTGGAGACGAAAACGGTGTTGAGGAGAAAAAACGTGGTCCAAAAGTAGGGTCCCGTTTGCCCCAGGAAGGCGGTGTCCTCGTCAAAGTCCCCCATAGTCTCCGGAGAGAGGGCCTGAGCACCAAGAAATGTCCCGAGTAGAGATATGTGCACAGTGGACAATGGAGAGGAGGGGGGGAGGAAGAAGAAGAGAGGAGAGCCCCCTGGAAGTGGGATGGTGTCAGCTTCAATTACAGGGAAATCCAGGCAAGGAGTTCAACAAAAATGTAGACTTTATTACAGTTACTACTAAAGCCTTACCAAAGTACAAAAAACAACTGGAAGCCTTCACTGTGCTGAGCTGAAAGGTGTCGTTTCCTCTGGACAACATTCCTCAAAGAGCACAAAGTTAAGCACATGGCTTGTACTTGAAATGTTGCTAAGTAGCATTAGGGCTACAGTTGAGATATTTAACCACTTCATCCCTGCAGACTGGGAGCTAATGTGGGGTGATCTGAAGCAGAAGCAGTGGTAAAGGGGTTTTCTTGCTTTGAGGCGACACACTGTAGCTGTATTTCATAGTGATGTGACCAGCCGCTCACATGTGCTCTTTTGAACGGCTCTTTAAGGCTCGAACCAGATGTCAGTTGTGAATAGAGCCCCCGAATGAACACAAGAATCAGCCCAACAACAGAGCACGCACAAGTGAAAGCTTTTTGCTCTAAAGGCAAAGGTAAATGCGCAAAAAACGATTTTTCAGTCAGTTATTAGATTTGATTCCCGTGTTTGAAAGCGTAAACATCAGTCCCATTTTATCTTAGAAAATGTATTGATCGCATCTTAGATATTGTGAGTTGTCTGAAAGGGCGTTATTAAAATTTCATATTAAAAAGAGACAGTGTTTTGAATGGCTCTTTGAAACGAACCGATCCCAAAGACTCGGCTCCCAGTAGAGAGCCGAAAATCTCGTCATTAGTGTTTAATGTGTGCGATCTGGTCACACTGGTTTTCAGCTTTCATACGTCCAGATATTTGCCGGTTTTCAGAAGACATTGTATACATAATTGCTGTCTGCGTGAATGTTTTTTTGCCAATTGCGACCATTAAAATTGTGATCTTGATTCTATTGTGAATAATTTCAGCATCACATACCTCCAGCCAATGATCGCTTCCGTGAGGGCCACACCTCCACCTCAGCCATCAGCGTAAGAGCCGCACCTCCGTAGCAGCCAATCATCGCCCTCAGGCTCGCTTTTAAGCCCCGGCAATCATGGTTCGTTCGCTTCCCCGCTGTGCTGTGATCCGCCTCCGCCTCTTCTGCCCACGGCTTCTCCCTGCTGCAGCTTCACGGATCTTCCATACCACCACCAGTGTCCAGGCTCCAGGGAAGACATCCCTAACTCCAACCTGTTCATCCACACTGACTTTCATACATCGATGTTACCGCCGGGGTCTGATCACCAAAACTAATGTACATGTCAATAAATCTTCCTAATCGCTGCTTTTGTCTGTTTGAGTCTATCCAGGTTGAATTAAGGATATTGCAGCTGATCTAACACAGGACAGTTAGCGCCATACTGATGACCCACTGCTTTCCATGGGCTAAAACTAAACAGAAACAGATCAATATCTGTCTCTAGAAGTATGCAATTACAAAAATAAGGAAGTTGGCATATCCTTCAGTTGCCAGGACTTGTTATATTGTGCTATATTAGACCTAGGGCGATCTTCCATACTGTGATGTGTTCTTGCCTGAGCTTAGACGAGTTGATGCGCACCTGTCTGGTCTTTGTGCCCGTGGAAGAGCGTGGTCGCTTGTAACTTCACCCCTATTTGGAGCTATAGGAATATGCTGGGAGAGGCCACATGCTAGCAACATCTTTGGCTGTTTTGCGTGACTGAGGGCACACTCAAAGACCAGACAGGTATGCATCAACTCATCTAGGCTCAGGCAAGAACGCAAGTATGTAAACATGGTGGCCTGTTCCTTTAAGGTAAAGATTTGGGTAAAACTGGAGAACATGCACTTGGTTTAGGTCGGGGGTTATCTGCTCTTAAAAGTAAAACAAGCCGATGATCAGCCGTGGATGCAGCTCTATCAGATAAATCCGTGACCTGTGACACGTGAGATAAGACATGATTGCCGCCTTTGTTCCCAATCAGATCGGTTCGACTTTGGGCCTATAAATCCAGATGGATGTAGATATACAGACATTATCTATAGGTCTATGGAATTTCTCGATAACAGCCAAGTGAAATTGGGCGTCAGTCTACCATCAGCCATAAAGTATAGATGCTGAACTTCGTGTGTGAGCTGTGATTGGTTTGCGAAGTCCATTTAAAACAGAAGATCCACATACCACCGTGCAATGCTGTGTAAGGATTCACAGAGTTCACGGATAAGGCGTTTTTATGGTGAGCTGTTTCACAATCAAGCGCTGTGCCGACCTACGAGTGTCTTCTGTTTGAAAAACGTACCCGTTACTTGGCTCTGGTGTTGGACCGTTGCCGATGATGGGTTTAAATCTGGCGTGAAAAGAAAAGGAAACATGGCAGAGTAAATGTCAAACCTGCGTGTGTGTGTTTATAGGTAAACAGTAGCAGAAGCCGAGTGAGCCGGCTTGAAAACAATAACCCTGTATAAGCTTTTGGACCTTGGACCAGACTTTAACCGCAGCTTCTCAGGGACCAAGAGTGAGAGAAATGTTCTGATTGCATACATTAGAGAGAGCGTGCTTGACCTGTGTGTGACGCTGCCAGATTGAATCACAGGTTTTTGGCTTCAGGGGACAGGGACACCGTGTTCCTAATCAAACTAAACCTTAAAGAGGGGGTATTATGCTTTTTTCAATCACATAGCACCAGTCTATATCTCACTACAATGATGACAAACCTTCTGTTGGTCTGTAACTGCAGTAAATTAGAAAAACTGCCTTGTATAAAATGTCTCTCTCAAAATGGCCTTTCAGACACGCCCCCTCCACATGCTGTCTGTGGCATCAGTGGGGAGGGGGTTCTGCTGAGGAGCAGTGGTTGGTTACTCGGCTGGTGACCAAAGCTCGGAGGCGTCTCCAGGAGGTGGGGGCGTTCCTAGGAGGACTCAGGCAAACCTATCCCTAAAATGGCCGCCATCAGAGTTTTTACAGATTACTCAAAAATACGTGAATGTGCCAAGGCAACACTTCAGGCATGTTTTTAATGAGGGGATTACATAATAACATGATGTGAAGCTTTAAAGACCCCACACACGGTGATAAAAAAACAAACAAAACAAAACATGGGTCTCACCGTTTGGATCGTACGGTGTGCGGGTGCAGCCGCACGGCGAAATCAACACGTCACACACCGACTGATTTCAACGTGACTTCGGAGTGAACAAAGATGGCGGACGGAGCAGAGATAGAGGCCACGATTTGTTTGTTTTTCACTTTCTGGTGCTATGACAGCTGCCTTCAATTTGGATCCCCCTCCGTACGTCCTCGCCGCCTCGTCACCTCGCTTTCCGATTGGCCACTCGTCACAGTGACAGGCTGCGGCTCGTTTGTCCTCGGGGCTCACCACACACCAGGAGAACAATCCAACATGTGGAGTGTCCCGGATTTGAGATACGTTTATCTTACAATAAACGGAGAGTCCTTAAAGGAATAGGCCACCGTTTTTATATACTAAGACTTGTTCTTACCTAGCCTTAGACGTGTTAATATATCCCCGTCTGGTCTTTGTCCGTGCGCACTGTCACGCAAACGGAGCACATACGCAGCCTCTCCCACATGTCACATAGCTCCAAAAAAGCTCACGATAGAAGCTACCAAGCTCTTCCACGTGTTCCCTATTTAAATAAAGTTACGTGAAGTGTTTTCATGCGAAGTATATTTACACAGAAATGTAGCATGTCGATTTTATAAGCAAATAAAAAGGGGCACTATATTGTGAGGCGTAACGATACGAGGAGCAAAACGTCCGCGCAGTAACTCCTAAAGGTTATTGACGGAAGTGAGCGGGGGAAGTCTTTAGGAGTTACTGCGCGGACGTTTTACTCCTCGTATCATTACGCCTCACAATATAGTCCCCCTTTTTATTTGCTTATAAAGTCGACATGCTACATTTCTGTGTAAATATACTTTGCATGAAAACACTTCACGTAACTTTATTTAAATAGGGAACACGTGGAAGAGCTTGGTAGCTTCTATCGTGAGCTTTTTTGGAGCTATATGACATGTGGGAGAGGCTGCGTATGTGCTCCGTTTGCGTGACAGTGCGCACGGACAAAGACCAGACGGGGATATATTAACACGTCTAAGGCTAGGTAAGAACAAGTCTTAGTATATAAAAACGGTGGCCTATTCCTTTAAAGGAACAGGCCACCGTTTTTTTCCTATACTGAGATATGTTCTTACCTGAGCTTAGACGAGTTGATGCGTACCTGTCTGGTCTTTGCGTGTGCCCTCAGTCACGCAAAACGACCAAAGATGTTGTTAGCATTTTGCCTCTCCCAGCATATAGCTCCAAAGGGGGGTGAAGTTAGAAGCGACCAAGCTCTTCAACGGGCACGCACAAAGACCAGACAGGAACGTATCAACTCGTCTAAGCTCAGGTAAGAACATATCGCAGTATGGGAAAACGGTGGCCTGTTCCTTTAAGATCGTCGGAAGGGGAGGATCGGGGCTAAAATCGGCCTAATTATCCTGCCATGTGAACCAGGCCTAAGGTAGACAGGGTTACTCACCGTCCACTCGCTTGCTTCAATATTCTGAAGCTGCAAAACGGCAAGCGATAAAAGTGAACCGTTACTAGCATGACATATATATGGACACACATGAAATCAACTAAAAGCCCTGTCCGAACGGTCAAACAATTAGCAAGCGCTTTCATTAGGAAGACACAGTTTAAACAATAACTTTAGCCTATTTAAATCCTATCAAATAAATAACAGGCACAGGCAGGAGTAGCACTATCCCGTTTGCCCTATCTCTCTTTTCATTTGTTGAAAAGTACATTAACCCCTTAAAGCAGTACTAAGTAACGTGTTTACCTTAATAAATCCTCCCCGTAGTCCCTGTGGGGGTAATACAAGTGTTTATGGGATGATTGGAGGGTCTTTCATCTCCCCCTGGTGTCTCTGGACAGAAAGCCATGTTTGCAACTTGACTGCCACCGGGCCGGAGCCACCAATACACACTAATGGAATCACGAAGAAGAAGCTAACATGCTAACGGGCAAAGCTAGCTGCGGGCTAACGTCCCTTTAAACAGTATTTACAGCCAAGTTTGTATAATTGGATGCACAGTAACCCTCTCTTCCTTCGCCTTTCCTGTCAGCGTAGTATTTACTCTCCAAGACAATTAATAAGTTAAAAAATCGTAACTTGCTACGACACCTGCAGTTATGGCCTCTAGGGGGAAGAGTTACTTAGTACTGCTAACATTTTGGACTATACTGATGCGGCGAAACAAAAACATGCTCCTAATGACCAGCTCTACACAGAAAATTCTGTTTGCGTAAGAAAAGAATGAATTTGGATGAGAAATTAACCTGTGATAAATCTCAAATTCCACTGCCTCCCGTCACATCGCCATGACGACGAGCTGGAGACGCACCCACTCCCAATAAAGTTTACAGTCACATCATAGGAGGGGTGAGCCTCATAAATGTACAAACACACATTTATGAGGTATTTTTCAAGGATGAAAATATCTGTCATAAAATAAAGGCTTGTATTATAATTTTATTTAGCCTATTGGGGGAAATTCTAGACACTGTGGCTTTAAAAAGTAAATCATTTCATCAATTCAGACGAGAGTTCTTGCTTTAGCACAACCCTTTAGAGATTGTAACGGTTTTTCCTTAGCCTGAGTCTGGCCACAGGGGTGGAGGCGTGGTCTGCGCGTAAACTTCTCCTTTGATTGAACCCTGTTTCTGCTTCTATCCAAAGTGCAAACAGCTTTGAAGCAGCTCTAATCCTCAGTGCGTTGTTCGTATTCCCCAGAGACAAGTGTGGGGGATTACCAGCAAAAACCGCTGCTTTAACTTTGTCCCCAAGTTGCGCTGCGCTCCCCTCGGCTCCGTGCGTAAAGCGTGCGCCTTTGAGGACCTCACCATGTCGGACATCGACTACGACAAATCCACCGCGTTCCTCGGAGAGTCGCAGCCGTACCAGTGGCGCTTGTTCATTCTCCTCTCCCTGGCCATAGTTCCGGTTGGCTTTACCGGGCTCTCCGTGGTGTTCTTCGCGGACACGCCGGCGCACCGCTGCCGCATCCCAGTCGAGGCGAACCTGAGCGCGGCGTGGAGGAACAACAGTATCCCGCTGGAGAGGGACCAGGAGAGCGGGGCCGTGGCGCCAAGCCGGTGCGCCCGCTACAATCTGGAGGCGCTGCGGGGCTTTTCGGAGACGGGGCTGGAGCCGGGAGACGTGAACATGTCGAGCGTGGGGAAGGAGCGGTGTTCGGACGGATGGGAGTATGATGACAGCGTGTATGTGTCTACGATAGTGACGGAGGTGAGTGCACCGCGCACAGGGAAGGGGATGCGCACGTTCTCTGTTGAGAAACATGGCTATTTTGTATCCACAGACAACAAAACATAAAAAAATAAAAACCTTTTAACATAATTTGTATAGACCAGCCATTCCCAAAGTCCGGGACATCGCGGCCCCTGATCTTATATTTTGAGCATGGTACATTATTTAGAATCCGTATTTTTAAATACTCATTTTAGGAAGGAAGGTGAAGTTACACTTTCATTTGAAAGTATTTAGAGTACAGTTACTTTCCGAAAAGCAAAGGAACTCCCAGTACTCAATCATTAGACATTAGTTTTATTGCTTAACTTAAGAAAGAACTTTTATTGTGGACTTGTTTTTCCAAAATGACAGAAATGAAAAGATTTAAAATTAGCCTATGCCACAGTGTATTTGCCGAGAGAGATTGTGAGTTCCTAATTATTGGTTAATACATTTATAACAAGCGTTCCAACAAGTGTGGTCTATATTTTTGTAATTACACCAGATTTATATAAATATAGGCTAATGCAAATCGACATGAAAACATTTGACAGTGTGTAAGTATGTGTGGAAGCTCCTGTGGGGCCAGCCAGGACCACACTTTGGGAACCACTGGACCATAGACTAATAAGGATGCACATTGGAAAGCAGGACAGGTCAGTGCAAAAAGACACACGGCACATCAGGTCGGCTACATCCTGAACATCGCGCGTCTCACTTACAGAAGTTATTATATGAAAAGTTGCATGGTTCACACAGAGCAGTATGAGGCTCTGAGCGGGACAGGGGCCTAGAGGGACAGGGTCCACACCTTAGTGAAGTGTGGTGGTGTTTGGTGATGCTCTGCAGCGGCACAGGCTTGTTTCCTTTGCACCAGAGCGGCACCGTTCTGACAAAGACTTCTTTAACTTGAGTAAACTGCATCGATGGCCTCGTGGACTCAGTGAGTGCCACGAGACAAACTGTTAAAGACAATTCTCTTATCGCTAATTCATGAGAGTCTGATGCACTGGATTCTTTGTTTAATTTCGTAGTGAACACTGCAAATGTGAACTCACAGTCCATTCACTTGGAATAATAAATTATTGTTCTTCACATAGCTAGTGTAGTATCTAACACACACATAAATTATATGTATACAATTGCAAATGAAGGCAATATGTAAAATAAAATATTGACATTGATCCCTCCCTAATAATTATTTCCATAACAATCTGTTGATATTATGCAGGTTGCTTGTTTCTGCTCTAAATTATATCATTTTTATAAATCAAATGTGGGTTAGGGTTAGGGTTAGGGTTTTTTTTGGTTTATTTTTTCAATTTCAAATATTATTTGACTTGGTTTTACATAAAATGCGAGTCATCTTTAGATGCGTGTGGTCTTAAATATTGTAATTCTAGGTCTTAAAAAAAGTGTTAATAAGGTCTTACATTTCTCATTGCAAACTGTGGTGGAAAAAAGAACTCCTCAAGAGAAGCCCTGCTGAGTTTTATGAAATAAAGGTACATTTTTATTAGATAAGATAAGCCTTTATTGATCTCACAATAGACAATACACAATTGACTTGTTATCAGCTCTCAGAAACACCCAGGGAGTGAAAGAAAGACAGGAAATGTGCAAACAATTAAATAGTAAAGAGAGGCATCTTATATACAATACCAAAGAACTTTAAGGGGGCAAAAAGTATAAACAGTAAAAATCTATAAATGTATATAAACGGACTGTAATAAAATGTCAGTTTTAGCAGTGCAGGTTTACAGTCATAGTGCAAGTGGTTGACGAAGTGAAGTAGATACATACATTATTGCATATATTTTTGCAAAGGGGTTATTGCACATGTTACTTTACTGAAAGTACAGGGAAAATAACAGGAGAGTAACATGCAGCCAGCCTCTGGAAAGCCATCCCCAAAAAAATGGCTGATGTGCCTGCTCCACACATGACCAACAGGAGTCATTCAAAACACAGAATCTTATTCACTATGTTTACATGTGAAGTCAAATCCGACTAGGCTAAAGATTCGACTTCAATCCGTTTTTCCCCAAAGCCAGTCTTGTTCCAGTCACATGTCCTTTGGCAGCAGCAGGGGAGTGGAGAAGGGGGCAAGGGGGGCTATGCACACCATATCACCTTTGGCTGCTATGTTGTTTTTAGTGAAGAGCTGGAAACGGGGCACAGGTGAAACACATCCGGGCGGGGCAGGCAGTTAGTGAGGGAAGTAAAGCAAAATCACAAGAACACATGTCAAAATAAAACACAGGACTAGACCAAAGACAAAACATACAGAAACAGGTGAACAAAAGACAAATCTTGACATAAAACACTAGTAAAGAGACCGATTAGCATTTGGCGGCTAACGGCTAGCGGCTAACGTTATAAGACTCTATGCAACGATAGGCTACAGCTCTTTGTGGAAGAGAATTGTCTAATAAACAAGCACAGCTTAAAAGGCCGCTGGTGTTTTCTGACGATATGTTGGCATTTTGTCAGCTTCACCTCGTCGCTAGCAGCTAGCCATATCCGCTTTCTCCGCTGTCTCCTCCGTCTCCTCCATCTCGTCTCCTTTTCTTATCCACCGGAATACGTCCCGCTTCTTCGTTTCGCCGACTTTTATCTCCATTTGACAGAACTATAGTAAGTTGAAGCTTCGTAGTAGCAGTAAGCTAGCGCTGCGATGTTGTGACGTTGTTGACACCGTTGACCAATCAGGACACACACGTTTTCCCACGCTCACAAACACAGGCAGATCTTTGCGGATCTGGGGTCAGTTCTTGAAGGAGAAATGAGGCGGTAGATGTTATTAAACATCAGCTGTTTAGAATCATGTAGTGTCTTCGCTCTTACGATTCTCAGTCGTTAAGTGTGAACCCCCAAAGGTTCTAGAATCGCACTGAATCCAGTCATGTAGTGTGGACCCCCCATTCTATATACAATCGTTTAAGACTAGGAAAATCTTGTAGTGTGTGCTGACCTTAAAGGGGGCGTATTATGCAAAATTGACTTTTTCAAGCTTTACATCATGTTATTCTGTCATTCCCTCATTAAAAACATGCCTGAAGTGTTGCCTTGGCACATTCACGTATTTTTGAGTAATCTGTAAAAACTCTGACGGCGGCCATTTTAGGGATAGGTTTGCCTGAGTCCTCCTAGGAACGCCCCCACCTCCTGGAGACGCCTCCGAGCTTTCGTCACCAGCCGAGTAACCAACCACTGCTCCTCAGCAGAACCCCCTCCCCACTGATGCCACAGACAGCGTGTGGAGGGGGCGTGTCTAAAGGCTCATCCATCCATCCATCCATTTTCTTCCGCTTTATCCGGGGCCGGGTCGCGGGGGCAGCAGTCTCAGCAGAGATGCCCAAACTTCCCGATCCACACACACCTCCTCCAGCTGTTCTGGGGGGACCCCGAGGCGACACCAGGCCAGCTCGGAGACATAGTCCCACCACCGTGTCCTGGGTCTTCCACGAGGCCTTGTCCCACTAGGACATGCCTGGAACACCTCCCGCGGGAGGCGACCAGGAGGCATCCGGAACAGATGCCCGAGCCACCTCAGCTGGCTCCTTTCGACGTGAAGGAGCAGCGACTCTACTCCGAGCTCCTCCCGGGTAGCTGAGCTCCTCACCCGATCTCGGAGGGTGCGCCCAGCCACCCTGCGAAGGAAACTCATTTCGGCCGCTTGTATTCGCGATCTTGTCCTTTCGGTCATTACCCAAATCTCATGACCATAGGTGAGGGTGGGAACGTAGATCGATCGGTAAATCGAGAGCTTTGCCCTCCGACTCAGCTCCCTCTTCACCACGACAGACCGATACAGCGACCGCATCACTGCTGACGCCGCACCGATCCGTCTGTCAATCTCACGCTCCATCCGTCCCTCACTCGTGAACAAGATCCCGAGATACTTGAACTCCTCCACTTGAGGCAAGGACTCCCCACCGACCTGAAGAGGGGAAGCCACCTTTTTCCGGTGGAGAACCATGGCCTCGGATTTGGAGGTGCTGATTCTCATCCCGGCCGCTACACACTCGGCTGCAAACCGCCCCAGTGCGTGCTGAAGGTCCTGGTTCGTTGAAGCCATCAGAACAACATCGTCCGCAAACAGCAGAGATGAGACTCTGAGGCTCCCAAACCGGACACCCTCCGGCCCCTGGCTGCGCCTAGAAATTCTGTCCATAAAAGTAATGAACAGAACCGGTGACAAAGGGCAGCCCTGGCGGAGACCAACACGCACCGGGAACAGGTCTGACTTACTGCCGGCTATGCGAACCAAGCTCCTGCTGCGGTCATACAGGGAACGGACAGCCCTTAACAGAGGGCCCCGGACCCCATACTCCCGGAGCACCCCCCACAGGGCACCACGAGGGACACGGTCGAACGCCTTCTCCAGGTCCACAAAACACATGTGGACTGGTTGGGCGAACTCCCATGAACCCTCAAGCACCCGACGGAGGGTATAGAGTTGGTCCAGTGTGCCACGACCAGGACGAAAACCGCATTGTTCCTCCTGGATCCGAGGTTCAACTATCGGCCGGATCCTCCTCTCCAGCACCCTGGAGTAGACCTTACCGGGGAGGCTAAGGAGGGTGATTCCTCTGTAATTGGAACACACCCTCCGATCCCCCTTCTTAAAGAGAGGGACCACCACCCCGGTCTGCCAATCCAGGGGCACTGTCCCCGACCGCCACGCGATGTTGCAGAGACGTGTCAGCCAAGACAGTCCTACAACATCCAGAGACTTAAGGTACTCAGGGCGAATCTCATCCACCCCCGGAGCCTTGCCACCGAGGAGCTTTCTCACCACCTCGGTGACTTCAGCCCCGGTGATGGGCGAGCCCACCTCCGAGCCCCCAGCCTCTGCTTCCTCATTGGAAGACGTGACGACGGGATTGAGGAGGTCCTCGAAGTACTCCTTCCACCGCCCGACGACATCCCCAGTCGAGGTCAGCAGCCCCCCACCCGCACTGTAAACAGTGTTGGTGAAGCACTGCTTCCCCCTCCTGAGGCGCCGGATGGTTTGCCAGAATCTCTTCGAGGCCGACCGATAGTCTTCCTCCATGGCCTCCCCGAACTCCTCCCAGACACGAGTTTTTGCCTCTGCGACCGCCCGAGCTGCAGCACGCTTGGCCTGCCGGTACCTCTCAGCTGCCTCAGGAGTCCCACAAGCCAACAAGGCCAGGTAGGACTCCTTCTTCAGCTTGACGGCATCCCTTACTTCCGGGCGCCACCACCGGGTTCGGGGATTGCCGCCGCGACAGGCACCAGAGACCTTACGGCCACAACTACGAGCAGCCGCATCGACAATGGAGGAGGAGAACAGAGTCCACTCTGACTCCATGTCCCCCGCCTCCCCCGGAATCTGGGTGAAGCTCTTCCGGAGGTGGGAGTTGAAGACCCCACTGACAGAGGGATCCGCCAGACGTTCCCAGCAGACCCTCACAACACGCTTGGGCCTGCCAGGTCTGACCGGCTTCCTCCCCTGCCAGCGGATCCAGCTCACCACCAGGTGGTGATCGGTTGACAGCTCAGCCCCTCTCTTCACCCGAGTGTCCGAGACACGCGGCCGGAGATCAGATGACACAACTACAAAGTCGATCATCGACCTCCTGCCTAGGGTGTCCTGGTGCCACGTGCACTTATGGACACCCTTGTGCTCGAACATGGTGTTCGTTATGGACAAACCATGACTAGCACAGAAGTCCAATAACAGAACACCACTCGGGTTCAGATCGGGGAGGCCGTTCCTCCCAATCACTCCCTCCCAGGTCTCACTGTCGTTACCCACGTGGGCGTTGAAGTCCCCCAGCAGAACAGTGGAGTCCCCAGTCGGAGCACTATCTAGTACCCCTCCCAGGGACTCCAAGAAGGCCGGGTACTCTGCACCGATGTTGGGCCCGTAGGCCGAGACAACGGTGAGAGACCTGTCCCCGACCCGAAGGCGTAGGGACGCGACCCTCTCGTCCACCGGGGTGAACTCCAACACGTGACGGCTGAGCTGGGGGGATATGAGCAAACCCACCCCAGCCCGCCGCCTCTCCCCGCGGGCAACTCCAGAAAAATGGAGAGTCCAGCCTCTCTCCAGGAGTTGGGATCCGGAACCCAAGCTGTGTGTGGAGGTGAGCCCGACTATATCTAGCCGGTATCTCTCAACCTCCCGCACAAGCTCAGGCTCCTTCCCCCCCAGCGAGGTGACGTTCCATGTCCCGAACGCCAGAAGCTGCGCATGTGGACCAGGTCGTCGAGGCACCCGGCCTCGACTGCCACCCAGTCCTCTCTGCACCCGACCCCTACGGATCCCTCTGCGGGTGGTGAGTCCACAGGAGGGCGGGCCCACGCCGTCTCTTCGGGCTGTACCCGGCCGGGCCCCGTGGGCAAAGGCCCGGCCACAAGGCGCTCGAGTCCGAGCCCCAACCCCAGGCCTGGCTCCAGGGTGGGGCCCCGGCTGCGCCATGCCGGGCGGCGTCACGGTCCTTGTTCTTTCATTGTCCATAGGAGTCTTGTGAGCTGCTCTTCGTCTGACCCGTCTCCTCGGACCTGTTTGCCATGGGAGACCCTACCAGGGGCATAAAGGGGCCCCAGACAACATAGCTCCTCGGGTCATTCGGGTACTCAAACAACCCCACCACGTTAAGGTGGCAGCTCATGGGGGTTGTCTAAAGGCTCAGAGGTTCTTAAAGAGACAGAGGCCTATTTCAAGACATTCACTACAGCCATTTTGAGAAAGCAATTTTATACAAGGCAGTTATTCTAATTTACTGCATTTACAGACCAACAGAAGGTTTGCTCATCATTGTAGTGTGATATAGACTGGTGCTATGTGATTGAAAAAAGCAGAATACCCCCTCTTTAAGCGGTTACATGCAGCTCTAATCTGACTGCAATCGGCCCAGGCCGGTCGACGATCGGCTCCAGGGTAAAGTCGGATCGGATTTAAAAATGGACTGTAAGACATAAACATCAAAATTATCATTTTAAGTTGAATAACAGAAATAAATGAACTTTTTCATGATATTCTAATTATATGACGAGCACCTGTACTTTGCTTGTGTACAAGTCTTTTCATGGTTTAGCACCAAAGTACAGGTTGCACCATAAAAATCACATAGACACTGAGCCTTCATGGACCTAGTTTAATGGGCTTTTTCTTCCCATATGGTCAGGAATGGTGAAGCCAGATCCTACTATGGCGAGGTAAGAATGTCAGTTTCAAACACATTTTTCTGGTTTGTTGCAGTGGAACTTGGTGTGTGAAGACGGCTGGAAGACGCCCCTGACGTCTTCCATTAATTTCGGTGGAGTCCTCGCAGGATCCTTCATTTCGGGACAACTGTCTGATCGGTAATGGACAAACTATGTTGCTTCCTTTCTTTAAAAGCAATATCCATGAGAATGAATTGCGTTTCAAACTTGATTTGTGTTTTGGTTCAGGTTTGGGAGGAAAATTGTGTTGTTTGCTGCCATGACGATTCATACGGCCTTCTACATACTCCAGATCTTCGCTCCATCGTGGCCCATGTTCGCTGCTCTACACTTTGTGGTCGGGATGAGCAGAGTCTCCACGTACATCTCTGCCTTTGTGCTGGGTATTCAATTCATTTTTAAAGTTCACCTAAAGCGAACAGTGATGTGTCAAACCAATTGCAAAGTGAAACAGTGTCCACTTTACAAGCCGATATGGCGTCTCCACAGTCAAACAGTGGAAGATTGGAAGTGTTTAGGATGCGAAGGAGGGACCGTTTCTGTACAAATAATTTGCCTCTAACATGGCAATGTGACGTTAAAAGGATTAAGAGCCAAATTCCCAAGCATTCAGTAACTTGCTGAATTCAAATGTGAAAGTGCATGGATGGATCTCATGATACTGAGGCCCTGTCCAAATGTCCACACTATTCCTTATGTCGTGGACCAAATGGCCTACTCGCTGTCCTGGTGTCCGAATGCCCAGATTATGAGAGTCGGAGAAGATCAACTGACAGCTGTTGTGCATCGTTGAATGAATTCATATTTTTTATTAAAGTGTCATGCACTTCATCCACATGGGCTGGGCACAAAAATCAAAAATCTGGATACAAGGCTTTCAATCTCATTGTCCATGCTTTCTCCTCATGTCTCACCAAGCCAAAAATGTCATTTCTAAATAACCAACTCAACATATCGCCTTCTGCCAACCAAAATAGATCAGGATTATTACATTCAACTTTTTCAAACAAAGCAGTTCTTAAATCATTAGACGAGTGGTTCTCAACCTGGGGGTCGGGACCCCCATGGGGGTCGCGAGACAAATTTGGGGGGTCGCCAGATCATTTAGATAAAATATACATATTTTCAGTAGCAAATAATCTAATGTTTTATTGTAGCATGTGTTTGCTATTGTACCAGAGTGCCATTATTTCTTTATAGCTTAATGAATTTTATTTCAGCTTCTTTGTTTTTTAAAGAATTATGTAGGCTAATGTTCCTATTTCTCATGGTGTTACCCGGGCGGGGGGTCACGAACCCCTTTACCTGTTATAATGGGGGTCGCGGCTCCAAAAGGTTGAGAACCACTGCATTAGACAATGGACAATAGAACATAAAGTGGAATCCATCCTCCACCAAACATTACAGAGTCTGTTCTCTTCAGAAACCCCCCCCGTAATGACCCCCCTCACCTCGAGAGGCAGCACTCCTGCTCTGAGCTGAGCACACAAAGACTGCTGTCCTCTTTAAATTACATTTAACATAAATCTCTGTTGAAAAAACATTCTTTAATCTGAATGTAAGTTCTCAGTTTGGGTTTGCTTAGCGATTCAATTATCCACGGCTCCTTGTAATGATCAAATAGCATCTGCCTGTGGTTTGCTATTTTACACTGTAAATTATTACAAAACAATGATTGTGACTTTATTGTTGTAAATATTTGAAGGACCTTCTGAGACCAAGGACATTTATGAGATTTGTCCCAAATAAAGACTTTCCTAGTGAGTCTTTCCACAGGTAATTGAACAAGACGGTTCCAAAGTCTTAACGTTTCGACCCATTGTTTCACCACACAGGGTGCCCAGCCCAGGTCTCCCTCTATGGCTGCCTCAGGCTGAACTTATGGATGCCAAGGAAATACCTCATAGCTTTGCTTTGGACAGAGTTCTCTCTCTCTCGCTCTCTGCAGCCTCCTGAAAACCCCATAGTCCTGCTTAGAGCAACACAGGAGCTACCATTGAGTCATACAGCTGAGTGAATATAGTGAAACTCAAATCAGGACATTATTTCATCTTATTGAACCCAGAGCCCTCCCTGCAGAATCTGTGTGTACTCTTCTACCATAAAAAAAAATCAGATTCTCATGAAAACAAAACCAAGATACTTATAAGTTGCAGAGTACATCAGCAATGTTTGACCAAAATAAAGTTGATACTCACTTTGACAAACATAAGGCCCTCTAAAGAACTATTTGAGTCTTATCACAATTAATATCAGGTCTCTATTTAGTACACCAATCATCCATCCATCCATCCATCCATCCATCCATCCATCCATCCATCCATCCATCCATCCATCCATCCATCCATCCATCCATCCATTTTCTTCCGCTTTATCCGGGGCCAGGTCAGTCTCAGCAGAGATGCCCAAACTTCCCGGTCCACACACACCTCCTCCAGCTGTTCTGGGGGGACCCCGAGGCGACACCAGGCCAGCTCGGAGACATAGTCCCACCAGCGTGTCCTGGGTCTTCCACGAGGCCTTGTCCCAATCATTCAAGATATCTAAATTAATTTCATTCTCTGCAGCCAAAACAATATTGTCAGCGCACAACAAAATGCTGAGATTCAAATGATCAATATCTATTCCCAGGTTAGCTCCTTGTTTCACACCAAACCAGCCTGTCCTCGAATCATTCACCTGCACACAGACTGCTGGTTGCTTATGCAGAGCTTTCATGGATTTATAGAGATCGCCACCAATACCATACTTAAGGAGCTTATATTCCAAAAGGTCTCTGTTCATCCAATCAAAAGCTTTTTGCCTTCCTGCATTCGTGCTTGAACAGAAGACAGTACATATGTGTGATCTATGCATGCTCTGCCTTTCCTGAATCCATTCTGCTCATCCAGGATTTCATTAATTTCTATAAATTCACAAAGCCGGTTATTCAGAATAGCAGAACACCTTGTAAACTGTGCTTAACAAACTTCTATAATTGAGAGGAACTTTAGGGTCAGCTTGTGAGGACTTGCGAATAGGCTTTGAAATAGACCTATACCATCCTGATGGAATAATACCACTCTGAAAGCAATGTTTAAACAACCTGGACAGATGGTTTCAACAACTTAGGACTTCTAAGAACCTCATTAGACAATCCATCCACTCCCACAGCTTTATGTGGTTTAATCTTTTCAATGACTTTCTTCACCTCCTCCACAGTAATATCTCCTTTTCTGTTAGAGACTGGTCACCAAACTGGTATTACAAGCAAACCGGTTTCTGTCATCTGTTTCCCACCCGTTTAATTGGAATTGTCTTTTTTCTTTTTGGTCCATGCTTATTGATTTCTCTCCAGAACTGTTGTGAACGATTGCTTTGCAGGCGTTCCAACTGAAGGGCTTTCCCTCTCGTTTAACTCTATTCTTCTTAACAATTCAAAAAGTGTTTCTCAGGCAAACGAAGACTCAACCACAGAGACTGTAATTCATCATTCCAATATGGCTGCTTGATTTTGGGTTTCCTCTGATTACCTCTTCCGTGCATTTTTATATCTGATCTACATTTAGTCATTTCCTTCTCCAATAGTGTACAGAAACTAGCAGGAGTTCAAATGATCCTGTGTTTTCTCACTGCTTTCTAATTGCAGAACTGTGCAACAGGCCTCAGAGTCAAGTCAATTTCTATGTAGCTTTCGTAACGGTCTTTTATTCTGCAAAACAAAACTGGTCCAGTTACCCGGGTGTGTTTGCTCGGTCTGAAAACGCAGATAAAGCACAGAGTGATCAGGAAGTCTAGTTAATAAATAAACAACTTAAACACAAACTACGGTGAAAAGTTGCCAACGTCAGCTGCTTCTTTTGCTTGGCCTGTTCGTGATCGATCGCTTCTCCCTTCTCTTGCAAAGAAAGGAAATAGTCCAAGCCGTGTGAAATCCATGTTGAATAAAGCTTCTGGAATAAGACATCACTTGAAATGGCTGTTTTTTTTAGGCATGCAGATCGCTCTCCCCTTCCTGTCGGCAGATCACGCAACACAAGGTGACCCGTGTTGGTTTTGTGCCCAGGTATGGAGATCTTGAGTCCTCACATGCGCACGGCCTTCTCCTCGCTTGGGGTGTGCCTGTTCTTCGCAGCCGGGTACATGCTGATGCCGCTGGTGGCGTTCCTCTTCAGGGACTGGAAGAGCCTGCTCCTCGGCCTGAGCCTGCCCTGCTGCGCCCTGCTCCCGCTCTGGTGGTAGGTAGGTGGACTGAACCTCCATCTTTGTGGCCTTAGGATGCAATAGATCAACCAAACATGTGCCCAGACGTATGTGTAACCGGGTGGAGGCAATGCTCATTGTTTGAATGTATTCATTTAGCTGGTCAACATGTCAGAATAAACACACTCGCAGACTGAAACCACAGAGACAAATAACATTTAGTTTATTATAATTGTTAAAGCTGGTTTTGAGTTACCAGCTGAGGTGGCTCGGGCATCTGTTCCGGATGCCTCCTGGTCGCCTCCCGCGGGAGGTGTTCCAGGCATGTCCTATTGGGACAAGGCCTTGGGAAGACCCAGGACACGGTGGTGGGACTATGTCTCCGAGCTGGCCTGGTGTCGCCTCGGGGTCCCCCCAGGACAGCTGGAGGAGGTGTGTGTGGATCGGGAAGTTTGGGCATCTCTGCTGAGACTGCTGCCCCCGCGACCCGGCCCCGGATGAAGCGGAAGAAACTGGATGGATGGTTTTGAGCTTGTTTCAGAGCCTCCGAACAGTAGCAGCATATCGCAATTCGGAACACCTAATAAATATTAGACTACTACTAGTAAATACTACTAGCAAAATTCATTCTGTATGTAATATACATATTATACACAGTTGGAACTGGGAACCTTATGTTTACATACACTTTATCCAAACAAACATTTTTAACAAGAATTACAAAAATGGGATAAAAATTTGACAAAAAAATTACAAAAAAATTACAAAAAAATGAAAATAAAATGTGACGAAAAATGACAACAAAAATGACAAACAAGTTACAAAAATATATATATATATTTATATATATAAAAATATATATATATATATAAATATAGTATATATTTAAAAATATATATATATGTATATATGTATTTATGTATATACTAAATGGTATTTTATTGCAGTTACATCCCAGAGTCTCCTCGCTGGTTACTCTCCCAAGGGCGAATAGAAGAGGCTGAGCTCATAATAAGAAACGCAGCGAAAATGAACAAGAAGCAGGCTCCAGAAATCATCTTCAAATTCCTACAGGTGAGTCTTAGTCCATCAATCCAAAAACAATGCACTCATGACGGATGGTGTGATGATGGTCAGATAGTTGAAAAGATAACTTCTGATCCCAAAACACTCAAGACAGTGACCTGTCCCGCACACACTGACCTGGGCTCATTCACTCACCTCTCTCTCTCTCTCTCTCTCTCTCTCTCTCTCTCTCTCCCATTTTGTGCTTTTTTCACCCTCAAAAAATGAAATACAGTCGGACGTTTTTTTTTTCTTTTTCTAGAGGCGTTGGTTTTGTATCATCTGGATAAAGAATCTGGCACATGAACGACACTTTAAACCTGTTTATTTGACTTGAAACCATCTCGAGCGACAGTTGTGTTGACTTTCTATAGGAGTCTATATAACACGTGCCTCACCAGCTGCAAACCTCACCACATGTCACTGACTCTACAGCCCTTTCACTGCTGTACAATTATTTCACAACCACCACATACACTGGCCACAGAATGTTAGCTTTATTGGCCACAACTTTAAAGAAGGTCCTTAAAGTGCAATGAGAACAACTGATTAACTATTGACAACTAAAATAATCAGTAGTCCCAGCCGTACAGTAGGTTGCGTTCACATGACGTCAGGACATTCTGAACAGGATGTAGTTTGATGGGCAGTTACAAATTCTACGTCGGTAACTTGGTTTGTGGTTAATATTTCTGTGATTCCTGGCGCAGAGTTCAGCGTCTTCTCTGTATTACTATGGTTGACTTATTATTTCATAAAGGTGTCAAAAAGTGTTGTCAGAACATTGGTGTGATATAATCATTTGAAAGGACTTCCGGCCAAAAGATGAATATGGCAGGATTTGAGACCTAAACCTCATAATTAAC
Source organism: Gobius niger (assembly GCF_951799975.1). Taxonomy (NCBI): domain Eukaryota; kingdom Metazoa; phylum Chordata; class Actinopteri; order Gobiiformes; family Gobiidae; genus Gobius; species Gobius niger. The sequence continues at coordinate 32,500,592 of NC_136862.1, forward strand.
CTCTTAACTCCCGCCTGAACTGAGAGGATCTTTTTCCTCACGTCATCAGATTTTTTTTTTTCCTTCATTTTTTTGTTGGGTGTTCAACTCATTTTTGTAACTTGTTTGTCATTTTTGTTGTCATTTTTCGTCACATTTTATTTTAATTTTTTCGTCATTTGTTTGTAATTTTTTTGTCAAATTTTTATCACATTTTTGTAATTTTTCTGTCATATTTTTTATTTTATTTTTTCCTTTTTTGTCACATTTTTGTAATTTTTTTGTCAAATTTTTATCACATTTTTGTAAGTTTTTTGTCACATTTTTGTCACATTTTTGTCACTTTTTGTCATTTTTTCGTCCATTTTTTTGTCAATTTCTTGTGACATTTTTGCCACTTTTTCATCCATTTTTCGTCACTTTTTTGTCAATGTTTTCTCACTTTTTTGTCACATTTCCGTCAGTGTTTTCGTCTCAGTTTTGTCGCTATTTTCACAGCTTTTTCCCAGAAGCTTTTGGACTGGGGGTAAAGCCAAACTGGAGAAAATGTGCTCGGTTCAGGTGGGAGTTAAGGGGTAATAAGATAATAATAGTGATCAGATAAAAACATATATATACTATGTTCTGTTTGAAGATTTCTTTGAAAAACTGTCTTTCTCCTTTCGAGTTGTATTTGCATCATCACATTCTAGAACGTGAACGAATGTGATGATGTCATAATCTCAGATGGAGGGCAGGTCCAAGACAAACAGCAGAAAGGACTACAATCACCACCAAATACTGATGAGGCATAACATTTTTAAATGACATGTGTCGCCTTTGCCCTGCAGTCCGCACCACCGTCGGCGGAGAAGAAGAAAACGTCCTACAACATCTGTGACCTCCTGCGCTGGGGCTCCCTCTGCTGGCTCTCTCTCACGCTCTGGATCGTCTGGTCGGTCCCCACTCACTGCACACAAATGCAACTCTTCTTTGATCTAGAGTGTATGTACTGCATAATGCTGCTACTTCATGCCAGATTTGAGGGATCGGGAAGCTGGTAGACAGTGCACGACAATAGAGCCGGATGAAAGATCTTAGCCTGTTTTGAACCTGATCGCACCACGCGGGGCGCCACTTAATTTCCACCAAACAAAGGGCTGTCAGACACTGTTAGCCTCAAAACTGGGTTCAAAACATGTTTTTAAGGAAGGCTCCGGACGCCCGCGGTCATGGAATTAATTCTAAAAGAAAGCGGTGTTCGCCTAATGGCTCTTGAAACCCTCATTATGAAACTGCTGTAGGCTTAGAGGGTTTGAGACAGGCTACCCCTAACCCTAACCCATTGTTTAAGGCATGCGATGTAGAGATGTGACGTTTCCGTAACTTGCCATGCTATACAAAAGGGAGAGTTCCATTTTCAAAGGATAGATTGTTGTACGTAATAATCATAATTTTATTTCAGTGAAGCGGCAATTTAGTGAGGAAAAGTTATTGTTACATTTTTCTTAAGTTAATGACATGGAGTAATCAGGGGTGTCAAACTCATTTTGGCTCAGGAGGCACATATAATACAGAACATTTTTCCAATAAATGAATAATAATGAGCTGTGATTTGGTCAAAGCCCCAACTTGACTGTAGCTTCATTAATAACAACGGCTTACACTTGTATTGCACTTTACAAGCCTGTGTCACAAGTTCCTCAAAGTACTACATAGTCATTATTCATTCACTCCACACTCGGTGGTGGTAAGCTGTCATTGAAGCCACAGCCGCCCTGGGGCAGAATGTCCATTTACCACGTGGCTATATAATGTGTTGTTCATATCCTGAGCTCTTATTATGTCAGTGCCCTCTGCTGGACACGTGTGGAACTCTTCCTTTCTTTTTAATTTAATGCCCCCTAGTGGCTAGAATGAGCATTCTGGTTATTCTTTAAAAAACCATAACTCCGCACAGGAATGTGCTAGACCAGACCTGGGCAAAATACGGCCCGCGGGCCGGATGATGATTCAGTCTGGCCCATAATTGTAAGTATGTCAATAAAAAGTAAGTCTCTAGCCCATTCCTGTACAGAGTTTTTTTTTTTTTTTTTTTACTACCAGAATGCTCACTCCAGCCACGAGGGGGCATCTTAAATAAAAATCAAGAGAAAGAAGGTGTCCAGCAGAGGGCACTGACATAATAAGAGATCAGGATACAAACAACACATTGTAGTCAAGTGGGACATGAACAGTCTGCCCCTGGGCAGCTGTGGCTACAATATAGCTTACTACCACGGAGTGTGGAGTGAATGAATATCGACTACAACGTAGCAGAGACTTGCGACACCGGCTTATAAAGTGCAATAAGTGTAAGCCGTTTTTATGAGACGACAGTCCTGCCAGGCTCATTATTATTCATTTGTTGAAAAAAAGTTTCCTCAATAGTATTTTCCCAATCACAACAATGTTTTATTTTGGAGCTTTTGTTTATGGAGGTGCTTTCAGTGCGATGGTTTAAGTTAATGAGGATCAAAAGTTTTATAACCTAAATAATGATGCGCACAGATGCGCGTCCTTGGCTTGACATGACTAAATATTTACAGAAAATAATACTCCTAAATAACGGTAGGTATCAGCTATTCAAAATACACAAAGTAGAGCAGAATAAGTTTGAGTTTTTGTTGGTGCGGCTCCGACTCAATTCAGGCTTCTCATGTGGCCCCTTTTGAAAATTAATTGCCCCCCCCTGGGCTACTTTTTTTTACATACTGTGGAATTTCTGCTCTACAGGGCAGCGGGCCGTATGTTTGACACCCTGAGATGAATGGAAAGTTCCATGGAATTCTGACATCTCTCATTTTCATCCGTTTAAAATTCTTTACCTCCACATATGTCACTTCCAATAAGGAAGTTAAACAATAAACATCCCAAACTGGGTACATTTTTTAGCTAAATCTTCGGTATAACTGTAATAGTAATAATTGTCTGCTCGCAAGTACCGAAAATCACCTCGATATGAAAAGTTTTACAGTCAAAAGTGTAGTTTTGGGAGAATTGCAGGTCTATTTTGAACGCAACATTGTCTTTTTACTTACAAATTGCAATTTTCTTCTTGACAAAGGCTTATTGTAGCCGAGACGCGTGGAAGAAACCAGCTTATGTTTAAAAAATGTCAATATATCCAGCCCAGCACAATAAAGGCTTTTTAGAAAACGTCAACAGAGAATTATCATGCGGGAGGAGTTCAGTATGTTTGGAATGATTTGTAAATTAACCAAACAATGTTTTGTTTGACCATATTACATTTAGAATGAACAATTTTGACGCTTCTAAATAAACGTGGAACTGAAGTTGGTTGGTGCATGTTGGTGGAGCTGCTCTTCACTGCAACATCGGTCTGTTTAACTCATAGACTGTAAATAGACAGCGCCTCATCACTCCTCCCCGTTTACCACAATGACCAGGGGGAAATCATGGCTGATCTACAGACTCCTCCTCCCCAGCTCTGATGAAGCATGTGCCTAAAAAGTGCATAAGAGCAGGATCTTCATTGTAGACTCGGCCCTTGCTGTTCACGCAGCTCCAGTGCTAACAGTCCAGCCCACATTAGTACGAGATTTCTATAATGTTATTTACAAAAACCAGCCTGGTGTCTTTTATTGTATCTAACCCAGCGTTGTCACAGGAGGAATATCTAGCTGTAGAAAGTTTAAGAAAATTAGGCACCAGGCTCCGAAGTTGTTTTTAACGTGTGTAAAGTTCAATGCATTCCAATGGGAGACTAGCGGCTAAATGGAGGTTCTAAAGCAATGGCGGCCTCTAGGGTCATCGCCACAAAGCAGAGCAGCCAGCCGCCATTGGTTTCACTCCGCGAGAATGCGTATGGAGTGTTATGCTTTGGAAGGAGCAGGAGGAAGCGGTTCAGAAAGCCTCCCTTGTGCTCCTGAGTGGGCACACCAGGCTCACGTTTGTTAGAGAATTAACAATGGTGTTGGAGAGGACAGATGAAGAATAGGCAGCAGTCTGGATGTCTTGTACAGGAGAAGTGTATCTAGACATGAACTCGAGACATTGCGCTAGTCCTGCCATTCAAGTCTGTCCATGCTGAGAGAAGTCAAGTCAAGTCAAGTCACAGTCAAGTCTATGACAGAGATAGTACGACTGTACAGCTCGACCCACGGATAGACCCCCAGTATAACAAATAGCAATTTAATGTGATCCTCAAACAAAGATCCTCATAACTACAGGACTAATGCTGCCTTCATGTGGTCTCGTAATCATGGTAAATACCACTATCCGAGTAGAATATTGAACATGACCACCCCCTCATCTGGTGTTTTCCACTGGGAAACTGGGAGATCATTTTAATGCCCACCACACAACACATTTAAGCCAAGTAGCAGTAGCCTAGCGGTTTGTAGATGACTTCATGATCATTTATTTGTTTATGATGTGTTGATGTTTTGTTTTTATATGTTTCACTTTGCTACGACACAAAAGCACACAATGCCCTCGTAACTTCCACTTCACAACTGGAATAGATCATCCTTACCAGAGCTCATGAAGGCAGCATAAGCCCAGACTCTCCTTGCCTGGTCATTCCTCTAATCCAGGGGTGTCCAAAGTGCGGCCCGCGGGCCAAATGTGGCCCTCAGACCAATTTTTGGTGGCCCTCGGGCTGCTTGCTGAATCGGTTCACATCATCAGAGATGGTCCTTTTTATTTAATATGTAATAATTCTACACAATTCTAACCTAACAACTAGCATTTTATTGTGAGACAGAGCTGGCATTAAGGTTTTAAGCATAAATAAAGGCATGAGGCACAATTTAAACCTCTGCTACTCGAAGGTTTCGTGGAACTAACCACCGACCCATGGCCCTTTACCCCGTGTACGCTCCAATATGTGGCCCCCCATGAAAAAAGTTTGGACACCCCTGCTCTAATCCTTGCCTTTTTCCTTAGTTCACCTGCTATTGTTTGTAACTTCCACTCGCATGGATGCTCTGTTCTCTGATTCTACACAATCAGTGACTTATTTCTTGAACAGATTAATGTTTTTGATCGTTCTCCTTGCTTGTGTTTTTCTTCCAGGAACAGTGTGAACATCGCATACTTCGCCCTGTCCCTCAACACCTCGAATCTTCACGGAGACCCGTATTCTAACTGTTTCCTTTCGGCTCTGGTGGAGGTTCCTGCCTATGCCCTGTCCTGGGTCATGCTTCGCTGGTGGCCCAGACGCCTCTGCCTCTCCACCACATTGATCCTGGGAGGAGCCGTCCTTCTCTTCATCCCCTTCATACCTCAAAGTATGATGCACTTTTAGTAAATCAATCCTCTTCCTGGACTATTTGGGCCTCATTGTGTATACCAGAGTTTGCAGCACACGTGGAAAGTCATAACCAAGTGGCTGGCATCGTGTAAGGATAAGAAATATCTGTGCAGAGTATGAGCTGCGGGAAACACCTCCAAAGGTGGCAGAGAATGACCGAGCCAAGATTCTTACAGACAGAATGGTAAAGGCAAATCAAGAGGAGATGGTGGTGGTGGGCAAAGAGCACATTGCTCCAGCCGTTGTGGTTGATTAGTGATCCAAAACAATCAATTAATCACGTCTTGTTTTTTAACTCACTCCCATATCTTGTCTATTCAATGTCTGACTCATTTTCCGTCATTATCTGCGCCGCATTCGCGCCACATTGCGTAGCAGTGCAGAAGCAGGACTCTTCTTGGTCCGTGGCAGACTCAGCGTGTGTTCACCGGTGCCTTCACTGGTGCAAAGGGCTTGACCAGCTACTTTCAGGAACATCAGTTCAGTTGTGGATGTTTGTAAAGCGGACGATAAAGCTGATGGTGCGTGAGTTTTGGAAAACTACTCCGCACTGGCAGCACTGTTCAACCGGTCAACGCACTAAACCTCACTCTCTGGGCTCTAATTTAGCCCAATAACATCTGAATCATTCATCTGACAGGTGCAACTTTGCTTCCTTTCTGCTCTGACTTCATTCAATACGTCTTTGTGGGAAATGTACAAGCACAGGGATGCTCTTTGTGAAGTTAGCAGGTAAAAGAGAGAGGCTGGAGATGAATGTGAGCGCGTCATCTCCAAGGAGCTTTGAGCCGGACATAAAAGCGGCTCAGTTGTTTGGTCAACCCTTAATATTATGTCTATGGTCAGCCCTCTGTCCACTCAGCTGAGAGGAGCAGTGGCGGAGCAGGAGTTAGTCATGTTGTTTGAGATGTGGTCTTGGTTCAGTTGGTCCACACATGTAACTCTCTCATTCTGCTATTAGGCCTTTGGTCTGCTTTACATGTGATTTAGTCCTGCCTTAGTCCTGATATTGCATGTTTTTGCCCTGGCTTAATCCTGGTTTAGTTCTGAGTAGTCCTACTTTATTATTAGGCTCTTTATTATTCTGTATTAATCTATTGCTGTGTTTTTTTCCTTTTTTTCTACAAAGCCATAAAATGCTGGAATATAATATAACTGTTATGTTGAAACCCAATTCTATTCTATTCAAGCAGTGATGATAATGACATTTTTATTCATTTATCCCAAGAATCTGAATATGTTTGGTGGTGGGAGGCTCACCCCTGACCGGCCCAGTGGCCAATGACAAACCACAAATCTCCCCCAGTGAAAAAGTAATGCAAGAGCCCTGCTGTGAGCAATGCTGACTGTGAAAGAGGATTTTCTCAAATTAATAACATAATAACAAGCCAAAATGGTTGATCAGTAATGTTTCATGTTCATATCTTTGGTTGGGCCTCCTTTGAATAAGTTGATCCTGACAAATATGTGAAGAAATGGGTTCTTCTTAGACGTAGGACTGCAGACCACAGGCCCAGAGAGGGGCTTCATAGATTATGGAAACAAATAAACTGAGTGGATCTGGCAAAAGCAGAATTTGTTCATTTTGTAAATCACACAGGATATAGGATATTTAAAAATAATTCAAGACCTTAAAAAATATTGGAGACTAAAATAACTACGGTATCAAATACCTTGTATTGTGCAGTATGAATACTATATACTGTTAAGAACCCATGACTACACGTCAGTACATAAGTACATAAAGATATAAAATGTAGCGTGTATCCTACTGCTTGTTGAAGGTTAGAGTTCCCCCACCTCCCAAATCCCACTTTAACCACTGCCTTTATAGGCCATTCTCTGTCATGTGACTTTTGTTTGGCAATCAGCTGTTTGGAACTGAATATATGAAATATTTGGCTCATTCTAGATGAGCCAGACGGACGCAGTTTTGACAGCTGCCTGCAGACGCACGGTGCATGTCGGTTAGATTTCTGTCCAACTTCACCTGACTGGCTCTGATGTCATGGGCACGTGGGGCACAGAAAGCCAGCCGACTTGATCAGCCGCTGCATCTCCCCAAAGGTACTGCAGCGGCTCCACGGCCCCGGGAAAACACGGGGAAACGCCCACCTGTCAGCGGCTCACGCTCGGGTGATTGGATACAAGTCTGCTGTGATCAGAAACGTGCTCCTTTCGTGATCTGTGGCCAGTCTTGTTGTTCTCTGCATGAGGAGCGGTCGGACGGTCTTCAGACTTTTTTCTCCGACCCCGTTGCCTCGGCTACTCTCGCCGATCACCCAGGCGAGCCTTAACCGCTTCTCGAACGAGCCTGGCTTGTTGCACAATGTGGCTACGCTAGTTCCTCTGAGCTGAAGCTGTGGGCGCTAGTACTTCCTGTCCGTATTAATTTCCATTAAGATTAGCTTAGACTTGTTCGAATCATCGCATTTCCTAGAGATTCTGTGGTGGACAGTGAGTTCCTGGTAGACGATCACTTCCTGCAGGTGAACGAGTTGCTACAGTGTAAATATTTCAGTGGAGGAGATGTCTGTGTTTATAAGGATCAGTGAGTTTGTCTTGAAGCTAAAGGCTAACATTCATTTCATGCATTATACAATTTGAAATAGTGCCACAAATATAAATTAATACTTAATTTTTTTTAGCGCTATATATTTTTACTCCATTTTTTATAGCATGTTAGCCTTTAGCTTCAAGACAAGCTATCAATCCTTTATGATCACAGGCGTCTCCTCTGAACTCGTTACATCCTACACACAGTAAATGATCATCTACCAGAAACTCACCAACTCGCCCACCACGTAATCTTTAGAAAATATGATTATTAGCCGAGGTCCGAGCTCATCTCTATAGGAAAAGAATACAGACAGGAAGTACTAGCGCTCACAACTTCAGGTCAGAGGAACTAGCATAGCCATACCGTGCAACAAGCCAATAACAACTCTGTAGTGGTGGGTGGACTTCCAAACAGCTGATTTGCCAAAAAAGTCACGTGACTGAGAAACGTCTTTACGTTTGTTAAGTGGTGACGTCACAGCTCTAATTCTGGGTTCGCATAGCCCGGCAGATGTGCGAGAAACTACAAAAAAACTCTTAAACACCACAATCAATATTTCTGAAACTCAACAGAGAGTTACTGAACCTACTGCTATAAAAGTAATATTTACCAAAATCGCTACATCCGGGTTAGTGGAGAAAAATCCCAAAGTCCGAGTCAGCGGAGCAGCTATGCTAACCCAGGAAGTAGTGACTTTAGTAAATAATACTGTTTAAGCAGTAGGTTAGCATTTTTGGCTAATGAGTAGGTTCAGTAACTCTCCGTTGAATTTCAGAAATATTGATTGTTTTTAAGAGTTATTTGTTTTTTTTCTTGCACATTTGCCGGTCTGCGAGGACCCGGAAGTGGAAGTCGTGACGTCATCACTTACATATGTTTGTTAAGTGATGATGTCATTGCTCTACTTCCAGGTCCAACAGAGCTTTATTGACTGTAATGTGATTTCAAGGCTCTTTATAGACAACTGATTGTAAAGAAATATTATATTTGCTCTGGATTTTCATCAGTACTGTTTTTCTGGCATTAATTATCAAATTATTTTATCCAAACGCAAGGAAAGATCATTTATATGTGTAAAAATATCTTCATTTTGCCTGAAGAAATGGTGAGATTGAGATAAAGTTTTTTGCCTTTATTTATTAGTGTAACTCAACAGTTTGGATCCGGAAGTAGCTTATTATTGTGTGTGACGTCACTTACAAACGTCAAGCGTGAACTCTAGCACCAAGTATGGAGAGAACAATGCAATGTAAAGTGTCTTTGAGCGTCCAGAAAAGCCCTTTATAAAACCAATGCATTATTATTATTTTTTGTTTTTACTTCTGCGTTCTCTCCACTGGACTTAAACTTAAACTAACTCACAGAGGGGTTCAACTTCACACTTCAGTGGCAACTCCTGCTTTATCACTGAATGCAAAGTACAAAGCGAGCTTTATTTCTGATTTCAACACATCTGTCATTATTTGATCAATTTACATGAAACAAATTTGATCTTTATCTAACCAGGAAAGTCCCACTGAGATTAAGAATCTGTGTGTAACTATATTTATGTCTTAAACAGCATGCCTCAAACAAATACATTATTAGGCCACGTCTGTTAACCTCTTAAACCAACGCCTGAACCGAGAGGATCTTTTTCCTCACGTCATCAGATTTTTTTTTCCATCATTTTTTTGTTGGGTATTCAACTCATTTTTGTCATTTTTTAATCAATTTTTTGTCATTTTTTGTCATATTTTGTCACACTTTTGTCAAGTTTTTATCACATTTTTGTCATTTTTTGTCCCATTTTTGTCATTTTTTTGTCATGTTTTGTCACATTTTTTTGTCATTTTTTTTTCAATTTCTTGTGACATTTTTGCCACTTTTTCATCCATTTTTCGTCACTTTTTTGTCAATGTTTTCTCACTTTTTTTGACATTTTGTCACATTTTTGTCATTTTTTGTCACATTTTTGTCATTTTTTTGTCAAGTTTTTATCACATTTTATTTATTTATTTTGTCTTTTGTCCCATTTTGTCCCATTTTTGTCATTTTTGTGACATTTTTGCCACTTTTTCATCCATTTTTCGTCACTTTTTTGTCAATGTTTTCTCACTTTTGTCATTTATTTGGTCATTTTTTGGTCAATTTTTTATCATTTTTTTGTCATTTTTTGTCACATTTTTGTCATTTTTTTGTCAAGTTTTTATCACATTTTTATTTTTATTTTTTTGGTCCCATTTTGTCCCATTTTTGTCATTTTTTTGGTCATTTTTTGTCACATTTTTTGTCATTTTTTTGGTCATTTTTTGTCACATTTTTTGTCTTTTTTTTTTTTCAATTTCTTCTGACATTTTTGTCACATTTTTTCCACTTTTTCATCAATTTTTCGTCACTTTTTTGTCAATGTTTTCTCACTTTTTTGTCACATTTCCATCATTGTTTTCGTCTCAGTTTTGTTGCTATTTTCACAGCATTTTTCCAGAAGCTTTTGGACTGGGGTAAAGCCAAACTGGATTAAGGGGTTAAAAAAGAAAGTCCCCTTAATGTTTGTAATGAGAGCTTTTCATCTCGGACTGTTTAAAAAAAAGAAAAAAGAAGAATGAATAAAATAATTACATTACGGTTGACGGCAATTCAAAGCAATATTGTCTGATGTCTGCAGACCTGACCGCCATTGCCGTGGCTCTGGAGATGCTGGGGAAGTTCGGCGCGGCCACAGCCTTCACCATAGTCTACGCTTACACGGCGGAGCTGTATCCCACCGTACTGCGGAACACGGCGGTCGCTGCCTGCTCCATGGCTTCAAGAGTGGGGAGCATCATCGCACCCTACTTCATTTATTTAAGTAAGTGCACACACTCACACATAGTCAGTTATATAGTTATGATGTTTGTAAGTTAATATGAACAATGACCGATAATAAATAAACACTACCCTAATCCACTTTTTTAACCTCTTACCACCCGCCTGAACCAAATGCATTCTGTCCTCTTTGGCCATTATATAGGTCTGTGTAACACCTCATTTGAAAGCTAAGACCCACAAAACTGATATTTTTCCTCGCGTTGTTGCTGTGTTGTGTCACCTTTTTAATGTTTTTTTTTGTCACATTTTTGTTGAATTTTTGTCACTTTTTGGTTGAGTTTTTGTCACACATTTGTTGAATTTTTGTCATTTTTTGGTTGAGTTTTTGTCACATTTTTGTTGAATTTTTGTCACATTTTTGTTGAATTTTTGTCACATTTTTGTTGAATTTTTGTCACTTTTTGGTTGAGTTTTTGTCACATTTTTGTTGATTTTTTGTCATTTTTTGGTTGAGTTTTTGTCACATTTTTGTTGAATTTTTGTCATTTTTTGGTTGAGTTTTTGTCACATTTTTGTTGAATTTTTGTCAGTTTTTGGTTGAGTTTTTGTCACATTTTTGTTGATTTTTTGTCATTTTTTGGTTGAGTTTTTGTCACATTTTTGTTGAATTTTTCTCACTTTTTGGTTGAGTTTTTGTCACATTTTTGTTGAATTTTTCTCACTTTTTTGGTTGAGTTTTTGTCATATTTTTGTTGAATTTTTGTCATTTTTTGGTTGAGTTTTTGTCACATTTTTGTTGAGTTTTGGCACTTTTTTGTTGCATTTACATCCTTGTTTTCTTCTCATTTTTTGTGGCTGCTTTGGTGCTTCTTTCCCCAAGAAGCTTCTTTATTAGGGTAAAGCCAAACTGGAGAAAATGGGATCCGTTCAGGTGGGAGTTAAGTTTGGGCAGAATTTGGATTTACATTTTGAAACACCCTTGGGTCAAAGATCAGTAGTAACTTTGATTTTGATAGTTTAGTTTTTATGTAATGTTGAGTTTTCACATTTTCTCCCTAATGTTACTCCCTAGTGTTGTGGTGTGTTGGGGGTGTGTGGGGGATGTTCTAGCCCGGACCTACCCCCACCATGGACAACCATCCCCAACTCACAAACCCTCCAACACCCCCCAGCAGATGTCCTCAAAACGTGGTTCTGCGAAGAAATAATACACCATCAACATGATATTGTGTCATCAGGCATTTAATTCATGTGACATTTACATAGTATTAAAGAGGTACATTTTCCTTTTCCTTACCGTATATGCGACCAAACAGCAACTTCAAAATGAGGGTTAAGACCTGCAGCCGGAACAACCGAAAAGCCGACGCAGCAACGCCTTCCTCAAAAGCCTGGTGGCGTCTATTGAGTCCAAAAATCTACGACCACATTTACGGCCTTCCCTTTCCGCTGCTTTAGAGTCTGTGCCCTCGCCGTGACAGACTGCGGCCTGTAGTAAAGCAAGTTGTCTAAGCGTTTTTTTGTGTTGTGCTGCCACAGGGAGTTACTGGGTCTCGCTGCCCTATGTGCTGATGGGGACAATCACAGCTCTGTCCGGGGTCCTCAGCCTGCTCCTGCCCGAGAGCCACGGACTCCCTCTGCCCGAAACTGTGGAGCAAATGCAGCCTTTCCCTGGGTAAAAAAACAAACACACACACATTTAGTCAGTATTATCACATCGTAGGTGCCGTTTTGAGGATGTTTTTCTACTTCGTTTCTATTCTGTGCGACTTTCAAATAGACAAAGGGTTTGACTTTGTTCTGTTAGTGGCCCCTAAAGCTTGTAAAACTTTGGAAGCGGCTGCCGTGGTTCATTCTCAGTGAAGCCAAAGAAACAGGTTAGCAGACGACAAGAAACCAGGTTATTCCATCAACACATTTTCCAAGATGGCAATATAATAGTGAACCACACAAATCAAGGTTGGGATGCTCTATTACAGGGGTAGGCAACGTCAGGCCCGGGGGCCAAATCCGGCCCTCCGGCACAGAACCTCTGGCCCTCAAGATGATTTTGAGAAACACTAGTACACAAATCATAGAGTACTTTTAACATTATTAGACTTAAATGGGAGAAAAAAGGTAGAAATACTGTCATTACACCCAATTAGGTCAAAATACTGGCGTTTGAAAGAAGTACACTGGAATAAGAATCATCGTTTTAAGGAAGAAATGACATAAATCTACTTGAATTAAGAGATTAAATCTAAGGTTTGAGTAGATTTGATCTGGTCTTAAGATGAGATGAAACCTCTAGTAGTCGTTATTCTCTTAATTCAGATAATTTTGTGTCATTTCAAGTGAAAAACGATTATTTTTCTGATTCCAAGTGGATTTTATTCTTGTTCCATTGCGTTTCTATCTTGGATTAGTTCAAACCCACTCAAATTCAACATAGAAGAACTTTAATTCAAGCAATTTCAAATAATTTATCTCATGATGGTAATTTTTCCAGTGTTGTGCTTTACTTTGGGCTAATAATCAGTGGCTTCGGCCCTCGGTCTATTTACAATAAAGAAAATCGGCCCCCGCCAAGAAAACTTGCCTACCCCTGCTCTATTATATTGACATTTCTTGTCTTATTGGCCTTTACCAACTCATCAATCTGTCATAATAAGCAAAATCGTAATCTCAGTTGGAATTATGGGAGGTCAATCGGGATAAATTTGACCCGGAAGTATGTTTTGACAGCGCAGAAGCATGTATGAAGACGAGAGAGTGCAGATAAATGTAGTTTAAATTATTTGTTTGTATGATATTCAAAACTTGCTAAACTGTGTGAGAGGCTCAGGTGGAGGAGACAGAGATGAGTCATGATGTTTTTAGACGATGGACATTTGCTAGTTTGAAGTTATTTGTGTGGAAACACGGGCCACCAACAAGTCCTCTTCGCAGACAGACACAATACGGAGAAACTCTGGCAGATCCTTGAATTCCTTCAGTGAAACAGGTCGTGGAGATAGATGGAGTTTGCTGCTGCACGTACGATGTGCTCGTGCCGTGACATCGGTGAAAATAGCATTATGTCCACGACAGACTTTCCTGTGGGTCTGGAAGTGTAGGGCCACGTAACTGCAGTCCAACACTGGGGCTTGAGGAGACGGCTTGTTGTTGTTTATTATCACATTTTATTTTTGATCTCCTTTATGAATGCCCTTTTAAGTTTTTTATAGATTATTATTCATCGAAGTTTTAGGTTTCATGTTGCACGATTGCGCTGAAGAAAATTCCTACTCGAACCTGTTCAATGTCAATAAAACCAATTCTGATTCTGTCGGAGTATTAACAAGGAAAAGCTTTCAGTTTCTACACATCTGGATGGTGAGGGAAATGTTTTACTTCAGGGCCAAGTGCGAAGTACAGTTTCTTTAAAGGAACAGGCCACCGTTTTTCCACACTGAGATATGTTCTTACCTTAGCTTTGACGAGTTCTTTAGGACCTGTCTGATCTTCCCCCGTGCCTTCAGTCACGTAAACACAGCGCAGACGGCGTTAGCATTTAGCCTCTCCCTCTCTCCTCTATAGCTCCAAAACAGGTCAAGATAGAAGCTACCAAGCTCTTCCACGTTTTCCCTATTTAAATATGGTTACGTGAAGTGTTCCACTACAAAGTATAATTACACACAATTAAACAATGTGGAATTGTTGGATAAAAGGGGGAACTATGCGTAATAATACCAGGAGTAGTTTGAAATCCGTGCAGTAATCTTCACTTTACTGTGCGGACGCCAAACGGATGTTTTGGAGCTATAGAGGAGAGAGGGAGAGGCTAAATGCTAACGCCGTCTGCGCTGTGTTTACGTGACTGAAGGGGGAAGATCAGACAGGTCCTAAAGAACTCGTCAAAGCTAAAGTAAGAACATATCTCAGTATGTAAAAACGGTGGCCTATTCCTTTAAGGCTGAGTGTGTTATCAGAAGAGAGCCGACAAATTACATATAAAGCATGTGATCATTGAACAGGACGCATGTAAGGTGCTATTGCACATGTTTTGCTGGGTATGTTTATTCTTTCCTTTGCTGCATGACTTTATTCAACTTCTTTGCCATTTAGCCTTTTCTTTAAACACAATCTTCGTAATCCCTCCTCCCCCCATACAATGCTGAGAGAAAACATGTTCATGGAGGCCAAATCATTGTGTAGTATGAAAGTAAAGATGACTTACTTTCTGCTTTTCTATATTACAATTTATATATAGTGTGTCATTTTCAGGAAAGAATTGTCCCCCAACCCAATAATAATATTTTTTGTCCAAAATGGATAATAATGGATGGATGTCGATATATTTTGGATGATCTGTTAATGTACCACAGTTTTCATGCCTGTGAAACAATCTTTATTCATGCATATTTTACATTGGGATTACTGGGAGACAGTGCATTTATCCCGATGACCAGAAGCCCTGTGCCTGTGCTCTACGAGATTCCGATTTTGCATAATTCAACATTCCCATACAGGCCTGTGGTTTCTGTGAATGCCTTTGAGCTGACTGTGTCTCCTTCCTCTGTAGCTGCTGTGTGAAGAAACCTTACCAACTCGCTGATGCCAAAGACCAAGAGGAAGCCGCTGAAAAACAAAGCCTCTCATAATTTTACAAAGTAACGAGGCTTCCACTTTGGTCCCTTGTTGTAAAAGTTAGAAGAAAGAAAATAAACAGTCACGTGGACTGGGATGGAGTTTCTCTCATGAAGTGCATTGCGTCCAAGAAAGTTCCTCAGCTCTGATTTGTGTACAAATGATAAATTATCGAAAAGTATGTTTTGCGAAGTTGGAGGCAATGACGCTTTTTTAAATGTTTTTTTTTTAAGAAAACATTGGTGTATCACTTTCAAAGGTCAAGAATAGACATTCTTTTTAGATTTCCATTTCCAAGGATTGGGATTTTTACTTTAGGACCTTTTTAAACTCCATACTCTGAATCAAATTCGAGATAAGGATTTCCTTTAGTTTACATAACTTTTGCTTTTGGACACATTTCAGTTTGGAGACCAAAGAGTGATAGGCAGCAAAGGAGTAAAACAAAACATGATTTCCTTGTGGCTTTTGGTTGATTACTCTAGCAAGAATACAACATATTTTTGCTGCTATAATTATGCAGGTTAATGTGAATTGACCAATGAAACATGATAACATTTACACCCTTATTTGCAATAATGCGCTGCGGTTCCTCCTATTTCTTGTGTAATCATTGTCTCTTTGTATATCCTTTTATTATCTGTCCTTTTTTCATGTGCTTTCCTAATTTGCATGTAATTTGTACTGTGAATTAGTCTTTGTACTTTGTACTGTGAATTAGTCCATAATTAATGAATAGTTTACTTATAGGATGTACATGAGCCTAGGGATGTAACGATTCACTCAAGCCCCGATTCAATTCAAATTCCGATTTTAACTTCCAATTTGGATTTTTTTATTATCTTTTTTTCCTATAAATAAATATGACTCATTTTATACCAAAAGATGTTTCTTTTGTTTTAACATGTGGATTTTTGTCCTTGTAGCAAACTGTAACTGTCTTAGTAAGAGAACTTTATTTTACAAAAAATTACAAGACATGAAAATGAACTAATCATTTTGACTGTGTGTGGGTTTTTCCTCAGCTGTGTCTATACTGCAACTTTCATGTGAGGGGGAATTGGGGGGAATTTAATTGAGCTTTATTTCGAACTGGTTTTAAAATACAAAGCATTAAGATTAGTGCTGGCCAACAGACATGGCATTAATGTCAGTGAAAGGTATCTTCGTATAACGTGGAAGCTGCATGAGGTCTTGGACGGTGTCCTAGAATCATGATCACTTCCCGACCTGTCTAGCTGTCAAAACTTTCCTGAATTTACGATCATATCACCAACTTCGGGGTGAATGTTGTCGCTTGTCCCCAAATAGCTGCATGAAGTCTTTACGCATCTTCAACAGCGCGGACAAGCACCGGGTTCTTACCTCGTCAGACTGGTTTGGCTTCCGCTATGGAGAACCTCGCCAAACCGGGTTGACCAGGCATTGGGCTGACGGGTTGAGGGGAGCGGGGAGAGCAGACGCTCAGCGGCGCTGGGGACAGAAAGACGCTGGAGCTGCGCGTAACACATTCAGCTGATTCTGGTCTGTCTCCAATAAAAATCAGAAGAGCTGAAGTCCAAAGGATTTGTACTTTCTATCAGGAGTTTCATTATATATCTATGGACGAGCTTATTGGCTTATGGACAGACCAAAGAGAAATCGCACAAAATGCGGTCGTTTTTTCTGCGGCCCGGTAGAAAATGCATCACAGCCCAGTACTGGTCCCCGGCATAGTGTTTGTGGACCACTGTTTTCGAGCAGCTATGTTATTAATAACTATTATTCAACACCAGTTGAAAATGACACAATTTCATTTATGTGAATGATTACTTACTGAGGGGGAGGAAAGAAGTTACTTGGAAATGAATGGTCATTTTGATAAAACAAAGGGCTTCTATTTAACCTGGCTAACGCCAGTGCTCGAATCATTTCGAACTGCACAGCAAATATCACTTGTGATTTTAGTCTGGCGTTAGCCAGGCTAGTTTCTATCACTATGCTGTGACAATACCTGCACAACCTGCTGAACGGAGCCGGTGAATTAGTTATAAACTAGCCGAACAGTGGATAATAGTGAAGCATTAAATGATAAATTCTATAATTCAGTGATATATTATGATATATTTTATCATTCAATGCTTCACTGTTATCCACTATGCTTAGTGGATTTCGCAGACGTGTGGGTTGTTTTGCACGCGTTCTGATTGGACGATCGGGATAACGCTCAGCCTGACCAATCAGAAGACAGAAGGTAGCTATAAATCCGGCTGTGTGCGTCGTGAACGTCATTGTTTCTTACTTGTGAGGAACGTAATCTATCTTACTACAATATGTCTGGACGTGGTAAAGGTGCCGGAAAAGTAAGAGCAAAGGCCAAGAGCCGCTCTTCCAGGGCTGGACTGCAGTTCCCCGTGGGCCGTGTACACAGGCTGCTGAGGAAAGGTAACTATGCTCAGCGCGTCGGAGCCGGAGCCCCCGTGTATCTGGCAGCGGTGCTCGAGTATCTGACTGCTGAGATCCTGGAGTTGGCCGGTAACGCCGCTCGTGATAACAAGAAAACCAGGATCATCCCCCGCCACCTGCAGCTGGCCGTCCGCAACGACGAGGAGCTCAACAAGCTGCTGGGCGGTGTGACCATCGCACAGGGAGGTGTGTTGCCCAACATCCAGGCTGTGCTCCTGCCCAAGAAAACTGAGAAGGCAAAGTAAAGACCCGGTCTTGACTACAAAACAACGGCTCTTTTAAGAGCCACCCACTTCGTAAAATGAGTGACTTTAATGTATTTTTCCAAAAGTTTCCTGCAGCTATCGAGCCGCGAAACCCTTTATATGGGTGTACCGTCCGTTACACGTATGACATAACATGAAAATCAATCATGGATAGTCTATTAACATTGTAAATCTGATGGTAAGTCTTCTGTTGCTAAATGCATACTAGGCAATGGACAACTAATGTAACACATTTTATCAGGGAAATTTGCCATGTAAGTGGTGCAAGGCAACATTGTTTAGACAAACACTGAAGATAAAATGAAAGTGGAGCGCCATGGAGCAACTCCGTCAGCTGCCAAGTCCTTGCTACTCTGTAGTGTCCAAATGCATACAGCTTTAATCGCTCACAAATTAATGTAGTTTTAAAATATTGCACATTTTGAGCTACATTAGTTTACTTTAGCTACAATGTAAACTAATTTGGACTTTACAGTGTGTTAGATATAGAGGTGTTCCCAGTTCTTTAGTCCACTCATTTTTCTCCTTCTGTGTTTAGCTAAAAGTCTGCGGGCGTACCATTTAATCACGTATGGTAAATTACCTTTAGGCCAAAGTAATGCAGCCAATTTAATGCTTTCTTACAATAAATGTATATTTCAGAATATTAGTTTCAATCTTTATTTGCATTTATGGTTGTTATGGCTCATAGATTAATGTTTTTCTTCAATTCAATAACTCAAAAATAGGCTAATTATTTTATTTTTATTTTTAAGGGCAAGAAAAGTAGATTTACATTGTTGCTGTTTTGAGCCTCAAACTTCATTAACACAATGTTGGGTGGAGGAAACGTGAAACCATTCTACCAATCATATGTAAAGAATAGCGCAGCAAATTTGCATGAAGTGGGTAAATAAATAGGAGAGGAAGAAGGGTGAGTACATATCGTCTCGCTGAGCTTCCAAACCTACAACGATGCCTGAAACTAACAAACCCGCGCCTAAGAAGGGCTCAAAAAAGGCCGTCACTAAAGCCGCTGGTAAAGGAGGCAAGAAGAGGAGAGCTAAGAGGAGGGAGAGTTACGCCATCTACGTGTACAAGGTGCTGAAGCAGGTTCACCCTGACACCGGCATCTCCTCCAAGGCCATGAGCATCATGAACTCGTTTGTGAACGACATCTTTGAGAGGATCGGCGGTGAGGCCTCCCGCCTGGCGCACTACAATAAGCGCTCCACCATCACCTCCAGGGAGATCCAGACCGCCGTGCGCCTCCTGCTGCCCGGAGAGCTGGCCAAGCACGCCGTGTCTGAGGGCACCAAGGCCGTGACAAAGTACACCAGCTCCAAGTAAAATCCGCGTTGACTGCGGTAATAAACGGCCCTTTTAAGGGCCACCCACAAAGACTAAAGAGCTGTACTTCTACACCCACAAAAATGAAGCGAAAAGGGCATTTCCCAAATCTAAAGCCCAGATAGAAATTTAGACGTCACGTGAACAAGGATTAAAATGCAACAAAAAAAATCAAACATGCAACAAATGATACACGGTAACACAAGGAATAATCTTAGCTCAGTTGTGTAGATCTTAACTTTCAAATCAGGCGTCACACTGGTCTATTAGGCTGTAAACTCTCCAGTCATGAAGGTTAAGGGATTAATTTGTAATTAAAAGAAAGTTAAACAAAAAAAAATCGTAATTTACCAGAAAATCCCCCTCTGACGAATTATCACTTTTTTTCTTACCAGATTGCAATCCATTCACAAACCACACATTTGACAATAATTCTTAACCTGAATGGAATTTTGAGATCTGTATAAATGAGAATGTCTTTATTGAAAGATTGATAAAATATCTTATTACTCAATGTAGTTTCTCAGTCATCCAGGTAGTTAAATAGACTCAAAAAAGGTTCTACAGTTTTCATACCAAATGCCACCTCATAAAATATTTTACCGTCCGAGCACAGCAGTACACTCATAATATCTTTGGGTTTATAAAATTTATATATTTTTTGGAATGTTTTTTCTTTGTATCAAGACGTTCGCTTAGGGGAAGTCCCGCCCACTGCCTGTCTTCACCCAGGTCCGCTAACGCTATATAAATATGCGGCGCAGACGCCCTCAGCCCATCTTGTTCATTATCCACTGAACTGTCAATATGAGCGGAAGAGGCAAAGGCGGGAAAGGACTCGGAAAAGGAGGCGCAAAGCGGCACCGTAAAGTTCTCCGTGATAACATCCAGGGCATCACCAAGCCGGCTATCCGCCGTCTGGCTCGTCGCGGAGGTGTGAAGCGTATCTCAGGTCTGATCTACGAGGAGACCCGTGGTGTCCTAAAGGTTTTTCTGGAGAACGTGATCCGTGACGCCGTCACCTACACCGAGCACGCCAAGAGGAAGACCGTGACCGCCATGGACGTGGTCTACGCTCTCAAGAGACAGGGCCGCACTCTGTACGGCTTTGGAGGATAAATTTATGGTCTACAAATAAAACCAAAAGGCTCTTTTAAGAGCCACCCACCAATTATAAAGACACTTCGTATTTACGTATATGTAATGATAAAAACACACTGGAGGGTTTTTCTCCCCTTATGTGATTTTTTTTTTTTTTTTTTTTTTTTCAACATGCTGTATTGTCTCTACTTTTTTGATTCCTGGGCCGGTCAGTTAGTGAGCCCACCACTGCCATAGATTTGTGTCCAAACACATTTTATTATATTTCAACCTTGACACATGGCCACATGGTTTAATAATAAACAAGAACTGCTAGAACTAAACTTGGATTAAGCTGGGGGGGGGAAACATGCAATTTGGCAGGACTAAATCACATCTAAACCAGGCCAAATCACAGCTTATTAATATTCATTTATAATATTTATATTTTTCATTTATATATATATATATCATTTATATATATATTTTTAGAAAATCTTTATTATATGTGGCCCGCGACCCGCCGTGGGAGCTGAATTTCGGCCCGTGACCCAAAATGAGTTTGACACCCTTGATGTAGAGCCACGCTGACCCCTCACACACCTGTGTTTCCACTGGTGTGACGTGTGTTTGGGATGTGAGTGTGTTACAGAGCAGCGATGGGCTCACACACAACCCCTTTCCTTCATAACCCCTGAGTTCTCCCCCCAGAGTGGACACTAGTGCTACAGCACAGACCCAGACCTGCTGTGTCCTCAGACCCGTGTCCTCAGCTGATGCTTCCTCCTCTGAACCTTAAATGTAAAAGCTCTGAAGACAGGACACAAATACAGGACAGCCAGCCTGAGGAGGAAATGTTTTACAACTGTTATGTTTAATTTGTCTGTGTTTGGATCAGATTGTATTGGAATATTATTTGTGTCGTGAATGAATAAAATTTACATGACACAAATGATTTTTGTTTTGTTGTATTAGTGAGCATACAACAACAACATTAAAACATTTGATTTTACAAAA
The DNA here is from genome assembly GCF_951799975.1 of Gobius niger. Classification (NCBI taxonomy): domain Eukaryota; kingdom Metazoa; phylum Chordata; class Actinopteri; order Gobiiformes; family Gobiidae; genus Gobius; species Gobius niger. Next base: position 32,521,965 of record NC_136862.1, read on the forward strand.
GTCCAAACAAAAAAATATTTACACCAACAACAAAGTTAATATAAATAACATAAAAAAAACATTGCATAGCCTACATTTATACAACAGAACCGAAAAGCAAACAATGTATTAAGTCCCATTTAATTACCCTTCAATCATTTATAAACCCATTAATAAAAAATCTGCAAACCTTTAAGTAAATTTATGATATAGTTTTTACACAAGAAAAAAGTCACACAGAAAAAAGATTGGAAAAGACATTCAAAATGTCTCCAAAAGGCGGGTCATGAGGCTCTCAAAGCCTGAGAGGCTTTAAACTGCTGCATCATCTCCTCATGCCGCTGCTGGGCATGTTCCTGAAAGGAGGCTTCAGACTGCTGCAGGATCTGAGCGATGTCATCCCCTCGCCTCCTCTTCGGTGGTGGAGCCAAAGGTGGACTTTTTGGCCGGCTGACGAGGGCCTCTGGTCTTCGGACTTCCACTCCATCCGCTGTTCCCACCACTGGAAATGCGATGTCATGGTTGTCACCCAACAGCTCGTCCATTTCTTTAAAAAACTGGAATCGCATTCTCTCCTGGCCCGTGCTCGACACGTTGTCCTTTTTTTTTTATAGGACTCGACCAGTGGCCCCACTTCCTCGACACCTTGACTGGATCAAACAATTCATTAAATTGGTTAGTTTATCCGCAATTTCCGTCCACACATTTTTTTTATTCCCTCTGGACTTTTTGAGCCGAGCATTTAGTTCATTTACATTTTTGGGCAGCCCCTCTCCTTCTTCTTCAATATGCTGTCGCATTTGAGCAATAAGGAACAGTGTTTGCTCCTTGGTGAACGCCTCATTTTCAGGGACTGTTGTCGGAGTGGGAGATGGTCCCGGGTCAGGCTCTGTAACACACACACACAATACTATTAGTAAATATTTATACATCTCATAACAGCAGAGTGTGATATCACAGATGCAGAGAGATGAAAAGCTGAGAAGCTTCTGCTATAATTACACACACATAAAATGAAAACATCACCAAAACAAGACAATAATTTGTAGGAGCCTGTTATTTGAAGAGGCGCTGTTGCTCAGATGGGCACATACCTTAAATTCTCTGATTTAGGCCTGGGCCTTTATTTTCTCAAGCGCATTAGAGACAGGCCTTTATTTCTATTTGAGCAAAACGGACAATCAGGAAAATGAAGAAAAACAAGATTTGTGTCCATTTGCACCTAAAATATTAGGTTCATTTATTAACATTTCAAACCCTCTCCCAGCGGCTGGAACATTGACGTCTTTTATTTTGTCGGGACAACAGGAAGTGTTTCGTTGCTGTTAGCGGAACATTGACATCAATGTCACTGCAGGTTTCTGTTTCTCTTTTACCGCAGACTTGGATTATTTGTTGTTATCTTGTGTAAAGGCGAGTTTAGACGGAGCATTTGTGTTTGTGATCGATCATGAGACTGACCCGAGAGAAGACGAGACGCTCGCGCTGATGGGAGGAGTTATTTTGAGGCGTGGGACTGACCTGCACACGGAGCAGCTGGACGTGCTTTGAAGACGCGATGGAGACTTTAGTAAAACCCTGGAGGGTCACACAACATTCCTGTAGTAAGTATTTTATTTACTCCGGCGTCACCTCAGTTAGGCCCGCATAACCATCTCCTTCACAACTCTCTAGCTCACTTCCGGTCCAATCCAGCTCTGTGGTTCTAAAGCGACCGCAGAGTCAGACGCAGGTGAAAAAAGCACGTATGAGGTCCATCTAGTTTAACTGCGAGCCTTCGTCCTAGAACTACATTACCCAGGATGCTCGGGAGTCCCATGATCTACTACAAGGCTTTTGATTGGTGGAGCTTCACGTTCCTACACGTGTTTATTTATTGTAATGTAGACAACATATTATAAACAATGTATTCAAACATAATGCAGGCAGAGAGTGGACGTTTTATCCATATCTAACACTAGTAAGAAAAACGTCAGATGGATCAAAAAAATTTTCCCAACGATCCAATTAAACGAACTACCGATCATTTTTATTCCATTAGCAGATTCAGATTGTTTAATAGTGAAATAATATACAACTTGTGTCTGCAAAGTAAAAGAAAGTCGCCGTGTTTGCTGAAAACCTGGTTGCCTTGACCAGCGGGCGCGATGTCGCAATGGTTCTTGGGATACGGAGTTTCTATAGTCAGGAAGTGAATGATGTCACAGCCTTGTACCTTTGCCTTTTCTTCAACGTGTCGCCTTCTTTTTGGATTGAAATGAAACATTTTATGGTCACGAATTGCTACATCGCTGATTAGCATTTGCGGCGACGTTAAACTCTTCATATTTGAATTTTTGGAAAATCGACGGTCGTGTAGACAGGGATTTTTTGCGGACTGTGGAGCTCTATTCACCTTATTCCGGACGTTCGCGTGGGCGCCGCCATGAATTGTGCCCGCCCCTTTTCTCCTATGTGTTAACATGGGGCTGGAGAAGTCCGCATAAAATCAGTCACTACACGAAAACAAAGCCGTTTTCAGGCCACACAGAGAAATGCTGCAGTGTTGACATGTTGGTGCAAATGAACATCGGACATTTTACACAAATCAATCGACTAAACATCAGATTTGAGCGGAGAATATTTTCCCTCGTTCTCCGTTAAAATGAACGGGCTTCGCGCCCGACCGGAAGTGTCAGGAAAAAGAGGCGCCGAGACGACGCAAAAAGTGGCAAAAGTGGGCGGGGCGGAATAAGGTGAATAGGAAAACCACGATCAGCCATGACCGTGTCTATCTGTTGTTCTCCCTCCCCATGCCTGTGAAATGAATGAAATATGCCCATTAGGAGCTATGACTACTAGGTATTTTAGAGTGTTACTGTGCTTTTAATCAGACCAAGTTGCAGATTGGAGTTTAAGATCCCGTGGTCTCTCCAGGAAGGTTTCGCTGCAGTCTATTATGCAGCGCAGGTTGGGGTGTGCACGTGCAAGGGTTGCTGGCGTCACCTGTCTGATGTGTTCTTTTTCAGTCCAGAATACTAGATTCTTCAGCTCATGTGCCAGGAACCTAACCCATGTGTGCACCACTCGAGAACAAGTGGAATCTGTTGTGTTAAAAATGGCAGCCAGTAACTGATTTTTCAGACCCAGCCTCAACTTCATAAACACCATTACAAACTCTTCCTTAATTGACAATTTCCCTTTTGGTCCAGATTTTGTTGGGGTTTTCTTGTATTTCCTAATCTTACTTGCAACCATTCTTTTTGGGCCATGCCAATAGTTCAAACGACGGACTTTGGGTGTAAGAAATTCCAACATATTATTGAACACTTCACGATTTTGCAAGCCAGTGTGACTCCGTACTTGAGAGTCTGTGTTTACTAAACTATCACACTGGTCATAGTTTTTCTTTGACTTCTGATTAATTGTCAGCATTTTAACCTTTGCTAGTTGTTCAAGTTCAATTTGTTTCTCAGCACATGTTTGACATGCATTGTCCGTGGTAGGCGCATATGTGAGTGATAAGATAAGATAAACCTTTATTGATCTCACAAAGGAGAAATTCACTTGTTACAGTCGGCGTTCAAGAAGATCACTCAGAGTTAATAAAGTGCAGCTGATGCAGAGATTATTGCACATGTTACTTCACAGTCTTATTGCACAGTCTGACAGCAGTGGGGATGAAGGCTTTGCGGTAGCGCTCCGTCCTGCACTGAGGGTGTCTCAGTCTGCCACTGAGAGAGCTGCTCAGCTCTTCTACAGTCCCGTGCAGTGGGTGGGAGGTGTTGTCCATGATGGAGGTGAGCTTGGCTAACACCCTCCTGTCCCTCACCTCCTCCACAGAGTCCAGGGGGCAGCCCAGGACGGAGCTGGCCCTCCTGACCAGCTTGTTCAGTCTGTTCTTGTCCCGCTCTGTGCGGCCCGGGGCCCAGCACACGGCAGCGTAGTGGAGAGCAGAGGCCACCACAGAGTCATAAAAATCTTAGTTGCCTTTGTGTCTGCTTTGGGGTTCACATACCACATACCAACCCTAACACACAAGATTTGATTCTACAGTAAAAAACAGAATATATCGAATCTATACCTCCTCTAATGTAAAAAATATCATCCTGTAAAACTATATTAAATGATTTTTCACCTAATAGTATCCTCAATCATTCATATCGGTGAAATTGAACAAAAAGGTTACTGGAAACTCAATACCCAGTGCCTAAAAAACACAGAGTTTATCTCTGAACTAAAACAAGAAATATCACTTAAAATTGACCTAAGAGTTCTAACAAAATCAAATACGGAGCTATGGGAACTTCTAAAACTGAGAATAACCAAATATTTCAAATTCAAATGTAAAGAAATTAATAACAAAAAAAATCAAACATACGATAACCTAATCCAAGAATATACACTGCTCACAAAAACTTAGGGCACACTCAAAAAACACAATGTAACTCCAAGTCAGTCAAATTTCTGGGATATCAGACTGTCCAGTTAGGAAGCCACGCTTATTGTGAATCAGTTTCACTTGGTGTTGTGGAAATGAAACAGACAACAGGTGGAAATGAGCGGCAATTAGCAAGATCAGTCCAAAAGAGGAATGGTTTTGCAGGTGGTGACCACAGACCATTTCCCTGTCTTCATCCTTTGTACCGTATTTTTGGAACACTTTTGCATTTGTCCAGTGTTCTCACCACTAGAGGCATCATGAGGAGCATCTACAACCCACAGAAGCTGCTCAGGGAGTGATGCTCATCCAAAATGACATGTCCAGTCGTGCTGTGGCAAGAAGGTTTGCTGTGTCTCCCAGCGCAGTGTCCAGAGCATGGAGGAGATACCAGGAGACAGTCCCGGCGTCAAGAGGGGCATACATTCCCGCCCCCTCAGTCAAAATGTGTTTTCATTTTATTATATATTGTTTTCAGTCTATGATGTGTTCAAAACAACCTAAAACTCAGGAGAAACTTCACTGACTAATGAACTGTTTTGGAAATCGCCCTGTGAGGCGACTTCTGTTGTGATATTGGGCTATACAAAACCATTAAACTTGAAACTTGAAACTTGAAATTCAAATTCAGAGTTTCTAGTGGTCCTTGAACCCATCGCGCAACTGCTTACAAGGTCATCAGTGCATCATCCCGCCATAAGGAGTAGCCAGTAGCTATCTTTAAAATGGACATCCGTAAATGGCTGAAAAAGCCAATGACTACGCCGTCGGCGTCCATGCAGCCTGGCAGCAGCAACAGGAGAACGGGAGAGGCCGAGGAGCACCTGCCGAGGCCAAACTGGGAGAAGGAGCCGTGCATTCAACCGCACATGGAGGAGAGTGACCTGCCCGCCTGCCCACCTGCGCCCACCGCCTCTGAGCCGGGTTCACCGGGGGCGGAGAGGCCGCCATCGCACTCGCAGCAGCAGTCTCGTTTACCGGAGGACCTCGGAGTTGATAAGCCAGTTCAAATTCGTCTCCAGCAGTTTCCAAAGAAACAACAGCATAATGATGACTGTAAACGGTCGTTTTCGGCTAATTGGTACAATGAGAAAGACTGGCTTGAATATTCTCAGCAAGCGGACGCTGCTTTTTGTTTTCCTTGCAGGAAATTTGGAGGGAGCGACTCTGTTTTCACAAGAACTGGATATACTAATTGGAAGCACGCTAACGATAAGGCAAAGGGATTTAGCAGGCATAGTAACAGCAAAGAGCACCTAGCGTGCATGGCTAGCTGGAAAGAGAAGCAAATGCGATGCAACACAGGCAGTGAAATTTCAACTATGGTTAACTCTGATCAGCTTGCGCGAAACCGCCTTTATGTGTCTGCAATTGTGGACATAATTGAATTTCTCGTCTCAAACGAACTGCCACTACGGGGTGACGTGGATTCAGTCAATAGCAGAGATGAAGCGGGCAGCGGACTTTTTCTCTCACTGTTTGATTATACACTGAGGCAAAACCAAGAGCTAGCAAAGGCTTTCAGTACAATTCCAAAAAACGCAACTTACACATCACATGATATTCAAAATCACATCATTGAACTAATGAGCACGATCGTAACGAGCAAATTGTTAAAGATGTTGGGGATTCATGGTTTACACTTAAGGTGGACGGAACTAAAGACCCGACAGGCAGTGAAAATGTATCTATAGTTGTGCGTTATGTGGACAAGGACTTTAAAGTGCAGGAGAGGCTGTTATCAATGCAGACAACAGACAAGTGTGATGCCCAGTCGCTCACTAATGTTGTGCTCAATGAACTGTCAAATGCTGGTCTTGACGCAAATAAAATTCTTAGTCAGTGTTATGACGGAGCCAGCGTCATGTCTGGAAGAGAGGGAGGCATGCAGAAGCTTATTCAAAATAAGTTAAACAGAGAAGTGCCATACATTCATTGTTTCAACCACCAATTGCATTTGGTGATCGTTCATGCCATTTCCTCAGAGAGTGCAGTTGGAGATTTTTTTGACGTGTGTAATTCCCTTTATAAATTTGTGAAAAAGCCCACTGTAGCAGCGCAATACAGAGGAGAAAAGCTTAAAAGGCTGTTAGAACAGCGATGGACTGGACATCTTGACACAGTGTCTGTGGTGCTGAAGTCACACACCACACTGGTGGACTTCCTGAAAGAAATGGGATCCACAGGAGCAGGCGCTGATGTGAAAATTGAAGCTGTTGGACTTCATAAGGCCATCACAGAACGGAGCTTCAAATTTCTCGCCTGTGTGATGCATAAAATATTGGGGCTAATGGACCCAGCCAATGGGCTATATGCACAGTTTCCCCACGTGACGTCTTCCTGGACAGTCAGCCAGACGCAGCACTTCCTGTCGCTGGTCGTTTACGTTCACAATTAGCAGATTCCCACACAAAAATAGCGATAGCTCAGGATCTGGTTAAGGACAACGAGTTACTGATGGACAGTCACAGCAACGTATTACAAACATCATGTTCGCTGTGAATCCAGCCCCAAAGGAAACGCCAGCTGTCGTAAGGGGCGGAGCTATTATCTTAGAGCTAAAGGCTAGTGTTGAAAAATGATAATATAACATGTAAACAAGTAAATATTATTTAAACTACTAACAGGACGATTCTTTTTTGCGCAGGCTCGTTCAAAACCTTGCGCTAGTTTTATTTTTTATTTTGTTAGCCGCGTTAGCTTCAAGACAAAAACATCCACCGTTATGAACACGGAGTTTCCTCCAGTGAAGTCGTTGCGTCTCACGTAATATTTTTTAACCTGCTCCAGCCACATCCGAACTTTTACTCGCTGTCCTTTACCAAATCTTGAGCTATTGCTTCATTTCTGTGGGACCTGCTAATTTTTAATGGGAAGAGATGACAGACAGGAAGGACAGCCTCTGGCTGACTGTCCAGGCGGAAATCACGTGGGGTCACTGTGCATATAGCCAATCGGATCCTGCAGGCCGAAGAAACTGATCTAATTACTGCAGTCCGGCTCGTTCAAAGTGCATCCTCTTGCATCAAAGATTTACGCTCAAATGAGGAATTTGTGAAATTGTGGACTGACAGTGCGGCTGCGGCAGGTGAAGGCGCGCCTGCTCCTCCAAAACGACCGCGCCACACCACCAGGAGTCTTCAGGACTATGTAGTAAGTGAACGCCTTGGGCAGCGCGAAACAGACATTCAACAGGAGTGCAAGCGGCTGTTTTTTGGCGTAATCGACTCTATTCTGTGTGAAATGGCTGCGCGTTTCAGTGAGCGTAATGGGAAATACATGACAGCTTTGAACGCTTTGGATCCCGTCAGTGAGAAGTTCCTGGAGGCCGACAAAGTGAAACCACTACTGGATTTAACAAACACAGAAATGATTGAGGGACAGTTCACAGTTGCACGGGACTTTTTGAAAAACAGGCGCACAGGCCAGGACGAGGAGAAAGTGACTCTGAGCCAACTTGTTGCAAAGGAATACATGGTGTTGAGTGCCATGCCAGCGGTAATGACAGCGTTCAAACACGCACTAACATTCGGAGCATCAACTGCTATGTGCGAAAACTCATTCTCCACGTTGAAGAACGTATTTACTGAGCACAGACGCAGCATGTTGCATAGACGGAAAGCCCATCTCATCCAGCTGGCCTTTGAGAATGACCTCAGTCGGAAATTCAAACATGAATGGAAGGAGATGCTGTTAAGGAGGTTCCACTCATCAGGAAAGAGGAGACTACAACTCTACTGAAGGTAAGAGCTGGTTATTTTATCATCTGTACTGTTGATGCTACTGTTTGTGTTACCAATGTGGTTATATATCATACGCTGTTGGACATCACGTGTTTGATCTGCGGAGTCTGTTTTTGTGTTGCTCTGGGTTACCTGGCTTGTGTATTGCTTCTGATTGGCTAGTGCGATTAATCAATTTTTCGTCTGTTTCTCAATGGTCGGGTTAGAATGAGCGTTGTGTTAAAGCAGGTATCTTTACTTGTGGCAGTGTGCTATTGTAGCTTGTTATCACGTTTCTATGTGGCTTATATTAAACACTTAGGCTGCATAAGTTTTCTCATACTATGCATGCATACACGTCATCGCCCCCCCTCGGTTTTCAGCTGCCCCCCCTTCTGTACAGAGCTGGCGCCGGGACTGCCAGGAGACAGGCCAGTACACCAGGAGACCTGGGGGGGGCGACCGAGGTCAACAACCCAGCAGCAGGACCGCTATCTGCTCATTTGTGCACGGAGAAACAGGAGAAGCACTGCCCGAGCCCTACAAAATTACCTCCAGAGGGCCACAAATGTGCATGTTGGTCCTCAAACGGTCACAAACCGACTCCATGAGGGTGTCGGTTTGGTGGTGGGTCAGTGATGGTCTGGGGAGGCATTTCATTGGAGGGACGCACAGCCCTCCATGTGCGAGCCAGAGGTTCCCTGACTGGCATTGGGGACCGGGATGAGATCCTCAGACCTATTGTAAGACCATATGCTGGTGCTGTGGGCCCTGGGTTCCTTCTGATGCCTGATAATGCCAGGCCACATGTGGCAAGAGTGTGTCAGCAGTTCCTGCATGATGAAGGTATTGATGTTCTGGACTGGCCTGCCCATTCCCCAGACTTAAATCCAATAGAGCACATCTGGGACATCATGTCTCGGTCCATCCATCAACGCCACGTGGCACCACAGACTGTCCAGGAGCTGACTGATGCTCTAATCCAGGTCTGGGAGGAGATCCCTCAGGAGGACATCCGTGGTCTCATCAGGAGCAGGCCCAGGCGTTGTAGGGAGTGCATTCAGGCACGTGGAGGCCACACACACCACTGAGGATGATACAGACTCGTTTGGAGGAATTTCTACAGAATCTGGATCAACCAGTGACCTGATTTGTCACTTTGATTTTGACTATAATTTTGGATCCAGACCTCCAGGAGCTGAGAATTTGATTTCCATTTATCATTCTATGTTATTTTGTTCTCACCACATTGCCCTACACTATGAATAAAGATTTTCATCCGGAAAATCGAATTGATTGACATCTAGGATGTGTTTTTTGAGTGTGCCCTAAGTTTTTGTGAGCAGTGTATAACACTGAAACAACAGAAGGATAGATCTTCTGCACAAGAAGCTGAAATGAAAAATATTAAGACTCAAATTAATAATATAAACTGAAATCTTGTTTAATGTATTTAAAAGTGCCCAAATGGAAAATACAGTTGGCGTGGCCCAAGCTTTGAAATCAAACAAAGATAAATTACAAAATAAAATGATAGAAGTCATTAAAGACTTCAAAGGAAACTTAATCACAGATGAAAAAGAAAAAACATTAAAGACCTCTGTGCAAAGGCATATGAAAACATTCCCATTGATACAAACTGTGTAAACTCCTTGTTAAGTAAGATCTCTCCTCCGTCACATCTGGATTTCTCCGCTCTTTTAGGGAAAATTACTAAAGACGAAGTTACAAATGCCATCAAACAATTAAACACTGACAAAAGCCCTGGTCCTGATGGCCTGGCTACAGAATTCTATCAACTATAAATGATCTTCTCCAATTATTAACCGACTCCTTTGGGACTCCTTTTACCAGGGAGTAATGAGTTTGCTCTTTAAGAAAGGTCCTCGTGATGATATAAACAATTTTAGACATTTAACAATAATGAATACAGATTACAAAATATTTGCCAAAGTAATTATGAATTGGATGAATGATGAATTGGAAGAAATTATAGAACATGAACAAACTTGTGCAATCAAGAGCCGCTTAATGTGGGACAATCTGTGCACTTTAAGGGAACTCATTCACGAAAAAAAAGAGAATCAAAACTTTTATGTTGTCGGTCTGGACCAAAAAATAAGCATTTGTTTACATCTCTAGAGATTACCTGTGGTCCGTTCTCTCCAGATATGGGTTCCCTGATGATTTCATAAAAATGATCAAATGTTTATATTTAAAGTCAGATGTTCGCATCAATGTTAACGGTGTTTTAACAGAATCTTTCCCCGTTAACCGTGGCGTAAAACAAGGCTGTCCACTAAGTGCAGCTCTCTATGTGTTGGCCATGAATCCACTTATCTTCACCATAAACAAGAACACAAATATTACTGGTGCGCACGTTGGCACATCGCTGAAAGTCAAGGCATGAGCCTATGCTGATGACGTCACAGTCATAAGCAAAAAACAATTTCAACTAAATAAACTTAACAACATTCTAAAGCTATACGAAGACGCCTCTGGAGCTGTTTTAAACCAGCACAAATCCGAGGCGGTTTGGATTGGTGACGAGGAAAAAAAACACCAATAGATCTTAAAACCAAGCCTGACATAAAAGTCTAATTATATCTAATTATTATTGAAAACAACTGGGAATCTAAACCGGAAGAAATTAAAACTGAATTAAATAAATGGGAAAACAAAAAAACAAGCTATCAGTTAAGAATCAATATAATTAAACGGTTTGTCCTCTCAAAATTAACATTTCTTGCCACGGTCCTCCCACCCCCCAAAAAATGTGAAACCAAAATTTGTGTGAATTTCTCTATATTCTCATCAAAAATCTGCTCAAAGCAGAGTTTACATCTTAATTCATGAACTTTTATCAAAATATTGAATGTTCAGTGCAGTTTGACAGTGAAAGTAACGTACAGTAGAGCAGAATGTGTTTGGAAAAACAAAGCTGTAAAAGTTACACAGACAACTGATATTCTATAAACACCAAAAAAAATGCACATTTATTTATACAAAATCATCTTTTTTGATCATGATCTCTCCTAAAACTGCTCAGACACTGATATGCATCAGATTTTATGATCTGTGATAAAGTTTTGAGTGTTTACAGCGTTTTGTCTCTGCAGGTGAACAGTAGAGCAGCTCATGTTTGGTTCAGGTGACGTTTATAAACACTCAAACTAAACTGTACCAAATACAGCTTCAGCTCCAACACAGGGACAACACATCACAGTGAACATGTTCCTGGACCTTTAGAACAAATACAAACACAATTCAAACACAGACACATCGTCCAACACAGACGTTCCTCCATCACAGCTCAGTTTGAAAAACAAACGTCCAAAAGAGAATCTCTCAGGTCAGTCCCGACCCACAGTCCACATCTGCACCAGCTGCTCTTAGAAACATTACATATTTCCACATTCTGAGGTTGTATTTGACACAGTAAGTCCGAGAGTCCACACAGGTTTACATGAACATAACACAGGCTGTTCACCTGCAGAGACAAAAGGTGATGATTTTGTATAAATAAATGTGCATCTGTTTGGTCCCCTAATTTTGTCCCTAATTTTGAATATTTCCACTTGGAAACTGAGCAGATAGTCCGAGTTATCCTCAGAATTAGATTTTTGATATTTTCTGACTGTTGTTTATAAATATAAAATATTGCACATTTTGAAAGCTACATTAGTTTACTTTAGCTACAATGTAAACTAATTTGGACTTTACAGTGTGTTAGATATAGAGGTGTTCCCAGTTCTTTAGTCCACTTATTTTTCTCCTTCTGTGTTTAGCTAAAAGTCTGCGGACGTACCATATAATCACGTATGGTAAATTACCTTTAGGCCAAAGTAATGCAGCCAATTTAATGCTTTCTTACAATAAATGTATATTTCAGAATATTAGTTTAAATCTGTATTTGCATTTATGGTTGTTATGGCTCAGAGATTAATGTTTTGCTTCAATTCAATAACTCAAAAATAGGCTAATTATTTTTTGTTTATTTTTAAGGGGGAATTGTCAAGAAAAGTAGATTTACATCGTAGCTGTTTTGAGCCTCAAACTTCATTAACACAATGTAGGAAACGTGAAACCATTCTACCAATCATATGTGAAGAATAGCGCAGCAAATTTGCATGAAGTGGGTAAATAAATAGGAGAGGAAGAAGTGTGAGTACATATCGTCTCGCTGAGCTTCGAAAACTACAACCATGCCTGAACCTAACAAACCCGCGCCTAAGAAGGGCTCAAAAAAGGCCGTCACTAAGGCCGCTGGTAAAGGAGGCAAGAAGAGGAGAGCTAAGAGGAGGGAGAGTTACGCCATCTACGTGTACAAGGTGCTGAAGCAGGTTCACCCTGACACCGGCATCTCCTCCAAGGCTATGAGCATCATGAACTCGTTTGTGAACGACATCTTTGAGAGGATCGGCGGTGAGGCCTCCCGCCTGGCGCATTACAACAAGCGCTCCACCATCACCTCCAGGGAGATCCAGACCGCCGTGCGCCTCCTGCTGCCCGGAGAGCTGGCCAAGCACGCCGTGTCTGAGGGCACCAAGGCTGTGACAAAGTACACCAGCTCCAAGTAAACCGCGTTGACTGCGGTAATAAACGGCCCTTTTAAGGGCCACCCACAAAGACTAAAGAGCTGTACTTCTACACCCACAAAAATGAAGCGAAAGGGGCATTTCCCAAATCTAAAGCCTAGATACGAAAATTAGACGTCACGTGAACAAGATTAAAACGCAACAAAAAAGTCAAACATGCAACAAATGATACACGGTAACACAAGGAATAATCTTAGCTCAGTTGTGTAGATCTTAACTTTCAAATCAGGCGTCACACTGGTCTAATAGGCTGTAAACTCTCCAGTCATGAAGGTTAAGGGGTTAATTTGTAATTAAAAGAAAGTTAAACAAAAAATATCTTAATTTACCAGAAAATCCCCCTCTGGCGCATTATCACATTTTTTTTCTTACCAGATTGCAAACCATTCACAAACCACACATTTGACAATAATTCTCAACCTGAATGGAATTTTGAGATCTGTATAAATGAGAATGTCTTTATTGAAAGATTGATAAAATATGTTATAACTCAAACAATGTAGTTTCTCAGTCATCCAGGTAGTTAAATAGACTCAAAAAAGGTTCTACAGTTTTCGTACCAAATGCCACCTCATAAAATATTTAACCTTCCGAGCACAGCAGTACACTCATAATATCATTGGGTTTATAAAACTTATATATTTTTATGAATGTTTTTGCTTTGTATCAAGACGTTCACTTAGGGGAAGTCCCGCCCACTGCCTGTCTTCACCCAGGTCCGCTAACGCTAAATAAATATGCGGAGCAGACGCCTCAAGTTCATCTTGTTCATTAACCACAGAACAGTCATTATGAGTGGAAGAGGCAAAGGCGGGAAAGGACTCGGAAAAGGAGGCGCCAAGCGTCACCGTAAAGTTCTCCGTGATAATATCCAGGGCATCACCAAGCCCGCTATCCGCCGTCTGGCTCGTCGCGGCGGTGTAAAGCGTATCTCAGGTCTGATCTACGAGGAGACCCGCGGTGTTCTCAAGGTGTTCCTTGAGAATGTGATCCGTGACGCCGTCACCTACACCGAGCACGCCAAGAGGAAGACCGTGACCGCCATGGACGTGGTGTACGCCCTGAAGAGACAGGGCCGCACTCTGTACGGCTTTGGAGGATAAATTTATGGTCTACAAATGAAACAAAGGCTCTTTTAAGAGCCACCCACACGTTATAAAGACAGTTCTTTTACGCATTGATGAAATATGTCATTGAAAACACACCGTGTGTATTTCCCCTTACGTCTTTTCCAACACGTCTTTACATTTTTCCAACATGTATTGTCTTGCTCTTCTTTTTTTGGCCAGTCAGTATTCATGTGTCGGTCGCGAACGATCCTGCTCTTTTGAACGAGTCTTTACAGTGAACTATATGAACGGGTTCGCGGAGGTGAACTCTTTTTTGTATTTGTACATGCTTATTTTGCTAAACAAAAGTCACTGCTGGAGTGGGGCAGAGGGACAGTTATTGTAAATGCGAGACCGCGGGACGTGAGCGCTGAATGAGAGCAATAGAAGCGCTTCTATTGCTCTCATTCATGTAAACTTTCCTCGCTTAATCAGGTCGTGTTATTGTTTTTTGTGATAAAAACTCCATAGAGGGAAAGATCGATGTTGTATTGTTAGAAATAGTGACATTTTCGTTAAAATCACTAAATCACATCTAAACCAGGCCAAAGGCCTAATACAGAATAATGCAGTTACAAAAGAGGTCCGAAAAATTCTGTAAACCTCATCTGAGCCATACCTGTACCTTTCTTTTTTTAAAATTCCTTTATTTAACATTGAACAATTTTACATAATATTTTCATAACTGACAAGAACAAATAAAGTGCATTTCATTCATATACAAAAGTTACAATACAGTTTACAATTTTAAAATGTCTCAGGTAAGTTGTTTCGTAATGTCCAGTGATCGTCTTTTGAGTTCTGTGGAAATTTGTTTGCAAACTGTTGAACTGTCTATAAAAGTCTGTGTCGTGGTTAGTTTTGATCGTGTTTTCCATATTTTTATTGCACTATAGCGATGACCTGTTGGAAAAGTTGAGTTTTATTTGAAGTGAAGTTTTCTTGAAAAAGTCCATAGATGACACACTCCAAAAAGTCATTCTTTGCTCTTGTAAAAGATAATAAATGCAAAATGTTAACTATTAAAAAAAAAAAAAAGAACAGCATTTTATTTATGTGACAGAAGTAAAGTGTATGTGAATGTGTATTTTTCGGACAAGGCTTAATAAAACATATAAACTTGAATTGAATTAATCCCTTAAGAAGACTCCAACTATTTTCTCCAGAAGCAAAGTCTATGTGAATGTGTATTTTTCAGACAAAGTTCAACCATCCATCCATCCATTTTCTTCCGCTTTATCCGGGGCCGGGTCGTGGGGGCAGCAGTCTCAGCAGAGATGCCCAAACTTCCCGATCCACACACACCTCCTCCAGCTGTTCTGGGGGGACCCCGAGGCGACACCAGGCCAGCTCGGAGACATAGTCCCACCACCGTGTCCTGGGCCTTCCACGAGGCACAAAGTTCAACAAAATATATAAACTTTAATTGAATGAATCCCTTCAGTAGACTCCAACCATTATCTCTAGAAGTAAAGTCTATTTGAATGCGTATTTTTCAGACAAATTTCAATAAAACATATAAACTTTAATTGAAATAATCCCTTAAAAAGACTCCAAACATTATCTCTAGAAGTAAAGTCTATGTGAATGTGTATTTTTCAGATAAAGTTCACTAAAACATATAACATCTCCAGGACGATAGGGGGCAGCAGCGAGTTACACACTGCACCCCTTCATGTAGAGTAAGGAATTCAAAAATGTGAGCCCATTTTCAACTGTCAGGTAAGTTTTTTCTTTACTGTTTTTTATCATATAATTCAGTAGCAAGAAAATATGTACATGTTCTGGTAATTGACGACTCTGTGTTGCTGCTGTGACTGGAAAGTGAGTGTTGAGAGATTTGAGAGATGATTTAGCTAAATGTCAAGGCTTCACCAGGCTGATAATGTTTTGTTAAGATGAACGTCAGAGGTTTGTATAAATGTTTAAAGTGATGATTGTGGCGCAATCTCAACATTTAGCCTTAGATACTTTTGACTTCTGCCATGTTTGAATAAATCAAACTTGGGGAGTTAGAGAAATGGTGACAACAGTAAGAGGCGAGACAAGCTGGCACCAAACAGGCATCATGCCCAGACACATGTCCCAGCGACATCTTTATTTAAGCGCCCATTTTACTCATTGCTTGGGTAATTTTTACTTGGGCAATGTGGTTAAAAACACGTTGGATTATATGTGTATGTGTGATGAATGAATGAATTTATTTTTGCTTTTAAAGGAGGCCCAGTTTCCCCCAGCTCTGCTCCAGGCCTGACCTCAGCACCCTGTTATCCACACACGAGCACAGGGCAGAGAGGACCAGGACTGGAGCCTAAACGGAGCGACAGGTGCAGAAAACAGTTTAGAGATGTTTGTTTCTACCTAAGTTTACTTTGATTTCCTTGTTGTTAATAAGTCACATGCTTTAGCAGAGAGCTAGCGTAAAGCTGACCGTTTTAAGGGAGTTATAACCCGTGCTCCCCTCAGCAGCGGCATCACTTTAATATTTTAGTTAGGTTCCTTTGTTTTAGCCAATAAGTAGTTATATAGCCAATGTTAGGGTTAATTACAATATGTTTTAGTGAATCCAGAAGTGTGCAGCACATTTAAAACCAGGATTTATGACAAAACCATGTTGAAGACAGAACATTTTAACATGTGAGAATAGTGGGGTTGGTCTCCCTTTTTAGCCAATTTGATCAGTCTAATGTCCCTTTTGTGATGGTTATTCTCAGCATGTGTTTGTGAAGGCTTTGCCATCCAGGACTTTCATTGCAGTAGATCTATTGAATATTGTCTTTCAGGTTAGGTATGTTGAGTTTACTGTTTTTATTGGGTTCTTATTTTCAGTACTGATCCAAGTTGTGGGTCAGGAGGATTTAGAAGCTAAGCATGATGTTGTGGATGTTGTGGCTAACAAAAATGCTAAGAAAAATACTAAAGCAAAGTAGTTCTTAGAGCCTTTATTAGCACTAGATGACAACGTGAAGACAATCGCAGAGAGTCTGCAGGTTTAACAAAGCAGCTAGCTTATATACCACAGAAGCTGCCTTATTTGGTCTAAAACAGATCATTCTAACCAGGACACCAAAATAGATGTCCTTAAACAGAGGCCATGCAAGTGGACAACTGCAATCTAACTTTATTTCATGGTCACTAAGGTCAGCAGGAGAAGGCCAACTTAGGTCAACAGGAGGTCACAGGAGATAGCAAAGAAACACCTGTTATTTCACTTTAAGCTAAGAACATATTATATTTAGAAAACTGCAAACAAGAAAACACATATTTCCACAATGTGCAGGTGTCCCTTGAACCACAGTATGCCCACACTTGGGCTAATGTATCATTTAGATTTAGTCATGTCATTAAAGCCATGTTTGCTTGCAGAGTAGTGCTAGCAGTGAAACCTGGAGAGACTGTGTCATCAAAGATGGACCAACCTGAATGAGGACGCCACTTCGCTTGTTAAAGAGTATTTGGTAAGTAGCTTTGTCAGACCTATCATAGCTTAGCCGTCTTGTCTTTTTTTGGATGCAGACTCATCTTATATTGAGACTCAGAATCACAGAGCCTAGAGATGGGTATCGAAGTCTGGTATCATTGCGACACCTTTGCCTTGTCTGACTAGATACAAGCTGTGTCTGACCATGTGGAAACAATGACTGTGGTTCTTTTTCATTTTTCTAGCACCAATGAGATTATTTATTAAGACATTTAGCTAAATGGCAAATGCTAAATGGGAAATGGCGTATCTACCATTTGAAATGGTATTTATTACAATTTAACTTTAACTCCACTTTACAACTCATGAAACGCTTGGTAAATATCCCCTTGTTCATTGAGGCTAGAGGTTTGCAACATTTTGGATTCAAGCAGCCCATTCTTTACAAAATGTCTGTAATATAAACCAGAATGACATTACGTCTAACTGAGGACTGATTCCAGATTAGACCAGGAGGAAACTTTTCCTGATTACTTTAATGGATCACTTCTTACACAAGAGAGGCACAAGAGCATGATTAGATGATATGGTGGTTCTTAACCATTGGTTGCAGTTGCCTGTTTTTAGGCAAATATCTCCACACTGTGAAGAAAAGGGACACACTTGTGAAGCCTAAACTTTAATATTGTTGTAATATGGGTGAATCCAATATACCTATCTCTTGTTGTAGTAGTGAACCTAGTCTATTAATTTGTACTAATTACATTTTTATTTTCAAGTGAAATAGAGCTATAAAATTGAACTCATTAATTTAAATTATTATTCTTTTTTTTTGCTTTTGATTTCGATTTTAAAAGAAATATTAAGTATCATCGGGTCCATAATAGACCCTCACTGAATTTCATTGAGTCCTGAAGAAATAAAGGTTAATTAAAAAAAATGCGATGTGAAATGTGAAAAAAAGACAGATAAGTCTTATTACTAATTGAACTAATTGAATCAGTGCTGGTGAACTGTAAGCTTAAGGCTACACGATTATATGTCATTCACACCTGGCTCTCAGAAGTAATCTTATTGTTTAAAATAATATCATCAATTTTCCTAACCTCTTTTTCCATTACATTTAGGACACCGATGCTGGAAGTGAAAACAACATGGCACCGACCATGATGGCAGTTTATGATTCTACAAGAGATGAAGATGATGATCCAGAGGAAGTTTGTGTGATGGACATTTAACAGATTAAGCTGTTCCCAGAAGATGGAGAAAATTTGTTTTGGCTCGGAGGGAGGTGCGCAGGAGGAAGAGGAAGCAGGAGGTGGAGCTGACCAGTGAAGGACACCACGCTCTGAAACAGGGACAAACCCAGGAGGTGCTGCACCGTTTCAGAGGAGACTAAAGGTAGCCAGGTTTCATTCGGGTGATATGGTTTCCCCGACCTCTGGGTCAGGTCGGCCCACAGTGGCTGCACGGCTCAGTCGCATCGCTTTAGGACTAACACCTGAACTATACCTGAATTATTTTGTTGTACGCTTGTACAATGACAAATGAAGCACTTGCTTACTTACCTACTTAAACTTTACACAGTTATTGAACTTTACTCCATGGTGGTATGTTCCCTCTTCAAAATCAGAACTGCAGTAGTATCTCACTTCATTCATACAGTATCCCGGGTTCTTATGCTGTATTCATGTTTGGCTTTATTCCAAATCTAAATGGGTCTTTTTGCCTTGCATTGTTGCTGTTTTTGTTATGTTTTTCAATTTGCTGTCTGTATCTCAAACGCTGGACTTTTGTTGTTAATTTATAAAATATATATATTATATCACATAGTTGTTTGTTTTCCTAGCATAAATGTTGAATATTTACAGCTTAAGCTAAAGTCGGGAAGTTCTTTTTAACCCGAGTTCCTCAGTTGAGCAAGTTTGAAAACGTTTTCCCAGTTCCAGAGGATCACCTGAAAGTTAAAATTTTACACAATTTTGTAATTTCTTCCATTATAGTATAGAATTACATGTAACACTTACATAAACTTTAACTAAAAATAATGAATCAATACTACTGTTTATGTGAATATTCCCTTAAAGGTTAACTTTTTATATCACATAGATTTATAAAGATTAAGTTATTTGAAAACGTAGAGTTTAAGTGAACCTTTACTTGAGAAACATGATGTTTATGTGATTTAACTGGCTAAAGTGTACTTATAGAAAGTCTTTAAGTTTTATTGCATCATTTAGATGGCATGTATGTAATAAATTCACATGGAAAATCTGCACCCGATTCAATCACGTAAAGTCTGTCTTTTTGTGTCAATTATTTTTTGGAGTGCAGAGTTGTAATTAATTGTGAAAAATGAGTCCGATGTTGTGTAGTTGAGTCCAGATTTCTTGAGTTCTATAACAGTCTAAAAACAGATGTTCTTGTGTTTCGTCCGCTCCACAGTTGGGCATGGGGCATGTTTTTGTTTTTACATAGCAGCTTCAGGAGACAATGGCCGGCACAGTCTGTGAAGGCACATGAGCCACCGAGTGTCTCTAATCGTTTCATTCATTTTTTTACAGGTTATTTGTTTTATTACAAATTTCGAGTCTATTAAATTAAATTTTTTAAAAAGCATCACTCCACCATATACCGTGTCGCACATTTGGTTATACAGCGTTTTTAGATTTAAGCCATTCCAGTCAAGTTTATGCTTTTCTTTAACATCACATACAGAAGTTTATATTGTGGGCCTTGTCGCGCTCTCCCTGATCTTTTTTTCCAAAATGTTAGGTCTCCTACCCAAGGGGCTCCTCGGGAGATCGCTAAGGACATATTTTTAATAAACAAGCATGTTAATTTAATTTCTAAGTTTACAGCGCCAGAGAGCTAACCCTCCCAAGTTTTTATGTTTAAACAAAATGTCTCTCTTTGTAACTTCCCTTGTTGTGCCTCAAATAAAGTTCACATATAGTTTGTGTATTTTAGTTACACTTTTTCGGGGGTGGGAGGACCGTGGCAAGAAATGTTCATTTTGAGAGGACAAACCGTTTAATTATATTGATTCTTAACTGATAGTTTGAAATCTAATTTCTTCCGGTTTAGATTCCCAGTTGTTTTCAATAATAATTAGATATAATTAGACCAAGCACTTTTATGTCAGGCTTGGTTTTAAGATCTATTGGTGTTTTTTTTCCTCGTCACCAATCCAAACCGCCTCGGATTTGTGCTGGTTTAAAACAGCTCCAGAGGCGTCTTCGTATAGCTTTAGAATGTTGTTAAGTTTATTTAATTGAAATTGATTTTTGCTAATGACTGTGACGTCATCAGCATAGGCTCATGCCTTGACTTTCAGCGACGTGCTAACGTGCGCACCAGTAATATTTGTGTTCTTGTTTATGGTGAAGATAAGTGGGTTTATGGCCAACACATAGAGAGCTGCACTTAGTGGACAGCCTTGTTTTACGCCACGGTTAACGGGAAAAGATTCTGTTACAACACCGTTAACATTGATGCGAACATCTGACTTTAAATATAAACATTTGATCATTTTTATAAAATCATCAGGGAACCCATATCTGGAGAGAACGGACCACAGGTAATCTCTAGAGATGTAAACAAATGCTTATTTTTTCCAGACCTGAGAGTATTTGCAGAGTGCAGTGTCTCATCAATAAAACTTTTGGAAAAACACTTTAAGAACGTAAAGAAGAGCCTTTAGACGCTGATTGTGATATTTGCCAGTGCCATTCACGGAGCTCAAACATCCTGAAACTACAGAATAAGCTTTTAATCACTCAGATATTGTTTCTTGAGTTCGCTGTGCGTGCAGTCGGGGTTTGGGGACGAGGCAGCGGTTCACTTTGGGCGTGAATGAGGAGCAGAGGTGGTGAGAGGCTTTACTCAAAGCCTATGGTTTAATTCTTATAAGTTTATTACCAATCAGTTCTGAATAAAAAGGTGATGATTAAATAAAGAAGAAAGCTCAGCGGTTTAAAATGTGCACAAAGCTTCATTTACTCAGTGTGACCTCCCCTCGCTACTTCCCCTCGCCTCTCCTCGTGTCTGTGCAGCATTTCTGAAAAGTGAGGACTGAGTACGACAGGTACAAACCTAGTGTGGTGGTGCGTAATGTTTCACGTTCAGTTTGATTTCTATAAATACCACCTTTGGCGCAGAACAGTTCGTACGGAAGGTTTTGGCCTCCTTTTGTCTGTACGTGAGCTTTATAAATGAGACCCCAGGGCTTTTGCCAGTGTTTAATTGTTTGATGGCATTTGCAACTTCGTCTTTGGTAATTTTCCCTAAAAGAGCGGAGGGAGAGATCTCACTTAATAAGGAGTTTGCACGGTAATAGGGATGTTTTCATATGCCTTTGCACAGAGGCCTTTCAATGTTTTTTCTTTTTCATCTGTATTTAAGTTCTACTTCAATTGTGTGCTTGCCCTTAGGCTGCGCTATTGCATATCTCTCGGAAGCACCAGCTTCCTGCCCTGAGAGGATCAAAGAACTGACCGCTCCAATCATACTTTGGGTCCACTCACCCCTGACCCCTATAAAAGGGGGACTCTCCCTTCAATCGTCTCCTATTTCTCTCAGCTTTGCTCTGAAATGGATTTAGAAGAACGAAGCTGACTCATCGCACTCCATCGCTTGGCCACTCTTCGCCCACTGGCGTCAAGCAGTGGGTTTGCGGGTCCTGCACGGCGCCACTCCTTGCGGGGGATCAGCACGCTAGCTGCTTCCTCTGCCTGGGCCGGCGCCACTCCGCAGAAGACGGTTCCTGTGCCGCACGCCTCGCGCTCCTTATTGGCTCCTGCCTCCCAAAAGTGATCAGATCAGGAATGGGATACTTCGAGTGTGGATTCCCCGGCTCCAGCCTCCCCGGTGCGGGAGCGGAGCCCGCCGCCTCCCGGTGCGGGAGCGGAGGACGCCGCCTCCGCCTGTCCCGAGAAGGGACTGGGTTGCGCTTGTTTGACGAAGACGCACTTTCCCTTTTCTCCGAGGAGATGCAGCCGTGGGAGCGTTACCCCATGGATCGTCTCCCGGGCCTCATCACTTCAGCTGTGGCTATTGTAAAGATTAAAAAGGTGCGTAACTAAGTCCGCCATCTGCTCCGGTCCACATCGAAATCACTCTCAGGAGAATGGTTTCCTTCTTGAGGTCATTTATTCAATCAGATGTCACAGAATACATGTTACAGCTCAACATGCTTCTACGGACGTAACACGGAAGTCTATGTATCACAACCAAACATTCTACTTTATACCCCAGATGCCTTGCCTCCTAAACCAAACATTAGATTTGACTTTTCACCCAGACAGTACGTGCGGTTCCGAACCACAACAAGTTTGTTTAGTCACTATTCATTAACCTTAAAGTCTGATGAACCTGGTGCTAGCACAGTTAACCCAGTCCATCAGACTTTTAGCAGACGTCCAAGGCTGCTCTACAAAAACAGCTTATATAACCATGACAGAGCATTAAATGACCCCTAGGAAGGTTTTATAAATTGAAACAAGATTAATTAATCCATACTATCCTCAAGACAAAGTTACGCAGCTCAGCCGAGACAGCGGCGCTCACAAGAGAAGTGGTGTCTCTGCTACAGCGCGGCACCATAGCAGAGATGGAGCCGCTCAGAGCGAGGATGGGGTTTTATTCCCCGTATTTTCTTGTTCCCAAAAACAGCTGCGGTGTGCGGCCTATTCTGGACCTACGGGTTCTCAATCACTGCATTGTGAAGAGACCTTTCCGCAATGCGTCAGGCCCGGAGATTGGATGACTTCAGTGGACGTAATGGACGCATACTTCCACACCCCCATTGTCCCAGCGCACAGGAAGTTTCTCCGGTTCGCAGTCTGGGACAAATGCTACGAGTATTGCTGCCTCCCATTTGGCTACTCCCTCGCCCCATGAACCTTCTCGAAGTGTGTGGAGGTAGCGTTGGAGCCGCTTCGCCGCCAGGGTCTCAGAATCCTGACTTACATCGACGATTGGCTTATTCTGGCTTCCTCCCCACAGGAGGCCGAAGCCCACACGGCCGCTGTGCTGAGGCACATTTCTCGGCTGGGGCTGGTTGTCAATCGGGAGAAAAGTTGACTGGCTCCGACCCAGGAATTGGTCTCTCCCTGGAAAGGCAGTCAGTGATTCTGGATCTGGGACTACAGGTGTTGGATGGTCCGCGGATTCTACCACGGCGAATCCGCTCCCTGCTTGGCATGATGGCATCAGCCCACCCGGTGGTTCAACTGGGTCTGCTGCACATGAGAGGCCTTCAACGCTGGTTTTCACGACTCGAGCCCCGCCGTGTGGCACGGTTGTCCCTCGCCGTAAGGTCCGGTGTAGAATTCTGGTTGGACCCGGAGCGCCTCCATCGGGGGGTCCAAATGGGCTACGTGCTCCATTACACGGAGGTGTTCACAGACGCCTCCCTGATCGGCTGGGGCGGAGTACTGGGCCATCTCACGGCGAGCGGTGTTTGGCCCCCGTCTCTGAGACACATCAACCTCCTAGAGATGGAGGCAGTGCACACAATGTCGGCACGGACAGGATGTCCAGAGGGGTGCCCTACGGGACGAATGGGCCCTGGCACCGGAGGTCGCGGCGGAGGTGTGGCTCCGGTTCGGCAGACCAGTGGTCGACCTTTTCGCCAATGCAGAGAACGCACAGTGCCCACTCTGGTTCTCGCTCAGGTCAACAGACGGGCCTCCTCTCGGCGTGGATGCCATGGCCCATCGACCATGGCCGTCCGGCCTGCTTTACGCGTTTCCGCCCCTGCGTCTCATTGCACCTCTTCTTCACAGAGTGAGGACAGAGGGCACATTCATCCTGCTCATAGCCCCAGACAGTCCGAGCTCCAGGTGGTACCCCGAGGTGGTATCAATGGCACAAGGGGATCCGTGGCCCCTCCCGGACAGACCGGACGCTCTGACTTGCGGCAGCCATCGTTACCGGGCACGTGGGGTTCGGAGTCCACACTGCTTGCAGTTCAGGGCGTTCGTAGAACCCATTCGCCAGGTAGGGATGGACTGTGTGTCCTACAAGACTGCGATCCTCTTAGCTCTAACGTCGGCTAAGAGGATGAGAGATCTCTGTGCACTCTTCCTGCATGTCACTCCCTGAGGGTGATGGGTTGATGGAACTCTGGCCCAACCCGGCCTTTCAGCCGAAGGTCATTACGCCCGCCTTCAGGTCAGGGTGATCAGAATTAGGCCCTTCTTTCCCCCTCCGCACGCGTCGGCGGAGGATGAGTGGCGAAACCGCCTTTGCCCGATCAGAGCGGTACGCCACTATCTTGAGCTGACTGCCAGCTTCAGACGCTCAGATCAATTGTTCGTGGGCTTTGGGGTCAGGAACAAGGGTGCCCCACTGTCCTCCCAAGATTGGCCCACTGGATATGCCTTACCATCCGCGCTGCATATAAGGCACAAGGACTCCCTCCGCCAGCAGTGGTCAGAGCACACTCCACACGTGGGGTTGCAGCTTCTACGGCACTGCTCCATGGCGCTTCGATTGAGAAGGTCAGCATGGCAGCTTCTTATGTTTGATTTCCAGGCACGTCCTAGTGGGACAAGACCTCATGGAAGGCCCAGGACACGCTGGTGGGACTATGTCTCCGAGCTGGCCTGTTGTCGCCTCGGGGTCCCCCCAGAACAGCTGTAGGGGGTGTGCATGGATTGGGAAGTTTGGGCGTCTCTGCTGAGACTGCTGAATTTGAAGAATTTAGTTATTCTCTGTTTTAGAAGTACCCATAGCTCTGTATTTTATTTTGTTAGAACTTAGGTCAATTATAAGTGACATTTCTTGTTTTAGATCTGTGATAAACTCTGTGTTTTTTAGGCACTGGGTATTGAGTTTCCAGTATCTTTTTTTGTTTAATATCACCAAAATGAATGATCGAGGATACTATTAGATGATCTGAGAAATCAGTTATTATAGTTTTATAGGATAATATTTTAACGTTGGAGGAGGTATAGATTTGATCTATTCTGGTTTTAACTTTAGAATTGAATCTTGTGAAGCCATAATCATTAGGTTTTAAAACACGAAATGCATCGGACAAGTAATGGGCTGTTTCCGAATGTCCACACTATTCCCTATATAGTGCACTATATAGTGCTCACGCCATTTTGTAGGGGTGTCCGAATGCCCAGAGAGAAAAAAGTAGTGCACTCGAAATTTCCCACAATGCATCTCGAAAAGTAGTGAGCATCGATGGTCACTAGACGGGTCAATATAGACCACAATGCATTGCGGGCAGAAGTAAAAATGGCAGAGGCACGAAGGGACTGTGACGAGTTGGAGCGGGACATGAGTTATAAATGTAAGTATTTAATCATCATGGACATGTAAATGTGTAAACCGTTATGTATTGTTCATGATAAGCTGCCAAAATAAGTCACAATACCGCCCTTTTAGGCGAACCAGCGTACTAATGTTATGCCACGAAAATGCTAGCATCTCTTGCTACATACTGCTTTAAGCCCACGCTACGAAAACGGGTCACTGGTGGTTAGTTTATGTACATGTGTTATAGGTATAGCATTTATTTTGTGTTTAATGTTTTAAAGGGACAAACGCCGATGTGGACCGGCTCATCCGTCTGCGGGTGAAAAACGCCCGCCTGTTCTCGGGCCGGCGTTTTGCCTCGGCGGCTGGTTGGGAGTACGACCATTACGAATGATTAGTAATGATTGTAAAAACGTCTACTAGTATTACATTACTTTTTATGTATCGTTACTTTAGGGCAATAATAAAGGAAATGGGGCTGAGCCGCCTGATCATCCCTGACAGAGCGCCAAATAGTGGGAGAACCTGAAGAAGATGTACAAGGTTTGTTTTTCTGAAGCTTTATGCGTAATTTGTGTACAGTGTGAAGCATTTATTTATACAAAACTCACTGTTTGAAGGAGCTCAGACAGGGACAGGGACAGGCACGGAAGGAGGGGAGCCCACTGCTGTGACGTGGAACTGGTACTCCCTCATGGATGAGGCGATTGGCAGCAGGCCTTCTGTGCAGCCTCCCTGCTTGATTGCCTCATCCATGTGGGAGGGCCCTTCCACATCTGTGGAAAACCCCCCTGCCCCGGTGCAAGAAGAGGTGGAGGAGGTAGAGGAAGAGGGCAGCATGGCAGCCAAGAGGCCGAGGAGAGAAAGCCTGGTCAGCCTGCTGGAGAGGGCGGAGAAGAAGGAAGAGGAAAGGGAGAAAAGAGAAGAGGAGAGGGCTAAAAGAGAGGGAGAGAGAGAGGAGAGGCTGTTGAAGTTGTTGGAAAGAGTTGTCGAGAAGTTATGAGTTTGAATTGAATAAAAGTTTACTTTGAGAACAGGTGTAGTTTGAACTAATATACATATTGACAGATAATGATGAACACAACTTATTTACACAATAGAAGTATAATCAACTAGATATATGCAAAGACTACAGTATATACATATATTCAACAATTTATTTTTCTTATACATTTACATGTTAATTTTATTTTATTTTTATTTAAATAGGAAAAAAAACACAGATTTTGGGAAATATGAAATTAATAGTCGTGGTCCTGAAGAGCTGGTGGCCTGACCCTTGGGGTGGAAACTGCTGCTGCCATCCGTCCACGCAGCTCCTGTCCGCACTGCTGATCAGGCTGGTGCTGGTGATGCTGGTCTGGCTCATCATCAGGCCCTGGCTCCTCTTCCACTGGCTCCCAGAGATCACCATCGCTGATGCAGATGTTGTGCAGGATAGCGCAACAGGCAGTCACCTGGACTGCAAAGGTGGGTTGTACTTCCAGTGCCTTGAAAAAAATGGATCGCCATCTTGCTTTCATCATGCCAAAAGCTCTTTCTATTACAGAACGTGCCCTTGCATGATGCCGGTTGAAGCAGGCTTCCACTGGGCTCCGTACAGGCTCTCTGTATGGAGTGAGGAGTGTGATGGGCTGACGGAGGCAAGGATAGCCACCATCACCAAGGAGGATGTGTCCATTTGGGGGATAGAGGCGGTGGACGTACAGGGGACTATGTTTAAGCACACGAGAATCGTGCACAGATCCGGGGTAGCCAACAAACAAATCAATAAATAAGCCGAGGTGATTACACACAGCCTGCATTTGAATTTGATTGATTTCCTGTTAAAATAACACGGTGCATTTTCATGAAGGGGCTTGATTCTGATGTGGCAGCCGTCGATGCTCCCCACCACATTACTGAAAGCAGCTGATCCAGCCAGCAGCTGAAATCCAGCAGCAACTTGGGGCAGTTCCTCCAGGGAAGGGAAATGAATTATTTGGCTCCGCATCTGAAGGATCTGGTTGGCCACCCTGTGGATCACATCGTGGACCGTCGACTGAGGCATGTCAAAGGCCCTGGCGACGACACGGTATGCGGTGCCACTGGCCAACCAAAAGAGAAAGACCAGAACCTCCATGTCCTGGCTCCAGCCCTGGTGATTTGTGGTCTTCAGGTGGTTAACCAGACGGGTGATGGTGGTTCGAGTGAGCCGAAAATTAGGGCGGAGGTCAGACCGGCCGTTTAAATACATGCCGAGCAGGGGTACATGGCAGTTAAGTCGGCAGTACAGAAGTGGTTCACCCTAAAACATAATATACAACTTCATTAATAGAGGAAATTGCTTGTTACTGCATCTCTTTACAACATACAGGGCTGCAGATAGAAACTGTGCTATCAAAAAGAACAAGATATGTATCTTCTTTTTGATAACACATTTTCTATCAAACTGGTACTGATGAACAAAAAGTGTTATGTAAACTGATTTAATGAACACAAGGGAAAAATATATTGTAAATCTAAATGAGCATAAAGTAAAGTATAAATGTAAGAAAGTAGTAAGGTTTTGGCAGGCAAAAATATATACATTATAGATGTTTACAGTCAGTGTGTGTGGTTGTGATTAATAAAGTGGAATTAATATAGTGTATACATAAAATGAGTGAAATACATGCCCATTGAATCTGTGGATCCTGAATACAGGCTCAACGTCTATAGCTCCTGTCACATCTGTATAAATCTGCTCAGTTTAAAAACCGGAGTCCAGGTCCAAATCAAACCAGGTGGTTGGACCTGCGCGTTAAATCCTTAAATACTTTTACTTTTAAAGTACATTTTACAGGGGATACTTTTACTTGAGTTGAAATTTAATCTGATACTTTTCTATTTTAGGTACAGTTTTTGTCCTGTATCTGCACTGTTAGTTAAGGATAATGAGTACTTCTTTCACCACTGCCTTTAATTAGTAGCCAAAGATAAAGTAGGCATGTGTTTTTAGTCCCTTGCTATGTATTTTGTGTTCTTTCAAACAATAAAGTTTATAATTATCTTGCATTTTAAGTGTATATTCAATGTGTTTTTTGTTTTAATATGTTTAAATGTATATAACATTGGCTAATGTGTCTCCCATTGGTTGAGAATAGTATTTTTAATTAGAAGATACACTTACAAAGTACTACTTAACCCAGTAGATGGCGCTAATGTTAATGCTAATGCTATAGACGATGGACGAATACAATACTTACACGGCGCCTTGCCAATGAAACGAGAGCCATTCTCATTCTCCTCCTCCTCCTCCTGATTGCCTGTCTTCGTCTTCCCACAATTCGACGGGTTTTGATTCTCATTATGAGAATTTGAATAATGGTTAGCATAAAGACTGCAAAATTCAATGGGGGTGCCATTTCAGCGGTGACAGAAGAGGCCGGTCAGGACTCGGGTGGTGGGAATATCAAGACGTTAATTAAATAAGTCGACCAAATCCACACATATATATATATTATTTAATACATGTATATTAGACACAGAATAATATTTAAATACATATATATGTATATATATATATACACCGAAAGTATATTGAACCAGTGACGTCATGACGGGGGGGTGACGTGAGCCGCGGGCCGCGGCTAAAAATAGTGTGCAGCGCGTCCGAATCGCCAACAGAATGAGTGGACCACTCACTCACTATATAGTGCGGGCCTATGTAGTGAATGAGGGGTTAGGGACTAGTGTGGACATTCGGATACAGCCATGGTCTGAAGTGATTTCTTTTAAAAGTTTGCCTTCTTTCCTAAGTGAAAAAACATTGTTTCCAATGTGGTCATGTTCTTAAGTGACAGTGTTAAAATCACCACAAATAATGATATTATAATTTACAGCTAATATCTCTCTCATTTTCCTTAAGAGCGCACTTTTTTTTTTTAAACTGTTGTGATGTATAGACATTAATAATTCATATCTTTTGATTTTGATAAAAGCAGTCAATCATTAGCAGTCTCCCGGGAATTATTTCTCTTTTTCTTATAATATCCACGTCGTACTTATTAAAGAAAAAAAGCATCTTCTCCGATCGATAATATACATTTACCCTTGTCCCAGTGGTTGATAACATCATTTATATCTTGTAATGTTTTTAAGCGCATTTCTTGGATACATATAAAGTCATAGTTAGTATTCAAGAATTGTAGATTTGGAAGTCTATATCGGACAGATTGCATACCTCTCAAGTTCCACGTTGCAATAGAAAGTTTCGGAGAAGGAGAAGGGGAGGGTAAGGGGATTGCTCCTGCACTCTGACTCTCGCTGGCACTCTCGTAGCTCTGGTGGTCAACGCTTTCTGATGAGGCTCCGTGGTCTGGGCATTGGTCCCAGGAAGACGCTCTATGGACAGGGTGTAGGTCCCAGAAGGGGGTTCACTTGAGGCTACGTGGGAATGTGAGTTTGTTGTAGTCTCAGGAGGTGCTTGTGTGCAGACTTGAAAGGTGTTGGTGTGTGCAGAAGGGCACGTAAAGTACGTGTGGCCTCTTGTGACGCACAGGGAGCATAGTGCTTCTGCTTTACAGTCTTTCGCCTTGTGTCCAAAGTTATCACAGCGCCAACATTTTACCAAAGGGCACTGTCGCACCTGATGGTCGGGAGATTGGCAAATGAAGCAGGTGATTCTTTGACCAGGGTATATAATCCTCCCATTATAGGGACTTTATACTGTACTTGCGTAGTCCGTACCATATACCAAATTTGTCCAAAGGTTTGGATACATGTACACTGCGTTCCAAATTATTATGCAAATTGGATTTTTGTGTCAAAAAGGTAAAAAAAAAAACAATTATAATAATGAAACTCATGGATGGTATCGTGGCTCGGGGCTCTATGAATCACTGACATTAATCTCAGAGACCTGGGATAATTAGTGTTCAGGTTAAGCCCAGTTAAGGGAAAAACTGCTGAAAAGGGTGTTCCACTTTATTAAGCAGATCATCATTTTCAAGCAATATGGGAAAGAAAAAGGGTCTGCCTGCTGATGAAAAGTGTGAAATAGTTGAATGCCTTGGTCTAGGTATGAAAACCTTCGATATTTCATGAAAGATTAAGTGTAATCATCATACTGATAAGAGATTTGTGGATGATTCAGAGCACTCGCGTTTTGTGCAGATAATGGCACAATATGGACGGTTTCTGCCAGACAAACACATCAGATTAGGAGAACAGATGCCATAAAGCAGCATACAGGTATTTGAAGCTGCTGGTGCGCTCTGGAGTCCCCCGAACATCAAGGTGTAGGATCCTCCAGAGGCTGCAGTTGTGCATAAACCTTCTATCCGGGCGTCTCCTAAACAGTTAATTGAAGCTGATGAACAGAAACGGCTGCAGTGGCTCAGAAATACATGAGGACTCATTTTCAAACAGTCTTGTTCACTGATGAGGCCGTGTAACCCTGGATGGTCAGATGGATGGAGTAGTGGATAGTTGGTGAATGGCCACAATGTCCCAACAAGGCTGTGACGTCAGTAAAGAGGTGGCGGAGTCATGTTTTGGGCCAGAGTCATGGGGAGAGAGCTGGTCGGCCCCTTTAGGCCCTTTTAGGCTCCCTGAAGGTGTGAAAATGACCTTTGAAAAATATGTGGAGTTTCTGACTGACCACTGTCTTCTATGCTACAAAAAGAAGAGCCGTGCTTTCCCGAACAAGATCCTCCTCATGCATGACAACGCACCATGTCATACTGTAAAGAAAACCTCTGCATCACTGGCTGCTATGGGCAAAAAAGGAGAGACACTCATGATGTGGACCCCCTCCTCCCCTGACCTCAGCCCTGTTGAGAACATTTGGAGCCTCAACAAAAAACACTTCTATGAGGGTGGGAGGCAGTTTTCATCCAAACAGCAGCTCTGGGAGGCTATTTTAACATCCTGCAAAGAAATCCAAGCAGAAACTGTCCAAAAACTCACAATTTTAATGGATTTAAGAATTTTGAAGCTGCTCTCACAGAAGGGCTCCTATGTTAAAATATAACTTGACCTGTTAATATTTTTTTGATTGAAATAGCTTCTGATTTCAGTAAATATGACCTCCTAATGCTACAAATACAACAAATGACCATTTTCAGTTAATTACAAGCTTTAAAATGTATTGAAACGATGAGTTGCATAATAATTTGGAACAGTGGATTTTGAGGTTTTTACTATATTTATTTTTGAAAAAAATACTGTTATCACTAGGACATTTTTTCCACCACATTTAAATGATCCTCTACCACAGGGGTCCTCAGACTTTTTTCTCTGGGGGCCACATTATTGTTCCTGACTGTGATGGGGGGCCGGACCAGGTTGGCTATAATATAGAATTGTATGACCCAGGACAAAATGCCTCATAGTGAAGTAGAGATGACTCGCCTGCACTGTCGTCCCCACGACTATATCCACAAGATCAACACTTGATTCAGGCTCATGTTTGTTTCACTGTAGTGGTTTGCAAAAATAGTAATCAAGTCTTCACACTTTCTTTTAATTTCCATTTATTTTTATTTCTTCTTATTCTTATTTTTTATAACTTCTTACACTTGTATTGTGCTTTACAAGCCTGTGTCACAAGTTTCTCAAAGTACTGTCGTCATTATTCATTCTCTCCACACTCTGTGGTGGTAAGCTTCATTTACCACGTGGCTATAATGTGTTATTCTGATCTCTTATGTAAGTGCCCTCTGCTGGACACCTGTGGAATTATTTTTTATTTATTCAAATTGCCCCCTAGTGGCTGGAATGAGTAAACTGGTTATTTAGTTAAAATATCCTAACTCCGCACAGGAATGGGCTAGAAACTTACTTTTTTTTTGACATACTCAGGCATTTGTGCCCTACAAGTGGGGGGCCGGATTAAATCATCTCGCGGGCCGGATTTGGCCCGCGGGCCGTAGTTTGAGGACCCCTGAACTACAGCATGTCACTTTTCAGTGTCTGGCTCTGTTGCCATTCAAGCAGTATTATTTGTTCGCCACTAGATGGCGACATTATCATGTATTTGTTATTATTGTAAGAGATCATAGATTTAATAATTAGAGATTGACTAGAGTGAACAATTTTCAAGTTCATTCTGTCAGTTTTAATAATAATAGATAATAATATCTACAATCAGACCAGGTCTCAACCTTCTCAAATATTTATTCATTGTACAATTACTTTATTGAATTTTATATTCTTCAGACTGTTTGCATTTGCAATATCTGAGTGTCTTATTTATTTATTCATTCATTCATTTACTTAACAAAAAGCATGCTAAGGCTCCAATGTGTGATATACTGAATGCACTTTTGTTGTTGATTAATGAGTAAAATGTGAGAGAGCTGCAGTGTTTACCCCACGATCAAGATCTGTTAAAACTTATTTTCATTTCTAAACATTTACTACAAACATTTGATCGTGAGGAAAAACATTCCAAAGGAACACACACACAAATAGATTTATGGCTCAGGCAGCTGAGTCGTTGCAATCCGTTCCTTCCGAAGAGCTGTTCAAAAGACTTTCTGTCGTTTTATTTTAACGCCGGCCCGATAACTCCCATTATCTGAGAAGCATATCTTTATATTCAAATTAGACAAAATTACGATGAGACTGATTCATGCCATCTAAATAACAGATCCATGGGAATAACATAGGGCCACAACTAATGAAAAGAGTTCTGTTCTTTTCAGAATAAAAGCGTTCACTTGTGTTGCCTACTCTGCTCTTCTGGTGATTCTTAAGTTTGTTCAGGAATAATCTGTGCAAAATTGAACGAATAAAAGATCTGGTTCAAGCTAATTCATGAATGTCACATCACAACACAATCTCCCTGAATGCAAAATCAAAAGCTTTTTTCTCTGGCCAAAAAACAATAACAGACAATTTGAAATCGTCTTTAGGTTTGCAGACATTCCAGACTCCTGAGATTTAAAGAAATACATTTAAAAAGCATTTTCCTCAAATTGTGACGATGGCACCTGCACTTAAAATAGCACCAGTTTTTCCCCAGTTTGTTTTCTTCTTTGAGTGTTAAACATAAAAAAATAAGGGAAAATTTGAATTTTACAACCTTTAATTTCTCTCTTTTTTTTAATTTTTTTTTTATAGTAACTTACATTATTGTTTTAAAATATACATCATATTTTATCATCAGCATTTATTTTTTGATAAGATTGTTATATTAAAATAGTTTTTGTCATTGTGATCACCTTTTTTCACCATTTAGAAAAATCAATACAATCAATATGTGGTAAAAAAAAAAGTCTTCAAGGGCTGCATTAGCCTGTATGTCAACATTTATATTACCACATGACCTGATTTACAGAGTTCATAATAATGTCACATAGCAGACATTGTAATTTAATCAACAGTAATTTAATACTCCTGTTTATCTATCCTACTATTTATCTGTAGCCAACTAACTCTCTAAATATAGGCCACGATCAGAAGGGTGGCTCCCTGTCCATCTGCTGTTGTAGCCTGTGTTTATAGCTTGTTTAGGGATAAATGATGTTTACCAAAGGGCATGTTGTGACACATTTGAAACTGACAACATTAACATTGCAAAAAGGTAAGTCAAAATATAAACGAAGCAATCTGACATGGAAACGTGGAGGTATTTTGATGGTGGATCTACCTCAGTATGAAGGTCGTTATTTTGAAGAAGTTGTGTTTGATGCCATCAGAATTGATGCTAATTTCAGCTAAATACTGAAGTTAATGGAGATTTTTAATACTTATAAACACTCTTGAACATCTCCTCTAGCT
Organism: Gobius niger; assembly: GCF_951799975.1. Classification (NCBI taxonomy): domain Eukaryota; kingdom Metazoa; phylum Chordata; class Actinopteri; order Gobiiformes; family Gobiidae; genus Gobius; species Gobius niger. Next base: position 32,556,236 of record NC_136862.1, read on the forward strand.
ATCTATATACACAATATTGTAAAGAAATTCAAGTGTACATAAATTTGAAGCAAAATGTTGGAAAAAGTCGGTACAATGTGTTCAACGCAAGTGGGTACCAGCGCAGTTTAGTGGTCTGTATTTTAAAAAGCACGATGTTGTGCGTGAGCTGATGCGATCGATGGAAGTGTGAGATTGTTAATCAAACACTGGTATAAGATGCTTTGCATGAAATCTCTAGTTTTCGTATATTTTGAAGCTAAAAGTGTGAAGAGAAAGCACAAAGCGGAGACACGGGCGCGCAGCAGACATGGTTGAGTCTCCACGGTTCTCATGCCCGTTATAAACCCTCTCCGCGTGAACCTACGCCTCACTCTCGGATCTAAACCGACACGAACAATGGCAGAGACCGTTCCAGCAGCTGCTCCCGCTCCGGCCAAAGCGCCCAAAGCCCCCAAGAAGAAGGCCGCCGTCGCCGGCAAGAAGAAGGTTGTCGGCCTCAACCTCCAGAAGCTGATATTGGAAATTATCGCGGAGTCCAAGGAGCGCAAAGGCGCCTCCGTGGCCTCTATTAAGAAGGCACTGGCTGATAAAGGCGTGGATGTGGTGAGTAAGAACAAACGCATCAACGCTGTCCTGAAGAGGATGGTGGTTTTAGGACTGTTGAGCCAAACCAAGGGAACAGGCGCCTCCGGCTCCTTCAAAGTGGCCAAGGCTGAGGCTAAACCCAAGGCTGCGAAGAAGAAGACCGCCGTTAAGAAGCCGACGGTCAAGAAAGCAACCACCCCCAAGAAGAAGTCGGCCGTTAAGAAAACAACACCTAAGAAGTCCCCGGCAAAGAAAGCGGCGAAGAAGGTAGCTCCAAAGAAAGCACCTGCAAAGAAAGCAGCCAAGAAACCCGCCCCCAAGAGCCCCAAGAAAGTGGCCCCCAAGAAGGCACCCGCCAAGAAGACACCCGTCAAGAAGGCGGCCGCTAAAAAGACAGCCCCCAAGAAAGCCAAGAAGTAAAGTCTTCATTACAACACAAAGGCTCTTTTAAGAGCCACCACTTTTACCAAAGAGTGAATATTCTATTTTTATTGCAGTGATTTGTTATAATATACAGGTAGTACTATTTAACTATAGTACAGGGGCAGTTGCTCAAAATAAAAGTTTTTGCACATCCCCTTTCTCAGTTAAATGCAATATTGTTTTGTTTCTAAATTATAGGATATTATTTATTATTATTATTATTATTATACTATTAGAAATACTATAAAACGTAAGTGGTTTTCCTGCCTGAAACCACAATTTAGAGCAGGTTTTATTCCTGGCCAATAAAGGATTTAGGTTACATTTCATTTTCAGAAATGTTTCTATGTGCAGTGGAATGGTCACTTAGGGACGCATTTTAAAGCTTTTCAATCATTTCACACTGTTGCTACACTCAAGCTACATTTACAGCATTAACCTTACAATGTTTTTATATTTAATCCACATTGTTAACATTAGCTTTTGTTAAAACATTTCTGATTATTATACTATTAATAAACTATGCTTAGATTATGACTACTATTATAAATGCACTAATCTACCAACAAAGTAGCAGCCGACACAAATTACAAGTACTAAAGTGACTAAATTGACACATACAGCACAATACTCATTGTAAATCAGCATGCATTTTTTGTAGTTGTTACAGTTGGGACAAGACGAATTATGTTGATGAGGGCTTTTGTGCTGAATGAGAGAATAAGAGAGAAGGAGGCGTGAACGTTTGCTGTTTGAATGCAGAGCGCGCGCACAGCGAAGCCAATCAGCTTTGCCCTGCGACTTTAAAAAGCCGCTGCATCCGACCACTGCTTATATCGTCTCAGGTTTTCACACTGAACACGAGGAGCAAAGAAAATGGCCAGAACGAAGCAGACCGCCCGTAAATCCACCGGAGGTAAGGCTCCCAGGAAGCAGCTTGCCACCAAGGCTGCCCGCAAGAGCGCCCCGGCCACCGGCGGTGTTAAGAAACCTCATCGTTACAGGCCCGGCACCGTCGCTCTGAGGGAGATCCGCCGTTATCAGAAATCCACCGAGCTGCTCATCCGCAAGCTGCCCTTCCAGCGCCTGGTTAGAGAGATCGCCCAGGACTTCAAGACCGACCTGCGCTTCCAGAGCTCCGCCGTCATGGCTCTGCAGGAGTCCAGCGAGGCTTACCTGGTGGGTCTGTTCGAGGACACCAACCTGTGCGCCATCCACGCCAAGAGGGTGACCATCATGCCCAAGGACATCCAGCTGGCCCGCCGCATCCGCGGGGAGAGGGCTTAAATAGACTTTCTGATTCAAACAACGGCTCTTTTAAGAGCCACCTACGACTAAAAAAGCGCTTTCTTTTTTTTTAATGTGTTGTAAGATTTTGATATACATAAAAACATCAGTCCACACCCTGCATTTCCTTTTGTACGAGTAAATTACAGTATCTGTGTCTGTCGCCATCCATAAGCGTTAATTCGCCAGTAGATGGCGCCATTATCCCACATTTCCTACAGTTGTGGAAAGTAGTGCTTACGGCTCTAGAAAGAAGCCGTCCAAAACACTGGCTCTTTTTTAATAGGCGTTATTTTAACGAATATGTCACTATTTCAAACAATATAACATCGATAGATGTTTCCTCTATGGACGTTATCACGAAAAAACCCGATTAAGCGTCTCTCATTCACGTAACTTTTTCTCTGCCTATTTCTCCCTCGCGCAAGGAAAAAAAAAACTTAAGTGAAAGGGGTCTAGCTTCAACGCGATCTCCTCTGTAACCGTTGTTTATTATTTCATTAGGGCTGCAGCAGCGGCGGAGACGACTGGGGGCGAACTGAGGAAGAGGCAGTTGGCGCGGTGATGTCGCTTCGGAGGCGGCCAAGAGCGGAGAGTGCTGGCGCTGGGAGCGTTCGGGCGCTCTCTCTTGCGGTTTCCCCAGAGCCGCGCTCACTTCCCGCGGTCGTGCATTCACAAACCGTCCCTCTACCACTCCTCTCTCCGTCCGCCCCACTCCAGCAGTGACTTTTGTTTCGCAAAATAAGCATGCACAACTAAGTGACGTCCCTCCAACGAAGAGGAATAAATAAAAAAATTAGCCGTTCACCTCCGCGAACCCGTTTACTCACTGTAAGGACTCGTTCAAAAGAGCCAGATCGTTCGCGACCGACATATCACTAGTGGAACGAGGCTTATCAGTCTGTCATGACATATTTCACACTATACAATGTTTGAGAACCTTGATTAAATTATTTTCTACTGAAATAACCACTTAGTCCATGCATTTTCTTTTTCGGCAAAATCAGCCCTGCCTGACAGTAGATTTGTTAGTCTGTAATCTATAACTACAGTTTACAAGGGAAAAGAATTCATTGTAGTGTCAGATTGTAGATTCGATAGTGTCATTTACATTGTATAGAAAGATAAAAATGCAGTAGTTTTGAATATACATCAATTACTCATGTCGAGATGTTTATGTTAAACGTCGTCTTCCTGGTGAAGGTGGAGCTGTGAAACTTTAGACGTTTCTATTGTATTATTCAAATGAACCTAAAGCCCGCTCTCTGACTGAAATCCCGCGCGCAAGCGCTACTAGTTTGATGTCTTATTGGTGGATTGACTCTACGCTTGACCAATCACAGAGTAGCAAGGGCTATATAAGGCCACTCGAAGAGCAGTGGAACATACTTTCGATTCTACTTAGACTCGACGAATAATCTCAATAGTAATCATGTCTGGACGTGGTAAGGGTGCCGGCAAAACAAGAGCAAAGGCCAAGAGCCGCTCTTCCAGGGCCGGGCTGCAGTTCCCCGTGGGCCGTGTACACAGGCTGCTGAGGAAAGGTAACTATGCTCAACGCGTCGGTGCCGGAGCCCCCGTGTATCTGGCGGCCGTGCTCGAGTATCTGACTGCTGAGATCCTGGAGTTGGCCGGTAACGCTGCTCGTGATAACAAGAAAACCAGGATCATCCCCCGCCACCTGCAGCTGGCCGTCCGCAACGACGAGGAGCTCAACAAGTTGTTGGGTGGAGTGACCATTGCACAGGGAGGTGTGTTGCCCAACATCCAGGCTGTGCTTCTGCCCAAGAAGACCGAGAAGGCAAAGTAAAGACCCGGTCTTAATTACAAAACAACGGCTCTTTTAAGAGCCACCCACTTCTACAAAGAACAAATCTTGGCACCTTTTTTTTTGTTTTTGTTTTTTTATATACCTTTTTAAACATTTCAAACATTTTGAAAGTATATGTCCTTTTAATTCTATGCTTATTTCTTGTACAGTGCATTTGTGGTGTAAGCTTTAGAGAAACCTGCAATTACGCCAATGGAATGAGTCATAATTTAGCCATGCATTCCGTGGTCAAAGAGAATTAAGATGTCAAATTTGCTATAAGCTTTGTGTAATGTGTTCATGACAAAGTATCAAAATATTTCCTTTAACTTTTCGATTAGAAATACTATTGAAACCTTTTAACTTGATAGTGATTTTAAGGAGTACACTTTTTTTTTTTTAGTTTTTAGACTATTCCTAGCAGTTTTTCAAATTGTTACATTTATGAAGTGTGACATCACACGAAGCTTTATCTGAATCTCCTGCTGAATTAACAAATAAAAATGATAAAAGGTCTCAAACACACTTTTAGAATAACATAATGAAGATATATCTATATTATGATTGAAATAGCCGAAATCTCACAATATGAATGAATTGTGGGTTTTGTCCATTTCACATAATATCCAGTAAAAAGGATATATATATATATATATATACAAACACAGCGTCACGTAGTCACCATATACTGTAAAATTAAGAATTATAACAGCTGGAGGCACTGTATGTATGTATATATATATATATATATATATATATATATATATATATATATATATATATATATATATATATATATACAGTGCCTCCAGCTGTTATAATTCTTAATTTTACAGTACATGGTGACTACGTGACGCTGTGTTTGTAAGGGGCGGCGTGTATTCACTTTAACCAATAAGATCTGAGGAACAGCACAGCTGATGAACATGAGCCGGGTATAAATAAAGAGGAGAACGTCGTCAGATAGACACACGCAACAATGCCAGACACGAAGCCAGCAGGGAAGAAGGGTTCGAAGAAAGCCGTAGCGAAGGCTACCGGGAAGGGTGGCAAGAAGAGGAGAGCTAAGAGGAGGGAGAGTTATGCCATCTACGTGTACAAGGTGCTGAAGCAGGTCCACCCTGACACCGGCATCTCCTCCAAGGCTATGAGCATCATGAACTCGTTTGTGAACGACATCTTTGAGAGGATCGGCGGTGAGGCCTCCCGCCTGGCGCACTACAACAAGCGCTCCACCATCACCTCCAGGGAGATCCAGACCGCCGTGCGCCTCCTGCTCCCCGGAGAGCTGGCCAAGCACGCCGTCTCTGAGGGCACCAAGGCCGTGACCAAGTACACCAGCTCCAAGTAAAATCCGCGTAGACTGCGGTAATAAACGGCCCTTTTAAGGGCCACCCACAAAGACTAAAGAGCTGTACTTCTACATGCACTGAGGCATAGGAAAGAGAGGGCATTTCCCCAATCTAAAGGCTTAAATGGTGACAATAATTAGAAATCATGTGAGCAAAGATGGAAATGTCACAAACATGCGACAAAAAATGAGTATCTAAAATACAGGGCAACAGGAGGAAAAATTTAAGGTCAGTTTAGTGTATGAGGAGTTTTGAATTAGTGAGAGTTGCTTGGTGTCTTTGTTACTGTATTCCACAGATGACTCTTGTGAAGCTAAAGTTGTGTAAATTTGATTAAGAACAAATGACTTTATATTTTCATGGCACTGAAACAGGCCTGGTAAGTAAAAAACACTGCTATGTAAAGAGAAACTTGCAAGCATACGTTAAGTGTTTTCAATGGCACTTGTTTTTGCAAATGAGCTCAACTGTTCATATTAGCTTTCAAATCAGGCTCTCCAGCTATGAAGCTTTTAGATTTAGGATTATTAAGATGGGGTTAAGAGGTTCATTTGTAATTAAATCAAAGTTTTAAAAGTCTTTTATAAGAAAATCCCCCTCTAATGAATCATCACATTTTTTCTTACCAGATTGCAAACCACTGACAAACCACACATTTGGCAATAATCCTCGCCCTGAGTGGATCTTTGAGAGCTCAATGAAATATCTGATTAGGCGCTGCGATGTTATGTCACAAATCAAGCAGCAGTGAATACAATGCGTGTGGTGTCATTGAAAACAATGGGAGATCACATTGGGTGGTTGTCATTGGGTTTGAGAGGATTTACTGAATTCACTGAATAATTGTCAGATTGTGGTGAAATGTAATTTGATGACCTGATGACCTGCCTATTGAGGTAAAAAGATATAAACAGAAATTGGACTTAATCTTGATGAATTTTGTACAAACAGAAGTGGCACACTTCACAAATCCATCTTAACTTTGTGGTTAATTTCACTGATTTATGTGTGCATTTTGAGAAATAATCCTGATTTATGTTAAACGTAATGCTGACTTGAAAATGTTTTAGAAGCTCTTAAAGGGAGGGTATTATGCAAAATCTACTTTTTCAAGCTTTACATCATGTTATTATGTCATTCCCTCATTAAAAACATGCCTGAAGTGTTGCCGTGGCACATTCACGTATTTTTGAGTCATCTGTAAAAACGCCATTTTAGGGATAGGTTTGCCTGAGTCCTCCTAGGAACGCCCCCACCTCCTGGAGACGCCTCCGAGCTTTCGTCACCAGCCGAGTAACCAACCACTGCTCCTCAGCAGAACCCCCTCCCCACTGATGCCACAGACAGCGTGTGGAGGGGGCGTGTCTAAAGGCTCAGAGGTTCTTAAAGAGACAGAGGCCTATTTCAAGACATTCACTACAGCCATTTTCAGAGAGACATTTTATACAAGGCAGTTATTCTAATTTACTGCATTTACAGACCAACAGAAGGTTTGTCATCATTGTAGTGTGATATAGACTGGTGCTATGTGACTGAAAAAAGCATAATACCCCCTCTTTAAGTGACGTTAATTCTATTTTATTTGGCTTCAAATTTAGCAAAATCATGAGCTATTTAACACGTGTCATGATGTCATGACATTCAACATGTTTATAACAATTTATTTTGTGTTTTAGGTCAAATAAATTGTAGAATTTGGAGCCTGAAATATCTGGCACAGTTACGTTAAAGATGCAATATGCAACTTTTTAGGTGAAATCTTAATATTTGCACACATTTGACCTTTTAATGACTCAGTGGCATTATGGGTGCAGCATTGCACTTTTGCAGCATTGCACCTTTGTCCCCTCCTGGAACCGCCACCTTAATGTGGTGGAGGGGTTTGAGCGCCTGAATGATCCTAGAACTCGGTTGTCGGGGGCTTCGTGCCCCTGGTAGGGTCTCCCAGGGCAAACAGGTCCTCGGTGACGGGTCAGACAAAGAGTGGTTCAGAAGCCCCTTATGAGAGACCAGGCCCGTTTAATCATGAGGCCGTCCTTCTGTGGACCCACCACCTGCAGGAGGAGCCATAAGGGGCTGGTGCAATGTGATTTGGGCAACTCCAACAGCTGCCCCCACAACCCGGCAACGGACAAGTGGAAGAAAATGGATGGATGGATGGCATTGCACCTTTGTTTTCCCTGACAGTGGCCTCTATGACGCTCCAGGATCAATTGTTTTTAGGGGTTGATGCCAGAAACGGGCCAGAAACCCAAAAACAATTGATGGCCTCGTGGGAGGCCCAGGACACGCTGGAGGAGGTGTACGTGGATCGGGAAACTGGGCATCTCTGCTGAGACTGCTGCCCCCGTGCAATAATGGAAAGCTGCAGACCCGGAGCCGAGACAGATCTACCATGAAAAGCGAATCCATTACATTAATTAAACATTAATGTGTCATGTGATCTTTATCAAACAGCAGAAGCATCTACGATTTAAACATTGCTTCCTGATAACCTGGTAGATAAAACTGTTCTTCAGTCGACTGGACCTGGCCCTTGGACTCTCTATATCCAGACCGGTTGCCAGAGGAAATATGTTTAATCCCATTTTCAAAGACCGGGGCAATTTATGACAACGCAACATACTTGGGAAGAGAAGGGGCCAAACAAAAAACGGACAAGACAAATATTTATGTGGATGAGAGACTTTTAATCTCTTAACCCCCGCCCCCCCCCCTTAACCAAGTGCTCTCCGTTGTCTCCAGTTCAACTTTACTCAAATCTAAAAGCTTCTCGACTAGAGCTAAAACACACATTACATTATTGTAAATTTACTAGGTACAATGTATCAAGGTAGTGTAAAATAAAATGTTACCGATTTAATTTGAATTTTTACCGCTTTGTTGTCACTTTTTTGCTACGTTTTTGTTGCGCCTTTGTAACTTTTGTTGCGTTTGTCCCATTTTTGTTGTGTTTTTGTAACTTTTTTGTTTTGATTTCAACACTTTTTTGTGTGTTTTTGTCACTTTTTTGTTGTTTTTTTGGGTAACACTTTACATTACGGACCGGTAAGTCCTTGGTACTTACAGAGGTAGTTCTAGATACTTATGGTGGTACTTACAGTGATACTTATGGTGGTGCTTAAAATTGTACTTATTGTGGTACTTACAGTGGTAAATTCTAGTAATAATAGTGGTACTTCTAGGTACTTGTGGTACTTAAAGGACACTATAGTGAGAATTACAAGTTATGTACTTCTATATACAGTGGTAACTCTTAGTAATGAAGGTTGTACTTCTTGTTTTCCCTCATGCTGATTTATGTTGTTTTAGAGTCACACTATCCTAGAAATGACTTCTGTTGTACAAGTACCACATTTACTACCTATGAATTGCTGCTGTAGTATCCTTGAATTACCAATAAGTACCATAGATGCATCACTGTAACTACTAGAAACTATCAATTAAAGTACCAAAGTAAATAGAAGTACAACCTTCATTACTAAGAGTTATCACTGTATCTCTTTGTAATGAGAGCTACAGTGGTAACTCTGTGTCTCCCTGACCCTAATCCTAACCCCTAACCCTATTTACTAGTAATTACCACTTTTAGTACCACTGTAAGTACCACAATAAGTACCACTGTCATTACTAGCAATTACCACTGTAATTACCACTGTAGGTACCACGGACTTACCGGCCCGTGATGTAAAGTGCTACCCTTTTGGTAAGTGTTTTTATAACTTTTTTGTTGAGTTTTTATTGTTTTTTCTCACATTTTCTCTCTCTCTCTTTTCTCTCTCTTCTCTCTTTTCTCCCATTTTGTGGAGCCATTTTGAGTGCTCAACCCTTGTTTGTTATGTATTCAAAATCCCTCCTCAGCAATTGATGGACTGTCTTTGAGGCTGATTGACGGATGTCCTGTGACTGATGTGGAATCCCAGAGTCTGGTTAACTCTGGGATTCCACCTGAGCTGACACGTCCTAATGAAGGACCCGCCTCTCTGCCATTCTTGGCTGCGGGGATTTAATTTGAACAGCCACTTTGCTGTGTGTCTCTTCGTAAGTGGTCACATTTGTACAGCGCTTTTCTACCAAAAGCGCGTTACATCGAGACAGCACTGACAGAGAGACGTGCAGCAAAGTGGCTGTTCAAATGAAGTCCCCACAGCCAAAAATGGCAAAGAGGCGGGTCCTTCATTAGGATATGGCAGCCCTGACTCGTAGCCGTCCTGGGTGAAGCTAGACAAATCCAAACATTCATCTATCTCCTCCACAAAGCAGGGCAAAGGGCAGGTCGGGCATGTCGTGAGGGAAATTTAAAGGGATGGTAAGTGGGAGAGGGTGATGGAAAGAGAAAATGAATGTGAATTAAATGCGCTGCCAAAACTTCCACTTTGACTTTCGCTTCTTCTCCATGTGCTGCAGGAGAACTTCTGTCTCCTGCTGTAAAGCTCTCGATGTGGCCTGTTCTGTGGCGAGGGCCTGGGTCAGCTCCTTCATCTGGTTCTTATCGCTCTCCATGGTCTGCTGCTGACCTGCCACTGTCCTGCTCAGCTCATTTCTCTCCATCACAACAGTCTTGATCTGCACTAAGTAATTGTTGGCAAAGTCTTTGAACTTGTCTCTTTCCGACTTGAGAAGGGTCTTCCGATCTCTCACTGCACCCCTTTGTTCCTCCAGTGCCTTCTCCAGGGCTGGGACTTTGGCCTGGAGCTGTTTCCTGCTCTGCGCTTCTTGTTTCAGGGCTGCCTCGTAGTCCCTAACTTTGTCATTGTAAGATTCAGCTTCCGTTCCTCCTTATCTGTTCCTTTAGTTGTACGTTAGCCTGGCGCTCCTTTTGCAGAAAATTTCTTTCTTTCTTAATCATCGTATTAGCGTCTGTCGGACGTTTTCCCATCTGAGCAGCGTAGGCCTTGTATTCACCTTCCACCTTCTTGAGTTGCTCCTGTGCTTTGCGGAGAGACACCTCCATCTCACACTGCTTTTTCTCAAAAGTCTGATTCAACAACTTCAGTTTTTCCTCAAGATTTCTATTCCTGTTCTGTTCTGCCTGCATCTCGGCCTTCAACCTAAGCTCTTGTTTTTGTAGATTGGTGATGGTTTGTTGACGCTCATTCAGCGTCTTCTGAAGGCTTTGAACAAGCTCTTCCTGGATCTCCTTCTGTGTTTGCATCTTATAAAGCTGTTCCTCCTTCAACGCCACATCCCCCCACACTTTGTTTGCATCATCTCTCTCAATTTGCAGTTGGTGCGCTTTTAGCAGACAATCTCTTTCTTTCTCGATCATTGTGTCAGCAATGACACAATGATCGTTTTTCCATCTGAGTAGCGTAGGCCTTGTATTCACCTTCCAACTTTTTGAGTTGATCCTGTGCAACAATATGAACGGGTTCACGGAGCTGAACGGCTAATTTTTTTATTATTATTTTATTCCTCTAGGAGGAGGGGCGTCACTTAGTTGTGCATGCTTATTTTGCGAAACTAAAGACCCATTTCGACAGCACTAGACCAGTTCCGTTCACGTTGTGTTTCAAGAATCTTTAGGACAAAGTGGTCTGGGTCGTTATGGGAGGGGCCTAGTACATTCATATTCATGTGCCAGCCTGATATCACTGTTTTAGTCCTGAATCAAAATGGCGGTAGGCATTTCTACGATATATTTAATTTTAACAATTTTGCGTTTAAAAGTCCTTATATTTGAGCAGCATCAGCTTCTACGCAGCAGCAGCAGAGTGATCTGATAGAAAATAGTCCCTCAAAATCATTCATGTGATGCAATGTCAGGTTATATAATTTCCAAAACGTTCATGTGACAATCATTAGAAGCTTATCTTCATAATTAGTGGGTGGCTCTTAAAAGAGCCGTTTTGAGCTAGTTGTATTTTGCGGGTTTATCCTCCGAATCCGTACAGAGTGCGGCCCTGTCTCTTCAGGGCGTAGACCACGTCCATGGCGGTCACAGTCTTCCTCTTGGCGTGCTCGGTGTAGGTCACGGCGTCACGGATCACGTTCTCCAGGAACACCTTGAGGACACCACGTGTCTCCTCGTAGATCAGACCAGAGATACGCTTCACACCGCCGCGGCGAGCCAGACGGCGGATAGCGGGCTTGGTGATGCCCTGGATGTTATCACGGAGAACTTTTCGGTGACGCTTCGCGCCTCCTTTTCCGAGTCCTTTCCCACCTTTTCCTCTGCCGCTCATTTTGATAGTCTAGTGATAGGAGAATCAAGATGAGCTTGTGGCGTCTGCGTCGTGCTTTTACTCAACATCTGCGGACCTGGATGAAGACGGGAAGTGGGCGGGACTTCCTTGTGAACGTACTGATACAAAGCAAAAACTTTCACAAAAAATATATTAATAATAATAATAATTAATAATAATACTAATTGCGTAGTTCTGTAAACCCAGTGATACTATTGTACTCCAGCCTTTTGCTGTCTGGTTTATCAAAAATGATTAATAGATGTGCCAAGTTATGTTTTGTTTCACTAATGAACAAAACAAATTTCGGATTCTGAATTGTACATTCGCTTCTTGTGGTACTTCGAAGTAGCTACAACATGACGTAGCATTTCATTAAAAGTGTAGGTGTAGGATTATATTGATTGATCAATAGAGTCATTCAGTTCTCAAAGGGCCACTCAGGTTGATTGACAAATGTTTGGTTTATGAATAGAGATCACTGTTTTCTGGTGAAAATCCAGGTAATTGGTCAGAGGGATTTTTAAGTCAATTAATGTGACAAATCACACTTTGTGCGAAGAACAGCTCTTTAGTAGTTGTGGGTGGCCCTAAAAAGGGCCGTTTATTTCCGCAGCTAAAGCAGAGTTTACTTGGAGCTGGTGTACTTTGTCACAGCCTTCGTGCCCTCGGACACGGCGTGCTTGGCCAGCTCTCCGGGGAGCAGGAGGCGCACGGCGGTCTGGATCTCCCTGGAGGTGATGGTGGAGCGCTTGTTGTAATGCGCCAGACGGGAGGCCTCACCGCCGATTCTCTCAAAGATGTCGTTCACAAACGAGTTCATGATGCTCATAGCCTTGGAGGAAATGCCGGTGTCAGGGTGAACCTGCTTCAGCACCTTGTACACGTAGATGGCGTAACTCTCCCTCCTCTTAGCTCTCCTCTTCTTGCCTCCTTTACCAGCGGCTTTAGTGACGGCCTTTTTTGAGCTCTTCTTGGGCGCTTTCGCAGTATCAGGCATGATTGTAGCTATCGAAGCTCTTTAGTTAGCAGCGCACAGCGCGTCCTCTGTTATTTATAGCCCTGCGTCATGCAAATTCGCTGCACTGTTTCTCACATCTGATTGGTAGAATGGTTTCACGTTTCCTCCACTCAATATTTGACAATGACTCTGCACCATCCTCAGCGCAGGCAGAGGCAGGACTCGCCTCACCTCATGTTTAACTGTCATTTATGACAGAAAGTTGCCTCTAAGGTCCGCTAGAACAGGCTAGTGTTAAATAAAAGCACATTAGAGCGAGGCCAGACTAAGATCTGTCTTTCATAGCTCTGTGTCATTACATCACAGAATCCACCTCATCAAAGTCACTGCTGAGCTGAAGCGTGTGGGCTGAACCATTTGGCACATTTTTAAAGGGGTGCCAGGGCCCTGAGATATTATCCATCATTATTGTTTGTGCAAAATTCTGTGTAGCAACCATTGTATTTTAGCCGGTTGTTCAGTTCTTATAGGAGGATACCTGCTCCTCTAAAGTCCATAAAATCACATGTGGTGTGCCCCAGGGTTCGATTTTAGGCCCAGTGCTTTTTAACCTGTATATGCTCCCTCTTGGTGATGTCATCAGGAGACATGGAGTCAACTTTCACAGTTATGCTGATGATACACAGTTATACATCTCCATGTCTCCTGATGACACCAGGCCAATGGATGCACTTTTTAACTGCATTTTAGATATTAAATCCTGGATGGCAGAAAACTTTCTCCAGCTTAACCAGGACAAGACTGAAGTTTTAGTCATCGGTCCTGAGGCCCAGAGAGAGAAACTTTTACCCAAACTGCAGTCATTGTCTTTTAATCCTTCCTCACAGGTGAAGAACCTGGGCGTGATCTTTGACTCTGAGCTGACTTTTATTCCACACATTAAGAATATCACAAAGATAGGTTTTTACCATCTAAAGAACATAGCCAGAGTCCGCCCCATTCTCTCTCGGGCCAACACGGAGACGCTAATGCATGCTTTTATCACCAGTCGTATCGACTACTGTAATGCCCTGCTTTCTGGTCTTCCCAAAAAGAGTATCTCAGGTTTGCAACTTTTACAAAACTCAGCAGCTCGTGTCCTGACGAGGACCAGGAGGCGGGACCACATTACACCGGTTTGAATCGCTGCATTGGCCCCGTGTGTTTCAGGATCGATTTTAAAGTTCTTTTAATGGTTTTTAAATGTCTTAATGGTCTTGGTCCTTCTTATCTTTCAGAACTGCTTTTACCTTATGAACCTTCACGGCCCCTTCGCTCCTCTGGCAGAGGTCTCCTTGTTATTCCTAAAGTCAACAAAAAGACTTATGGCGAGGCGTCTTTCCAGTATTACGGCCCTCGCCTCTGGAACCACCTGAGGAGGAGCTCAGGGCTGCAGAGAACGTTCATGTTTTTAAGAGCAGGCTCAAGACCCACCTTTTTAGCTTAGCTTTTAGCTGATTTCTACTTACTTATTTTTTCAGTTATTTTTATTATTATTTATGTTTATAATTATCTTATTATACTAGTTTTTAGTTAGTTTTATATATATGTTTAGTTTATTTTATTTATTATTATTATTATTTTTATTTATTTTATGTATATATTTGTATATTGCATTTTTGCATTTTTAGAATTTCCAGTGTTTCCTCTGAGGGAGCCCTCTGCCCCGGGAGCGGTGGTCGGCTGTGGCTGTGTGGGCACTGTCCTCTGGGTGCCCGGATGGAGGTGTGGTGCTTCTGCTGCACCTCCGCTGGGTGTCCGGTGGTGGTGCCCTGTGGCTGTGGCTGATGTACCGCTCCCGGTGCAGACGGCTCCTCTGATGGCATTTCCTTACCTGGTTCATCTGTACCCAGCCTCAGCACTACGTCCATTATCTCATCGTGTATGTGTGTGTGTGTGGCTGCGTGTGTGCGTGTGGCTGTGTGTGTGTGTGTGTGTGCCTGCGTGTGTGTATGTGGCTATGGGGAGGGGGGTGGGGAGAGCAGTGTTGTCTGTTTGGAAGAGTGGGTGGTTGGGTGAGCGGGAACTGCTTTTAATCTGTAAAGCACTTTGTGTTACAACTCTGTATGAAAAGCGCTTTATAAATATAGTTTTGATTGATTGATTGATTGATTATAGTATCAATTATAAGGAAACTTAGAAAGTACAATACAGAACGCTTTCTGCAGCATTTTTGAGGGCCCCTACCCTGCTCTGGGTCCGACGCCCCTGAGCACAAGAAAATTTGATCCCTGTATTTTGCAGTATGTTAGAGCATGTTTGATGATTAAACAAATATCTACTTTGGCTCTGTCTATCTCTCCCTCGTGCAAGAGTGGTAAAAGAAAACTGAAGTGAAAGAGGTCTAGCTTCAGCGCGGTCTCCTCTGTAACCGTTGTTTATTGTCATTAGGACTTTTATTTCTCAAACTCGTTGCCTTATGCTGCTCACTTTGAGCTCCTTGTGGCGCTGCAGCAGCAGCGGCGGCGGAGATGACCGGGGCGGAGGAGGAGGCAGTGGGCGCGGTGATGTCGCTTCGGAGGCCAAGAGCGGAGTGAGCTGAGCGCACAGGTGGAAGATGTGTCGGGCTCCTGTAGCCGCCTCGTCACTCACGAACCCCTCGCGCCTTTTTCTCTCCTGTGGCTCGGGAGAGTGCTGGCGCTTTGAGGGTTCGGCGCTTTCCCCGGAGGGACGCCGCGCTCACGTCGTGCATTCGCTGTCCCTCTGTCGCTCTCTCCGTCCACCCCACTCCAGCAGTGACTTTGGTTTTGCAAAATAAGCATGCACGGCTAAAGTGACGCCCCTCCTCCGAAAAGGAATAAAATAATAATACAAAAAAGGAGCCGGATCATTCACGACCGAAACATAGAGCCACAGAGCCACAGACAGAGCGACAGACAGAGCGACAGTCAGAGCGACAGACAGAGCGACAGTCAGAGCCACAGACAGAGCCACAGACAGAGCCACAGACAGAGCCACAGACAGAGCCACAGACAGAGCCACAGACAGAGCCACAGACAGAGCCACAGACAGAGCCACAGACAGAGCCACAGACAGAGCGACAGTCAGAGCCACAGACAGAGTCACAGAGCCACAGACAGAGCCACAGACAGAGCGACAGTCAGAGCCACAGACAGAGCCACAGACAGAGCCACAGACAGAGTCACAGACAGAGCCACAGACAGAGTCACAGACAGAGCCACAGACAGAGCCACAGACAGAGCCACAGACAGAGCCACAGACAGAGCCACAGACAGAGTAACAGACAGAGTCACAGACAGAGCCACAGACAGAGTCACAGACAGAGCCACAGACAGAGCCACAGACAGAGCCACAGACAGAGCCACAGACAGAGCCACAGACAGAGCCACAGACAGAGTCACAGACAGAGCCACACACACACAGAGTCACAGACAGAGCCACAGACAGAGCCACAGACAGAGCCACAGACAGAGCCACAGACAGAGCCACAGACAGAGTCACAGACAGAGCCACAGACAGAGCCACAGACAGAGCCACAGACAGAGCCACAGACAGAGCCACAGACAGAGTAACAGACAGAGTCACAGACAGAGCCACAGACAGAGCCACAGACAGAGCCACAGACAGAGTCACAGACAGAGCCACACACACACAGAGTCACAGACAGAGCCACAGACAGAGCCACAGACAGAGCCACAGACAGAGCCACAGACAGAGCCACAGACAGAGCCACAGACAGAGCCACAGACAGAGCCACAGACAGAGTCACAGACAGAGCCACAGACAGAGTAACAGACAGAGTCACAGACAGAGCCACAGACAGAGCCACAGACAGAGCGACAGTCAGAGCCACAGACAGAGTCACAGACAGAGCCACAGACAGAGCCACAGACAGAGCGACAGTCAGAGCCACAGACAGAGCCACAGACAGAGCCACAGACAGAGTCACAGACAGAGCCACAGACAGAGCCACAGACAGAGCCACAGACAGAGCCACAGACAGAGCCACAGACAGAGTAACAGACAGAGTCACAGACAGAGCCACAGACAGAGCCACAGACAGAGCCACAGACAGAGTCACAGACAGAGCCACACACACACAGAGTCACAGACAGAGCCACAGACAGAGCCACAGACAGAGCCACAGACAGAGCCACAGACAGAGCCACAGACAGAGTCACAGACAGAGCCACAGACAGAGTCACAGACAGAGCCACAGACAGAGTCACAGACAGAGCCACAGACAGAGCCACAGACAGAGCCACAGACAGAGCCACAGACAGAGCCACAGACAGAGTAACAGACAGAGTCACAGACAGAGCCACAGACAGAGCCACAGACAGAGCCACAGACAGAGTCACAGACAGAGCCACAGACAGAGTCACAGACAGAGCCACAGACAGAGCCACAGACAGAGCCACAGACAGAGCCACAGACAGAGCCACAGACAGAGTAACAGACAGAGTCACAGACAGAGCCACAGACAGAGCCACAGACAGAGCCACAGACAGAGCCACAGACAGAGTCACAGACAGAGCCACACACACACAGAGTGACAGACAGAGCCACAGACAGAGCCACAGACAGAGCCACAGACAGAGCCACAGACAGAGTCACAGACAGAGCCACAGACAGAGCCACAGACAGAGCCACAGACAGAGCCACAGACAGAGCCACAGACAGAGTAACAGACAGAGTCACAGACAGAGCCACAGACAGAGCCACAGACAGAGCCACAGACAGAGTCACAGACAGAGCCACACACACACAGAGTCACAGACAGAGCCACAGACAGAGCCACAGACAGAGCCACAGACAGAGCCACAGACAGAGCCACAGACAGAGTCACAGACAGAGCCACAGACAGAGCCACAGACAGAGCCACAGACAGAGTAACAGACAGAGCCACAGACAGAGCCACAGACAGAGCCACAGACAGAGCCACAGACAGAGCCACAGACAGAGCCACAGACAGACACCTGCCTTTTGTGTCCCCAGTCTGAAACAAGCTGTATTTTCTGAAAATATAAAGATTTTAATCTTTATATATATATATATATATATATATATATATATATATATATATATATATATATATATATATATATATATATATATATATATATATTGAAATACAACCTATGGTGTATTATATAATTAAGGATATAACCAATGTTATTCTGCATATACATTTTTAGAAATGTTTGTTTTTCTGTTTTTTGTGATTTTGCCTTGTCCCCAGTGCAGTTTCCTCACTTTCGTTTGCAAAAGTAAAGGAAAACAAATTAAAACTTGTACTTGTACTCATACTTTTTAAAATACTTATATCAAAACAAATGAATTATGTTGAATACTGAATTGTTTTTTTTTGTGTTGGGTTTTGTTTTAATTGTTTAAAATGTTGGTTTAATGCAGGGGTCACCAACTTGGGGCCCTTTGGGGCATGTCCAGTAGCCCTTGGGACTTTTTCTAAAGTGTAAAACACTTCATTTTCTTGAATCTTATTCTTAAAATTACAGTTATTTCGGTTCTTGTGACTCAGTATGAGTTTAAAATAAAGCTATTTTAATATAATATGGGGTCAATATCCTATAAGTGAACAGTTTGTACGTTTAAGTCTTTAGGATTTGTTTTTAACTGGTAGCCCTCGAACAACTTAATGCTCTTAAAGTAGCCCTCAGCTGAAATAAGGTTGGTGACCCCTGGTTTAATGTTTGTGGGTCTTGTTTTTGTTGATGAGTCTGATGGCAGAGGGGGAAAACTGTTCAAGTATCGGGATCCTGAGGCAGGTTTATAAAGGGACTATAGGGAGTTTAAAAATGTTAAAATTATGTATTTTCCTCCCCCTACATGTTCCAGCCATGTCCTAATGTGTAGAATGAGCTCAGACCTGTTCAACACAACTGCCTCTAAAATCCTGCACTGTCACTCAGAAAGGTGTCACTTCGGGTCCGAAGTGCCGTCATGCACGAGCTTAATATAGAAGGTGCAGTTACACATTTGGCCTGAGGTGGCAGTAGTGAGTATAAAATGGCTAACTTGCATCTAGCCCCTTTAACTCCTTCTTTTTATTTGAGTCTCATTCAATAAATATATCTGGAGATTCCAGCCATAGTTGTAGCCATCATTAGCGATTAAGTCTTATCCTATTTTTAGTCTGCAAAAATACTACTTCTTTGTGACGCAAGGACACCGCTGCGTAAAAGCGCATACTGTGCGTAAAGGTCATTTTTTGCATCATCTTTGGTGGAGCCATTCGGGGCACGCTGGGAGTGGCCCATTTACTTTAAGAGGTGTGCCAATTAGTAACAGGTGTGGCGCTGCTGGAGCACACGGTTTTGACCGTCCTCTGAGATAAATCTTACCAAACATCTATAAACTGAGTTATTCATTATTTTGTTTTCAGTTTTTTCCATAATCACCCTGTACTACAATAAATGGATTGACATATCCGACGACATTTAAACGTTTTGGCATTTTTACTTTTTCTTATTATACGGCTCTTCACAACTTAAAGGTCCTATATCATGCAAATTCGACTTTTTGGAACTTTTAGCCATGTTGTTATGCTATTTCCTTATCAAAAACACCCCCAGAGTGGTTTGTGGCTTCATTCACGCAGCTCTCAGTAATCCTCCTGAATCCTGCTCTCTGAGGCTCCGCCCTCTCCTGGTGAACGACTGACCTGTTCAGTTGTGTCGTAACAGCGGAACGGAAGAGCTCAGCATCTGTAATGTAATGTCTAACAGCGTGATTTTAATTTGTAAAATAGCTTTTTCATTATTTCTGTCGTAAGAGAGAAACAAAGAGAAACAAAAAAATAATAATAATAATAATAAAAAATAAAAAAAGGAGGTGCCCGAGGTGCTTCCAGGTCAGCTGTGGCCAAAACAAACACATCCCCTGAGCGCCTGAACAGACGTCATGTTTGCGCTGCAGCTGAAGATGGAGCTCGTTGTCATCTATTCTGGACACACCTGTTCTTTATTCTTACCTAACAATAACGTCACGGAGAAAAAGAAGCGCGTTTGGCTACGAGAACGGGAGTTTATTCAACCTTTTTCAGGAAGAGGCCACTCAGCTGTTATTTGTCTCCGGGATTCAGCGACTATCAGCAAAATATTGTTTTTCTGTGACTGTCTCTGATGGATGTTTGGTGAACCTTCACCAGAATCAAAGTGGATTAACTTTTATAACCAACACGAGTCCCATAATGTAAACTGCGATGGAGCAGAGGGTGAGTCAGTCCAAACGCGGGTTAGCATGTGTGTTAGCATATTAGCATGTGTGTTAGCCATTTATGAAGCTGTGTTGCAGATGTCAACTCCGTATAACTGCATTGTGAAGCAATTTCACTTATTGCTGTTTATTTATATTACGGCAAAGTTATATGTGCGGAGAGAGGGGGCCGAGTTAACTGAATCGAAGCGTTGTGTCTTCCGGGTTCGAAAAATACCTCCAGAAAACCCTTATATTTATCACAAAAATGAGTGCTCCATAGTGGTAGAGGTACAATATATCATATAAATGCCTATACTTATCTTTGGAATGGCTAAAATAGCAGGATATAGGACCTTTAAGTAGAACGCTCCGTTGATTTGAATGGGATTTCCCAACGTTCTACCAGTCATTATTTTCTGATAAAGGACCTTCAGGGCGAACCGGACCCTGTCGATGCTTATTTTCCAGATAATGACCAGCGTTCTGTACATTATCCCTTACTTATGCACGCGCTCAGCCAGCCAACAATGCGCTACCACAATCTTCATTGAGTTTGACTGAAGCTGCGCTCTTTAGCAGAGTGTGTGGCCCTGAAAAGAGCCGTTGTTGGTTCGGGGGAAGAGAGTGAAAGAGTTACTTCTTGGCCGCGGCCTTCTTGGTTTTGGGCTTGGCGGTTTTCTTTGGGGGCGCTTTCTTTGGGGGCGCTTTCTTCGCGGGGGCTTTCTTCGCGGGGGCTTTCTTCGCCGCAGAGACTTTCTTCGCCGCAGAGACCTTCTTCGCCGCAGAGACCTTCTTCGCAGGCTTCTTGGGGCTCTCGGCCACTTTCTTCGGGCTCTTGGCTACTTTCTTGGTCGCCGGCTTGGCTGCCTTCCTCAGCGACTTCGTGGGCTTCTTGGGTGTGGTCGCTTTCTTGGCTTTCTCAGTGGCAACGGGCCTCTTGGCTTTAGGGGCGGCTTTCTTGGCGGGCTTCTTGGCCTTCTTTGGCTCATCCACGGACTTGTTCATCTTATAGGAGCCCTTCTTCTGCACCAGAACGCCCTTATCCAGCAGTTTCTTGATGGCGAGCCTGACTCGTGCCTTGTTCTTCTCCACATCGTATCCGAGGGCGGCCAGGCCCTTCTTGATGGCGTGCAGGGACACGCCGCCGCGGTCCTTGGAGGCGGACACGACTTTGACGACGAGCTCGCTGACGGTGGGGCCGCTCTTCTTGGGTTTGGCGGCGGTCTTCTTCTTGGCAGCTTTGGCCGGAGCCGCAGCGGGAGCGGGAGCTTCTTCTGCCATAGTTTATCAAAACGTCACTCACAGCAACAGTCTGAGAGAGAATGGAATTTCCCCGAGCACGAGGCGCACTTAAACACAGCATGAGAACCGTAAAGACTCAATGTAACCCGAAGCTGCTGAGCGCGTGTGGGTCAGAGGCTGTTGTGCTTTCTGCGCGTCAGGAAAAGGCTCTAATACTGAAATAAACGCGGTGGTCAGGACGGAAAAGAGCAGGAGACGGCGCGGAGGTCGTTTCCCCTCGGATTGAAATCAAATACAACATAAATGTGAACGAGTCTTCGCGTCTGGAGCGATCCAAACCTTACACTGTGCGCATTCTGGAACAGACTATTCCCACTAAACTCCTTTTAACATCATCCCAGAGCCGCTCAGGCCTCCGTAAAGACACTTTTCCTGTTACAAACCGTCCTCTGCAGACACAGAAAGTCAAAATCTCTCTGTCAGAAGTGAGCTCTGCGTTTGGAAGCCACTTCAGCAGCAGCAGCAAGCACAGACGAGGTCACGGCCTGGAGCTCCTGCCACAACTGAGCAATGTTTCACAGCGTTTGCGTTCTTCCTTCTTTGACTGATTTTACTGAACGCCACATGGACCAGGTCTGTGTGATCTCTTCCCCTGGAAATATTTCATAAACATGACCCGATTTATGTCGCCAGATCAGCGGTCAACAAGGGCAGATACATTGAAAACTGTAAAGTTGTCAAGAGAACGTTTTAAGCGTTGGAAAAGTAGGGGGAAAAAATCAACCTTCACCTGAGACTAGTTTGGAAATGAACTTAAAGGGATATTTCAGGATTTTTGACATAGGGCCTCATTTTCTCGTTATCCAGTGTGTTGCTGATTTCTGGAGATCTTTTTTTTTGTAATTCATGCAGTTCTTATATTTGAAGAGTTACATGGCGCTAGGCTTGTGCTAGGCTAGCGCATTTCTATGGTATCAGCTAGCCTGCATTAAAAACAGTGTGACCCGCTCCACAGAACACCTGAGGCAAATCACTTATAACATCAGACTAACCATATAAATGTCTGTGTCCATAGAGTAATTTTTTAAATATAACTGACCTGCATCACATGAATGATCGCATTTTGAGGGACTATTTTCTAGCAAATCCCTCCGCCGCTGCGTCGCTTATACAACCACGAAGCTGATGCTGCTCAAATATAAGGTATTTTACTTTCAAAATGGTTAAACACAGACATTTATATCGCTAGTCTAGGTCTAACTAGGAAATGAGGCCCTATGTCAAAAATCCTGAAATATCTTTTACCTTTAAAAATACCTTTAAAAGGAACGGCCTCTCAGTTTCAGCCTCCAATAGTTAATGGGTTCATGGCTTTAAACAGGAATATGCTTCTTTTAAAATAACAAAACAAACCAGACCTTTTAGGCCTAATCTATGGGTGGGTGGGTTGGGGGGGTGGAAAGAGCCTTGAACTTGTAAAAGTTTACCCCGTTCTTTCCCTGACAGACATTACAAATAGGGGAGACCAGGGCTGGTTGTCACACGGGTTGGGTGTCAGCGTGGGCACGTGTTTCTTTTACTCGTCCTCCTCATCGTTCTCATAACTGCAATAATAAAACAGTGGCACGGACACTGTTTAATTATTTAAAAAAGCTCTTCTTAATTAAGTCGCAGTCGCCTCAGTGTGGGGACATTTGAAGGCAGACGCACAGTGCGTACTGAGCAAAAGCAGCGGCATTGAGAGAGGAGTCAGGACACAATATGAAATAATATTAAACAAAATGTGAACAAAGCAGTTATAGCCTAATGGACGTTGTTTTATTATTATTATTATTATTATTATTATTATTATTATTATTATTATTATTATTATTATTATTATTATTATTAATATTATTATTAATAATAATAATAATAATAATAATAATAATAATAATAATATTTTCGTTTGTAGTCCAAATCAGAAATGCATCAAATTAAAGTTCAAGTTATAAAATGCTAAGTTTGAGAGGGACAGTTTCATTGTGAGTGACGCATAAAGCGGGACAACAATGCACAATGACCCACTTGCCCTAAATAGAATACTATTCATTAATAGGCTATCTCAAAAACGATAAGAGCACAATCATTTTTTTTTTTTACAGCAAAAGCAACTGACCTCTGTTTTTGTAAATGTGAGTATACAGTATGATCCAGGTGATCTGTCCGTGGGGCGCGTCATATGCATGCCCATTATGCGTAAAAGCATTGCCCTCAGCGAAATCATGTGTTTGGAAAAAACTGTAGGCTAAAACAGATGCAACATTAAACATATGGCGGGCAACCCCGCAAACCCGAACATGCAATATTGAAAAGGCACCGCAAGCGCACTGCAAAACACTGCAATGTAAACACACCACATGCATTTGGATCAACTCAAGTCTGAGGCTGCGTCCGAAACGAGCAGATTGGTAAGAGCTCTTACGCCAAACCGGATGTGCGTCAGCGTCCGCCATGGAAAGATGCTTCCGAATTGGTCTGTCAGTTAGGAAGGAGTTAGGAAAAGGAGCCTCGATGCTAACTATCATAGCTTAGCATAGGGCCCTCTGGTGCTAACTGACCAGTGATTACGAGCTATGTGCCATCCATTGAAATATATACATGGAAGAGGCATGCTGTCCCATCTCTTTACATAGAGGTGCTCAGTGGCGCATGACTCCAGTTTCGTCCGCCATAACGGCCCAAAGTACCCGTATGACGCGTCACCTGTATCTATGCTCCCACGGCCCAAGTGGGTGAAGTCAGCGGGAGCGCGCACGGCTGCAGACGAAGCCTCAGAGCGAAGCGGACGCCATTACGCTGTAAATCAAATCTCTTAATATCATCGTTCTTTAAACATAAAATCATTTTTTAAGGCCATTTCAGGCGAATAAGCTACCATGCTACGATGACTTTGGGGGTTAGTTTGTCAGTGCGGGGCTTAAAAAGCTAGTTTAGTCCGCTCTTGGAACAACCGGGCGCTTAGCGGCCCTTCGGACGTACGTAGCCGCGCTCATGAACTTCTGCTCGGTCACTTTTCTGGGAAGTTTCGTAAGTGCTGGAAGCCATAAAAATCGAGTTATTACTTCACTCTATTTGCTAGTATAACATCACAACTAGAATTGTTTGGCTGAAATACAAAGAATGAGCACTACAAAAGTGTTTTATATTACATTTTCATTGGTAAAATGTGAGATATTGTTTTTTATATAGCATTTATCTGTACTGTACTGTACTGTACTGTACTGTACTGTACTGTACTGTACTGTACTGGATCCAGGACAGATGCGGAAATCATGCATTTTTTGTGTGTTTCATTCTACTTACACAAATAATGGTATAAGTACATAAGTACATTAAATGCTGCTAGTATTTTTTAAATTAATAAAACAGTTACAGGTTATTAGTGCCATTATTTAATTTGCAGAAATTAGTTTCCAATAACATGTAGGCTAGTTGTTTCTTAGTAACCATAAGTATTTAGTTTTTGGCTAAAGACATGGAGAAACATAAACTTACTTGAGATGTTTGTTATTTCGCGTTTATCCTTGTTTTTAGTCCAGTCCGTTCATTTGTTTTGCTCAGACTTCAGCCGCTGAATCACACGAGGGAGAACTCTGCTCGTTCATGAGTCGTCACGCACACGCTCGCGCACGTCTACGGCCCGGGTGACGTCACGTCATTAGAAAACTTTTTAAAATGTATTTTTGATGCTTTACAAATTTTTTTCAAAGAAAAAAAGTCCATGTCCTAAAAATAGTAATTTTAAAGAAATATATTTGCCTCAGTCTGAAACTCCAGATGCCTGTGGACCATTTTACAGGCTGCTCCTTTTACATGAGTGTCTATGACAAAAAGGGCATTTTGGGCTGCTGGCTGCAATATCACGGCCTGCCACTAGCACAACTGGAGACGGGTGTAAAGGGGCGGACCACCCCACTGATGCCATCCCATAAGCCACTGCGCCAATCCTCGCCCCCACCCTCGAGTGTCTCATGCGCAACCACTGTTGATTGACAGGAGCACATTTAATAAAAAAAATAATAATAATGATAAAAAATAAGATTCTGCACAAGCCAAACTTTAATATAAAAGTGATAAATCCATGTTGTCGTCCCCACAGCTCAGTCACATGTCAGTGTTAAAGAGGAAACTCAGGAAACGGGTTAAATGCTTTTGTTTTCATTTAGTAGAAACTTACGCCACATGGATCATTTGCATAATGTAGCTTTAAGAAACAGCTGTTGAAATAAAAAAAAACACTAAAGGGAAATGTTTGGATCATTTGGATTTTTTTTTTCTCCTTAAATGTCTTTATTTGGACACTATGTTGTTGTTGACACTGTACAGTAGGGGGCGACTTGTGCTTTTGTTTGGCCTGCACTCCACCAATAACTTTAAAGAAGAAGAAAAACAGCTGTTGGTGATGTCACTTCCCTTTCCCCTGTTTAAGGACGGACGGATTGTTCAAATTCTGCTGAAGCTCTAGTTCCCGAACTGCACAGATCTAACAGTCGACCCCATGAAAGGTTAAGGAGTTAGTTGCTAGTGTTAGAGCTTAGAGGCGATAATCTGATGGTTTCAGACGCAGCCTGACTCTGCCGTACGCGGGTTTTTTAGAGGGAAGTGACCCGAAACAAAGCAAACAAAAATATTGGGAAAAACTAGTTAGTCCGCCCTTACAGAGTGAACTCCCAAGCATAGGCTACGGAGGCGGGACGGACAAAAAATAGAACATTATAAGCACATCAAACTTACTTTAAACAGCTTTAATATTGTTAAGAATGTCTAAAAAATCTAAAAGCTACCTGTGTGTCGTGAACGCCCCACACACAGTCTGCTCAATAACCAAGTCGCCGACTTGTGTGAAGTTAGCCCCCCCATAGTGTCCGATTTGCTTCAAAATGGTGTCATTCATTTGTGCTTCGTTTGTGCACGTTTGTGCACATAAAATTAGCGTTTGTGCGCACTTCGTTTCTGAGGTATTGATCATTGATTGGTAATTGATCAGTTCCCATAGTGTCCGATTCACTCCAAACTAGTGTCATTTTTTAGCACTTCGTTTGTGCACGTTTGTGCAAATAAAATTAGAGTTTTCTCACTTCGTTTTTGAGATATTGATCATTGATTGGTAATTGGCTCGGGTCTGGGTCCTGGTCTGATCTTTGTTCAGGTCTTGGTTTGGTTCTTAGTCTTGATCTTTGTTCAGGTCTTGGTTTGGGTCTTGGTCTAGTCTTGGTCTGGTCTGGTCTGGCACAAACGAAAGTCACACAAGTCAGATACTTGTATAGTTTAGCTAAAAACAATTGCTTGATAAAAAAAAAGTATTCATAATAAGTGTCTTTTACCCATAAATCTTACATAAACGCTGGGATTAAAGCGACATGACTATCAGTATTCTAAGTGGGATGTTCTTTTGTAGCATAGACCAGTGGGATCATTAGATGTATTTTTATGTGCCCACTGTTCGGGTCTTGGTTCGGGTCTTGGTCTAGTCTTTGTCTGGTCTTGGTTCGAGTTTTGGTCTAGTCTCAGTTCAGGTCTTGGTCTGGTCTTGGTTTGGGTCTTGGTCTGGTTCTTAGTTGTGGTCTTGGTCCAATCTTGTTTCGGGTCTTGGTCTTTGCTTAGTTTTAGTCTGGGTTGTGGTTTGGATCTTGGTCTGGGTCTTGGTTTTAGTCGTTAGTTGAAAACTGCTGAAAATCAGGAAAAAGACGTTTAATAAAAGATAAAGAACATGAAAACCAATTATTGACTGCGGAAGGTTTCCACAGTCAATCAATACCTCAAAAACAAAGTGCGCACAAACGCACAAACGAATGACACCATTTTGAAGCAAATCAGACACTATGGGGGGGCTAACTTCACACAAGTCCCACGCCGCTGGTCATCAATCGGCATCGTAGCCTTGTACGATCCTACCATTAAAATAAACAATTAAAACCAAGTATTGTTGCTACAATACATCAGACAAACAACATATAGGCTTTCTAAAAATCACTCACCAAACAAATGCAACCCTCACACCTGACGTGGGTGAGCACAGCATGAGCCCAGCAATCTCCCTGGTCGCCCACGGAAACTAGCACCTCGCGGCAACCAGGCCACTTCCTATTTAACCCGTCATCGGCCCAAGGGGCAGCAGCGACACCCCGAGGTATCACCCATTACAGTTTCAATTGTCTTTGGTTTATGGTTTGTTTTGTCCGTGTTTTCCAGATTTTTACAGCTGTGATGGTGATGACGAGCTGAAATAACTGAGTTGGAGGGGAAATGGTAAAATAGCAGCTCCACGACACTATGGCCCGCACTGACAGTCTGTTGTGGGCCATGAGCCAAAGGGTGTCGCGGATTGACTCGTCCATAATTTAACATTTAAAGAGTAACTAAACGGGCGTGCCAGAGTCTTTCCCCAACCACAAACAAAAGTCAAAAATTGCTGAGAAAGGGGTGGTCTCCGAGGCTTTGGGGGGGTTTGGGGAGGTGAGTGTGTGGGCGGGGTCTGCTCTGTTGACAGTCTCAGACCAAGCCCCTAGATCTGACAGGACTGACAGACTGCTGTTACCGCTGTCACGGCGGTACACTAGGTTTATTTTTTCGTAGGATAGTTGGTACACTCTCATGACTTGTGATTGCTTGATGTAGCAACTATCCTACGAAAAAAAAAGATTGCCGCCGGTAGAGTAGACTACACGCTCGCTGTCAGTGACTGCGAACAGAGAGACTCTACACCACCTCAGCCGAAGTGTGAGCATCACAGGGGCGCCATCTACTGGATTGACTCAATATGAAACCTCCAGAATCTCAAACTATAAGTTAGCATCGTAGCTAAGGCTAAATAATACTACTCTCCTAAGTGAGCTGAATAAAATACCAGTTGAAATATTTATTACGTGTATGTTGTAAATGTATGTAAAGCCTATGAAGAGCACCTCACTGTCCCCTCAGAGACACTCACTTTACCAAATGCATCCAGCAAGATAATTAATTTATTCATTTGAAATACTGTCCACAAAACATGTCACACAATTGTTTGTCTCCAAAATAAAGAATATGAAACAAGAACCAACATATGAATCAGTTTCAGCATGTCATTGAAGATAAAGCACACCATCCTCCAGATCACAAGTTTTTATTGCCATTGTAATGTTTCACAGACTTATTTGGTGCAATAGTGCATCATGAAAGTGACTTTTAGACATAATAAATGACAAAACATCTAGTCAAAAGAAATAAACAAAGATAAAGATATAGCAATGTAAAGGTAGCTCAACTCTATTAAGAAAAGGTTCATACTGTCTTCTTGTTTTGTTCTTTTGCTAAGACAGAAGGTGATCGAAACTAGTAAAGCAGGTAAACAAACCTTTCTGCCTTACCAAAAGAACAACAGGAATAGCTCAACTATACAAAATGAAAACATCAGGTAGTGAGTTATTTACTGATCAGGAGTCTGGCAGTATACAATAGTCTTATGCATAGGTTTGCTGAATGTTCTAGGCACAATAAACTGATAACTTCTGCAAATCTATATATGAGTTATCTACGCAGCATGGTCAATTACTTTTACCCCTAAAACAGCTGAAATGCATTATGTTTGCACTGTTCTGAATGTAATGCTCATACAGTGCCTCTCGAAAGTATTCATACACCTTGAACTTTTGCACATTTTGTCATGTTTACAACCCTAAACATAAAGATTTTATTTTGACTTTTTTAATGAACGTTCACACACAAGTAACAGACAACTGTGAAGTGAAAGCAAAATGATACATGATTGTGTTATTTTTCAAAAAATAGAAAACTGAAAACTTGCATAAGTATTCATACAGCACTTTCTAAGTGCATTAAATTGCCTTTATAACATTCCTAATGACTCCAGAATGTTCACTCCTTGGCCAAACGGTTAAATAGAGGCCACCTGTGCGTAATCTACTCTCAGTATAATTTCAGCTGTTCTTTTAGGCCCTCAGAGCTGTGGTCGGAGTGTATTGGTCACTAAACAACATCATGAAGGTCAAGGAGCACCAGAGAGGTCAGGGATAAAGCTGTGGAGAAGTTTAAAGCAGCGTTAAGTTATACAAAGATTTCCCAAGATTTAAACATCTCCCGGAGCAACTGTTCAATCGATCATTCAGAAATGGAAAGAGTAAAGCACCACTGCCAACTTACCAAGACACGGTCGTTCACCTAAAATACTAGATCGAACAAGGAGAACACTGGCAAGAAATACAACTAAGATCACTGTGGGGGAACTGTGAAGTCCTGATGCTGAGCTGGGGGAATCTGTAAATGGGACAACTATAAGTCGTATCTACACAAATCTGGCCTTCATGGACGAGTGGAAGAAGAAAGACATTATTGAAAGGAGGCCATAAGAAATCCTGTTTGAAGTTTGCTAGAAGTCATATGGAGGACACAGCTCCATGTGGAAGAAGGAGCTTTGGTCAGATGAGACAAAAATTGAACTTTTTGGCCCAAATGCAAAACGTTATGTATGGAGCAAACCTAACACTGCTCATCGTCCTGAGTGCACCATCCCCAGTGTCAAATATACGGGGGGGGCATCATGCTGTGGGGCTGCTTTTCCTCAGCGGGGACTGGGGAGACTGTAAGAATAGTTGTGATGATGGATGGAGCCAAATATGGGGACATTTTGGAGGAAAACCTGCTGGAGTCACAAGAGAACTGAGGCTGGGGCGGAGATTCACCTTCAGCAGGACAATGACCCTAAACACAAAGATAAATCTACAATGGAATGGTTCAATAAAAACATATTAATGTGTTAGAATGGCCCAGTCAAAGTCCTGACCTAAATCCTATTGAAAATCTGAGGAAAGACCTGAAAACTGCTGTTCACAAACGCTCTCCTTCTAATCTGACAGAGCTGGAGTTGTTTTGTAAAGAGGAATGGGCTAAAATGTCAGTCTCTACATGTGCTAATCTTGTAGAGTCAGATCCCAAAAGACTTTCTGCTGTTATTGCAGTAAAAGGGGGTTCCACAAAGTATTCATTCATGCTGTATGAATACTTGCACGCCCCACTTTTCACTTTTCGATTTTTTTTTAAAATAACAGAATCATGTATCATTTTGCTTTCACTTCACAGTTGTCTGTTACTTGTGTGTGAACGTTCAGTAAAAAAAATGAAAATAAAATCTTTATGTTAAGGGTTGTAAACATGACAAAATGTGCAAAAGTTCAAGGTGTATGAATACTTTCGAGAGGCAAGTGTTCTGTTGTGACACTTGAACCAACAAAATGCATTGACTTTCAAAAGTGTGATCATGAGTACGCAGTAAATCACCACCCAAAAAATCCCTTATAAGTGGAAAGTCTGTGGACCAACATTCAGCGCACACTGAACTGCTGAACCTCTGCAGGCGTCGTCTTCTGTGGGTCACAAGAAATGAGCTCCAGGGAAGTTGATCTTCAGTCTGTTGTGTAGTTATGTCGTCTCAACCTGAGGGGGGAAAGTACAGGCTTTTGAATTGACAAGCAGTTCATACTTCCATACCATAACAGAAAACAGATTTTCAATGAGTTGCTCAGAATACAATGGTCCTGAAACAACCAAAATGCTTTTTAGTCGTTTCATTTGTATTGATACTATCCATTAGATCTGGGATTATAACTGATGAACGCTGACATTTCCTCCTGTCCATCACTTACTCAGTGTCCATCATGTGTTTTTGAACCATTTATTGATTTGTACAAGACTATCAATAAATGCTATCTCGCTATTTTAATGACTAAAATAGCGAGAGGAGAAGGACAGCTGTACGAGAGCTCACACAAACAATGCTCACTTATAGCAGTAGATTGGTAACTGCTGCTCACCTCACCGGATCAGGACTGGACGCACACTCTTCACAGATGAGGTCTTCCTCCTCAACACAAACAGCAGCTGTTGAACAAAAGCATAACAGATATAATGATGTTATTTTAATCATTTAATCACAGATAACTGTATCAGTGTATGCAGAATGTGAACCTCAGGTTTGATGAGTGTTGAGTGGGCTCACTGGGAAATCTCTGAGCTTGTGCATTTCACCACATCTGCTTGTAGCTTCTCATGTAGACCTGGAGTGCAGTGAAGACCGCTGTAGTCTGAAAGAGGCAAAGATAAAACATAATGTCACGAATATAGTAGGATTCTACAGGTCATCAGAATCTAAGTCAATTGACTATCCTGTACTTTATTTGAGTTGATCAGAATCTGCACTATAAGGTTTTGTTGTGTGTTTTTGTTGATGACTTATGTACTTTTACTCCACTACATTTATTTTATGTCAAATTGATTTCGCTCTATATACATTGATTACTCAATGCTAAATGGAATCAATGTGATCAGATGTATTGTGAACTAAATAATTAAATCATTTGGACCATCACTGCTCAATACTAGAATTTAGTCAATTATTCCACCAGCTGTGCCGACAAAAACATGAGGGAGTCAAACTTATTTAGGACTAGAAAAAATAACTGTTCACTGTCTACAGTACACAACTCCATGTCCCCAAACCCCAGTACTTCAGAATATAGCCTTGTCCAACTCGGCTAAAGATTTGACTCTGATCCCTTTCCATTCAGGTCAGATTAGTTTTACTTTACAGGCCAGATCGTTTGCTGCAGTCGTGTCTGTCTGTCCTGGATAATAAACATTTGCACTGT
The DNA here is from genome assembly GCF_951799975.1 of Gobius niger. NCBI lineage: Eukaryota > Metazoa > Chordata > Actinopteri > Gobiiformes > Gobiidae > Gobius > Gobius niger. Next base: position 32,587,969 of record NC_136862.1, read on the forward strand.
TTTCATCAAAACCACGACACAAGCTAACGTAGCTTTATCTTTCATTAGCAAAAGCACTTTCCAACACTAACGTATCGTTTTCATGAATGCACAACATGTTAATAAATAAATGCAGCTCACTCACCTTCAAATAGCGCTGTAGCTCTGCACTGGTGTTAGCTCCCAGCTAGCAGCACGCTCACCCCAGGGCGTGAGTGAAAAAACTCATGACAAACTCGGCCCAGTTGGATAAAGTTGTGTGTACCTCGCTTGTGACAGTGACGGTGCCATCGACTGTCCTGTGTAATCCAACTATGACCAAAAAGAAGAAACTAGACTCACAGCCTCTCTACAAACACCAGGCGGTGTGTGCACTACGCGTGTCCTGGTTGCTACGTGATGGAGGCGGAGGCGTGTGTGGGCGGGCCACAGAGGCGTGTGTGTGTGGGCGGGGCCACAGAGGCGTGTGTGGGCGGGGCCACAGAGGCGTGTGTGGGCGGGGCCACAGAGAACCAGTAGGGGCGCTAACCCTGCGGTTTTAGACACAAAAGTGAGATTTTGAACAAGTTTGCACCAAATGTCAAAATATTGACTGGGACATGTAGCTAACTCTATTCAACAACCATAGACCGTTTATCAGCAAAAAAAAAGTGGCTTTGGTGTTTAGTTACTCTTTAAGATTTTTAAATAACACATAGGATTCGTCATCATTTAGGTGCTTGAAATTTACAGTGCCAAAATACATTACATCACAAACTTGTTGTACAACATCTTTGACGTAAATGTATCTCTAAAATCACCATAAAGGAGTTTGTACTCCGGACCATGGCAAGCTCCTTTCCGTTTCTTCCACTGGTTTGGATCGCCCACCCAAGGAGCGCCTCTGGAGATGGCCAAGGATATATTTTACACAAAAGCACAGGTTATCAGTAACCACATACTTTTGTATTTGGTTCTACGTATTTCATCCTTGTAGGTTGTCTTATAACTCTCATTAGATTATCTTCTGGTAAAATGTAATTTCTTTTCATTATCATGCTAGCTCTACATTACGTCTTACATACTAGCAAGTTGTCTTTCAAGTCTCATTTGATTTCCATAATTACCAATGCTGTCAAACTTACGGATAATGCTGACAATACTACTGTTGAATTTTGCAACAACATTACTGTGATTCATAGATGGGAACACCCACAGTGTGTGTCGGTGTTCCCATTATATGAAAAAGAAATTAATTAAATTAAAAATTAAATTCACTATTTACTTGTACTTAAACGGGCACATGCACGCTTCGGCTGTCCAGGTGCCTGTATAAGCGTGAGTTTGTGCCTGGATAACTCAGGCATTAATGATGTAACGTGAAATTTCATGAACACTAGATGCTGTTAGTACCACTATTGTAATCAACCCTATTGGGGATTGCCTGTAGCCGGAAAGTAAATTTAATTTTTAATATGGTGGTAGGCACGTAAGCTTTCTTGCTTCTGTCTACTCCTATTGAGTTTTTGTTTATTTATTTATTGTTCTGTTACAATGTTAACGTAAATAATTACTCAAATCAATCAATCAATAGTGCATATCGGATCTCAATGGTGGAAAGAGACCGATCTTTTGAATTAACATAGGATGTAGCCCAACAATGGAGCAGGTGACATAAGTGAAAGCTTTTTACACTAAAAATGTCAAAGCAAAATGCACTAAAAATGATGTGTACGGCTATTTATTTCTTGTGAAGGAAGATTGCAGCAACACTTTTTTCAAAGATATCAGTCCCATTGTAACTTCAGCTTATTAAGTGTGCCTTCTATTAATCACGTCTGAGATATTGTGAGGTGCCTGGCTGGCGCTGTTGAATTTCTATGAAGAGAATAGCTCTTAGAAATAAACTGATCAAAAACTCGACTCCCAGTGAAGAGCCACACATCCCATCGCCTTTCTCTTCCGTGGGACCCTGGTGAGCAAACACGTCAGTCATCTTCACCAGGACATAAACCTTTATTATATTATAGAGTGATGGATGCGCCACCGGGTGAGGCAGAAATTCCATTATCATAATTTCACATATGTATTCGTTCACATATTAGAAGCATATCTTCGTAATGAGTGAGTGGCTCTTAAAAGAGCCGTTTTGTTTCAGCTGTGGGTCGCGGGTTTAACCTCCGAATCCGTACAGAGTGCGGCCCTGTCTCTTCAGGGCGTACACCACGTCCATGGCGGTCACGGTCTTCCTCTTGGCGTGCTCTGTGTAAGTGACGGCGTCACGGATCACGTTCTCCAGGAACACCTTGAGCACACCGCGGGTCTCTTCGTAGATCAGACCTGAGATACGCTTCACACCGCCACGGCGAGCCAGACGGCGGATAGCGGGCTTGGTGATGCCCTGGATGTTATCACGGAGAACTTTACGGTGACGCTTTGCGCCTCCTTTTCCGAGTCCTTTCCCGCCCTTTCCTCTTCCGCTCATATTGACAGTTCAGTGGTAAATGAACAAGATGAGGTTTGGGTGTCTGCTTCGTGACTTTATTCAGCATCTGCGGACGTCGGTGAAGACAGGGAGTGGGCGGGACTTCCCCTAATGATATGATTGGACCGGAGCCTCGAAGGACTGCCAAGTGGTGCCAAGTTATTGCGTCTTTTTTTTTCAACACAAAAATAACGATTCTGAATTGTACTTTCGCTTCACGTGTACTTGGAAGGTTAAATGTTTTATGAGGTGGCATTTGGTATGAAGTGTAGAACCAACCAATGTTGGCGGAATAAGTTTTCATTTATATTTTAATGAACATGCATTAATTAATGAGTTGAGAATTATTGACATGTGAGGTTTATGAATCGATTAAAATTTAGTTAAGAAGTACAGATTATTGGTCATTACAAAGTAAGTGTAATTGGAAGTACAGCCGTTTAGTGGTTGTGGGTGGCCCTAAAAAGGGCCGTTTTTTTCCGCAGCTAAAGCAGAGCTTACTTGGAGCTGGTGTACTTTGTCACAGCCTTGGTGCCCTCAGAGACGGCGTGCTTGGCCAGCTCTCCGGGCAGCAGGAGGCGCACGGCGGTCTGGATCTCCCTGGAGGTGATGGTGGAGCGCTTGTTGTAGTGCGCCAGACGGGAGGCCTCACCGCCGATCCTCTCAAAGATGTCGTTCACAAACGAGTTCATGATGCTCATAGCCTTGGAGGAGATGCCGGTGTCAGGGTGAACCTGCTTCAGCACCTTGTACACGTAGATGGCGTAACTCTCCCTCCTCTTCGCTCTCCTCTTCTTGCCTCCTTTTCCAGCGGCTTTAGTGACGGCTTTTTTTGAGCCCTTCTTGGGCGCGCTTTTGCCAGGATCCGGCATGATGATAATTATCAAACCTCAGTAAGACGATATGAAACCGAGGCTTGTCCTCTCTTATTTATAGCCCCAGTTCATGCAAATTTGCTGCACCGTTACTCACATCCGATTGGTAGAATGGTTATACGTTTCCTCCTACCAACATTTGAGCTAAAAGCATGGGTTAAAGTGGAAGAAAGCTAATGATGAGTCAACACTGAAGTGTGAGCGGAAAAGAAAGTACTTAAAGGGTATCTAACCCCCCCTTCCAGAGGCTCAGTCTGAGAGTGTCAGATTTGAAAATCTCAACAGAAAAGGGGCGTTGCCTGGAGAACTAAGGGGCACGCGGGAGGGGTGAGGGGTGGGAGGGGTTTCGGGGTCTGATTGTCAGGCCTGAGTCATTTGACTAACGATGCACTCGCAACGCTCCTCGTAAACAAAGTTCGAGCACAGCGAGCTAACTTATTTAGCAACATGGTGAGACAGCTCTACAGCTCTCTTTACACAGGACAGGCATCGTGGCAGACAGCGGCCTTGTACCCGAGACTGCTCTGAGGCGCTGGGTTATTTTATTAGTGATTCCGCTGTCATTTACAAAGCTAACGGCTTAGCATTGAGCAAGATCGATGTTAGCATCGCAGCTAAGGGACCAAACGTAACTGTCCTGGCTGCTTTCAGAATCTACCGATCTATTTTAGATGTAGACTTTTCACTGTGGTCTACATAAACATTGCAGATGTATCTCAGTGTCCCAAGCAGAGAATGTGTGAGGTATAGAGACTTGATTATATGTATTACAAAGCTTTATTTTATTTCTCTCACAGCAAAGTGCACAAAACATGTCACATAAAAAAAAAATATTGTGCAAGAACACTGTCCTAGAAATAGTTTTCGGTTGGTCATTGAAGATAAAGCAGATAAATCATCCATGTTTATCTAAAGGCTTAACTAAGGGTCTGTAACATTAGGCTCTTGGGTCCACAAAGTCATTTCTATTACTACATTTAGTGAATTACAGGTTTAACCAATGTAACACACGCACTGAACTACCACTAAATGATGAGTAAAGGCTATAATAAAGTCTTTACACGTATGCTTATTTAGTTGAAATAGTGAAAATGATAGATCTTATTTTTTTGGTAAGTTTTCTTACTTAATTTTGTACTTCCTGGCTTTTACAACATTGCAATTACCCAATGCAATTTTTCTTTTGTTAATCTTACTACGACAATATCAATCAATCAATAATGACAGTTTATATTTCATTTGAGGATCAAGCTGCATGTGGTACTCTATTCACTTAGTCTACCTACATGTGTGCAATAAACAAATTGAACAAATACAATTTAAATTAATACTTGCCATACAATATCGAACTTGACTGTTTAATACTTAATTTATGGAATCAGAACTAGAACACACTGAACTGAATTTTTAAATGTGGCTCGATCATCCATCAAACTTTGATACGCCTTTTAGATTGATATAATTACAGTTTTGAGGGGAAAAGGCATTAAAAACATAGCAGTAAAGCTGAATTCTTGCATCCACAGTTGAGCTACAGGATGGCTTAAATTAACCAAGTAGCAGTAGCTCATGTACAGTATGCTGCATGCATGCATACATGCAGGTCTTCTCAATGCACGGGAGACAAAGTTGACTTCTTATGGCTATACAGTTGTTGGGTTGCAGGTTAGTGTTCTAAAGGCCTATAATGTTATATAGAGGTACAATTATTTCATTTTTGAGGAAATGTTTGGTCTTGTATAAGAAAGATAATGGACCCAGTGACTGAAATTAGTGATCATTTTTGTAATTCATACATTTATTTTTTTGGCTGCAACTTGTGAAAGTGTAATGCAGTTAATATGAAAAACTGGCTCCTGCCTCCCCACTGGGGAGTGTGACATCACATTTTAGAACCTGCAACCCAGCAATACCAACTAAAATAATTACACATGCACCATTAAGTTTTCAGCTTCTAGAGACAAAGTGGTGCTGGTTCTACCTCACCAAACCATCCTGTGAAATATCTGACAGAAACAGCTAAAGGCTTCATTTTGTTCTTGGATTGCTGATCAGTGTCTACAATTAAATCTTGCATGGAACATTGATTTCATCTACTATGTTGTCCAGTGGCATGTCAGCTTATAGAATTCTTCATATTGCAATGTTTACTCCCATCGTTCTATATGTGGTTGGCGACTGTCCTTGTCCAATGTGCCTCCATTTCCAGAAACATTCTTTCTTTGCCCGATAGAGAGGTCGTCTGAAAATGTGAATTGAAATGCTATAAAAATTTTTAAAAAACACACAAAGACATGAATTACTTTAAAAGGGAAGTCTGTCATCAATATACTGATCAAATGCATCACCGTGTGATCCGATACATACAGTGGACATGAAGAATGGTTTGCATGCATTTTCTCCACCTCTTTCTCCACCTCTGACTCTGCATGGACAAGAAAAGTCTGTTACAACTCAGCATACATTTTTGCGTGCAAGATGTGTTAGCATCATTCTAATTTACATGTAAAATATAGTCCTCAATAAGGCAAAAAACTGTTTTCAATGAGAAGAAATATAAACCACTTGGGGAAATAGTAATATAAACAAAATGATAGGTGTCAACAAATGCATTTATTGGTCAACACTAAAAACGATTCTCCCACTTACTGGTGTAAAATACAATACTCCTATGCTACATTTGTTAGAATTTTAATGCGAGTTGAGCAATATTGTGATGTGCTCACCTACAGGTACTTATGACAGTTCAAATGAGTGGCCAGTCCTGTCTTGCACACACCTCAAGCTGGAAAATCCAGAAAACCACTCATACACGGGCTTTTTTCATCCACTGGACTTTGGTTCATGGTTAGCCACTGCTCTCAGGCAACACAGTCTGCATTCTGAAAAGATTTTGTTCCATACTGCCAGGCCAGTCTGAAAATATAATAATGCATATTCCACAGTCAATCCATAATCATCTGAGAATTCTAATGGTAACTGGTGCATTATTTCCCTGTAATCGCACAGTTCGTCTGAAAATCATGTTCTATATCACTCCACTGCAGCAATTTCCACAGTAATGATTAAAAATTAAGCTACTATTGTTGTGGAAGTCGCTTTAGATAAATCATCTGAAAAAACTGACTCTGCGTTGTGCAGTAAACCTGTGTAATACACAGCTTCTTGTTGTTTAATCCTTACTTATTCTACATTTGCTAAACTAGCACTATAGTCTAGCATTATAAACTAGCTATGTAATCTACGTAATATATTTGCCACACAAAATTATCAAGCCAAAACTTAACATGCTCACCTTATGTCCTCTTGAAAAATCTGGACCTGTGCCTGCTCACAGCCTCCTGCTTGTCTGGCCTCTCATACTGGGCACAGAGTGGTTCAGGCACAGGTACTTTGTCTGTGTGCTCCTGGTATGGGAGAGGATCCTCAACCACACTTTCAAACAGCAGGGCCATTAGTTGGTCAATATAGACTGTAAACAAAGCACAAAACATTTGTCTTTGTAAAAGCATTGGTTGTGTTGTTTTTAATGTGACATACCTGAGGTAGCTCTGGTCTTCAAGGCTCGCACGGTGTAGTCGCCACGTTTGTACTTTGGGTACACTATCGCATACCGCAGTACACCTTCAAGTGTTGTAGCATGTGACCTTGTAGCATTTTCATTGTAGTGCAGGGCAGCAATTTGCAACCTACAACATTTTTAGGTACAGATTTACACAACATTTTTTTTTTTTTAAATGTATGTATGTATTACCTTGCTAACATTCCTCTGAAGGAGAAGCCTGCACTTTTGGGGGAGAACCTAATTATCAGGCTGTGGAAGGCCTCAAGGGTTGACGTGTGGTACACCGGGCTGATTTTCTCCACATCCTTCACAAAGCGTGGAGCCAACACAATGTCACTGAGCCTCTCACAAGCTGCTGTGCCTACAGAGTAAATTACCATGACATAATTGTAAAGCAATTTTTGTTTCGAATGACAATGCCAACCTTACATTTTTGAAATGTACATAAAATACAATGAGTAGAGGGCCAGTATTACTGATAACAAATGCAAAACTTACTTGGTTTGAGCCACACTCTTGACCCTTCCCCAACCAGAGGCCCGTGTAGGCACCGAGGGAACAGGGCATTGTCGTGCGTGTGCACATTCTGCATGTGGTTGGCCACAGACGTCCACTTAGCGACAGCCTCCTGTCCCGAGGTGGAAGTCGAAGCTGCCCAATAGAGGTGATTTACCACGCTTTTTCTCCACTGGCCAGCGTCCTGGGTGCTCTTTCTCTTTGCGAGCTCATCAATTTTTTTCCCAATTCCTAGAGTTTAAAATACATATTTACTAAATGCAGAATAACCATAATATTACACAGCATTCCCCAAATGCATACCCTTTCCCATGTGCCATGGGTCAAAGTAGTGCCTGATTTCCTTCTTTTCCTCCCTTAAAAACTTTTGCACGCCGGTGTGTCGGTCCGTCACAATGGCCTCCACATTGACACCCCTCTCTTCCAGCATGGTCAGACTCCGCACAAAGCCCTCCTTCTCCATGCGCACGCTGTTTCCAACCTCATTGCTCTAATAAGACAAAAAATAAATTAGGTGCTGAAATGCACAGAGTGATCCCAAATTACATATTGAAACATTCCTTGAATTCCATTACCTGGACTAGCTGGATGTCAATGACTTTGTTATTACTGAGATTCATCATCGTGTAACTGCCATATTTGGCCGAATGTCCTACACGAATGCAAGTTGTACGTTAGCTGACTTTTACTTCTGATAAATGTTAATGAAATGTATTTACCAGGTGAATCTGCCCGCATGTCCCCACCCAGTGACACAGAGCCGCTTTCAAGAGCCTCCCTGATGAGGTCCTCCTGCTCCAACTTCCACTGCCAGTTGACCGTAGGGATGAGGAGCTTTGCCTGATGCCTGTAGAAGCACTGCTCTGACAGTCCCTGAATATTGAAGGCCCTCAAGAACTATAAAAGGAAAAAATAGGTTATCAACTGATAATAGATGGAAACAAAATCCAAACAAAATAATTTGTGCTGTACCTTTGAAATCTGACTAAACGATGAGCCGGTGAACAGCACAGCAGCACAGAGCTGTAGGTTTCCAGCTGGGATGTTGTTCACCATGGGCTGACTGGACCACTGATTGGAGAACTCACAGCGAGGACACTGTTGAGTGACCCGCAGCAGTGTGCCGACTGTGATGGTGTCCACAACACAACGACCAGTGCAGACAGGACAGCGCCTGAACAGCTCCAGCAGTTGGTCCTCGTGAACAATATATTTTTTGTCCTTGTGTGGAGGGACTTCAGTGGGAATGCTATATAAAAGAAAGGATATTTCATCCCTCAAAAAACCAGGACGCTGTATATATTTTTTCTATTAAAAAGCTAGAATTCCTTTGTACCTTGAACAGTTCACAGTGCTGGCGCTGTCATCAATGTGGAAGCTGGGGTCAGACGCTGACACCTCACACCTTCTCCTTTTTAAAGGTGTAGAGGCTGCTCTGGGACTGTCAGGAAGAGGGATTTCCATCAGGTCCTCAGTACCACAACCGACGCTTGTGTAAGCGGTCCGGGCTTGAGTAGCTGTACAAAACACAAACAAAATAAACAAACATGTTAAAAATGGCCGTAATTATCATTTACACAAAACAGAGTGTTTTTAGAAATAAAATGACTGTATAAACAATAAAAAGAGATATCACCTTTGCTTCGCCTGCTCGGCTTCACATTGGCCTGGACACTTGCATGACTTACAATGACTGGATCAGTCTGGCAGCCAAATTCTCTGGTCACTGGCTGAAAACGTAAAAATACATATTATTTTTAAAATGTACACTACAGAAGAAGGGTAATGTGTTACATTTCCTTAGTGCATTTAATTGTTGTCTAATGCAGATTAGTGAACGTAAGCCAACATATGGATCCCAGCACCTGAGCACCCAATAACCATACGGTCCACCTGGAGTGGTCAGCCCTCTCGCCCCTCACTGACCACGATCACATATCACACGAGCGCGCGCGGAGCCACGGGCACCTGCCCGGTCAGTTTAGCCACACATTAGATGATAGCTATCCGTTAGCTTTATAGGTTAGCTTGTAGATGCACTCACGTTTTGCGCAGCTGTTGTCAAATATGAAAGCTACTGTCATCGCGAAAATGTAGACTAGTTTGGTGCTCAGTCTCAAGCACAATTACGCGCGGTCTCAGCGTAACTTTGTTGTGCAGACTGATGCATTAGCCACTCCCGCTAGCTACAAAAGGCTATAAAAGTTCACATGTCATAATATACAGCGGTGTAACTGTCAGCTCACCGTCTCATGCGGTTCATAGCTCTCTGTTTGAGCGGGGTTAGAGAGTTGCCAGGCAGCTGATGGATGCAGACTGCTGTTTCTCTGCCCAAGTCAAGTGAACGAGTGCGGGGCGCACCGCTGGGAGCACACGCAGCCACAAGCCTCACCCAGTGCATAGTTTATTTACACGCCAGATCCCGCATTGTTTAAGACACTACTACAATCTATTTCAACGTGCACTATCGAAATTCTACTTACATGACATTAGTAGCAGTTTTAGGTTGTTGTTATTCTCACTCACCTCAGATTGGCGCCTGAAATCGTCCTGCTGGCGGGGCAGCAGTGTCGGTGGGCTCAGTCGTGGAAGAGCAAGGGTGGGGACTGCCTCATTCTTCAAACGAAGAACCTTACTGTAGCCCAGCTCAAACTCCAAGGAGTTGGCGAAGGAATCGCAAGCAAAATGTTGGTTGCAAACTCCAGCACGAGGCGGGAGTTCGCAGTTTTCCCCCAGGCCAATTGCGCGCAGCCACTGGCGCCTAATTTCTAAGTCCTGAGGAAAGTAATGTAAACCTACAGAACTATGACAACCTACAACACTACACTTTCTCCCCATCCTAACAAACAAGACTACAACACTACACCTAATATTACACAATACAGAACACTAAATACAGCTAACCTAGCTAATTCTTATGCTAAATGCTACTAATCTCTCACTAAGACTAAACTACAACTAAATCTAATAACTATCTAAACTACGACAAGCTAATAAATATAACTAAAAGCTATGCTAATAAATCTAACTAAAAGCTATGTAATAAATCTAACTAAAAGCTACGCTAATAAATCGCAAACCTGAAAATCGATATAAAGACACTCGCTATTCCAAACTCCAACTCGCTACGGGGGCGTGTGCGGAGTGGGCTGCTTTTATACTCCACAGAAGAGAGGCCGCTGACGTCGGCGCCCTCCTGCTGACGTAAGCGCCCCGCTCAGAGCTTATCACGAAGGAGACCAACAGTAAAGCATGTAATGCACTCGATAAGGTGCAGATGGCGCCACACAGACGGTTTTGGACACAAAGACAGGATTTCAACAAATATGCACTAAATTGTTAAAATAGTGACAGATACATGTAGACAACACTATAAGATACCCATTTATACAACTTAGCTAGAAAAAAAAGTTGATTTTGGGGTTAGTTGTTCTTTAAATCACACATTAAACAATGTAATTTTGAAATACTCTATAACCTTATTAAAAGAGCTAATATTGATGATAATGGAAGCATTGCTCAAGGTCTAAAAACGAAAATAAAAGATACATGCTGCTGTAAAAAAAATAACAAAATGTTTAATGAGGGGATGGTCCGTGGCTGATGAGTGACCCATTTTACCAAGGGGTTATGAACCTATTGTATAAAAAAAGGAAACAAATGTGATAAATAACTATAGACATCTTACTATTATGAATACTGATTATAAAATCTTCATAAAAATCAGAATGTCAAATGTACTTAAATAATAATAAATAAACAAACTTTTGCGATAAAAAGCTAATGTGGGACAACATATGCACTTTAAGAGAACGACCAAAACGTTTACATTGTAGGTTTAGGCCCCAAAAAAAGCCTTTGATTTTGTGTCCAGGGAATATATATGGTCGGTACTGCAGAAATGGTTTTCCACATAATTTTAGTGATATGATTAAATGTCTGTTCTTTTTATAAATGTCAATGCAATTTTATCTGAATCATTCAATGTTGATCATGGCATAAAAACAAGGCTTTATATTTTAGCGATCAACCCACTCATTATAGCTATTAACAAAATTGTAAACATTCAATCAATCAAAGTGAAATTAAACCATCTAAAACATCCGGCCTTTGTCTCAGGACAGCGTTTGATTTACAGAGGATGAATCATCAGTTTGGTTCCTGTTTGTGCGTAAAAAGTAGCTTTTGCAAATGCAGCGCAAGGTTTATGAACAAAGAGGAGGTGGAGGAGAAGAGAGAGAGGAGGGACGCTAAATAAATCATTATTTACGCCGGGTTTGTTTAGGCTCTGGCCAACAATTCAAGGTAACTGTTCGGGGTCGGACTTTATGCCCGCGGGCTCGGGTCGGGTCAGGCTTGATTTTTTGGGCCATTTTCCACTACTGTGAACTTAGCCCCTCATTATGCTCAAATCTAAATAAAAAATATGTCAATCGTTTGTGCTGTTTTGTGCTGTAAAAATCTCCTGTCACCGTTTTTGAGATATTAATGATTGTTTTATTGGTCAGATCTGAGGTCACCCTGCTCGTTATAAAGCTCCAAAACAGGTAAAAATTATGTCACCGCTTCCTCTACATCTGTGCTGTTTTGTGCTGTAAAGATTTCCGTTTGTGCTGGTTCGGTTTTTAAATTATTGTTATTATTATTACAAACTTTAGAGCCTTAAGGCGCTCACCCTCGTCCTCCTCTGAGGCGCGCGCACGTGTCAGAGGCGCACGGCAACACACACTGCATGCAAAAAACGATCATCAATATCTCAAAAAACAATAACAGCACAAACGAAGATTTTTACAGCACAAACGATTGACATTTTTCATTTAAATTTGAGTATGATGGGGGGCCAGGTTCAGTAATCCCGTTTCCAGCTCTAAACCAGAATGCTCATTCCAGCCACTAGGGGGCAGCTTGATGTGATGGCCTGTCTGCGGCAATGTCCGCTGGCTGCTCTGCTTTATGCCCACGACAATGGGGGCCACCATTGCTGTAGTACCTCCATATCGCCACTAGGCCCCCATTGAAAAGCATTGGAGTTTAGACACTTTAAAAACACTTTAACGCATGGTTTCAATTTTTTCAACACTAGGGCAGGGGTAGGCAACATCAGGCCCGGGGGCCAAATCCAGCCCTCCAGCACAGCACCGCTGACCCCCAAGGTGATTTTGAGAAACATTACGACACAAATCAGAGAGTACTTTTAACATGAGTAGAGTTAAATGGGAGAAAAACATTTTAGAAATTCTGTCAATCCACCCAATGAGGTCATATATTATGTACAGCACTGGCATTTGAAAGAAGTGCACTGACTTTAAAGGGGGGGTGGATTATACAAAATGGACTATTTCAAGCTTTCCATCATGTTATTGTCATTCCCTCCTTAGAAACATGGCTGAAGTGTTGCCTTGGCACATTCACGTATTTTTGAGTAATCTGTAAAAACTCTGATGGCGGCCATTTTAGGGATAGGTTTGCCTGAGTCCTCCTAGGAACGCCCCCACCTCCTGGAGACGCCTCCGAGCTTCAGAGGTCAGAGGTTCTTAAAGAGACAGAGGCCTATTTCAAGACATTCACTACAGCCATTTTGAGAGAGACATTTTATACAAGGCAGTTATTCTAATTTACTGCATTTACAGACCAACAGAAGGTTTGTCATTGTAGTGTGATATAGACTGGTGCTGTGGGACTGAAGAAAGCAGAATACCCCCTCTTTAAGGAATGAATGACAGAAATCTACTTGAATTAAAGAGATTAAATCTAAGGCTTGAGTAGATTTGGTCTGGTCTTAGATGAGATAAAACCTCTAGCCGTAGTTATTCTCTTAATTCAGATAATTTTCTGTAATTCCACGTGTGTTTTATTCTTGTTCCATCGGCGCTATAGGATTTGTATCTTGGATTAGTTAAAACCGATACAAATTCAACATAGAAGAACTTTAATTCAAGCAATTTGAAGTCATTTATCTCATGATGGTCATGTTTCCAGTGTTGTGCTTTACTTTGGGATAATAATCAGCGGCTTCGGCCCTCGGTCTGTTTACAATAAAGAAAATCGGCCTCCGCCAAAGAAAACTTGCCTTCTCCTGAAAAAGGGGATATTGAAGCCTGAGAAGTGTGAGGTCTGAACGGAGCATAAGGATTAAAAAACAGAAGTAAAATATGCGCTTTAGCTATAGAAAGGAGTGAAAAAAGGGGCGCCTGCTTCAGTCGATCTCAAACTCAGACAATGAGGAGAGACGGGCGAGCGATCCAGGGATAATTGATGAGACTTTAACTGGGACATATTGGAGATATTCATTTAAGCTTATTAATCCTTCCAGGCAAATTCAAGTGATTAAGTCTGTTCACGTGAAGTGATTCAGAGCTAATAGTTTCTGCCACAGGCTGATGGATCGCTCTGCACGGTGAAAAAAAGAAAACGCCTCCACCTGGATCTGCCGCAGACGAAACCGGAGCTCTTTTCACCATCAAGAACTTAGAATTTATTACATTTTCAGAAGAAGTGGCCTTTATGATTCTAACTGTATTAGCCTAAAGATCTGTTACCTTTTTTTTTATATATTTAAATGGACAACTTGGACACAACGGGCAGATTTTCAGCAAATATTAAAATGAAAGGAAATATGCAGAAATGAAGACGATCAGTGAAACTGTGCAGTATTGGCACCACTGTTTATTAACACAGTGACAAAAAAACAGCCGTATTCAATGAGAACATGCAGAAGCGAAGCAAAACTATAACTTATTAACACTTCAGTCATTATCAGAGATGGCAGAGCCGCGGACTGAGCCAGGACTAAACCAGGATTAAACCACTTACAGTAAACTGGTTAAAAACTAGGACTAAACCTGGACTGAATAAGAAACTAGACTCTTAGACAAAGAGAAAAGCAGTGACAACAAGAAACACCTTTAGCTTTAGCCGCACAGCCTGTCTAGGATGAATAATAAAGGAGTAATGGGCATTTTAAGGATCTCGCCACCCTCTTGGACGCCATCTTGAAAATTAGACCTTTCCAGTGGTCAGATTTTGGTAGACTTTTAGTATGTTAATAAGCTCACCTGATACTACAGAAAACCAAACCAAACCTTTTGTAGCAATTTTTTTGGGGTTAGGTGTTTTTTTTTAATATATGCAGCCGCCTACTAATATTTTAGGTGCAAATGGACACAAATCTCGTTTTTCTTCATTTTCCTGGTCGTCCGTTTTGCTCAAATAGAAATAAAGGTTCTGTCTCTAATTGTGGCCTGGTTCCAATAAAGGCCTGGTCCCAGATGCCCTTGAGTAAATAAAGGCCCCGGCCTCTATTAGAGCATTTACGGTATATGAATAAACTTTGATTTGTTTCCTGTAGCGCCTCTTGTGCTGCAGGTGCGGCGGCTTCAGTGTGACAGAGGAAGAAATGTGTCTCAACTCTCAAATGTCTTAAAGAACAACTAAACACCAAATCAACTTTTTTTTGCTGATAAACTATCTATATGGGTCATTAACACAGTTATCTACATGTTCTTAAAATTATTTTGACATTTTAGTGCAAACTTGTTCAAAATCCAATTTTTGTGTACAAAACTGCCTGTCCAGCGCCACTCACGTTAGAACAGCACTTACTACATTTGAATTTAGGGGTTGGCTGATGACGTACCATCCTTCGTCACCGTACCATCGTTCGTCATCAAGTCTGCCGCTGTGGTATAAAAGCTGACCCCTCCCCTAAAGGCTCTGTAGCGAGTTGGAGTTGGAACAGAGCGAGCGAGTTTTTTCACAGCGATTATCAGGTTTGCGTTATTAGTATAATACTTAGTCAGTTAGCTTATCTAAATTTAATATAGTTTATCCCTAGTAGTAGGCCTAGTTGTTTTATAGTATTAGTTAGTCTTTAGCTTTATTGTCAGTGTTAGAATAGCTTCCGTTTAGCATAGCCATTAGCATTTAGCTTTAGTTGTATTGTTTAGTGAGCATTAGTGTAGTGTAGTGTTTTGTATAGTTAAATTGTAAGTATGGGGAGGAGGTGTATTGTAGTGGGGTGCTGTAGTTCTACAGGTTTACATGGTGTCCCTGTAGACTTAGAGATTAGGCGCCAGTGGTTGCGCGCAATTGGCTTGGGCGAAGGTGAACTCCCTTTCCGTGCCGGAGTTTGTGATATACATTTTTCGCGGGATTCCTACTCCAACGCAATGGCGTTTGAAATGGGCTTCTCCAAGCAGCGGTTCTTGAAGAGTGAGGCAGTCCCCACCCTGGCTCTCCCCACCCTGGCTCTCCAAACACTGCAGCCACGCCATGCCGGACACTCCTCGGGCCATTTGGAGGTAAAAGTCCAAAAAAAGGATCGATATGTTGTCTGTATATATGTATTTACAGCTTTGATTTGATTTTGGGGTTGAACTTGATAGTTAAAGTTTCTATGTATGTGTTGTTATAATATAGTTACTGCATAGAGCAGTGTAGTAGCCTACATCCGCTAATTTTATCACTGTACCGAGTCCCAGTACACTGACGTGTGCTGTGTACTGGGACTCGGTAGCCTGTTGCTGCGCAAAAGGCTTGTTGTTGGAGCAGCGTGCTGAGCTAATCCTCTTTGGTTATTGTGGTTTGTTGCATACGGTGCAGTGTGTAATGGGGCGTTTTACATCACCACTGATGATCCGCATGTTACACCGCTGTAACGACATGATAACTTTTCTGCCGCTCAGATTCATAATTTAGCTAGTGGCAGCGCGCTAATGCATCAGTCTGCACAACAACAACAACATTACGCTGACATAGTGCGCAACTGTGCATGAGACCGGGTACAAGTTTTACGATGACTATAGCTTTCATATTTCACAATATCAAGCTAACCTATAAGCTAATGTATAAAGCGAGCGTATGACTAGAAATAACTATGAGGCCAGACTGACCGTGCTCTGCGCGCTCTGCGCTCGTTTTACGCGCCATCGTGGTCAGTGAGGAGAGGGCTGACCACTCCGGGTGGACCGTGCGGCTTTTGGGCGCTCACAGATATCAGCGGGTCAGTCGTGGTGTCTGTTGATCATGCTAATGTCGCCAAGTTTACTGAAACTTATCTGAAGTTCAAAGTCCTATTTGGACTTGCAGCTATTCAAATCTAAGAACCTATTTGGAAGCTTTTAGTCGTCCACTGTAGCCAGACTGAACATGATATCAATTTTGGGTTTGTATGCTATTGGGTAGCTCCAAGAACTATCACCTTATTCAGCATGTATGTGTTTGCGTGTCTTTCATAAGAGTTACACAATATGCATGATCAAATGTTACTGTGTTTTTAGCCAAAACCCACCCGAGAAATTGGCTGTCAGACTGATGCACCCCTTAGCATGCATGAATCTGTCCAGGCCAATTTGAAACCTGCTAGGAGAAGCAAAGGTGATTATTGTCGGGAGCTTTTGCTGATTATTTTGTGTTGTAACTCTTGCGTAGTGCATTATTAACCTTTTTGTTTTGTTTTTTACACAGCCATCCAGGTACAACCTCATTGCAGGAGCATGTCTTCCAATACGGAGACCTTGCTGGAGGTTCAGTTTCCTGAAGCTCCCATGGCAACCTCTACACCGGTCAAAAGACCAAGGTGCGAGGTGTCAGCCTCTGACCCCACCTACCATCTGGATGGAAGTGCGAGCTCCCTGAACTGTACTGGGTAAAATATAAATGAACTTATGGATGTAGCCTATCTTTAAAATATGTCACCTAAGGTTTTCAAGTTTTCTGTCTAAGTTATAATATACATTTTTCAGATATGAAGGTCTACATTTATTTTTGTTGTTGTTATTTTGCCATACAGAACCCCCATACAAGTCCCTCCACATAAACAAAAAAAGTACATCGTTTATGAGGACCAACTGTTGGGGCTATTCCGGAGCTGTCCTGTTTGCACCCGACATTGTGTTATCGACACAGTGACAGTTGGCACACTGCTCCGGGTGAAGCAGCAATGTCCTCATTGCGAGTACTTTAACCAGTGGTCCAGCCAGCCACTGGTGAACAACATTCCTGCTGGAAACCTTCAGCTTTGTGCAGCAGTATTGTTTACTGGCTCATCTATTCGTCAGGTTTCAAAGGTAGAGCAATAATATTTTTTATTTTTTTATCATAGTTCCATATCTTTTCAGTTGATGACATGTGTTCACGTTTTATAGTTCCTCAGGGCCTTCAATGTTCAGGGACTGTCTGAGCAGTGCTTTTATAAGCATCAAGCCAAGCTCCTCATCCCAACAGTCAATTGGCAGTGGAAGCTTGAGCAGGATGAACGTGTCATGGAGGCTGTTGCTGGTGGGGCTATGACACTGGGTGGCGATATGCGAGCCGATTCACCTGGTAATTCTTTATCTAAAAGCTTTTGACAGATTTGAATGAAAGTTGGGTTAAGTGTATATTTTGTTATTGTAGGACACTCTGCAAAATACGGGAGCTATACAATGATGAATCTTAAAGCTAACCGGGTAATTGACATTCAGCTTGTTCAGGTAAGTCGCATAACATGTTTCGTTCACAGGACATCACAACATTATTAACAATATTGTGGCTAAAAGTTGTGGCACTATTCAAAATGATGTGCTTTATGGCAGGTTTATTAATACTAATTTACAAATCAATCTGTCAATATATTTGTTGATTTTCAGTTTGGAGATTCCTTTAATTAAAAAAAATGACATCACAACATACTTTGTGACTTGTTACCTATAAAAACTATTATTTGCCCAACAATTACACTGAAGACTGTTTACAATGTAGTGACGTCATTTGAACACAACTAGTTACCTGCTAACATGTAGATTGGAATAAATCTTTTTGCTTTGGCAGAGTAATGAAGTGGGGAACAGTGTCCGTATGGAGAAGGAGGGATTTGTCCGTAGTCTGACAATGCTTGAAGAGAGGGGTGTTGAGGTGCAAGCGATTGTTACGGACCGACACTCAGGCGTCCAGAAGTTTTTACGGGAACAAAGACCGGATATCAATCACTACTTTGATCCTTGGCACATGGGGAAGGGTATGTATTTCAGTAATTGTAAATTGTAATGTGTAGTTTTGTGTGTGTTTCTATTTGTGTACCTCGTTTAAAAAATACATTTAATTTTCTTTGGTGGGGCGTCCCAGGAATTGGAAAAAAAATGGATGAGCTGGGGAAGAAAAGGGGAACAGAGGATGTAACGATGTGGAAAAAAAGCATCGTTAATCATCTGTACTGGTCGGCAACAACGTCCTCCTCAGGTGACGAGGCTGTGGCCAAGTGGACATCTGTGGCCAACCATGTTCAGAATGTCCACATTCACCAAAACCCCCTGTTCCCTCGCTGTATTCACGAGCCTTTGGTTGGGGATCATGCAAGAGTGTGGCTAAAACCAAGTATGTGTAATTACAACTGCTCCTCCCTTAGTCAATATCACATTTATATTAATCGTTTACTCTTGGCATATCAATATGTCCTTTTCTTTGTAGGCACAGCAGCATGTGAGAGGCTAAGTGGTATTGTGTTGGCACCACGTTTTGTAAAAGATGTAGCGAAAATAAGCCCACAATACCACACATCGCACATCGAGGCATTCCATAGCCTGATCATCCGATTCTCTCCCAAAAGTGTGGGCTTCTCATTCAGAGGAATGCTGGCCAGGTAATGAATCCTAAAGGTTCAACAAATGTTCACTTTCAAAGTTATTTTATCTCTTTGAAATGTTTAGAAAAAAATACAGATATTAATGTTCATATGTGATATTTTAGGCTACAGGTCGCTGCTTTGCACTATAATGAAAATGCAAATAGGGCACATGCTGCGACGTCTGTTGGGGAGCTGAGGTATGCCATAGTGTACCCAAAATACAAGAAGGGAGACTACACAGTGAGAGCCATGAAAACCAACCCTACTTCATGTAAGTCATATTTATTTAAACTAACATGAGTGTTGAGGATAAACGTTGATCTTTTTTTTTTTCTAGACTACGTTGACAAGCTTATGGAGCTGCTTTTTGAAAGGGTGGTGGAGGATGCCCGTCCTTATCAGGACTACTCTGACAGAGTACCTGTGCCTGAACCACTCTGTGCCAAGTTTGAAAAACCTGAAAAACAGGAGGCTGTAAGCAGGCACAGGTCCAGGTTTGTCCACAGCACGTAAGGTGAGCAACACAACACAAACTTTTACTCTCTGTATTTAAAATAGAAATGCCAATATTCCACTTTTACATTAACATTTTTAGTGATGCGCTAGTCCAAAAATGTATGTTGACCTTTTTTGCATTCTGACCTAAATACAGTTGTAATTAATCTGCAACGTTAGTGTTGGTATGTTGGTTAAATGGGCACTAATCACTTTTTTATTCTGTGGCTCCAAATGGAAAAAAGAACAACAAGAACAAGAACCACAAGTTTTTTAGGTAAGAATAAAATGACCTCACTCACTACTTTTACCCTTGGCACATTGGAGGGGGTATGCATTTTTTTTGTAAATGCTGCCATAGTATGGTTATTGTACAGTTGTCTTATATTACTTAATGTATTGCTCATGTTCCAGTTGGTAAAAGAAGAGACTCTGCTATTATGTTGGCTCCGTGGTTCTGAAGGATGTTGAGAAAAAGCCATAACATTCAAAATATCCCCCAAAACTGGGCTCCTCGTCGGAAAGAATGTTGGCCAGGTAGTGAGTAAAAGATTTTGTGTAATTTGTAAATTTTACTTTAATATTTAAAAATGATGTTACAACATTTTGTGTTTGTCATTTTTAGGTCAAAATTGTGATACTGCAACAGAAATCCATGGTCACACACTGCACATGCTTGGGAGCTGAGGTACTCCATCGATTTCCCAAAGTTCAAACATGGCCAGTGCACACTGTGAACCGGGAAGACCAAGTCTATCATACTGTAAATGGCACATTTTGGGGGGGGGGGTATGTTGCTTGAGTGACAAAACAATCTTGCTTTGCTTACAGTCAAGCTGATGGCACTGCACAAACGAGGATGTGAGCAACGTAGGTCATGATTCTTCAAGAGCTCATAAGGTGGGAAATGTTAGAAGTTTGACAAAAAATGTACTGTACAGCAAGACCTTCCAGAATGAAATTATGTGTTGTCTTACATATGTTGCATGACAATATTACTTACTACATAATTTAGATGACTGTATTATTAAAATTAATACATTTGGGATTTTTTTTCTTTTATTTTCTCTCTCTCCCAGATTTATCTGGCATAGTCTATGGCAATGAGGACCAACAGTGTTTCAGAAGCAAAAGATGTCAGCCAAGTGCTGCCGCTAACCATGAACTAAAATCTCATGTGTGGTCACAGGTATCTCCAGTGTAGATTTGCTGCATCCCACATAACAATAGGTGGCGTTCACAATTCAGAATTCTATTTCAGTTGGAGGGCAGGTGCTAATACAACTCTATGGGAGAGAAACAGTTTTTGAAAGAAATTCCCAAAATTGTAGTATCCAAATGTTTTCCCTGATAATTTTTTAATAGCCATTGGATTCACAAACCTGCCACATTATTTTCATGGCTGCAAGTCCTTTCTACTGACCAACATCACACTCATGTTTTTGAATTTTGTCACCACTTTTGGATGCCTTTATGAGGAAATAATTAGACCATAGTTCATATGTGCTGGAAGAGACGACTTAGAACTTTGTGGCAGTTTTTGTTTCATGTGACTTTGTGTGGGAATTACTGAAAAATTAGCAATAAAATAGTTGCCCTTCCGTCTCAATTTTAAACTATGGGCTCTTTAGAATGTTGTGATGTCACGTGAACGCAGCCTATTGTAACAAAACTGGTAGTCTAGGAGTATAATTTTAATTCATTGTCTCCCACTCTCAAACACTCCATTCATCCTGGCCTATTGTACATGTTTTTAGTGGTGAAGTATAAGTGCTAACCAATGCGCCGCTCAGTGCAATCTATTAGCCTGTCTTGTAGTTCCGAGTTTACACCACCAGATGGGGAAATATTTTTCAGTATTGATTGGCAAACTAACTATATATAATATGTGTAATATTTATTTCTAGACAATGCTTCAAACTCACAACAACTGTCTTGAAAAATTGTGCAGACACAAACATCGCATTGCATCTTTTAGATATGTAATTTTATTTTATTTGTTGTCCATGTAGAGTCCGGGTGGAACTCACCTCTGGCTACATTTTTATTTGGCTCTGCCTTTCACCTTTCTTGAAATGGACTCATAGACCGGTAACCAACCACATATATAACAATGTAGTGTGGTCATTCAATCCATCATGAACATGTAATTCAGATGTATCAAGTTTTGATTCATAGTGTGCAGGCCTTTGCTGAGGATGACTGATTACTCTGATTGCCTCCGCTGTTTATGCTGTGGACTGTTGGAATAGGAGACCAGGGCAACACAAAGCTCCTTCATGGATCCATCAGAGGATCTTCATCGACACTGCTGTCAGACTTACAGGAACTACGTGCAGTACATTCTGTATTTACACATACATGCCATCAGTGTCACTGTATCAGCTACAGTCACCTTCACTATGACTGTCATTTGTAAGTTGTTTTATTTTTTCATTTTTTTTGTGTCTATTCAAGTTATATAAACTATTTTTTTGCTTTGTTTGTTAATGTTTTATTCATTGTACATAAAGGACTTTTATTCTAAGTACCTGTTTTAAAATTTACTTTCACTGACTACTCAAAAAAGTGTGAATATTTGTAGAGGTGCAGCCTGTCTTACAAAAGCTGTCTGCATAGATATTGAGAGTAAAAGTGAATCATAAAAGCATGATTTCAAATTTAAATTGGAATTTAATAAAACAAAAATATAATGTTGAACAAATGAACAAAACATAAAATAAACTAAAACTCCAGTGGAGGGAGAAACCCAATGTACTCCCCATCTTCAGGGAACTCCTGGCGGATCCTGCTCACGGCGCAGGAGGGGATGACCACGCGTATGTGCTCACCCAAATACCCCCAGCACCACCGGACTAAATTTCTGTAGGCCAGGTGCCTATAAGAGCTGAAAGAAAGGTGGTGCATGCGTTTTAAACAAAGTCACAAATTACTGAATAGATACTATAATCTACCTATAAACTAACCTGTTCACCATTGACTCCGGCATGTCTCCAAACAGTTGTACGTATGTGGCGTACACTGCCTGGAGAACATACGGGTTGAGAGCCACTGGCTCAAATCCGGGGTGCTGGGTAATGCAGGTGTCCACACCCACCTGCTGACATCTGCGCATTACCTATGACAGCCATCATGTCAGTCATAATTTGAATAATGAAGTAGTGCAGTCAAAAGGTTTGAGTGTGTTAATTGCGTGTTTTGTGCACATTACTTAACATATTTGTATAATTATGTTGGGGTATAATTTCTATCAAAAATACCTTCGGGGTCTCCCTACAGCACACATTTTCTCGTGGAGACAAGAAGGTGCAGTGGCCGCAGGTGCACCTATTGAGGCAGAGTCAACAATATTATAACTATATTATAACACAATATATAGTCTTAGGTCTGACTGGGGTCATTAATTACATTTACAGTGGTTAAATTTGACAAAAAGGCCAAGCAAAGGGCCGCAACATAAGGAGTTTGTTTATGATTATATGAGAATGTGTTATATTATTGCTCCCCCTGTGTCAAAGATTCGATTCAGCAGGTTAGCATTTGGAATACGGATCCCTACAGGATTGCTCTTCAAGACCTGTGACCTACATGCAGAATGTACTTTTTATGCAACTATACCATTGGGAAACCGGCCCCATTCGGTGGCACTCTGCTGCCACTGCCGCCTCCGCTAGCTCCGCAGCCTCGGCTCCCCCGGTGGCGCCGGCTAGCTCGCGAGCTAGCGGCTCAAACTGATAGGGCTGAGGGCCTGTGTCGGCCTCCGCCGCTCCCTCGTCTCTCTCAGCCTCCGGAGAGGAAGGTGGAGAAAAGTCCTCCACCTCCCAAGACCGATCGGTCGCAAACGAGCTAGCGTCGCTGTGGTCACTCATTTTTATTTATTTTTCCAGTGAATGCCAAGGCCACTGTCAATCACAGCCTAGACCCGCCCGACATTCACCCCCCCGCCTGTCCCCTTTAGTCCTCCAGGCTACGCCCCTTTTGGAGGGAGATTTGAACAGAGAATGTGAGTGACGTAAGCCTCAAGTAGCGGGGGTGAGAATCTCTTTAAGCTCATAGGCGGCTGTTTGTTTACTTTTAAAAAGCTGCTTCTTCAGGACCGTTATGAACTCTCTGCAGTAAAACAATCCACCAAACTCCAAAAACCGCAGCAAAGACGCACAAAAGTATCCAGTAAAACAGTGTGGAGCCGAAACCACACACGCAGTTCACAGAAAAAGGCCAAAAAAAAAACAAGAGAGAGGGTTTGTTTACAAGTCGCCATGACGACAGTTTACTTTCGAAGAGGACAACTGACTGGCCATCAGACCGTCAGCCTACTGACTGAGGCTCCAGCTGAAAGACTGGATAACCTGGATTTCCAACAGTAAATTGTAAGTTTGACGGTCTTTTACACTCATTAATGAGCCGTTTACTCGTGTTTCTTTACGTATTTATTCAGTCGTTAGCGCTAAACTCCGAACACCAGGAGCTAACTCTCACCAACATTCACTCTTTCGCGTCTCCTTTGCAGATGTGTGTGTTTAGATGAGAGTTAGCCACAGCATCCGTTTACTCGCGAGTGCAGGAAACGCCTCATGTGTTGTTTTTATCATTAACCTCTTCGGAGATGAACCGATCCAGCCTTTTTGTTACCGATACTGGGTTTTGAGTATCGGTAAGAGACTTTCTAAAATGTGGCTTTCTCTGAGTGACTCTTTTCTCCATTTTAAGATCAATAAAGTCCTATTTTATTGATGTTACAGATCAATTATCACTTATTTTATGTCTGATCTGTCTTTTCTTAAACTAACTTGACTCGGGTCAGAACGAGCTTCCCGACTTCTGCACCTGACGCTGAAATCGGAAATCGAAATTTTAAGTTAACCTCTTAACTTAACCGAGAGCATTTTCTCCAGTTCAGCTTTACCCAAATCCTGTAGGCCAGTGTAACGCCTCATTTGAAAGACCTACGAAACTCATCTAAATGGATCTTTTTCCTCACGTCATCAGATTTTTTTTCCATCATTTTTTTTGGGGGGGGGATTCAACTCATTTCTGTACATTTTTTGTAATTTTTTTGTCCTTTTTTGTCCATGTTTTGGTCAATTTTGTGTCATATTTTTGTCATTTTTTTGGTCTGTTTTTGTCAATTTTTTGTAATTTTTGTGTAATTTTTTCAGTCTATTTTTGTCAATTTTTTGTACGTTTTTCATGAGTCAAACTCCTCTTGAACGTTTAAACCTGTCATACACGCTTTTATGTGCATATTTCATACACTATTAGTCACTTGCAAGTGCATTGCCTGTTGCCATGGAAACGACTGCTTTGTTTTCAGAAATGTCACTGTAGCGAGCTTCACTTAAACGCACGCTAAATGTCATAACTGTCTTAGTGCGGTCACACCCACTCAGAGCTCCAGCTACGCCCTCAGGCAGACACAGGACAACTTTCTCATCCTTTCTTCACCTTCTTTTCTGCAGAGGGACGATCTGAGAGCTGCAGCGGTGCACCGCGCTCCAACAGAAGCGATGCTGAAGAAGCCGACAACTGAAACGATGCAGCTTGTCCACCAGGGCGGAGGCGCCCCTCACACCCAGGTCCCCGCCATATCGAGGAAACGGCTGGAGCCACTCGTCAACACCTTCTTGGAGAAAATGTCAAGTGCAAACATGAGCAGGTCCGAGTCCAGAGCAGAGCTGGTGAAGCTGTTTTTGGAGATCGTGTCCGTCACCTCCCAAGAGATCCTCGAGGCCTTCAGGAAGTACGTAGGAGCTCTAAATCCACACAGGACGCCGCACGTGTCCAAAAAGACAGTGAAGAAGTCCCTGCTGTCATGCAGTGTTTTCAGATGTTGTCGTGGGGATGAGTCCTCTGAGGAGCTGGTGGACCTGATGAGCGATGAAGTGACCTACAGGGTCAACCAGGCCCTGCCAGCAGAGGTCACCTGCCGCCAAGTGCCAACGGGCGAGAGCGCGCAAGACAGACGACATCCCAAGCGCACAAAGTTCTACAACTTCAAAGCGTGTCTTTTCTGCAGATGCTCTTCTCCAGCTCCACGCACCAGCTCGGAAGAATCTTTAGAAGAAGAATCTGCAGACTCGATAGGATCAACTGTGCCTCTCACTCCACCCTGCATCCGAGCGTGCAGTCCCGACAGTCTGAAACAGGCCACACACGCAGTGAGGGACATTCTGGAACAGGAGGCTGAGGAGCTGTGTAAAGGGAACCAGCAGGAGGTGGACGGTGGACGTTCACAGTCCTGGGACCAAGACAGTGAAGACGCTGCATCAGACGTTGTGACCATCATTGTGGAACATTTGCCTCGTAGTGATGACGCCGCTTCACCTGCCACCCCACGTGAAGCTGAGGCGGCACAAGAGAAGATCAAATCCTTCTTCGTTTGCCGCTACGCCAAATGCTCCTTTAAAAACCTGGTGAGTAAACTGTGTTGTCAGCAAACCAACATCGCGGATAATGTCCTGGAAGAAGCATCTCCTCTCCTGAAGGAGCTGTCCCAGCCTGCTCAGGCCCAGCTGCAGTGTAAAGCAGTGTTTAAGTGGCACACAGCGCACATCATTGACTTGGTGTATGAAGTTGTGTCCCGGGTCATGCAGTCGAAGAGCTGTTCTGAGCTGAAGGACGTGTCCATGGACCTGAAATTACCCTCGACGAAACCTGTTGCTCGGAATAAAAAATAATTTTGGTATTATTATCAACGCTGTCATCCTAACATTTGTGAATGTCAATTGGGATACCTTCAGATAAGTGAAAATGGAGAATTAATTTGCTGGTTGAAAATTACCCCGCCCGCCCGGTCAACTCTGATGTTTATCAACAAACATACCATACACATCAGACGTCAGAGGTTTACGTCGTTCAACACCAGCTGAGTCGTTCAACACAGACGAAGAGGAGACGAGCGCCCCAGCTGATGGAACCGATGATCTGAACTGACTGCAATTTTCAGCTGTAAGTGGAAAATTGTTTTTTTATTTTCTCTGTTTGGTTGTCATTAGTATCTTAAACTAAAGGCCTATTTAGTGTCGACGACATATTTAAACGTGCTTTGCTTAAGACTTATCTACAGTTAACGTTAACGGTTCTGTCACCGTGCAACAGTTGGTCTTAGGTTTTTAACGTCTATGTAACTTGTGTGGTTAGATAAATTGGTCGCTTACAAAACAAAACGCAATTTAGTTTGAAGCATGTAATTAAGCCTGTACATTTTGTTACATTCCGTGTGCTTTTTCTGCGTTTTGTAAGTAGGTATTGTTACGTATTAAGGGGGAAAATGCAATGGGCACGAGCCAGCCGTTAGAACAACCGTCAGGCTCGTGAAGCTCCAAGATCTCTGAGGCTAAGCAGGGAAAGGCCTGGCTGGTTCTTGGGTGGGATACCGTCTTGGTAACACCATGGACGTCTGAGTGAATTTAGTGAGTGAGTGACTGGTGAGGGGCCAATGGCGTAGCCTCGCTTCCGTCAGTCTACTCCAGGGCAGCTGTGGCTTGATCTTACCGTTACAGAGTAGCCTATGACCTGATTTGTCACTTTGATTTGGACTATAATTTTGTATCCAGACCTCCAGGGGCTGAGAATTTGATTTCCATTTATCATTCTTATGTTATTTTGTTCTCAACACATTGCCCTACACTATGAATAAAGATTTTCATCCGAAAAATCTAATTGATTGACATCTAGGATGTGTTTTTTGAGTGTGCCCTAAGTTTTTGTGAGCAGTGTATATGATACTACATTACATTCTATTATACACACATACTTTTAGTGTTTTTAATGCTATAATTGTGTTGTCCTGTTTTGCAGGTGCAGTGAATTCCACTCTTCATTCAATATTCTACATTTAGCTGAGGTATAACAAAAACAAAAAATGGATAGAAAAAATGTAAGACAGCGTGCTGTAAAACGAGCAGGAGAGATGATGGCTTCTTTTATTGAGAAAAGGAGTTGTCAAGCTTTGGGCTTTACTTTGGGATAATAATCAGCGGCTTCGGCCCTCGGTCTGTTTACAATAAAGAAAATCGGCCTCCGCCAAAGAAAACTTGCCTTCTCCTGAAAAAGGGGATATTGAAGCCTGAGAAGTGTGAGGTCTGAACGGAGCATAAGGATTAAAAAACAGAAGTAAAATATGCGCTTTAGCTATAGAAAGGAGTGAAAAAAGGAACAGAGGGGCGCCTGCTTCAGTCGATCTCAAACTCAGACAATGAGGAGAGACGGGCGAGCGATCCAGGGATAATTGATGAGACTTTAACTGGGACATATTGGAGATATTCATTTAAGCTTATTAATCCTTCCAGGCAAATTCAAGTGATTAAGTCTGTTCACGTGAAGTGATTCAGAGCTAATAGTTTCTGCCACAGGCTGATGGATCGCTCTGCACGGTGAAAAAAAGAAAACGCCTCCACCTGGATCTGCCGCAGACGAAACCGGAGCTCTTTTCACCATCAAGAACTTAGAATTTATTACATTTTCAGAAGAAGTGGCCTTTATGATTCTAACTGTATTAGCCTAAAGATCTGTTACCTTTTTTTTATATATTTAAATGGACAACTTGGACACAACGGGCAGATTTTCAGCAAATATTAAAATGAAAGGAAATATGCAGAAATGAAGACGATCAGTGAAACTGTGCAGTATTGGCACCACTGTTTATTAACACAGTGACAAAAAAACAGCCGTATTCAATGAGAACATGCAGAAGCGAAGCAAAACTATAACTTATTAACACTTCAGTCATTATCAGAGATGGCAGAGCCGCGGACTGAGCCAGGACTAAACCAGGATTAAACCACTTACAGTAAACTGGTTAAAAACTAGGACTAAACCTGGACTGAATAAGAAACTAGACTCTTAGACAAAGAGAAAAGCAGTGACAACAAGAAACACCTTTAGCTTTAGCTTTAGCCGCACAGCCTGTCTAGGATGAATAATAAAGGAGTAATGGGCATTTTAAGGATCTCGCCACCCTCTTGGACGCCATCTTGAAAATTAGACCTTTCCAGTGGTCAGATTTTGGTAGACTTTTAGTATGTTAATAAGCTCACCTGATACTACAGAAAACCAAACCAAACCTTTTGTAGCAATTTTTTTGGGGTTAGGTGTTTTTTTTTAATATATGCAGCCGCCTACTAATATTTTAGGTGCAAATGGACACAAATCTCGTTTTTCTTCATTTTCCTGGTCGTCCGTTTTGCTCAAATAGAAATAAAGGCCTGTCTCTAATTGTGGCCTGGTTCCAATAAAGGCCTGGTCCCAGATGCCCTTGAGTAAATAAAGGCCCCGGCCTCTATTAGAGCATTTACGGTATATGAATAAACTTTGATTTGTTTCCTGTAGCGCCTCTTGTGCTGCAGGTGCGGCGGCTTCAGTGTGACAGAGGAAGAAATGTGTCTCAACTCTCAAATGTCTTAAGCTCATAGGCGGCTGTTTGTTTACTTTTAAAAAGCTGCTTCTTCAGGACCGTTATGAACTCTCTGCAGTAAAACAATCCACCAAACTCCAAAAACCGCAGCAAAGACGCACAAAAGTATCCAGTAAAACAGTGTGGAGCCGAAACCACACACGCAGTTCACAGAAAAAGGCCAAAAAAAAAACAAGAGAGAGGGTTTGTTTACAAGTCGCCATGACGACAGTTTACTTTCGAAGAGGACAACTGACTGGCCATCAGACCGTCAGCCTACTGACTGAGGCTCCAGCTGAAAGACTGGATAACCTGGATTTCCAACAGTAAATTGTAAGTTTGACGGTCTTTTACACTCATTAATGCGCCGTTTACTCGTGTTTCTTTACGTATTTATTCAGTCGTTAGCGCTAAACTCCGAACACCAGGAGCTAACTCTCACCAACATTCACTCTTTCGCGTCTCCTTTGCAGATGTGTGTGTTTAGATGAGAGTTAGCCACAGCATCCGTTTACTCGCGAGTGCAGGAAACGCCTCATGTGTTGTTTTTATCATTAACCTCTTCGGAGATGAACCGATCCAGCCTTTTTGTTACCGATACTGGGTTTTGAGTATCGGTAAGAGACTTTCTAAAATGTGGCTTTCTCTGAGTGACTCTTTTCTCCATTTTAAGATCAATAAAGTCCTATTTTATTGATGTTACAGATCAATTATCACTTATTTTATGTCTGATCTGTCTTTTCTTAAACTAACTTGACTCGGGTCAGAACGAGCTTCCCGACTTCTGCACCTGACGCTGAAATCGGAAATCGAAATTTTAAGTTAACCTCTTAACTTAACCGAGAGCATTTTCTCCAGTTCAGCTTTACCCAAATCCTGTAGGCCAGTGTAACGCCTCATTTGAAAGACCTACGAAACTCATCTAAATGGATCTTTTTCCTCACGTCATCAGATTTTTTTTCCATCATTTTTTTTTGGGGGGGGATTCAACTCATTTCTGTACATTTTTTGTAATTTTTTTGTCCTTTTTTGTCCATGTTTTGGTCAATTTTGTGTCATATTTTTGTCATTTTTTTGGTCTATTTTTGTCAATTTTTTGTAATTTTTGTGTAATTTTTTCAGTCTATTTTTGTCAATTTTTTGTACGTTTTTCATGAGTCAAACTCCTCTTGAACGTTTAAACCTGTCATACACGCTTTTATGTGCATATTTCATACACTATTAGTCACTTGCAAGTGCATTGCCTGTTGCCATGGAAACGACTGCTTTGTTTTCAGAAATGTCACTGTAGCGAGCTTCACTTAAACGCACGCTAATGTTTGTGATGTCATAACTGTCTTAGTGCGGTCACACCCACTCAGAGCTCCAGCTACGCCCTCAGGCAGACACAGGACAACTTTCTCATCCTTTCTTCACCTTCTTTTCTGCAGAGGGACGATCTGAGAGCTGCAGCGGTGCACCGCGCTCCAACAGAAGCGATGCTGAAGAAGCCGACAACTGAAACGATGCAGCTTGTCCACCAGGGCGGAGGCGCCCCTCACACCCAGGTCCCCGCCATATCGAGGAAACGGCTGGAGCCACTCGTCAACACCTTCTTGGAGAAAATGTCAAGTGCAAACATGAGCAGGTCCGAGTCCAGAGCAGAGCTGGTGAAGCTGTTTTTGGAGATCGTGTCCGTCACCTCCCAAGAGATCCTCGAGGCCTTCAGGAAGTACGTAGGAGCTCTAAATCCACACAGGACGCCGCACGTGTCCAAAAAGACAGTGAAGAAGTCCCTGCTGTCATGCAGTGTTTTCAGATGTTGTCGTGGGGATGAGTCCTCTGAGGAGCTGGTGGACCTGATGAGCGATGAAGTGACCTACAGGGTCAACCAGGCCCTGCCAGCAGAGGTCACCTGCCGCCAAGTGCCAACGGGCGAGAGCGCGCAAGACAGACGACATCCCAAGCGCACAAAGTTCTACAACTTCAAAGCGTGTCTTTTCTGCAGATGCTCTTCTCCAGCTCCACGCACCAGCTCGGAAGAATCTTTAGAAGAAGAATCTGCAGACTCGATAGGATCAACTGTGCCTCTCACTCCACCCTGCATCCGAGCGTGCAGTCCCGACAGTCTGAAACAGGCCACACACGCAGTGAGGGACATTCTGGAACAGGAGGCTGAGGAGCTGTGTAAAGGGAACCAGCAGGAGGTGGACGGTGGACGTTCACAGTCCTGGGACCAAGACAGTGAAGACGCTGCATCAGACGTTGTGACCATCATTGTGGAACATTTGCCTCGTAGTGATGACGCCGCTTCACCTGCCACCCCACGTGAAGCTGAGGCGGCACAAGAGAAGATCAAATCCTTCTTCGTTTGCCGCTACGCCAAATGCTCCTTTAAAAACCTGGTGAGTAAACTGTGTTGTCAGCAAACCAACATCGCGGATAATGTCCTGGAAGAAGCATCTCCTCTCCTGAAGGAGCTGTCCCAGCCTGCTCAGGCCCAGCTGCAGTGTAAAGCAGTGTTTAAGTGGCACACAGCGCACATCATTGACTTGGTGTATGAAGTTGTGTCCCGGGTCATGCAGTCGAAGAGCTGTTCTGAGCTGAAGGACGTGTCCATGGACCTGAAATTACCCTCGACGAAACCTGTTGCTCGGAATAAAAAATAATTTTGGTATTATTAATTAACGCTGTCATCCTAACATTTGTGAATGTCAATTGGGATACCTTCAGATAAGTCAAAATGGAGAATTAATTTGCTGGTTGAAAATTACCCCGCCCGCCCGGTCAACTCTGATGTTTATCAACAAACATACCATAAACATCAGACGTCAGAGGTTTACGTCGTTCAACACCAGCTGAGTCGTTCAACACAGACGAAGAGGAGACGAGCGCCCCAGCTGATGGAACCGATGATCTGAACTGACTGCAATTTTCAGCTGTAAGTGGAAAATTGTTTTTTTATTTTCTCTGTTTGGTTGTCATTAGTATCTTAAACTAAAGGCCTATTTAGTGTCGACGACATATTTAAACGTGCTTTGCTTAAGACTTATCTACAGTTAACGTTAACGGTTCTGTCACCGTGCAACAGTTGGTCTTAGGTTTTTAACGTCTATGTAACTTGTGTGGTTAGATAAATTGGTCGCTTACAAAACAAAACGCAATTTAGTTTGAAGCATGTAATTAAGCCTGTACATTTTGTTACATTCCGTGTGCTTTTTCTGCGTTTTGTAAGTAGGTATTGTTACGTATTAAGGGGGAAAATGCAATGGGCACGAGCCAGCCGTTAGAACAACCGTCAGGCTCGTGAAGCTCCAAGATCTCTGAGGCTAAGCAGGGAAAGGCCTGGCTGGTTCTTGGGTGGGATACCGTCTTGGTAACACCATGGACGTCTGAGTGAATTTAGTGAGTGAGTGACTGGTGAGGGGCCAATGCCGTAGCCTCGCTTCCGTCAGTCTACTCCAGGGCAGCTGTGGCTTGATCTTACCGTTACAGAGTAGCCTATGACCTGATTTGTCACTTTGATTTGGACTATAATTTTGTATCCAGACCTCCAGGGGCTGAGAATTTGATTTCCATTTATCATTCTTATGTTATTTTGTTCTCAACACATTGCCCTACACTATGAATAAAGATTTTCATCCGAAAAATCTAATTGATTGACATCTAGGATGTGTTTTTTGAGTGTGCCCTAAGTTTTTGTGAGCAGTGTATATGATAGTACATTACATTCTATTATACACACATACTTTTAGTGTTTTTAATGCTATAATTGTGTTGTCCTGTTTTGCAGGTGCAGTGAATTCCACTCTTCATTCAATATTCTACATTTAGCTGAGGTATAACAAAAACAAAAAATGGATAGAAAAAATGTAAGACAGCGTGCTGTAAAACGAGCAGGAGAGATGATGGCTTCTTTTATTGAGAAAAGGAGTTGTCAAGCTTTGGGAGACGCCCCAATAATCTGCCGATATCTGACATTCGACTTATTGCGTATGGCTCGTTACTGGGCCAGATAAGAACTGTCGGATCGCCAGTCAGCCAGCTGTGCCACAAGAAAGCCAGAACTGGCTCAGACACGACTGCTACCTGGGTCTGGTTGGAGCTGGAGGGGTGGACCGCCAGGAAGAGAAATGATTTTGTCTTCCTGGATTTTATCAACTAAAATACTTAATTATAAGGCACAGAAAGCACGCAGACGTACGATTTTTTCTGAAATGATTACTTTTACGATATACTGCATGAGGCTAATAGGATTTTTTTTATTAAAGAAAATAACTTAGGTACCCCAGCTTTAAGGGTTGGGACAGATTAATTAAGTTGGAACGCTTAATTAAGTCGGTGCTTTAACCACCTTGTTGGACATTGAACCACACTGCTGCCAATGCTGTTACCCTGTATTTATTTGGAGGGAAATTAACTAAACCGGGTCAGCAAGTCAAAGAAAGGAACCAGAAACAACTTTTTTTATCATCCACTGCGCTGAACTCGGAAGAGCGCAGAAACTGGAGATACGCGCGCACTTACTGTGACAATGAGAACATTACACATGCATTGGACTTCATATGCGATACAGACCTTTAACTGGAGTGGTGCCGATTAAAAGAACAACGACCGCACTCTTGCGCTTACGATAATAGCAATAACTTGTAATAACCATCTACAATCCCCCGAGCAGATGGGCCCCCTTTGAGCAGACGCTCACAGTGCCTCTAGTGGTTCGGGGGGGAACTGCTGTCAACTGTTGAGATTGCGGTTTCTATTATAGATTTATTCATTTATTTATTTTCCGCTGACTCCATTGCTGAATGATATTTCCCTATGGATATCAATAATCCATATTTCCACTTGGACTTTGTTTTACTGTTGTGTGTGTGTGACAAAGTTCTTATTTTACTATCCTTTTGCAGCTCTTTCAACTTGCATCTGTATTTTTCTCTGTTTGTCTATATTGATATATATATTCATTTTTTTTTTCTGTGTGTTTTTCCAACATCTGCAAATAAATAATGTCACTACTTTTCAAGGTCACAATATTTGGCCGTTTCGCCAGCTCTAGTCTAAATCACGTCTAAACCAGGACTAAACCAAGACTGATATTTGTATTTCTTCTTCTTCTTCTTCTTCTTATCATTATTTATTATATTTTTTCTTATTATTATTTCTTCTTATTCTTTTTCTTTCCCCTAACCCTAACCCTCTGGAGTCAATTTCCACCTGGACAGAGAGAGAGCGTTTGAAGGCAGAAAACAAATGGATTAGACAATTGGTCACGAGACATCCCAAAGGACTAAACAAACGTTTCTTTAATAACTAACCTTTATCAAGTCCTTTTACTAACCTTAAGGACACAGGGTTCTTGCCTAAACTTAGGACACAGGGTTTATGCATTACCCTAACCCAAACCCTAAACCCTGAGGAACTCCCCCTAGTGGACGCGATTGGTAAATGCTTGTCACATCTTGTTACTGAGTGCTGGCCATGCCTGCATTTACAGTACACGTCATTTGAACAAATCTGGTCGACTCATATCGCCCTAATTCATGACTTGAAAATGACTTTAAATAGAATTCATTTCTCCATTATACCCAGTTGAGCTGTTGACTAGAGGGCCATATACAACCATCGGCCCTGACCTTAAGGTCAGTGGACCCATGCCTGAACATAAGTTATAGGAAGGACAATTTCAGTTCAGAAAAATATCATTTTTTTGCATTTGGGATTATGTTAGTTTGTTATTTTGGTGTGTACAACACGACTGGGAAAACCTCAGGGTATGACTTTCACAGATATGGCCCGTGCATTACCGAGCTCCACTAGGGAGTTGGGTCTAACTCATAGACCTAACCCTAACCCTAATTTAACATTTAATTTAATTTAATATTATCAGTTTATTCTATTAATTTCTCCATTAAACCAAGTTGAGTTGGGGGTTGGATGGCCTAATCCAATCATTGGCCCAACCCTTAAAGATCAACGAAACACCCCTTCCAGAGCTTGCTCCACCCACTCCCAAAATTAAAAAAACTCAGCGAAAGAGGTGTGGCGGGAGGCTTTGGGGGGGACGCGGGGAGGGTGAGTGTGTGGGCGGTGTCTGCTCTGTTTACAGTCTCCCGTTACCGGTCGCCTTTACGCTTTATTCCCCCGTAGGATAGTTGGTACACTCTCATGACTTGTGACTGGTTGATGTGCCAACTATCCTACGGAAAAAAAAATATCCGCCGCACTCGCTCGCTGTCATGACTGCATCCAGAGAGAGAGCGCGCTAGCTCGGTAGGATCGCACCGTTTCTCTACGGAAATTATTCCTGTACCACCTCCTGTGGAAGTGTGAGCATCGCAGGGGCCTTTGCTCTACTGGTTTTCTACATGAGCTCAACAATATGAAACCTGAAGAATCTCCAAAACTGTAGTAGTTTAAGTGTTAGCATCGTAGCTAAAGGCTAAGTTATACTACCATCCCAAGCAAGCTGAATAAAATATCAGTAGAAATATATATTACGTTTTTTTGTAATAAAATCGTCATAGGCTATTAGTCATAAAGCATGATATGAAGAGCACCTCACTGTCCCCTCAGAGATGATAGACACTGTTGTATATAATTATACACATTACTATTGCAAGATAGTTCATTTATTCATTTGAAATACAGTCCAAAAAACATGTCACACAAGTGTTTGTCTCCAAAATAAAGAAAATGAAACAAGAACCAATTTGTGAATCAGTTTCAGCATGTCACTGAAGATAAAGCACTCCATCCTCCAGATCGCTTTCTTTTTAGAATCAGAATAAGCTTTTATTGCCATTGCAATGTTTTGTAGTTTACCCCAGGGCAGCTGTGGCTACAACAGTAGCTTATCACCACCGAGTATGGAGTGAATGAATAATGACGACAATGTAGCGCTTTGAGAAACTTGTTAATACAGGCTTGTAAAGCGCATTACAAGTGTAAGGCATTATTATTATTATTATTAAACCGCGGAATTGGGTGGTTTTTAAAGCCATTCCGCGGGTGAAAAAAACTGTCCGCGGTTTTTTGTCTTGCTGTAATCAATGTTGAATTGATCCAAATCACTATTTCGAAGGCAAATCCAAAGCTCTGTGAGCTGCTTTTTCAATAAGGGAGGGAAATAGGGGCGGTTTCTCATCATCGCAGGAGCACATGGGCTCTGCTAACTAGTAAACAATATTGAAAATTCCAGCCGCGCCGTATGTCTGCGTGTTTTCCGCGGTTTTTAGATATTTTTGGGCGGGTTTGGCTGCCCGGACCTGGCAACCCTGGGCAAGAGGGAGAGAACAGAGGCAGGCTTAACGCGAAGTCACACACAGTCGCACATACGGTGGAAAAAAGGAGACATGAGCTCCACAAAAGCGTTCTCTGGATAACAAGCTGCAAAACGCTGCTTGTTTTATGAAAATCCGACGTATATTTACGCCAGAAACCTGCTGTAAAGACGACGGAATAAGTTGTGACTGAAGTTGCGACCGGCATTTTTTGACCCGCCCCGCGATCAAAGGAGAATTTCACGACCCGACCCGAACCGCGGGCAGACCGCGGGGTCCGCGGTGGAACCCGCAACCCGCGCATCACTAACGCACACCCTCCAAAGCTGAGGTCTTCCTCCTCAACACAAACAGCAGACTATTGAACAAAAGCATAAAAGATGAATGAAGTTTTTATAAACAGCCAGCGCCTATCTGGTTGTTGGAAATGCCAGCGTCCATCATAAGACGCCTTTAAAGCCAATTGGGGAAATACCGTAAGACGTGCCTATAATGTACCATGACAAGCAGTCATGAGGAAGTGTGCACTAATGCCTGAAGAAGGACAAGCTGACCCGAAACGTCGCGACAGTGCACAGAGGGGAACCGCTCACACTTAAAGGTCCTATATCATGCAAAATCGACTTTTTGGAGCTTTTAGCCATGTTGTTATGCTATTTCCTTATCAAAAACACCCCCAGAGTGGTTTGTGGCTTCATTCACGCAGCTCTCAGTAATCGTCCTGAATCCTGCTCTCTGAGGCTCCGCCCTCTCCTGGTGAACGACTGAGTGTTCAGTTGTGTCGTCACAGCGGAACGGAAGTGCTCGACGTCTGTAATGTAATGTCTTAATTCTATGCTTAGGGACGGATTTTAATTTGTAAAACAGCTTTTTCATTATGTCTGTCGTAAGAGAGAAACAAAGAGAGAAAAATAAGTAAAAAAAAGAATAAAATAAATAAAAAAGGATGTGCCCGAGGTGCTTCCAGGTCAGCTGTGGCAAAAACAAACACATCCCCTGAGCGTCTGAACAGATCAGTCATGTTTGTGCTGCAGCTGAAGATGGAGCTCGTTATAACCTACTCCGGACACACCTGTTCCTTATTCTTAACTAACGATAATGTCACGGAGAAAAAGAAGCGCGTTTGGCTACGGAGTTTATATTCAACCCTTTTCAGGAAGAGGCCACTCAGTTGTTTCTTTCTCCGGGATTCAGCGACTATCACCAAAATATTGTTTTTCTGTGACTGTCTCTGATGGATGTTTGGTGAACCTTCACCAGAATCAAAGTGGATTAACTTTTATAACCAACGCGAGTCCCATAATGTAAACATCGATGGACCAGAGGGTGAGTCAGTCCAAACGCGTGTTAGCTTGTGTGTTAGCCATTTATGAAGCTGTGTTGCAGATTTCAACTCCGTATAACTGCATCGTGAAGCATTTTCACTTATTGTTGTTTATTTATATTACAGTAAAGTTGTATGTGCGGAGAGAGGGGGCGGAGTTAACTGAATCGAAGCGTTGTGGCTTCCGGGTTTGAAAAATACCTCCAGAAAACTTATATTTATCACAAAAATGAGTGCTCCATAGTGGTAGAGGTACAATATATCATATAAATGCCTGTACTTAACTTTGGAATGGCTAAAATAGCATGATATAGATCCTTTAAAATCCAAATTTGGTCAAGTTTGATAGAGCAACGAGGGATTTGGCGCACAGTATATAAGAAGCTCACCAAGCAGGGAGCATTCAGTCAGAGCAAGGCTTAATCAAGGACACACGTGGACCTAAGAGTGACTCAGATCAAAGTATAATACACACCAGGGGGCGCTGAACACAATTTTTAAGGCAATTTAGCCGACTTTGAAAACAATTTAACATTTAATTTAATTTCATATTATCAGTTTATTCTATTAATTTCTCCATTAAACCAAGTTGAGTTGGGGGTTGGATGGCCTAATCCAATCATTGGCCCTAACCTTAAGGTCAGTGGACCCATGCCTAAACCTAAGTTATAGGAAGGACAATTTTAGTTCTACAAAAAACATCATTTTTTGCATTTTGGAGTCGTAATTCAAATTTCACATTTATAGAGGCGGAACGCAACTACAGTTAAAAATACGCTAGATGAACGAGAAGAGCAAAGTCTGTATAAGTTATACAGAAGCCCTTGTTTGTGGTAGATTTGTTGATTGATGAAAGCTTGAAGGAGGTCAAGGTGACTGTAGTATAAAATAAAGAAAACTTTGAACCCTCTCAATAGATACGGGAAGTATAAGCAGAGGGTGCGTGTAGGGCTTCTGCCATCAGCGGGAGGAGAGACGCCTCTGCTGACGTCAGGCCGCCTTAACTCTCTGTGGTCTGACTGCAATACTGACATAAAAAATTCGCCTGGAATATTTTCCTTGTAACTTGTCTTGTAGGGCCAAAAAAAGAGATATCAATGTGTGGTTTGGCAGTTATTCACAAAAGTACCACTTCTTTATATATTTAAAGTTTCAATAACATAGCATTATTACTTACTGTGTAATTGCTGTTGTAAAAGAAGAACATTTCGAAAAACGGAAATTAATTTTAGCCTTTGTTATTAGGCAATAATAGATAAAGCATCAGGAACAACTGTGTAACACAATAAATTAAATCCTAGAACCATGTTATGCATTCACACAAAATAGAATGTTCACTAGGCTTCTAGTTTAGCTTGTACAGTCTTCAATATGAAGAACATTCCAGGCGTTTTTAGGTTGACATAGTTCACCTTGAAGCATAACTGTTGTCTTGCTTGTAACAGACACATATAAAGTGCTACCCTCATGTGCTTTTGATCCTCATTACATGCCTACTCCATTTGGATATCTAGCAGTTGTTTTTTTCTACAAATACTGCATAGGATGAATGTGTAAGAACAGTTGAACTAGAATAAATAACAAATAAGTAAAACATTTTTTTTGCTGTTTCAGTGAAGCAGGATTGGAAAATGAACACAAACTAACTATATACACATTTACATTATTTACAAAAAGTGGGCTTCTAAAAAGGCCTTCTACAATACTGCATAGGATAAATGTGTAAGAACAGTTGAACTAGAATAAAAACAAATAACTAAAAACATTTCTTTTTTTGGTCTTTCAGTGAAGCAGGATTGGAAAATGAACACAAACTAACTATATACAAATTTACATTATTTACAAAAGGTGGGCTTCTAAAAAAAAGTATCTACAGCTCTGCTGCATCTGGGAGAAGGCCTTCATGGTAAATAAGTTGACAGTTTCTGGTCAACAATACGCAAAATGGCAAAAGGCAAGACCTACACTGCCAGGGAGTGGAGCGATGGCAGAGATGGCATCTGCGGCGTCCCATGCTGGCCCTTTGGGATTTGTCCACCTGTGCTGTACTGATCGCCATGGGGGTGTGCAGATCCGAGCGCTGCTGCACGGACTTCGGGGGCGGGGGTTGCGCAAGGTCACCAAAGAGATGAGCAACCAGCCTCTCATGAAACTCCTGCCGTCTGGGGAGCCTCTCCTCCCGAGCCTTTGCCAGCTCCCTGCTGATCACAAAACTGTTTGTGACAGCCAAGTCCAACATGTGCCGGAAGACGGTCATGTACCAGCGCTTGGTGGACCTCCGCGCAGAGTTGGTTCCCAGGAGCTGGTCAGACCTATCCACACCCCCCATGTGCTTGTTGTAGTCTCCTACAACAGTTGGTCGGGGGATGGGCACCTGCGTCACGCTCCCGTCTTCCCTCCTCTTACCCCACCGCAGCACTGTCTCCACGCCGTCCGCAGAGTGGACAGTGGAGCAGAGAGAGACCTCCCTGGTGTCCATCCACTGTCCATCCAACGGATGGATCCCCGCGGAGACTTGCTGGTGAGTGCGTTCTCCTGCGTCTTGGGGACCCCGATCCTCCCCTGGCGGTAGGTCCCACAGCCTCCAAACCCCTGCTGGATCAGGTGGTTGAACAGCAGGGGACTGGTATAATAATTGTCACAGTAGACAGTATAGCCAGTCCCCAGCCACTCCTTCCTCACCAGCGCGTTGACCACATCGAATGTCAGCCCGTGGCCAGAGCTGACTTCTGCCCTCCCCGAGTACAGCCTGCAGGAAGATAAATTGATATGTTGTATTTTTATATACTCATGGTACATAAAAATAGACAATAAATAAAAAACAAAAACAAACCTGAAGTCCACCGTGTAGCCATTGTTGTCCGCCAACACGAAGTACTTCAGGTCCCACTTCGTAGGCTTGTCCTTCATGTACTGCTTGATGGACAGCCTGGCCTTGGTGGCAACCATCCGCTCATCCACCGAGATGTGCTTCTGTGGGTGGTACACAGCCATGCAGCGAGTGCGCATGAGCTCCATCAGCGGCCGCGCACGGTGGGCAATGTCGTAGCCCGCCTGGCCTCTCTGCTGGTCATTGCGCACATCATCTTCGGGATCGCTCAGGTGGATGGACGCCAGGATCATTTTGAAACGATCCCGGGACATCGTTGTGGAGGGGAAGCTGACGTCGAAGATGGTGTCTTTCCTCCACAGGTCAGTCTGCTTGGGTGTTTTCAGCAGCGGCATGTAGAGCAAGAGGGCAGTGAAAATCCTCATCTCTGCCTCTGTCACATCCCTCCACCGATACTGCCTGCCCTTCGCCTGGAGTCTGGCTGCGTTCTTGTTTGTGTTACGACACAGCAGTCGCAACACCTCCGCATCCCAAAAACACTGGAAGATATCCAGGGGTGTGGGTCGCCCAGAATTCAAGGGAGGCTGAACTCCAGGCGTCCTCCTAGGGCAGAATGGCGGCTGGGCTGGCGCCACATCAGGCTCCTCCACACTCTTCCACGCCACTGGAGGGGGCCTGATGGGCGACCTGCTCCTGGCGTCTCCACCCTCCACAGAGCGGCCAAGCCTGACCCTGCTCCAGCCACGGACCAAAGCATGGCCATTGGCTTCCCTCTCACAAGGCCTCCTATAAAGAAATAAATACACATTATTTACTGTGAAGCACATTCACATTAGTATAATATGAAATTACTTCAATGATCAATACATTTTACTAACTATCATTATTCTATGTAAACTTTATTGTATTGCCTACCCCATGTACTATCTGAAAACATGCTCTTGAACCTATGTACATTAGTAAACTCAATATAACAGTGAGTAAAACATCACAGTAGTGAGTATTTACAAAGAAAAACGTATATATTGATCTGTTCAAATAATAAGTTTGGCACTTCAATTTCCTATTTGTACATTCAGACTAGCAGATTTCATAGAGAAAAGCTACACGGGTTCAATTTAGCAATAAACATGCCATACATTTTGAGATCTAGGTCTTTCTGACATAAAAATCATAAGGAAAGACCGTGAACTTGTCATAGTCTGCGGGTAGCTCATGAAAATCCTAGTTTTGCGAATCTACATTTCCCGCGAAGATAACCGCGGCAAACTTTACGCGCGCCCCAGTTACAAACAGAGAAAAGTGGCGCTACGCGCCTCTATGATCGTTTTACACAGATAACATACATGTTAACTCATCCTACCACCATACATGTTAGTTTTTCCACATTTGCAAACTTACTCGAAGCTGGATGACAGCGGCGGACCGGCGCCTTCTTCCTCCGCTTCCGCCCCGACGTCCACCGCAGTGTCACCCTCTTCGATAAACCTCCGGGGGGGTTTGGGCACACGACAGCTCCTCCTTGACATCGCTGCACCTCTCTCCTACTCGCTCCAACTCTCCAAACAATCCAAATTCTCCAAAAACACTCGCTGACACCAAAACTCTCGCTCGAAATCTCCACTACTCTGCACAGAACGCCAGTCGCGCAGCGTATATCCGTCTGATTTCTTGCCTGTGA
The DNA here is from genome assembly GCF_951799975.1 of Gobius niger. NCBI lineage: Eukaryota > Metazoa > Chordata > Actinopteri > Gobiiformes > Gobiidae > Gobius > Gobius niger. The sequence goes on from NC_136862.1 coordinate 32,629,956, forward strand.
TTGGACAACGTGTGTCACGCGAAGGAAGCTTCCTACCGTAATGGCAACAACACTGAGAAACAGCGCAAGGGGTTGGCTTTCCAACACAGTTAAAAAAAAAAGTTTGGCGTGTTTACTTTTGCAGTTATGGGGAAAAGAACAGCGCATGTGCAGCTGTGTCGGCGCCGACACACCGCCGTAGGAGAGTTAAAGAGCCTGAGGTTGTGATATACTTTAATGCGATAGTATTTGTGTTAGTGCAGGTAATCACAGGTGCAGAACAAAACAACCAAGAGTACAATAAAAATAACAAAAAAGCAACAAAAAAAAAATGCAGCTACAACGCAATGAAAAAGTTAAGATGAGTGTTGTAGGTATATAGCTTTAGTTTTACTCTGAGCATCCCGCTCCAGTCACCAGTGCAGATCTTGTAGAGCGACATCAGGGCCTGGCCGAAGTTTTCAAAGTGTGCGATGGATCCCAACACACGGGTGCAGCCGGCTGCATTCTAGACAAAATGAAAACAGGCTTTCAGAAGGAATTCTGTGACACGAGACACTGCAGTGAAGTAAACTTGATACATGGACGTTTGTAAAGAGGAAAGTAATGCACTCACTGATGTGTCCGAACAGCTCCACACCCGCAAAAGCGTAGACGGAGAAGATGAACGCGAAAATCCAGATCAAACTCTCCACCTACAAGGAAAAAAAATCAATTAAAGCATTCACACATCTACAATGACTCAAATGTGCATGACGTTGTACAAGCATGATGTTGGAGACGTGAGTGTAAATTTCACCTGCAGGAGCGTCTTGACCACCGTCCTCAACAGGACTCGAAGCTTCTTGGTCTTGAGCACTGTAACAACAGCAAGTAAATGGCCGCTCCGTGTCACAGTGCACATACTGAGCAGAGGCGTGCGTGTGTACCGTGGGAGAGCCTGAGCAGCCGGAGCACCTGGAGAATGCTGGGGTTGATGGGAATTTCATATGCGAAGTTCAGCTCACTGAACAAGATGCTTATCAGCGACACTAAGACCACCACTAAATCCAGAATGTTCCATCTAAAACGGCATGCAGGGGGGGGGTAGACACACATGCACACATACAGGAAATAGGCTGCGTTCACAAGGTCCTATAGGATATGATGTCGACAACGCAGACGGATGGTCATTTCACAAGATAACGCCTGAAGACTACGAAGACGAAGAATCTCTTCAGTCCAAAGGCCACCAGCTTCAAGAGGACTTCCCCAACCAAGATGGCGGTGAACACGTAAAAGGAGTACTCGATGAGCTCCTCCAACCACTGACGGACAAACACACACATTAAAATGAGTTTAAAAAGTATGAAAGAGTGAAAACTAAAATGTGGGCGGCCATATTGATTCATAGCGGTTGAAGGGAAGATGAGATGGTACTTACCGCTGGCATGTTGTAATTTTCAAACATCATCAACACTACGCTGAGGATGATGACGATTTGGTAGACCTTGAGCCGCCATGGAGAGTATAGTAGGTGGAAGCTGTCGTCCGCAGGCGCTGAAATGGGACATAGCAAAACTCCACTAAAATACTTTGCCCTCGGAGACCCCTCTCAACATGTCGAGCCAGGCTAATGGTCAGAATCGCCTGTCAAAGTCATATTTTGTTGACTGAAACTGAATTGAAAATAGTTTCTAAAACGTGGAACTGAAAAGAAAAAAATCCAGACATCTTTTTTCAACCAATAAAATGTTAAATGTATGTTGACTTGTTGTGTTCCATATAATTGATGTACAATAATAACCCCTATTACTCACCCTCGTCCAGTTCCGTCTGCCATTTCTTCTGCCCTTTGTAGTAACCCTGAATCATGGTGCTAATGAACATGTCCAGCAGGAGATAACTCAGCACCATGAAAGACAGGAAATAGAGAATCATGGCCTGGTTGTGATTGAAAAAAAAAGAAATATATGGGGAAACAATCGTGATTGTTTTTGTCCAAAATCGCCCAGCCCTAACATTAGGCAAACGAAATGAAACCAAAACCCTTTCAAATATATGAATTTAATCTCAAACTTGAGAGTCCTTTTGTGCCCTCTTCTGACGTCCTCCCCCACGGTCTGAGGCCAGATTGAACCACCGGATTATGCCCTGATTAATTTCCAGATCCGTCATATTTTGGCTAAGATGGTTCTTTCGCACTGCTCCTGTAATTGATGAGAAAAGTTGTTTAGTGTTTTAGGAATATTATTAGAATGGCAAAGAATAAAAATAACAACATTATGGACAGAAGAAGCAAATCCCCCACCATCACTGCAGTATTCTCCAGAAATATAAATTGTTAAGCTTTGAAAGCTTTAGCAATTCATGTTTTCTCAAACTGACTTTCAAATGTCTCAATAATCTGCACTTAAGCCACTAAGTTCATTTGTACAGAGACAAAACAGCAACAGAGTCACCAGAGGCTCCTTCAGTCACAACTGTACAGTTCCTCATTTACGTATAAAAGTGTAAAGTTATGGAACTCATTACCAGAACTTAAAACCATGACTGAGTTTAAAATGTTCACCCCTCAATTTAAGTCTTGGCTGTCATCAAAACAAGAATGTAACCATGTGTAAATTTGTAAATAGCACTGGGTTTGTGTGTGTGTAAATTATTTATGTAGTGTATATAGGTTCGTTTTAAGATTAAATAGAAAATTTAAATGAGTAGAAAGGCCCAACCAGGGACTGGAGTTGAAAGCTAGCACTAGCTATATACTCCTTTTGCATTGCATTAGTTAAAAGCTTGTTTGTACTATGTTTATTGATGGTAGAGCGGTTCGTCTCATGATCAGAAGGTCAGGGATTCGATTCCCACCTCCTGAAAGTGTACACTGTCGTTGTGTCCTTGGGCAAAACACTTCACCCACATTTCCCCAATGTCTGCGTACATTGGTATAAATGGGTGAGTGGATCCTTGCTGTAAAGCGCTTTGAGTAGCTAATGTAGGTGGAAAAGCGCTATATAAGTTGAGACCATTTACCAAATAGAGGTAATAGAGAGGCCAAAACAGATCATTGTGTTATGTCAAACTGAAATGTGTGTTCAGAAGAAACGGCTACTTACGGGCAAGAAGAGTCTTGATGCTCATAGTGCTGAATTTGAGTTTTCCATTCGTTCCTTTCCAATTGATGTTTTTTGCAATGCTGTCGGAAAAATTTTGCCCCAAAATGTTCCAAACCACTTGCTTTCCGCTCCGACCTCAAATAGAGGCCAGGATTGCAATCTGTAGAAAAAAAAGTAATCAAAATTATATTATAATAAGGATCCACACCCCTCCTGGAACCGCCACCTTAACATGGTGGAGGGGTTTGAGCGCCCGAATGATCCAGGAGCTCTGTTGTCGGGGGCTCCGTGCCCCTGTAGGGTCTCCCAGAGCAAACAGGTTCTACAGGTGACGGGTCAGACAAAGAGCGGTTCAGAAGCCCCTTATGAGAGACCAACAGGCCCAGTTAGAACCATGAGGCTGTCCTTCTGTGGACCCACCACCTGCAGGAGGAGCCATAAAGGGCTGGTTCAGTGTGATTTGGGCAACTCCAACAGCTGCCCCCACGACCCGGCAACGGACAAGGGGGAAAAAATGGATGGATGGATCCACACAGACAGAAAAAGTATTCATTCATGTAAAACATAATTAATTTACAATGGAAATATAATGTGTGACCCAAATCAAAATTGTAAAGTTATTATACCATTTGCTTTTTCTCGTTTATATTTTGTGGCTCTTGAAGCCATATTTCGAAGTGCTCCACTTCATCAGCGGATGTTAGCGGAAACATTACGTCCTCTGGCATCTCCACAGCTTGCTCGTGCTCAGGGTTGGTCCGGGCCACCAAAATGTTCACCACTGAACTTAGCTGGTTCACTTGCTGCTTTATATTCTCCAGCAGCGTAAGTATATGTAGTTCAGCAGCTAGAAACACAAAACAAAGGACATAGCTAACATAATACATAATTGCAGTGTGCATGAAGGTTCATTTTGGAAACATTTTGAAGCCTTTCTCCTTTTGCCCATCATTGTCAATAGGACCATGGGCTTTAAAAGTGTGCCTGTTCCTTTATCCATTCACCAGTACACGGCCAAGCACTCAGGTAAAGTTTTTCTCTGTTTTTCTTATTATTGGCTCTACTGTCAAGTAATATGTATCTGTCATTTTAGGAAACTGCACAAGAGGCTACTACAGAAGTGGTGGTAAAAAAAAATCCACAAATAAAACTATTTGTACAGAAAATCAACATTTTGTGGACCTTCAAACACACATATATTATGCAGAGTCATTCACAATAAAGGCCTGCAGCTAACAATAGGAATGAATGAGACTTGGATCTCTATCCGTTACATGATTGCTGAAATAGAAACTGAAGATGATGTGCGTCCTTGTTTTTCTTCATGGGCTTATGGCATCTTCCCTGACAGTCACCTCACTCTGTCTGCACTATATTTGAAACTGATGGGGAAAATGTTAAACTGGAATGAACAGTGTAATGCTAATCCCACTTGTCTTTTTCAAATTTACAAAAAAAATTTACATTTACCTGGCACATCAAGAGTTTATTGTTCCAGGCATAAATACAGTAACATTAGAAAAACAGATCAAAAAGTGCATTAAAAACAGGATATGGTCAGAGTTGGATATAGATGTAATTAATGCAGTCATGCAAAGTCCAGCTCACTTCAGTTATTGCAGAGTGTTGTATGGTTCACTGTCCAGGGAAGGAGGGGAGAGAGGGGAAAGCCTCACTGGGTCTTCCTGAGAGGTTTGATGAGCCGGGTGACGCTGGTCCCGCAGGATGTTGTGCACTACCTTCAGACAGTGGGTGTTGTAGTTGGTACTGATCTCGGGAAGAGTGGTCCCAATGATTTCCCCGCAGTTTTTGCCACGTGCTGGAGCGTTTGCTGATGGGCCTTTGAGGTAAGTTAAGCAGGGACTGTAAAATCATTGTGTGATTACTGGGCCATCCTACAAAAAAAGGCAGAGTGAAAATTTTCAATTAGCACATTAAACTTGAATTTTAAGCAACCTTTAGGAGGGATATGAGGAGCAATATCGCAATAATTTGAAAGAAAATAGTGCGTAGTCTTACTACGTACTTTTTAAGATGTCAATTTAAGCGCATATAACATGTACTTAACAGCTTAGCAATACTTTGAAAATTGTTTTGACCCACCGTAGAACTATTATTGTCTATAAAATACATTTGTGTTGCCCACTAAAGCCTCGGACGTGAAGGCATGTTGATAACACCTATAGTCAAGCGTTTCTCACTGTTCAGTAGCATATTGCTAATGTTGTATACATTTGGAGCTATGATAGCCTATATTTGGAAGTTAAGAGATTGCAGCACCATCTACAGATCTATAACTAGGAAAATAATAGTTTACACAGATTAATTAATGTGAGCAAATATGCCAGAAGAAATCTTCCCACAACAGCATGTGTTAGCATTACAACTGGCTACAAGCTTCTGGAAAAAGTCACTTCTCTATAATCACACAGTGATCATTGGCTGATATTTCTACTCCCTACACAATGGACAACTAGTTATCAATGATTAATAATGTGAGCAAATACGCCAGAAGAAACCTACCCACATGTTAGCATGTGTTAGCATGTGTTAGCATTACAAGCTTCTGGACAAACTCACTTCTCTATCATCACACGGCTATTCTTGGGTGATATTTCTACTTCCTACACAATGGACGACATGTTGTCAATGATTACATACCTTCCACTTGACGTCCACGGTGATTTTCTTGAAGATATGACACTTCAGATTGAAACACACGATCTCATTCCATTAGAGTAACGCGGACAGGAAGTCGTTTTACACTGCCCGGAAGGCGGACGGCGGATTCGTGACGTCAGCGTGAAAAGGGCCCATGGACCATTTTACACGAGTTTGATAACGCCAAGCTCAATATTCACACCACGAAGAAAACAGCATTCCACAAGAAAAAGCTATGGGAAAACTCCACCCACTCCCCGAGGAAAAGAAAAAGTCTGCAACATTTTGCCGCCGGCGCCTTCACTGTTTGCTACTGGTGATCGGGGACGCACTCTTCAGGTAAGAATCAATAATGACAAAAATGATAAGCGTCTATCACTGTGGTAATAATTAGGAGATTTATTTACCGCATGATGTTAACCAAAAGCTTTTTTTTTTTTGGAGCGGACAAGATCTAGCCAGCTTTTAACGAATGTAAGCGCGCCTGTATGTGGAAAGACCCCTTTTGAGAAACTTGTGACACAGGCTTGTAAAGTGCAATTGTTGTGGATTTTCTTACTTAATAAAGCGTAAGAGAAGTTTGTCTAGTCAACATGTGAAGTTTATTACGCATGCGGAGATTGTACGCACATGAGAATCTGTGCGTAGATCTGCGGAGCAAGGTTTCGTAGCTGGTTTTATACACACACATCAAAAGGCGCTACAACAGAATAAACAAATGGGCTGTATCCGAATGTCCACACTATCCCCTAACCCCTCATTCACTGCCCGCACTATATAGTGAGTGAGTGGTCCACTCATTCTGTTGGCGATTCGGACGCGCTGCACACTATTTTTAGCCGCGGCTCACGTCACCCAACCGTCATGACGTCATTGGTTCAATATACTTTAGGTATATATATATATATATAAGTATTTAAATATTATTCTGTGTCTAATATACATGTATTAAATAATATATATATATGTGTGGATTTGGTCGATTTATTTAATTAACGTCTTGATATTCCCACCACCCGAGTCCTGACCGGCCTCTTCTGTCACCGCTGAAATGGCACGCCCATTGAATTTTGCAGTCTCTATGCTAACCATTATTCAAATTCTCATGAGAATCAAAACCCGTCGAATTGTGAGAAGACGAAGACAGGCAATCAGGAGAAGGAGAATGGCTCTCGTTTCATTGGCAAGACGCCGTGTAAGTATTGTATTCGTCCATCGTCTATAGCATTAGCATTAGCATTAGCGCCATCTACTGGGTTAAGTAGTACTTTGTAAATTTCTTCTAATTAAAAATACTATTCTCAACCAATGGGAGACACTTTAGCCAATGTTATATACATTTAAACATATTAAAACAAAAAAACACATTGAATATACACTTAAAATGCAAGATAATTTAAAAACTTTATTGTTTGAAAGAACACAAAATACATAGCAAGGGACTAAAAACACATGCCCACTTTATCTTTGGCTCCTAATTAAAGGCAGTGGTGAAAGAAGTACTCATTATCCTTAACTAAAAGTGTACAAACTGTACCTAAATCAGAATCCTAATCAGATTAAATTTCAACTCAAGTAAAAGTATCCCCTGTAAAATGTACTTTAAAAGTAAAAGTATTTAAGGATTTAACGCGCAGGTCCAAACCACCTGGTTTGATTTGGACCTGGACTCCGGTTTTTAAAACTGAGCAGATTTATACAGATGTGACAGGAGCTATAGACGTTGAGCCTGTATTCAGGATCCACAGATTCAATGGGCATGTATTTCACTCATTTTTTGTATACACTATATTAATTCCACTTTATTAATCACAACCACACACACTGACTGTAAACATCTATAATGTATATATTTTTGCCTGCCAAAACCTTACTACTTTCTTACATTTATACTTTACTTTATGTTCATTTAGATTTACAATATATTTTTCCCTTGTGTTCATTAAATCAGTTTACATAACACTTTTTGTTCATTAGTACCAGTTTGATAGAAAATGTGCTATCAAAAAGAAGATACATATCTTGTTCTTTTTGATAGCACATTTTCTATCTGCCCTGTATGTTGTAAAGAGATGCAGTAACAAGCAATTTCCTCTATTAATGAAGTTGTATATCATGTTTCAGGGTGAACCACTTCTGTACTGCCGACTTAACTGCCATGTACCCCTGCTCGGCATGTATTTAAACGGCCGGTCTGACCTCCGCCCCGATTTTCGGCTCACTCGAACCACCATCACCCGTCTGGTTAACCACCTGAAGACCACCAATCACCAGGGCTGGAGCCAGGACATGGAGGTTCTGGTCTTTCTCTTTTGGTTGGCCAGTGGCACCGCATACCGTGTGGTCGCCAGGACCTTTGACATGCCTCAGTCGACGGTCCACGATGTGATCCACAGGGTGGCCAACCAGATCCTTCAGATGCGGAGCCAAATAATTCATTTCCCTTCCCTGGAGGAACTGCCCCAAGTTGCTGCTGGATTTCAGCTGCTGGCTGGATCAGCTGCTTTCAGTAATGTGGTGAGGAGCATCGACGGCTGCCACATCAGAATCAAGCCCCTTCATGAAAATGCACCGTGTTATTTTAACAGGAAATTGTTTTATTCCATTCAAATGCAGGCTGTGTGTAATCACCTCGGCTTATTTATTGATTTGTTTGTTGGCTACCCCGGATCTGTGCACGATTCTCGTGTGCTTAAAAATAGTCCCCTGTACGTCCACCGCCTCTATCCCCCAAATGGACACATCCTCCTTGGTGATGGTGGCTATCCTTGCCTCCGTCAGCCCATCACACTCCTCAGTCCATACAGAGAGCCTGTACGGAGCCCAGTGGAAGCCCGCTTCAACCGGCATCATGCAAGGGCCCGTTCTGTAATAGAAAGAGCTTTTGGCATGATGAAAGCAAGATGAAGATCCATTTTTTTCAAGGCACTGGAAGTAAAACCCACCTTTGCAGTCCAGGTGACTGCCTGTTGCGCTATCCTGCACAACATCTGCATCAGCGATGGTGATCTCTGGGAGCCAGTGGAAGAGGAGGCAGGGCCTGATGATGAGCCAGACCAGCATCACCAGCACCAGCCTGATCAGCAGTGCGGACAGGAGCTGCGTGGACGGATGGCAGCAGCAGTTTCCACCCCAAGGGTCAGGCCACCAGCTCTTCAGGACCACGACTATTCATTTCATATTTCCCAAAATCTGTATTTTTTTTCCTATTTAAATAAAAATAAAATCAAATTAACATGTAAATGTATAAGAAAAAGAAATTGTTGAATATATGTATATACTGTAGTCTTTGCATCTAGTTGATTATATTTCTATTGTGTAAATAAGTTGTGTTCATTGTATGTCAATATGTATATTAGTTCAAACTACACCTGTTCTCAAAGTAAACTTTTATTCAATTTAAACTCATAACTTCTCGACAACTCTTTCCAACAACTTCAACAGCCTCTCCTCTCTCTCTTCCCCTCTTTTAGCCCTCTCCTCTTCTCTTTTCTCCCTTTCCTCTTCCTTCTTCTCCGCCCTCTCCAGCAGGCTGACCAGGCTTTCTCTCCTCGGCCTCTTGGCTGCCATGCTGCCCTCTTCCTCTACCTCCTCCACCTCTTCTTGCACCGGGGCAGGGGGGTTTTCCACAGATGTGGAAGGGCCCTCCCTCATGGATGAGGCAATCAAGCAGGGAGGCTGCACAGAAGGCCTGCTGCCTATCGCCTCATCCATGAGGGAGTACCAGTTCCACGTCACAGCAGTGGGCTCCCCTCCTTCCGTGCCTGTCCCTGTCCCTGTCTGAGCTCCTTCAAACAGTGAGTTTTGTATAACTAAATGCTTCACACTGTACACAAATTACGCACAAAGCTTCAGAAAAACAAACCTTGTAGGTCTTCTTCAGGTTCTCCCACTTTTTGGCCGCTCTGTCAGGGCTGATCAGGCGGCTCAGCCCCATTTCCTTTATTATTGCCCTAAAGTAACGATACATAAAAAGTAATGTAATACTAGTAGACGTTTTTACAATCATTACTAATCATTCGTAATGGTCGTACTCCCAACCAGCTGCCGAGGCAAAACGCCGGCCCGAGAACAGGCGTTTTTCACCCGCAGACGGATGAGCCGGTCCACATCGGCGTTTGTCCCTTTAAAACATTAAACACAAAATAAATGCTATACCTATAACACATGTACATAAACTAACCACCAGTGACCCGTTTGCGTAGCGTTGGCTTAAAGCAGTATGTAGCAAGAGATGCTAGCATTTTTGCGGCATAACATTAGTACGCTGGTTCGCCTAAAAGGGCGGTATTGTGACTTATTTTGGCAGCTTATCATCAACAATACATAACGGTTTACACATTTACATGTCCATGATGATTAAATACTTACATTTATAACTCATGTCTCGCTCCAACTCGTCACACTCGTCCCTTCGTGCCTCCGCCATATTTACTTTTGCCTGCAATGCATTGTGGTCTATATTGACCCGTTTAGTGACCATCGATGCTCACTACTGTTCCAGATGCATTGTGGGAAATTTCGAGTGCACTACTTTTTTTCTCTCTGGACATTCGGACACCCCTACAAAATGGCGTGGCAGTCCAGGTGTGGCAGTCCAATGGCATTCGGATACAGCCATGGTGATACATTTGGAGATGTAAACGCGAGTGGCCAAAAGGCGCTTTGCATGGGAATGAAATCAGGCTGGCGGTGGAGGGAGAGCGGGATCTTTAGGTGCGAAACGACCATGCCCAAGATCTTTTGTGATACTTTAGGAGATGGCCCACCTTGTCTATTGTCCGTCTGGGGTACAGGAAGAAACCGGTCTGGGCACCCAGCCGGGAGCCAGGCAGAATGGTGCCGGCCTGGTTACTAGCTTAACTTTAACTAAACTTGTCACAACACAATACAAGTGTAAGAAGCTGTTATTGTTTACAGTCATTGGGGCTTTGACCAAATCAAAATTCATTATAATATATATTATAAATATTATTTTATTATATTTATTTATTTTATTTATTATTATTTTATTACTATTAATTTATTGGAAAAATGTTCTCAATAGTATTTTCCTGTTTACATTATATACATCCCGCGCCCATCCGTGGGAGCTGAATTTCGGTCCACGACCCAAAATGAGTTTGACACCCCTGATCTAAAGCGTTTCCTAAAAATGTACAAGGATGCCTCAGGTGCAGTTTGAAATGAAACAAGAAATTAAAGTAAATATGTAATGAAGCCACAGAAATGAACTGGGAACTACAACTTCAACAAATTAAAGAAGAACTGAAAAATGGGAAAATATAAAAAGCAAATTATAAATAAAAAAAATATTATAATTCAATCATTTATTTGATCCAAAATGATGTTCCTGGCTACCATTTTCCCACCTCAAAAAAGATGGGACATTTTATTATTGTAGTTGATATGTTTATTTTCAAATGCTTATTTTTGTATGTGCCGATATCTTTGTTGCTCTGCCCGATCCCGTCAGTCCCCAAGCAGGGAAGGGCCTGGTCGGTACTCGGATGGGAGACCGCTTGGTAACACCAGGAAGCCTAGCGAGCGAGTGATTGGTCGGAGGGGCCGATGGCGCACACTAGAGCCTCGCCTCCGTCAGTCTACCCCAGGGCAGGTGCGGCTACAATAGTAGCTTACCATCGCCAAGTATGGAGTGAATGAATAATGCAATGTAAAGCATCTTTGAGTGTCCAGGAAAGCGCTAAAACCAATGCATTATTATTATTATCAAAGTTTATTTAAAAAAAAAAAAAAAAAGGAAAGATTGATTTAAAAAGGGGAAAAGGTGGGATGTGAGGTATGTGAGCCTAAATAGCTCAAAGTAAACCTCTTGGTCGCCCCTTTTCCTCACAGTTACACGCTTACAATATTCAGGCCAGGGGGACCCGCCCAGTAGTGATTATGTCGGTAACACACTATTGTTTGAATCATGCTGGATAAATGTGAGAGTCATATTCACCTTATTCCAGAGGCTCGCCATTAAATTGTGCCCTATGTGTTAACATGGGGCTGGAGAATCCACATAAAATCAGTCACTACAGGAAAACAAAGCCGTTTTTCGGCCGCACAGAGAAACTCTGCAGTGTCGACATGTCGGTGCAAATGAACATCGGACATTTTACACAAATCAATCGACTAAACATCAGATTTGAGCGGAGAATATTTTCCCTCGTTCTCCGTTAAAATGAACGGGCTTCGCGCTCGACCGGAAGTGCCGAGACGACGCAAAAAGTGGCAAAAGTGGGCGGAACAAGGTGAATACTCCTTCATCACTCGACCTGACAAGAGGGACTTTGAACTTTGTTTCATGAGTGAAGCCCCCCTGAGGTGATTCCTGGAGTTGCAAGCCTCAAAATCCTCTCAAACTAAATGGATGGACTGGTCCAATTCGAATGGACACAACCATCATAGGGCGCACTCACACTTGTCCATCCGAACCGCGCCCAAGCGCTGGAAGCCCCTTCTGCGCGGTTCGTTTGTGCAGTGTGAGTGCAATCAATCCGTGCCCGAGTCGGACTCGGTTCCGGACTTTGGCCGCTTGGAGGAGGTGAGCCAGAGCTCGGCCCGGATGCTCACGCATGCGCAAACGTGTAGCTGTGACGTAGTGTACGTCATTCTACTCGGAGTCCTTTTAAAAATGTCAGCGGCAAAGGTGTCGAGATGGTCGGAGGAGGAGACAGCAGCGCTGCTAGATATTTGGGCTGACAAAAATATTCAAAGTGAATTGGACAAGGTTCACAAAAACGCTGTTATCTATGGGAAGATATCGGAGGAGCTCTCTGTGAGAGGGTTCAACCGGTCAGCTGCGCAATGTCGCGAAAAGGTAAAAAAGCTCCGTGCCCATTACTTGAAGATCTGCGACGCGCTGGCCAGGTCTGGGAGTTCTTCAGAGGAAAAGGACAAGTTTATTTGGTATGATGCCGTGGACAACATCATTGGCACAAAGCCATGCAGTGCCCCGACCCTACTTGAGTCGGCACCCTCTGGGGACACTACGACAGGTGAGTTTCTGTTAATTTCACCATTAACGTTAGCCTATATCATAACCGTTGAAATCAAGCTTTACCTTGGTAACAATAGGCAAGTTAACATCTGATCACTCAGGAGCACTTGTCAAATTGTAAAAAATAAACTCCAGAAAACGATTGCTCCATAAAAATAAATGTAAAAACAAGTCTGCATTCAACACGTAGTTCATTTTGTGTTTTGCTGTAGCCTGTAACCAGTATAAGAAAAATGTAATATGTCAATAGACTAACAGCTATAGATTAGTGTTGGAGTGGGCTAGCAACTCAAATCAGACCAGGGGGCAATGGTCAGGACTTGAAAGGCAGAAGGAAGAAGCAGCCTCCAATTGGCTATTGTAAACCTTACATTATGCAGTGGATATGATGTGACAGAAGTAGAATAGGGTGTCATTAAATATTCTCTGTTTTGAAGACACATCAGGGAGTGTGGAGGAGGGGATGGCTGACGAACCTGAGCCTTCTGCAAGTGGCATACAATCCAGGCCATCAGTGGGAAAGAAGAGGAGAAGGAAGTCAGATGATGCTGGTGGAGTCGTCAAGGCCTTTATTGATGAACAGAGGCGACAGCAAGAGTTCCTGGAGTCTGAAGAGCAGCGCCATCGTCAGGAGATGGAAATGCTCAATGGGTGGATGTCAGCTCAAAAGGAGACTGAGGAACGTCGCCAGCGGGAGTTTCATGCCATGTTCCAGCAGTTGCTGGCCTCAAATGTGTCTCCCACTCCCGTGAGCCCACCAACCCCACAGAGCACCTCAACCCCCAAATATTTCCCTTTCTCTGAGGACATGCTACATGTCTATGATTATCAAAATCTGTAATTCAATTAATTTATTTGTGTGTTGTTGTTTTGTATTGATCTGTCCATTTATTTGTATTTAATCAGTTTAGCCTATACAGATTAGCTTGCATTTATTTGTTGTTGTTGTTCTTTGTTACATGCTCCTTCAGTTCCAAAATAAATATATTGTTGATTAAAATAGCGAAATAATGTATTTCTAATTGAGACATGTGTTACTAAATAATAACATTTTGAAACAGTGAAATGACCATTCAAAAGCATGAGAAAGAAACGGAAAAATTAACCACTACTTAACCAGAATCACAATATTTAATTGTTATTAATTATTTTACACATATTTACACACATATATATATATATATATATATATATATATATATATATATATATATATTTCTATTTTTTTTTTTTTTTTTTTTTTAAAACTCTTATTTGGCTACTCTAATCACATCTGTACACAACATGCTCAAAGGTTCTCAAAATAATGACAGAGGGCGTCCCTTATGTTTGAGGAAACGGAAAGTGCAGCATTTGTTTCACCTCTTTGTTCTTCCATCTGGATGTCTTCATACTCCTCCCAGTGGTCTTCACAAAAATTGTGACGAACACAGCAGGCAGCAACGATGGTATTTATTTTGCTGACATGGCAGTCATACCTTTTCATAAGACAGCGCCATCTTCCCTTGAGTCGACCAAAGGCCCTCTCGACAGACACTCGTGCCCGGCGTAGACGGTTGTTGAATATGGCCTGTGCTGGTGTGGTGTTGGTCGCAGAGTGTGGCTTCATTACCCAGGAAAGCAGGGGGTGTGCAGCATCTCCAAGAATCACAACTGGAACCTCGACCTCACCAAACCGCTCCGTTGTATTGGGAAATAGAGTGCCAGATTGCCCACACTCGAAAAGAGAGGAGTTGGCAAACACTCGTGCATCATGCACTCTTCCAGGCCAGCCCACAGTGATGTCCCAAAACCGCAGTCGATGGTCCACTACTCCCTGCAGGATGATGGAGTAAAACCCCTTCCTGTTGTAATAGTCCCCAGGGCTTTCAGAAGGGGACAAAATGCCGATGTGAGTACCATCTATCGCTCCTGCACACTGTGGAAAACCCCAGCGGTCACGGAATCCCTGGATGATGGCTCTGAGTTCAGGGTCAGAGGGGCGCTTGATGGTGAGGGGCATCATGTGCTTAACGATGATACATGATTACCACCATGACAGCGGTGGACTGACCAATGCCAAATAATTCAGAGATGGTGCGGAATTCAACATTGGTCGCAAGTCTCCAAACACAAACTGCCACACGCTGTTCCACAGTGAGAGCCTTGCGGAAGCGTGAGTCCTGTTTCTGCAGGTGTGGTCTGAGCTTGTCACACAGTGCCCTGAATGTGTGTTTTCTCATCCTGAAATTCAGATGCCAGTCTCTATCTGTCCAGTGGTTGCTGACATGTGTCCACCATCCATGGGATCTGTTCCTCATGCAGATGGTCCTGCACAACAAAGAATAAATGAAAACTATTGTAATAATATTGCCTATTTTGACGATGTGTTGTAGCCTAATTGAACTACATTGTGTTAATTGCTAGACTCAATTAGATGAGGTATAGGATCATATTATCATATATCATAGGATATATTCTCCTTAAATTATACAAATTGCTTTATTTTATTATGTAATATGTAGACGTTTAGGCTTTGTCTGGGCAAAAGTTGACCTACATTTTATTTGAACACTAGAGGGCGGGCAGGTCAAGTGAAATTTGTATGTGGCCATCCAGATATGGATACAAAGTAGCGTTCATTCTGGAAACTACTGTAGCGCTTGAATCCCATCCATTCAGAGGGCACAAATAAATGTGACTTTACAGTTGCAGTAGGCTAATACGTTATTTGTCTATATCACAATGTTATTCGACTAGATTGTTGAACTATGCAATCCTCGTTAGTTGATAGAGATAAATGTTATTTAGGCCTCGTACATAATCTTTTAAAATCTATGCCAAGACAACGGCTTACAATGCAGATATATATAATAATCAAAAAATGTAGTACACTCTGAAGTGCGTGGTTTATTTTCTTACCGTTTTGATGAGAACAAGACAGTCGTTGACTCTGCGTTTTATCGGTCAGTCAGTGGACCTTTGAGTGAGGCGATGTCCATGTGTGAAGTGTTGGAAATGTGAGCTGTTTGGGCACAAAGCCGAAGACTGCACCTGTGAGAGCGGACGTACTTTTTTCATATGCAAACACCCCCATCAGTCCCGACAGACGGATCAAAATCCCACCGATCGGCCGCCTGGAGCCAGCGTCCGGAAGCACAAGTGAGAGATCTGTTTCCGAGGTAAATTCAAATAGCCCTGTCACATCTGAGTCTTATACACGCTCAGATTACAGTTCACAAACACGTGGTCCCAAATCTGCCACTAAACGGAAAAAAAAGAAACAATTCTCATGAAAAAACACAAAAAAAAGGATAAAAAAATCTTCCCCCAAACACAATAACTCATAATGTCTACATAATGTCTACAATCTTTGTTTTTCATGTCGGTTATCTGGGTCTTTTTGTTTTCTTTTTGAATGTTTTTTGTCCTAGTCTCTGTGTTACCACTCGGGCACTAATGGAGAAATCCAAGGTAAAAACAAACTCAAAACTCGAGCAGAAAAACACAGACAGACATGAACACACAGGGTCTAAATACACAAGGAACAGGGAACAGGTGAAACACATTAGGCAGGTGATCAACACAGGGGAAGCAAACAGACAGAACAGACACAGGGGCTCCTATGTTAAAATATAACTTGACCTGTTAAGATGTTTTTGATTGAAATAGCTTTTGATTTCAGTAAATATGACCTCCTAATGCTGCAAATTCAAGCAGCGTCCGGATCAATAATAAAATTAACCTGCTCGTTTATTAAAAATATGTCTTTAGCGATCTCCCGAGGAGCCCCTTGATCAGGAGACCTAACATTTTGGGGGGAAAAGAACAGGGAGAGCGCGACAAGGCCCTTGAAGACAATGTTTTCAAATTGTAAACTGTATTGTACCTTTGTACTACATGAATGAAATGCACTTCATTTGTTCTTGTCACTTATCTGAAATATTATGTAAAATTGTTAAAACTTAAATACAGGAATAAAAAAAAGAAAGAAAGAAGGACGGAGTCATGGTTCTAACCAGGCCTGTTGGTCTCTCATAAGGGGCTTCTGAACCGCTCTTTGTCTGACCCGTCACCTAGGACTTGTTTGCCCTGAGAGACCCTACCAGGGACACGGAGCCCCCGACAACAGAGCTCCAGGATCACTCGGGCGCTCAAACCCCTCCACCACATTAAGGTGGCGGTTCCAGGAGGGGGATTGTAAATATATAAAAGTTTGATAATCAGTGAGGCCTCCTCTACTCTATGCGACATGTACATTTAGAACAAAGTAATACTTCTGTGAGCTCTACAAAAGGTCTGCTGAAAACATTCACCTTTGGAATTATTTTACCACAGCACCAGCCCCAGAACGTGACGTTGCAGTCGAGGAGTTGTAGCATTGCAAGTTTGTGCACACTGGTTTCTGCCTGTAAAAACAGCCTGCAAAATAGGGTGAACAGGACTAACAATTGGAAACTGCACTATACAGGTGTGTCCACTCATACATGTAAAAAATAAATGACACTTCTTTTTGTACACGGTTTATTTAAAATTTATTAATTTCCCAAAAAGAAATATCTGCCCTCTCACTGTGTTCTTCTCAACCATCTCCTCTTTGCTCCTCTCACTCAGCCTGTTCTTTCAAAAAATCCAGCACTTCTTCCTGTCTGACCTCTGCGGTTCTCAATAACTGTCTGCTCCTCTCTGCCCTCAGTGGGAGCAGAGGCCAAGTGAACCCACCCCACCGGATGGGGCAGACACGATGGATGCCACGACCACGGGGGATTTATGATATGCTGATTTCCAGCATATCATACAGTAAACTCAAATTAACCTTTGTTCAAGATAGATTATATCCATATAAATCCCATAACAATGTGTCATTAACTTTTACTATTGATTAGTCTTATTCTGTTGAAGCACATCTTCATAATTAGTGGGTGGCTCTTAAAAGAGCCGTTGGGTTTCAATTGTGAATTTTAAGCTTATCCTCCGAATCCGTACAGAGTGCGGCCCTGTCTCTTCAGGGCGTAGACCACGTCCATGGCGGTCACGGTCTTCCTCTTGGCGTGCTCGGTGTAGGTGACGGCGTCACGGATCACGTTCTCCAGGAACACCTTGAGCACACCGCGGGTCTCCTCGTAGATCAGACCAGAGATACGCTTCACACCGCCGCGGCGAGCCAGACGGCGGATAGCGGGCTTGGTGATGCCCTGGATGTTATCACGGAGAACTTTACGGTGACGCTTGGCGCCTCCTTTTCCGAGTCCTTTGCCGCCCTTTCCTCTTCCGCTCATATTGACAGTTCAGTGGTAAATGAACAAGATGAGAATCAAACGTCTGCCCTGCTTTTTTATACAGCGTTTGCGGACCTGTTTGAAGACATGCAGTGGGAGGAGCCATACTATCCTTTCACCACTACGCATGTGCGAGCAGGGATACTTCCCAACTAGTACCGTCTATATGTTAAAGATGTTTTCTTAAATGTTAAATGTTTTCTTAAAAATACTGACGAGGATGTTTCAGAAACCCAATGATATTTCCGGTTGCAAAAAACCATTGGCTATCAGGCTCGACACCTCTCCGGTCAATCTATTGAATTTATTTTTATGGATGGTATTTACTCATCTGCAAATGTGTGTAGATGATTGCAGCTTTGTCATGAACACATTAAACAGCTCATAACAAAAGTGTGTTGTAAATCAGTTAAATATTAGTGTAATCCTCCTGTGACTAAGTTATGCATTGCTAAATTTTAGATAGCTGGCTTGACAGGTTTTTTTGGGTGCGGTCTGGTGGGAAATAACTACCAGGTTCTCTCAAACATACGACCTTTATTGTCAAATCACAGGTCAATAAGACACTTCCATGGACTTATATATATATAAATCAATTTCAATATTCAGAAAGGGGGTGATGTTTGTTCTTTGTTGAAGTGGGTGGCTCTTAAAAGAGCCGTTGTTTTAGAGAAGATCGGGTCTTTATTTGGCCTTCTCGGACTTCTTGGGCAGGAGCACAGCCTGGATGTTGGGCAGCACACCTCCCTGAGCAATGGTCACTCCACCCAACAACTTGTTGAGCTCCTCGTCGTTGCGAACGGCCAGCTGCAGGTGGCGGGGGATGATCCTGGTTTTCTTGTTGTCACGTGCGGCGTTACCGGCCAACTCCAGGATCTCAGCGGTCAGATACTCGAGCACCGCTGCCAGATACACGGGGGCTCCGGCTCCGACGCGCTGAGCGTAGTTTCCCTTCCTCAGCAGCCTGTGTACACGGCCCACGGGGAACTGCAGCCCGGCCCTGGAAGAGCGGCTCTTAGCCTTAGCTCTTGCTTTTCCGCCACCCTTGCCACGTCCAGACATGATTACTGGTTAAATTATTCGTCGAGTCTAAGTAGAATCGAAAATATGTTCATCTGTTCCTCGAGTGGCCTTATATAGCCCTTGCTACTCTGTGATTGGTCAAGCGTAGAGTCAATCCACCAATGAGAAATCAGGCTGAGCAACGCTCGCGCTTTCAGGACTTCTGTCTCCATGTTCAATGAAAGTGGTTGAAGTCAACCACTGAGTACAGAAGACGACTTGAATACCTTCATTGAAGATGGACAACTCCTGTACGACAGAGAGCTTATACAGACTTTTGTCTCCATGATTATTGGGGACCCCTTCTGTAGACTCGTACCTGCTGGAACTGAAGAGAGAATTGAAAGGAAGAGTGGATCTTGTTTCAGCATTTCATTTTCACAGTTTGAATGAGTACTCTGAATGTGTTCACAGATCGTGCTAAAAATCCAGACAATAATAGACAGACAATGGATAGAGCATTCAAAAATCAGACAAGTGGTAGTGTGTTCCTGGCATCTGTTCTTTCGAGTTTACAAACATTTTGTTCTAAGACGAGGCAGGGTTTGTTGTATAATATTCTTGTGACTGTGAACAGAATAAGGTGGCAGCGATGTTCACTTTCTTTGGGTGCCAGCGCATGTAGGAATCAGTGGAAATGAGAAAGTGGGTAGATTGGCCAAAGGAGCTTTGAATAACAATAGGATTGAGATGGAAAATAATTGCAAATCAGAAGCAAAAAGTGTTGTTCAGAGGAAGGTTGTTAAGGAGTGGCAGAAGAGGTGGGATTCTGGGAGTAAGGGCAGGCATTTGCCTCGTGTTCATAGGTATAGTAGGAGAGAAGAGGTGGTCATTACCAGGCTTAGACTGGGACATTGCTCACTAAACATGAGGCAGGCCTTTGTGGAGTGTGCCAGGAGGCGGAGGAGGCGGTAGAGCAAGTAATCTTGCAGTGTCAGGATGATGCGGAGAGAAAAGCTCTGAAGTGTAGGATGAAGGAGCTGGGCATTAGGGAGTTCACTCTGAAGAGTGTGCTGGAGTGCAGCGGGGCACAGGCAAGGGACCTGGTATGGTGGGGTTTTTGATAGAGTGTAGGTGTGGTTGTAATTTTGTTAAGTTTTATTTATTGTTTTGTTTTTATTTTATTGTTGTTATGTTTGCTTTGTTCATGTACAAATGATGTAGATTGTAAGCTCACTGTCTGACCCATGCTGAAACACAGGAGGAGGCGGTAATGCTCCTTTAAGCTGGTTGCCAACCGCCGTAAAACCAGAAGAAGAAGGACTTCAGTCGGAGAGCGGGCCGGGCTTTAGTTCATTTGAATAATAAAGGAAAAAACGTTTTCACGGCAGCTCACACCAGTTTCCAAGGAATCAGAATCAGGTTCACAAACTAGTAACATTTATGATCAAACGCCTTTCATTTAGTTCTGTTTTACTTATCCATCCAATCACGCAACGCTCCCTCCCATATGTACCCCATGTGTCTCTTCTATTGTGTCCTTCTCACTTGTGTAAATATGCACTTTATATCTTATATACCCATTACCCATCACTTAATGTGTATTACCTATCATAATAAAGAAAAGAAAAACTAGCAATATTTCTCAGTGCAGACCATTGAATCCACTGTCAATGGTGCAGACATGCAACATAAAACATATAACACAAAACTGAGGGGAAATAAAATCTATATAACTTAAAACGTTAAGGCTATAGGGTCATGCACAAAGAATATTAAAATAAATAAGATATAAATATATATATCTTATTTATAAATGAGGAGGAGAAGAATGAGGATAATGGCCTTTGATTTGGCAAGACTCTGGGCAGATGTAAGTGGACACGAGTTACGTCGATCAGAGTGCGCCATCTACTGGGCAAAGATGAAATGTAAAGCGCTGTGTAGGTCAATGTAAAATGTCACTTATTATATATACTCAGCCTGTTTTTAGTCTATAATCCAAATGGAAGGGTTATGTGTTAGTTTAAGATTTTAAGATTTAACCATAAACAGAATAACTCCGACCTCCGCCCTGACTTCCGCCTGAACCGGAACACCATTTCTGGTCTCACTGAACTGATTTAGGAGATGATTTTGTATTTCAGATATGTTTACAAAGAAAGTGCAAGATAATAAAGTGCATATACATTAATAAGCAATACAAAAGATTATAAATGTAAAATGTCCCATTGTAGTGTGTTATTGTCCAGTGTCTTCTGAGTTCTGTGCAGATGTGTTTATAAACTGTTGAACTGTCAATGAAGGTTTGGTTTATGGTTTGTTTTGTCCGTGTTTTCTCGTTCAGCACAAAAGCCATAAACATAATTCCACTGGTCATAACTGTAACAACTACAAAAATACATGCGGTTTTACAGTGAGTATTGTGCTGTATGTTAACGTTTGCATTATAAAAACTTCAGCTTCCCATAGTTATGTACTTGTAACTTGTGTCGGCTGCTACTTTGCTAGATTGTAGATTAGGGCAAATATTATATTAGTTATAATCCAAGTATAGTTTATTAATAGTACATAATAATCAGAGAATCAATTTAAAAAACGAAAGTTAATGATAACTAGGGATGCACCAATACCACTTTTTCTAAAACCGATACGAGTACGAGTACTTTGATTTAAGTACTCGCCGATACCGAATACCGATACGAGTACAAGCCATTTTCTTCAACCTTGTTACTTTTTTCAAAGCAGATTGGTTTGTAATTAGTTAATTTACTCGTGTACATTTCCTTAAGTAAAGTAGGCGACACATTTAAGAGCAGTTACATTAGAATTGTGCTGCCATTTATTATTTATTTTATTTTCATTCAAAATAATTTTTGATTTTTATTGCACTGTCCATCATAGACAGACAAGCCCATGTCCGAAAGCTCCTCAATGCCTGAGCTTTATTCATTAATGTATTTTTATTTAACAATAAGTAAACACTGCAGCACTAACAACAATAAGCTCTGGTTAAATCCAGCTCAGACTCTGGTTTAGAGGCGCAGTCTGTAATAAAGTCAGCTCTATGTGGAATATTGTATTTACACTAAAAGAATTCTCCAGTTTGTTGCTTCTTCTCTCCTCAGCTGAGAGCTGCGCCTCGTAGCTGCGCCTCGTAGGTGCGCCTCGTAGCTGCGCTGGCCGCACGTCAAATGGTATCGGTTTCTGGTATCGGGACCTCATGAATGAGTACGAGTATGAGTACAACATGTGGTATCGGCCCGATACCCGATACTGGTATCGGTATCGGTGCATCCCTAATGATAACAATTTGGATTTAATAGAAAACCAAGATATGGTCAACATGCTTGTATCGTGTGCAGTAGGTAACAGTCAGTGAAATGATTGAAAAGCTTTCAAATGCATTCCTAAGTGATCATCCAGAGGGTCGGTTAAGAACAAATACATTTTAGAAGGGACAAAAAAACAGAGCAAGGGTATGTGCAGAACTTTGAGTCATTATAATAAATAATAAATAATAATAATAATAGTAGTAATTTGTGGAAGCAGCAGCTGCCCTATGGTTCAGTTATTTACAGAATGTATTTTTGTATAAAACACTCCCATAAGAATATTCACTCTTTAGTAAAAGTGGTGGCTCTTAAAAGAGCCTTTGTGTTGTAATGAAGACTTTACTTCTTGGCTTTCTTGGGAGCAGTCTTCTTAGCGGCCGGCTTCTTGACGGGTGTCTTCTTGGCGGGTGCCTTCTTGGGGGCCACTTTCTTGGGGCTCTTGGGGGCGGGTTTCTTGGCCGCTTTCTTTGCAGGTGCTTTCTTTGGCGCTACCTTCTTCGCCGCTTTCTTTGCCGGGGACTTCTTAGGTGTTGTTTTCTTTACGGCCGACCTCTTCTTGGGGGTGGCTACTTTCTTGACCGTCGGCTTCTTAACGGCGGTCTTCTTCTTTGCAGCCTTGGGTTTAGCCTCAGCCTTGGCCACTTTGAAGGAGCCGGAGGCGCCTGTTCCCTTGGTTTGGCTCAACAGTCCTAAAACCACCATCCTCTTCAGGACAGCGTTGATGCGTTTGTTCTTACTCACCACATCCACGCCTTTTACAATCAGTGCCTTCTTAATAGAGGCCACGGAGACGCCTTTGCGCTCCTTGGACTCCGCGATAATTTCCAATATCAGCTTCTGGAGGTTGAGGCCGACAACCTTCTTCTTGCCGGCGACGGCGGCCTTCTTCTTGGAGGCTTTGGGCGCTTTGGCCGGAGCGGGAGCAGCTGCTGGAGCGGTCTCTGACATTGTTCTTGTCGGTTTAAATCCGAGAGTGAGGCGTAGGTTCACGCGGAGAGAGTTTATAACGGGCATGAGAACCGTGGAGACTCAACCATGTCTGCCGCGCGCCCGTGTCTCCGCTTTGTGCTTTCTCTTCACACTTTTAGCTTCAAAATATACGAAAACTAGAGATTTCATGCAAAGCATCTTATACCAGTGTTTGCTTAACAATCTCACACTTCCATCGATCGCATCAGCTCACGCACAACATCATGCTTTTTAAAATACAGACCACTAAACTGCGCTGATACCCACTTGCGTTCAACACATTGTACCGACTTTTTCCAACATTTTGCTTCAAATTTATGTTCACTTGAATTTCTTTACAATATTGTGTAAATAGATAGCTAGAGGAGATGTTCAAGAGTGTTTATTAGTATTAAAAATCCCCATTAACTTCAGTATTTAGCTGAAATTAACATACATTTTGATGGCATCAAACACAACTTCTTTAAAGTAACGACCTTCATACTGAGATAGATCCACCATCAAAATACCTCCACGTTTCCATGTCAGATTGCTTCGTTTATATTTTGACTTACCTTTTTGCAATGTTAATGTTGTCAGTTTCAAATGTGTCACAACACGCCCTTTGGTAAACATCAGTTATCCCTAAACAAGCTATAAACACAGGCTACAACCGCAGATGGTCAGGGAACCACCCTTCTGATCGTGGCCTATATTTAGAGAGTTAGTACAGATAAATAGTAAGCTATAAGAGATTATTAGATAAATTAATATTTACTATACTATTACTACTATACTATTAGTAAATTGCCATGTCTCAATGTGACAGTGTCCTATTTTTGATACTGTTAATCTCACTGTCATGCAACATATAGCCTAGCCTTAACACAACTTGCCTTTTTGACATCAGGAAACCATATGATTGTGTGAACAAGTGACTGTTTGGTGGTTACTCCATAGAATTTTACCAGCTGTTGTCAACATTGATGTTGACATTAAGTGGTCATTAAGTGTGATTTTCTGTTGTATATGTGATTATATAGAAATATTATATTATTGATATTTTAAAAGAATTTATAAACTTTGTCACCAGCAGAGCAACACAAGTGAACGCTTTTATTCTCAAAAGGACAGAACTCTTTTCATTGTTGTGGTCCAAAATGTTATTTCGCATGGGTCTGCAGTGTTGGGGACTAACTAAATCCATGTATTTAGAATATATATTTAGAATAGTAATTTTGAGTTACTGTATTCTGGTAAAGTCACACTTTCATTTGAGAGTATTTATAATACAGTTACTTTCCACATATCAAGGGAACACATCTGTTGTTTTATTTTAATTTTTTTGCTGTTTTAATACATTTTCTTAAAGGGGGGGTATTATGCAAAATCGACTTTTTCAAGCTTTACATCATGTTATTCTGTCATTAAAAACATGCCTGAAGTGTTGCCTTGGCACATTCACATATTTTGGAGTAATCTGTAAAAACTCTGATGGCGGCCATTTTAGGGATAGGTTTGCCTGAGTCCTCCTAGGAACGCCCCCACCTCCTGGAGACGCCTCCGAGCTTTCGTCACCAGCCGAGTAACCAACCACTGCTCCTCAGCAGAACCCCCTCCCCACTGATGCCACAGACAGCGTGTGGAGGGGGCGTGTCTAAAGGCTCAGAGGTTCTTAAAGAGACAGAGGCCTATTTCAAGACATTCACTACAGCCATTTTGAGAGAGACATTTTATACAAGGCAGTTATTCTAATTGACTGCATTTACAGACCAACAGAAGGTTTGGTCATCATTGTAGTGTGATATAGACTGGTGCTATGGGACTGAAAAAAGCAGAATACCCCCTCTTTAATATATTTGCAATAAAACTGGACGCACCATTACACTCACATTGCGGGGTGGAGAAGTACTTATAAGAAAAAAATACGAGCTGGCTATAGCTCACACATACACACGTCCAAGGTAAAGTCAAGTGAAACAAATGTTGCAAACAAAGTACTGGGCAGTCCAGACCTGGGGTCAACACTTAATTTTCCTAAATTGATTCTTAAAAATACTTTTTTTTCTGTTCGTGTGACTCAGTACTAGCTTAAAATAAAGCCATTTTGATATAATACAGGATCAATATCCCAAAAGTGAAAAGAGTACATTTAAGTGTTTTTTTTTTTTTTTACTGATAGCTTGAAGTAGCCATCGACTGAAAAGTGACTTTTGGCCCAGACACACCAGGCAG
The DNA here is from genome assembly GCF_951799975.1 of Gobius niger. Taxonomy (NCBI): domain Eukaryota; kingdom Metazoa; phylum Chordata; class Actinopteri; order Gobiiformes; family Gobiidae; genus Gobius; species Gobius niger. The sequence continues at coordinate 32,655,472 of NC_136862.1, forward strand.
TGTTTTACCCCGATACATAAAATATGGACATCATGTTCAGCACCCAGAGCTCTCACAGGACGGCGCTGTGGACTCCTAAGACAAAGCAACATCTACCAATCTTTTGTTTTATACTTTGTAAAGTCAATTGACTTTTAATGAAATCTTAATTATCTCACTGTTTTTTTTGTTTTGATTTTTTGCAGCGTGGTCCCTAGTTTAAAGGCAAAAGTTTTAACAAATATTGTTTGTGCAGCTCTCTCTCTCTTTTAGTCATTTATCAATTTATAAGTAAAACACATTTTTAAAAAGCTCCCAAAAAAAATATTTACAGTAACGAAGACTCAAACAGGACAGGATATAAAATCCATTAAGTACTTTTACAATGAATCATTTGAGACGGTCGAATGCTGACCTGATTGTAGATCAATAAAGCTGACTGACTCGTCTCGCCACACAACAGGACATAGGATAATGTCGCCACCTAGTGTCGAAAAAATGCCAGAACGGCAACAGTCAAAGACATTTCATTGGAATGGGCGCCTAAAATGGCAATATACAATTTTGCATCAATCCATCCACCCCATAGAACTGATACATTTTCCACTTTTCCGTTGCCGGGTCGTGGGGGCAGCTGTTGGAGCTGCCCAAATCACACCAGCCCCTATGACATTACAGGCAACGGGGTTCGTGACCCCCCCGCCCGGGTCACACCGTGAAGGGGACAATTTTGCATATTACAAAAACAATAATTGTCAAGCACTGGGTAAATACAGGTTTAAAAACAACCTTATTTCATGTTACAAAGACCTTAACCACGGAAACATTCGCCAGCACTTCCACTGAAGTGTATTGTCTTTCGTGAAAGTGGGTGGCTCTTAAAAGAGCCCTTTTGTTTCTTTTGTAGATTGTGGGTTTATCCTCCAAAGCCGTACAGAGTGCGGCCCTGTCTCTTCAGGGCGTACACCACGTCCATGGCGGTCACGGTCTTCCTCTTAGCGTGCTCGGTGTAGGTGACGGCGTCACGGATCACGTTCTCCAGGAACACCTTGAGGACACCGCGGGTCTCCTCGTAGATCAGACCGGAGATACGCTTCACTCCACCGCGACGAGCCAGACGGCGGATAGCGGGCTTGGTGATGCCCTGGATGTTATCACGGAGAACTTTACGGTGACGCTTTGCGCCTCCTTTTCCGAGTCCTTTCCCGCCTTTTCCTCTTCCGCTCATATTGACAGTTCAGTGGTAAATGAACAAGATGAGAGTCAAATGGCTCCTCCTCCTTTTTATAGAGCGTTTGCGGACCTGGGTGAAGACAGGCCGTGGGAGGGGGCATATTTCACCACGACGCATGTGTAAGCAGGGCCCGCCCACTTTTGCCACTTTTTGCCTTACTTTATTTCATTTTCACACGTTACAAAAAGTTACAAATAAAGTGCATAGCACATTCACACAATACATAAGATTCTAAGTTAAAAATGTCCCATTGAAGTGTGCTATTTGCCAGTGATTTCCGTTTGAGTTCTTTGCAGAATTGTTTATTAACTGTTAAACTGTCAATCAATCAAACCTTATTTATATAGCGCTCTTCATACATTTCTTGTTTCTCACAGTTCAGTAACATATTCCTAATGTTGCATTACATTTAGAGCTATGATAGCCTATATTTTGAAGTTAAGAAATTGCAGCACCATCTACAGATCTATAACTAGGAATCCAAACAATAGTTTACACAGATTAATTAATGTGAGCAAATGTGCCAGAAGAAATCTTCCCACATCAGCATGTGTTAGCATGTGTTAGCATTACAACTGGCTACAAGCTTCTGGAAAAAGTCACTTTTCTATAATCACACAGTGAACATTGGCTGATATTTCTACTCCCTACACAGCGAGGGAGAAGTCAGGACAGCGGCTCTGTAGGCAGGAGCGGACCATAGCGGACCATAGTGGACCATAGTGGACCATAGTGGACCATAGTGGACCATAGTGGACCAAAGTGGACCATAGTGGACCATAGCGGACCATAGTGGACCATAGTGGACCATAGCGGACCATAGTGGACCATAGTGGACCATAGCGGACCATAGTGGACCATAGTGGACCATAGTGGACCATAGCGCACCATAGTGGACCATAGTGGACACAGACACTGCCTGTCTGTGCCGCCACTTTTTAAATCATTTAAATTTGTCTTGAAATCACAGGGGAAAGTTTCAAAACGGTGTTGATGTTAAATATTGTGGGTAAATTTCCGTCTGTCAAATTAGCGATCGATTAGCCATGTTGTACCATCAGATCACTCGTAAAATAATATACAAATAAAGTAAATTTGGCAGAGCCTATATGTGTACTTGGATCTCTGTCACAATTAAAACAAAGATTTTGTTTACTGTCCACCGCGTTATTGATTCTATGTTTTTATTTCTCATTCAGTTTAAATGTTCTGAATGTTCAGTCGCCTTCAAGGGTCAGAAAGGTTTTTCTCACATAGTTTTTTCCAACTGTGTGAACAAGGACTGGTCGTCACTTTGAAGCATCTCTACATATGAACGGCCGTTCAGTTCTTTCCGTTTCTGTCTCTCTCCGTACACAGTCCTGGATGTAAAAACAGACTTTATGCTAATATTGTAACAATCTCCACGGTAACGACAAAAGCACTTTAAATCATCAACTTTCCAGCGGTTAAAACCACAGAAATAAAAAGTTAAACGGTCCAAATCAGAGCTTTCTTCATTGCTTTACGCGAACTATCAATATTGTTTGGTAGTCAAAATAAATTCCATTGCCCATAATGCAACGGGCGACCCGAGATGGGCATTCGGCTAACACAAGAGAGCGGCACGATACGGGCGGCCAGAGCGGAGACTAGCGTTAACAAAATTTCAACGCTATGCAAATACAGAACAACTTCAGCTGCGTCTCCTGCACCAGGGGTCTGGCGAAGGAAGTAGAGCAGGCTGAGCGACGGAAAGCCTTTTTTCCGCTTGGTGTGAGCCCGGTGTGAATGGATGGGACACGAGCGATCACGATGTCGTCACATCCGTTGGCCGTGGTAGGCATTTTACATTTTCATATTTGATAAAAATCCTATGATCATAAACAGGGAATTGCTTCTCTTGCGCTGGACCAGGGCTGGACTGGCAGAAAAAATCGGCCCGGGACTTTTGGGTGAAGACACCGGTGTGACAGATCAACGTAGGGATCAGGTCAACGTAGGGAAAACAAAGCGGAAGTGACGACCAAGGCATCATCCACTCTACGCTGATGATGAACAAAGGACCTGCTGTTTAGAGTTTCTCCACGCTCAAATCTTTGGCCACCCAGGCAAATTTGTCCTATTACAAAATGATTGGGTTGATGGGTTGATTCCAAGGGAATTATTCTTTGAATTGTTTGCGCGTGGTGCGTCTCTGCTGCACGTCCGCGTCGCGCACTTCCGCTTCATGATCCCTACGTTGATCATGGATCTATTAGTTGATCTGTCACACCAGTGTCACACTCAAAGTGGTTCCCCTGGGAACAGAACAATAACATTGCTATTGACACATCCTTTCTCTCTTTTTTTTTTATATATATATATATATAATTTGCTTACTTCAACCAAAATATACATTTTCTTTTTTAGGGCATCTTCTCAGTGCAACATATGTAAACAAGAACACTAAAGAGAACATCTTGGTATTCCTAGGCTCAAAAATATAATATCTCTGGCAGCATCCTAAATGCATTTTTTCCCCTTTTTTTGTTATTTCAAGCAATACATTCTTTCACACTTCATCTTCCTTCTTATTTTTTTATTTTTTTATTTTTTTTGTGCAGTTGTAGTATTTATATTGTAGTATCTCCTACTCAAAAGTCTCTGGGCTGGGCTTGTGTCAAGACCTTGGCTTGAAGTATTTCGATGATCCAGTATAGCCAAGTATGGGTCTTGTCCTGCAGCTGTGGCTTTGTGCATGAGCCGCTTTGCTGTCTTGACTGCAGACTCAGATTTTCCGTTGCTTTGTGGGTATCCCGATGAAGATGTTCGGTGCTCGAATTCCCACTTTTGACTGAACTTCTTAAACTCCTGTGACAAATACTGTGGTCCATTATCGGAAATCAGCACATCCGGTATTCCTTGACGAGCGAAATGTGCTTTCAGCTTGTGGATCACTGCGGTGCTCTTGATGTCTGGTAGATAGTCGACTTCCTAGAGGTTTGAATAATAGTCCACAGTTACCATGTAGTCCTTGTTATGCCATGAAAACAGATCACTTCTTACTTTGGACCAAGGTCTGTAGGCAACATCACGGGGCTGTAAACTCTTTGTAACTTTGCGTCCCCTTTTGTCGCATCTCAGGTTGCGGACAGTCTCTCTGCAGATATTGGTAGGTAGGCTAGCATGTTAACAGTCTCTAGTTCTGACCCTGCGTACTGTCAGATAAGTATGCTCTGCTCAGTGTGTCAGCTAACAGCATGTCGCCCGTACCTTCTGCGGGTCAATCCGAAGGCCCTCTGAAGTCAGTAAATGTCTAATGTAAGGGACTGACTCTCTCCTTAGCTTAAACTTGTCCCCATTCAACTTAATGTCCTTTTGCCTGCATCTCAGAAGAAAATGTCTCAGATTCTCATTGTGTCTCTCATTTGCCTTTTCCTCACCTGTGATAAGTATATCATCTGCAATGACATAGGCCCCTGGCAAACCCTCCAGCGACTGCATCAGCTTCCTTTGGAAGATTTCTGGAGCTGGGCGGATATACCCATAGGCATCCTGAGCCACCGGTACCGCCCAAACGGGGTCGAAAACGTGGTGAGATAGCTTGACTCCTCGTCCAGTTCAACATGCAAAAAAACATGTTTTACATCACAAACTGTGAATACCTCGGCCTTTGAGAGCTCCGGTAAGATGTCATCGATAGTGGGTGGAGGGAAATGACTCCTCTTCAGCGCTTTGTTCAGTGGTTTGGGGTCAATGCAGGTCCTTGGCTTTCCATTTGGCTTAGTCACCGACACCATGCTGCTTATCCAGTCCAAACTTCCCGGTCCACACACACCTCCTCCAGCTGTTCTGGGGGGACCCCGAGGCGACACCAGGCCAGCTCGGAGACATAGTCCCACCAGAGTGTCCTGGGTCTTCCACGAGGCCTTGTCCCACTAGGACATGCCTGGAACACCTCCCGCGGGAGGCGACCAGGAGGCATCCGGAACAGATGCCCGAGCCACCTCAGCTGGCACCTTTAGACGTGAAGGAGCAGCGACTCTACTCCGAGCTCCTCTCATTTCGGCCGCTTGTATTCGCGATCTTGTCCTTTTGGTCATGACCCAAATCTCATGACCATAGGTGAGGGTGGGAACGTAGATCGATCGGTAAATCGAGAGCTTTGCCCCCCGACTCAGCTCCCTCTTCACCATGACAGACCGATACAGCGACCGCATCACTGCTGACGCCGCACCGATCCGTCTGTCGATCTCACGCTCCATCCGTCCCTCACTCGTGAACGAGACCCCGGGATACTTGAACTCCTCCACTTGAGGTAAGGATTCCCCACCGACCTGTAGAGGGGAAGCCACCTTTTTCTGGTGGAGAACCATGGCCTCAGATTTGGAGGTGCTGATTCCCATCCCGGCGGCTACACACTCGGCTGCAAACCGCCCCAGAGCTGCTGAAGGTCCTGGTTCGTTGAAGCCATCAGAACAACATCATCCGCAAACAGCAGAGATGAGATCCTGAGGCTCCCAAACCGGACACCCTCCGGCCCCTGGCTGCGCCTAGAAATTCTGTCCATAAAAGTAATGAACAGAACCGGTGACAAAGGGCAGCCCTGGCGGAGACCAACACGCACCGGGAACAGGTCTGACTTACTGCCGGCAATGCGAACCAAGCTCCTGCTGCTCATACAGGGAACGGACAGCCCTTAGCAGAGGGCCCCGGACCCCATACTCCCGGAGCACCCCCCACAGGGCACCACGAGGGACGCGGTCGAACGTTTTCTCCAAGTCCACAAAACACATGTGGACTGGTTGGGCGAACTCCCACGAACCCTCAAGCACCCGACGAAGGGTGTAGAGCTGGTCCAGTGTGCCACGGCCAGGACGAAAACCGCATTGTTCCTCCTGGATCCAAGGTTCGACTATCGGCCGGATCCTCCTCTCCAGCACCCCGGAGTAGACCTTACCGGGGAGGCTAAGGAGGGTGATCCCTCTGTAATTGGAACACACCCTCCGCGATGTTGCAGAGACGTGTCAGCCAAGACAGTCCTACAACATCCAGAGACTTAAGGTACTCAGGGCGAATCTCATCCACCCCCGGAGCCACCGAGGAGCTTTCTCACCACCTCGGTGACTTCAGCCCCGGTGATGGGCGAGCCCACCCCCGAGTCCCCAGCCTCTGCTTCCTCATTGGAAGACGTGACGACGGGATTGAGGAGGTCCTCGAAGTACTCCTTCCACCACCCGACGACATCCCCAGTCGAGGTCAGCAGCCCCCCACCCGCACTGTAAACAGTGTTGGTGAAGCACTGCTTCCCCCTCCTGAGGCGCCGGACGGTTTGCCAGAATCTCTTCGAGGCCGACCGATAGTCTTCCTCCATAGCTTCTCCAAACTCCTCCCAGACACAAGTTTTTGCCTCTGCGACCGCACGAGCTGCAGCACGCTTGGCCTGCCGGTACCTCTCAGCTGCCTCAGGAGTCCCACAAGCCAAAAAGGCCAGGTAGGACTCCTTCTTCAGCTTGACGGCATCCCTTGCTTCCGGGCGCCACCACCGGGTTCGTGGATTGCCGCCGCGACAGGCACCAGAGACCTTACGGCCACAACTACGAGCAGCCGCATCGACAATGGAGGAGGAGAACAGAGTCCACTCGGACTCCATGTCCCCCGCCTCCCCCGGAATCTGGGTGAAGCTCTTCCGGAGGTGGGAGTTGAAGACCCCACTGACAGAGGGATCCGCCAGTCGTTCCCAACAAACCCTCACAACACGCTTGGGCCTGCCAGGTTTGACCAGCTTCCTCCCCTGCCAGCGGATCCAGCTCACCACCAGGTGGTGATCGGTTGACAACTCAGCCCCTCTCTTCACCCGAGTGTCCGAGACACGCGGCCGGAGATCAGACGACACAACTACAAAGTCGATCATCGACCTCCTGCCTAGGGTGTCCTGGTGCCACGTGCACTTATGGACACCCTTGTGCTCGAACATGGTGTTCGTTATGGACAAACTGTGACTAGCACAGAAGTCCAATAACAGAACACCACTCGGGTTCAGATCGGGGAGGCCGTTCCTCCCAATCACTCCCTCCCAGGTCTCACTGTCGTTGCCCACGTGGGCGTTGAAGTCCCCCAGCAGAACAACGGAGTCCCCAGTCGGAGCACTATCTAGTACCCCTCCCAGGGACTCCAAGAAGGCCGGGTACTCTGCACCGATGTTGGGCCCGTAGGCCGAGACAACGGTGAGAGACCTGTCCCCGACCCGAAGGCGTAGGGACGCGACCCTCTCGTCCACCGGGGGGAACTCCAACACGTGACGGCTGAGCTGGGGGGATATGAGCAAACCCACCCCAGCCCACCATCTCTCCCCGCGGGCAACTCCAGAAAAATAGTAGTTCAAGGGATTTATGTAAAAAAAGTAGAAAAAAATCTGACTGTATGGTGATTTTATGGCTGTTTTTAGGCATGTACACTCTCACTACAGAAAAACTACAAATGCTGTTGAGTCAATTTTTGTCTCAACTTTGACACGTCCAAGGCCCAAAAATTATTATTATTCAGAAAATCAAGTTTTTATGTTTTTTAGTTAGACATTTTTCAAAGTTTACAAAATAAAGCTGGCATTTAAAGGGTTAAAATTCATAAAATTATTGAATGTGCGGCATTTTTGGAAAGTCATCAAGTAGTTCAAGAGATTTATGCAAAGAAAAGTTTAAAAAAAACAAAAAAAACATAAACGTATGGTGATTTTATGGCTGTTTTTAGGTGTGTACATTTTGTTCACTAGGGTGGCAAATGTAAGAAAATTAAAGGATGGCACAAGGGTTAAGTAGGTTTTCATCATAAATACACCATTTTCATTTTTGCTCTATTTGAGTCTGTGTTTACTAGAAAACGATTAATCGAGTACTAATATAGTTGTCAACTATTTCAATAATCGATTAGTTGTGGATGTTTCAGGGCTAAAATGAACAGTTGTAGCTACTACAACTTTTAAATTGAAATAAAGTCAGTTCTCAAAATGTAGTAATGGAAATGTATCCACAAAAATATCTAATAATCAGAAACATGATGGAAACAAAACTTGAAAAAAGATTATACTCTTTCTGATGATGATGAATGTTGTATAGTCTTAACTTCATTTTCACCTCTTCCCGATCGGTGACCCTTGATACCGCACGAATTTAACTTAAGTGACAGCAGAATTGGTACAATGGTATTGATAATAATGAGTAGAAGTTGTCCACCTCATGTGTTTGAGCTTTTTCTTAGAAATGTTGGAGTGTTTTCTGCGTCACCTCATCATCGCCATGGAGACCGCCTCACTGAGATCAACAGCTCATAGCTCAGTCAGCGGAAAAACAAAATGGCTTACATTTAAGATTTTGCTTCATGTTTTTACTGGTTTGATTTCACATTCACAATGCTTACAGTTTGTATTTGTTAATAATAAGAGATGAGATGTGAGAATATTCCATGGTCAGTTCAAGAAAAGCCTTGTGGGCTGTATTTGTATTTAATTCATTCATGGATTAATGTCACTATCACAACATACATTTGGTCTCATAGTGACTCGTGGCTGTTGTGGTGGTTAGTATGTCACCTTTACTTTCACGACGCTCCAGGATCAATGGGTTTCTGGTAGGTATTCTGGATATAATGTATGCGCAACCATGGAGATGGTTCCATCATCTGAGAAAAACTACCAGAAACCCTGAACACAATTGATCCTGGAGCATCATTGAGGCCACTGTGGTGGAACGTAAAGGCCCTGCCAGGGGGGGCGCAAAGTGTGGCACCGGGGCCAAATGCCGCCCTCAGGCAGATTTTTGGTGGCCCTCAGGGTTCTTGTTACATCGCCAGGACTTGTTACTTCAAGTTAAGTACTTCCACTCAATAATAACCTCAGAAAGTTAGATTTTATTGTGGGAAAGAGCTGGTTTTAAGTCCTTAAGCCTAAATAAAGGTATGGGGCATGATTAAAACTCTGCTTAACGCATTTAGGTGAAATGTTCACTGCATTGAGCACCAATCTGTGGCCCTCCCAACCATATACACTTTAATATGTGGCCCTTGGTGAAAGACGTTAGGACGTCTCTGCGCTATGCTAACCACCCATACCCATGCAGTAATATATGAGTAAAGTTTTGTTTTTAAGCATAAAATGCACCTTTAAAACACCTTTAATGTGATTCCAATTGACATTAAATCTAATGCCGTAACAATGACCGCTTAAAGGTGCAACTTTTATGCAAAAAGAAGTTGACACATGCTTGGGTGGTTAGCATAGCGCCTTTCCTTGCCATCCCAATGGCCTGCAGGACGCTAGAGGTAGTTTTTTTTTAGTTTTTTTTTAGAACCGTAGCCATAGCTACATATGCATTCTATTCCGAAAATCTACCAGAAACCCTAAAAAAAATAACGAAATAAAATTGGTCCTGAAGTATAACTGGAGCCACTGTGGTGGAGAGCAAAGGCGCCAAGCTGACCACCCATATATCCACTGGGTCACTGAAAGGTCAAATACATATTAGTGTCTTCTTTTTTGAATAGAAAGTTAGTGCACCTTTAAAGGAACAGGCCACCGTTTTTACATACTGAGATATGTTCTAACCTTAGCTTTGACGAGTTCTTTAGGACCTGTCTGATCTTCCCCCGTGCCTTCAGTCACGTAAACACAGCGCAGACGGCGTTAGCATTTAGCCTCTCCCTCTCTCCTCTATAGCTCCAAAACAGGTCAAGATAGAAGCTACCAAGCTCTTCCACGTTTTCCCTATTTAAATATGGTTACGTGAAGTGTTCCACTACAAATATAATTACACAAAATTAAACAATGTGGATTTTCTAAGCGGATAAAAGGGGGGACTATATTGTAAGGCGTAATAATACCAGGAGTAGTTTGGCATCCGCGCAGTAAAGTGAAGATTACTGTGCGGATTTTGAACTAGGGAGAGGCTAAATGCTAACACCGTCTGTGCTGTGTTTACGTGACTGAAGGCACGGGGGAAGATCAGACAGGTCCTAAAGAACTTGTCAAAGCTAAGGTAAGAACATATCTCAGTATGTAAAAACGGTGGCCTATTCCTTTAAGTTTGTCACATTTATCTGCAGTTTTTGGCTGAAGTTATACACAATAATGTTCTTTTAAATTTCCCATTGTGTCTAGTCCAAATATCACTCCTCATTCCTCTGTGTGATAGAATGTTTGTAAAACTTTAAATCTGTGCACATTTCATTTTCTAGACTTGTTGCTTACTGGAAACAACATTTCTCGAATAAATATAATTCTCATATGAATCTATGGAAGAACATTAATGAGATCTGTTTCTCTTGATATTGTCAAGTATTGTAAAAGATCATTTCTTCTGTACAATGGCCCACTGGTGTAAGAAATCGACGGTCAGCAGAAAGCAAAGGTAAGTGGCCAATACCGCACCGTTAGTGATCGCGCCTCATTTGCTCCGTTTGCTTTACTAAATGTTCCGAAGTGAAAAGGTCGTGAAGTCAATCGGAAGTAAGTAAATCTATCCATCAGCTCCTGTCCACGCGTTTGAGCAGGCGGGTCTGGGTGTTCGAGACCTATAAAGACCCGCAAAGCCCCTCCGTTCAGTCTCAACCCATCAGCTGCTGAACCTTCTGCTTCTCAATTCCTCAGCTGTGTCCAAAACTCTGCAGGTAAGACCACGCTTACATCTCGTAACTTCATATGCTGTACATTTGGGGGGTTTGGACGAATTTGAGTCACAGGAACCTGTAGTTCTTCAAAAGATTTTCAGCTTATTTGCTCATTTAAAACCCATTGTTGTAGTGATTCTGGATCAGTTTCGAGTCAAGTCTTTGTCATCCGCATTTGACCCATCCGTCAGTGTCCCAGGGGTTATCTCCTGATTCTGGTTAGGAGTGCTGGAGGACTTTCTTGTATGAGGCAAGGAGAGTGAAACAACTAACTTTGTCATATGTGTGTGTTTTACATCTGCTTTTGCTTTACAGATAGGCATTTTCATCAAGTAGTATCGTTGCCATTAGTGCTGCACGGGTTTAGTAAAATGCCTAATTGTGATGAGCGACTGCTTCACAGTTATATAAATCATCAAGGCTGTCTTTCATTAAATAAGAGTGGAGATAAATTCCTTCCACTTTCATATGCAGCTGAAAAGATCTGTTTTCGGCCTGGATTTGAACATGGTCAGAGTTTAGTCCTGACTCTGGGACCATCAACAGACTAGGGTTTGCCGATACCTGTGATTTTGGATTCGATACCGACACACTTGGCTTTACCCTTAGCTTCCAAACGCATTGAAACAAACAAATTCACCAACAAATGAGTCTCACGGGTTGAAGTGATTGATGAGGAGCAGCAAAAGTAATCCCTCCGTGCAAAAACATTAGAACGGCTTTTAAAAATGGACAGGAAAAACAATCATAAAATCAATGCATTTAGGCCATTTGATTTAAAACACTATTTTATTTAGAAGAAATCACAACCTATTCTTTTTTTTAGAGAAGAGAGAGTATCAGTACTTTAGATTCTGGACCTCTTCTCGCTTCTCAGAGCTAAGATGGTTCATATGGAGAGATGGACTTTGGAGCCAGACTATAAAGAGTCTCTGAGTGAATATGAAATATGTGAAAGGAAAATTTTACTGCCTATAGGTTGTGTTCAGCTGGGTGCCATTAAACAATACCAGTATGGTATAGGAAAGAAAGTTTAGGTGCTACCGGTATCGAAAGAATGAAAGTACCGAAAGCAGGTACTGAGAGCAGGTTCCCATTTTTTCCCTGAATGTTTGCCCCATTTCCCCCAGTTTTTTCCATGTTTCAATACTTATATTACTCCCCATTTTCTTTTTCAACATTTTTGCCCAATTTTTCCCTTTTTTGTTCTCACACAATTCTTCTATATTTTGCCACAATTTCCCCCCATTATTCCCCATATTATTCCCCATTTTCTCACATTCCTTGGAGATGAACCCAATATTGTACATTTGCAGATCTTCCGCACATTATTGTTCTGTTTTCTGGTTCTAGATGACAAATATGATATAAGTATAAAAAAAAAAGTACTGTTCAGGCATCGGTATGGTAAACCAAGTATCGTTTAAGTACCAGTGTCGAAAATAATGTAACGGTTCACAATTGTGGTGGTGAGCAGGTGAGCAAGAATTCCATGATGGGAACTAGCAGTCAAGATGTTTTATCTTGTTTTCTCTCTCATATCTCTGCCATTACAAGACAATCTACACATGAAACAAGAACAGTCACAAAGTTCAATGTCCTCTATGTCAGCATGGTCAAATTACTTTCTCATAAAGGTGCCAAAAAGTTTCCACATTCTAAAGAGCCTATAATTTAAAACTGAGGTGGAGGGCAGCTGAAAACTCCATGGCGGTAACTATAGTAACTGTCTTTATGCCGATTTCTAGTCTTGGTTTATTGGTAATTTCTCTGTAATAGGTTGTGTTCAGTTTATAGGATTCTATTTCAGTCGGAGGGCAGGCTGCAGGTTCTCGAATGTAATGATGTCACAGGACCCAGTCGGGGGCAGGAGCCAGTTTTTCCTGTTAACTGTATTACACTTTCACAAGTCGTATCTAAAAAGAAAATTCATGAATTACACAAATGATCATTAAGAATTTCCTCAAAAACGAAATAATTTTACCTCTATATAATATTGTAGGCCTTGAGAACGCTGTGATGTCACCTGCATCCCAGCAATACAGCTCTATAGATACAGACGGCACCTCGTCATAGAAGGGGGCGTGGCTTCGCTAAAGGGGGGGAAATAGAATCTTTAGAGAAACCCAATTTTCCACTGTTTTTAGCCATTTTCTGGTTGAATATGAACTTATTTATCTCATATAAATAAAGTCAAGTGTAAATCGGGCCCATATGGATATTTTCTCACATCAGATTGTTCAGTAGAAGTGAAAAAACGGCAGTTGTAGCTAGCGCGAGCTAACCGTTAGCATTAGCCCGATGCTAACATGAAGCATCAAGTTAGCATTCTCCGTTATTTATGTATTTATGGGCTGTTGAACCACTTTGCTCCTCCCCATGTATTTATATCTTTCTTTAGTAGAAAACTATTTTCATATTTCAGCATTTGTTGAAGTATTTTTTGAATAATTAGAGAAAGTTTAGATTCTTCTCAAAATTGTTCCAGAGATGCTTAATATAATAGATCCATGTCTGTATCTATAGATGCAAACGGCATCTCTGGAATCGTCCATATATGGTCATGTTTGAAAACAGTTAAGGGGGAAAATAATTATAATAATAATAAATGAGAAAAATCTTAACTTTCTCTAATTGGTGAGGAGCGAAGTGGTACAACAGCCCATAAATACATAAATAACAGATGCTAACAGGACGCTTCATATGCTAATGCTAGCTAGTGCTAGCTACCACTGCTGTTTTTTCACTTCTACTGAACAATCTGCTGTGAGAAAATATCCATATGGGCCTGATTTAGACTTGACTTTATTCATGTGTGGTAAATAAGTTCACATTCTAGCAGAAAATGCAGTACTTCATTTGTAAATTAGTATTTTCAGGAACACGTTTAGTCTGATGTGATGGATTCGGGGAACAGGCCAAAGCATTTGCCGGAACACTCTCATTAAACCCCATTATAACAGACAAAATATTTCCTGGATCCTTTATCCTGAAAAACTGAAAATTGGGGGAATGTGTTTCAAATTAAGCACTGAGAAAATGGCTAAAAAGAGTGGAAAATTGTGTTTCCCAAAAGATTCTGTTTTCCCCATCGGCGAAGCCACGCCCCCCTGTATCTATAATGTGACCCTCCTGTAATCTTCAACCCTCCTTCACCAACAACACTATACTAAATATAGGCCATTGATTGATTTTCTTTTCTTTTTCTTCTTCCAGCCTGACAGAGGCGCCTGTAATTTTCTAACGTTGCGACTGTGGCGTGTGTTTGCAGCTCACCATGGCCTGCCAGTCCCTTCAGTCGGCGTTTCTCCTGGTTCTGCTGGTGGCGTGGTGGCCGGGCTCCCAGGCGGCGTCGGCCCCCCAGCACCTGTGCGGCTCTCACCTGGTGGACGCGCTCTACCTGGTGTGCGGCGAGAGAGGCTTCTTCTACAACCCGGGCCGCGGGGCCAGGGACGTGGACACCATGCTCGGTGAGGGAACGCCGCCGAAAACAGATCACGTGACGCATTCACTGGTGTAGGATTTGTTTTTGTTTTTTATCAACGTCACCACTGGGACGAGCAAAGACCTAACAAGAGATGATCAAGTAGTGCATTTCAGGAATCAACATTTTCCTTTGCTTTTTTGACCGATGAGCTTCAGCCTCTTAACCCCCGCCTGAACCGAGCACATTTTCCCCAGTTTGGCTTTACCCAAATCTGAAAACATCTTGAAAAAAGCATAAAAATGCAACAAAAATGTGACAAAAAAGTGACAAAAACAAGGTTAAAGCACATCACAAAAGGAACAACAAAACTATGAAAACGCAACAAAAAAAAGTTATTAAAAAAAAGACATAAAAACACTTCAAACATTTAACAAAACCACACCAACAATGCAACAAAAATCTGTTTTCTTTCAAATGAAGCATTGCACTGTTGCTCGGCAGTCGAGAAGCTTACATTAGTATGGAAAAACGGTGGCCTGTTCCTTTAATGCCTCAAATTCAAAGAATCTGAGCATATTTAATTTCTTAGAAGCTACATTTTAGTATTTTGAAATAGACTTTTGAACATACAACTGTGTGTCACCGCTCGCTCAGACCCTCCACCAGAGCCAAAGGTTTAGAAACTCTTTGGGACAGTCCAGATTGTCCTTCAAGGGGCTGTGAGACTCTCCCCTTTAACACCTCAAAACAATGCATCTGGTTTGTCTACTGTTATGGCTGCGTCCATATTAGATAAATAAATATTACACTCCATTTCAAATGGTAAATTTGGTGCAAAACGCCCCAGAATAGTGTAGCTGTGCCGTGTTTATTTACCATCTGTCTCATATTGGACCTAAACCAAAACTAAAGTTCAGGGCCGGACGAGTGTTTGTGTCGATATTTGCTGCCGCGCTGCTCATATTTAGAAACCACGCACTCAGTAAGGCCCTGGGGTTCACCATCAGACAGGTCAGATACAGCTTTAACATTTACCAATACAAACCCTTCACTTTTATATTGTTTAATGTGTCACCCTATTTACAGCAGCTTTTACAATGCAATTTATCTTAGGAAAAACAACTGCATTTTTCACAACCGAGTACATTAAAGGAACAGGCCACTGTTTTTCCATTCTGAGATACGTTCTTACCTTAGCTTATACGAGTTGATGTGCAGACTGTCTGTGTGCGTGCGCTCAGTCATGCAAATGTTGTTAGCATTTAGCCACTCCCAGCAAAGGTATAGCTCCAAACTGGGGGTGGGAGTTAGAAGCGACCAAGCTGTTCCACGTTTTCCCTTTTTAAATGCAGTTACGTGAGCCTTTACATGATCCAAATCTAGATACACACAATTAAACATGTCGATTTTCTAAGCAGATAAAAAGGCGAACTATATTGTGAGGCATAATAACACCTGGAGTACTTCGACATCCGTGCTGTAATATCGTCAAAGTACTCCAGGTGTTGTTACGCCCCACAATATAGTTCCCCTTTTTATTTAGAAAATCGCCATGTAACTGTATTTAAATAGGGAAAACGTAGAACAGCTCGGTCGCTTCTAACTCACCCCAGTTTGGAGCTATACCTTTGCTGGGAGAAGCTAAATGCTAACAACACAAGGCCAGACACTAAAGCATCAACTCATATAAACTAAGGTAAGAACATATCTCAATATGTAAAGACGGTGGCCTGTTCCAAAGTAAGTCAGTTTATGTTGTTTACGCGGTACTTCAACACTAATCAGAAACTCCACTAGTCAAGTAAAGGTCCGATCTTTGTGTAACCGATCTTGTTTGTAACAGTTGGGTCCATCGCTGGGAAAGCAAAATCAGATCATTTCAATATAAATGTGCACATTTCTAAGATTGTGTTTAGAACTACCCACTCAGCAGAAAGGTTAGCACCCACCAGATCCAGATTTGTTTTACTAAATGTTCCGAGGTGGGAAGGTCGTGAAGGAGTTCATCTTTATTTGATGCATCGAGTTAAAACCACACCGCTAAACATTTCATCCAATAAATACAATAAAAAACCAGCAAATGACACAAATGACGTCATTGATCTCCAAAGGGAAATACTTTTTGTCACGGGTTTATGATGGATACTTTATATTTTCATCCATGACACTGTATCTGTACTTTCTACTCCATACATTTTTTAAAGAAGGGGTATTATGCTTTTTTCAGTCCCATAGCACCAGTCTATATCCCACTACAATGATGACAAACCTTCTGTTGGTCTGTAAATGCAGTAAATTAGAATAACTGCCTTGTATAAAATGTCTCTCTCAAAATGGCTGTAGTGAATGTCTTGAAATAGGCCTCTGTCTCTTTAAGAACCTCTGAGCCTTTAGACACGCCCCCTCCTCACGCTGTCTGTGGCATCAGTGGGGAGGGGGTTCTGCTGAGGAGCAGTGGTTGGTTACTCGGCTGGTGACGAAAGCTCGGAGGCGTCTCCAGGAGGTGGGGGCTCAGGCAAACCTATCCCTAAAATGGCCGCCATCAGAGTTTTTACAGATTACTCAGAAATACGTGAATGTGCCAAGGCAACACTTCAGGCATGTTTTTAATGAGGGAATGACTTAATAACATGATGTAAAGCTTGAAAAAGTCGATTTTGCATAATACCCCCCTCTTTAACTGGATTCAAAGTAAAAGCCTTTTGACTTTGGTGTTTCAGTTGTAAATACTTTTGGACCCATCTCTTTGTGGACAATCTGCGTCTTTGATTTTGAAAGTCTTGAAGTCTGAAAACCTGATCCGAAGCGTCAGAGGACTAAAGTCTGAGAACACTCGTCCAGGCTCTCGTGTAACTCTCTCTCCGACTGCAGGTCTGCTCCCCCCGAAGGCGGCCGGGGAGAACGAGGTGCCGGAGTTCGCCTTTAAGGACGAGATGGAGATGATGGTGAAGCGCGGCATCGTGGAGCAGTGCTGCCACAAACCCTGCAACATCTTCGACCTGCAAAACTACTGCAACTGAGCCTCCCCCGAAAAACACACGCAACACGGTGCTCCAAGGATGAATTATTATAGATATTATTTTTTTTCCAACAAAATAAAGTTTGTGAATTGAGAAAGTACGATTTAATGAGTGTGTGGTGGATCTGTTATTAAGTGTCTAATACTTAAAAAAAAAATACTGTACTTTTAAAGGAACAGGCCACCGTTTTTCCACACTGAGATATGTTCTTACCTGAGCTTAGACGAGTTGATGCGTACCTGTCCGGTCTTGGTCCGTGCGCTCAGTCACGCAAAACGACCAAAGATGTTGTTAGCACTTAGCCTCTCCCAATGTATTCCTATAGCTCCAAACGGGATGAAGTTAGAAGCGACCACGCTCTTCCACGGGCACAAAGACCAGACAGGTACGTATCAACTCATGTAAGATCAAGTAAGAACATATCTCAGTATGGAAAAAAAAACGGTGGCCTGTCCCTTTAACGCCTCAAATCTGAGCATGTTTCATTTCTTAAGATATGCAAACGTTCAATCAAACGGAGAAATGATTGGAAATGTCGATAATCAAAAGTAAATTGGATACAGAGGGCAACTGTTCAGCAAAATAAAGTTGTAGTTTCACTATAATTGTTTTTGGTTCTAACTTATTTTTCACAAACATGTGGTAAAAAAAAATGATGATCAATGCTGTTATTTTTCAAGAAATATTGATCTCACGCCAGCTGGACTCCAATTCAATGCTTTTGATATTTCAAGGAAGCTTAATTTTGGCACAATCGTGGAAATGATTTTCATAATTCCCTTTGGATTTAGGCAGAAAGTCCTTTTCCGCAAATGTTTTGTGTGGGAAGATTTTCAGAGAAAATTATAGGACTTTAGCTTATACACACTGAAAGAGAAAACCTTAGTCCAGATGAGCGAAGAGAGGTCTTTGAACTTCGTTTTTTGATTCGGTTAAGGACAGAGAGTTACTGATGGACAGTCACTGCAACGTGTTTACGATCAGTTTCACTGTTGCGAGCTAAAGGCTAGTGTTAGAAAATTATACATGTGAACAACTTAATATCATTTTAACAGGACGATTCTTTTTTGCGCAGGCTCGTTCAAAACGTTGTGCTATAGTTTTAATTTTTATTTTGTTAGCCAGGTTAGCCTCAAGACAAAAACATCCACCTTTATTCAAGATTCAAGATTTTTTATTTGTCAAGCCATGTGAATGGTTTGAAATTATGTTTCTCTCATCCTTGATTGTGGAGCGGGGGGAAAGGGGTGGGAGGGATTGAGGGCGGGGAGTTCAGCTTCCCGATGGCCCTGTGAATAAAACTGTTCTTCAGTCGACTGGAACTGACCCGTAGATTCCACAGTCTCCTCCCTGAAGGCATAACCTTGAAGATAGACCGGGAGCCAGACCACCTCCTCAGGCACATTTTTGCTACCTTTTCCAAACTAGTATCTTTCAGTAGAGTATATCCTGGGTCATTACCAGTGGGGACCCCCCATTGCAACTCGGCCCTGTTCGGCTGTGGGACCCCAAAAACCACTTTAACGGTACAGGCTTCAAACGGAACTTTGTGATTCTATCCAAAGTAGTGCTGAGGTCACATACAGAGTCACAGATGAATGAAATTTAAAACAAAGAAAGCTGACATGATGAGGAACGAAGGAATATGACAGTTTTGGGCTTTAGCTTTTTCTTTTTCCATATATTCAACTATATATCTGCAAAAATGAAAAATAAATGTCATATAGATAAGAAAAGCACTTCACAAATGAGTGCATTATTGTCTTTTTTGTTTATTTTTACCTTTTCAAATGTAAATAGAAAACTGCCCCAACTCATTAGCTTCACATTAAGCCCAAGATGAGCTCAGTACCTCAAACGGATCAGCAGCTATAACAGAAAATGTGTTCCACGCTCCCTCTCAGAGCTGTGGAATTCTCATGCATTTGTCCATATAGGCCTATGGGAACATTCCATGGTGAAGTTACAGCTTTTTGGACAAAAGTTCAACTTCACCTTTTTGGATTTGCTTCAAACTTGGCACAGTTGATGTTGATATACTAAATATTCTGTGAATACAATTTGAGCTGCATATCTTTTTTAATTTATGAGTTTTAGGGCTTTTCAAAGGGGGGTAGGGTTAAAATCAGGCCTTGATGCAACTAACAACTTTCACTAACTTTGGGGACTTTGGAGATTTGTGACAAACTGTTGGGAATTTTATTGCTTATTAAATTAATATACATTATACATTATTATATCAAAACATTACAATGACAATATATAAGAATATGCTGCCAGTGTCATCACTAAGTGTGATATATGACGGTTCAAACATATGTAACATTAACTTAACAACTAAGAACAGTTTAGGACCTGTTCATCAGCCTAATGCGACTTTACTTAAACTACCCAGTGTTTACTGAAGCAACATGTATTGCTTTGTGGTTTACCGTCTCTTCTATGCATTTGTATTGCACCTGCTGTGTTACTAGTCCACACATGGGTATTAACTAGGGGTGTAACGGTTCACGGGGATGTATTGAACCGTTCGGTTCGGCCTGTTCGGTTCGGTCCACTTGCGTACCGTTTCGGTGTATTATTTTCATTAAATAATGTAAATTTATTATTAGCGTCATAGTAAGTGCCGCAGAACAAAGTTCCTACGCGAGTTTCCGCACGGACGCTATTGAGTGACGTACATTGAAGCTGCATGAGTAGCCGAGAGAAACTACAGGCGCTGGCTTTAAGTATTTGATTAAAAGTCTTGAGCCTCGCTACAATATCCCGTCACGTCCGCACTTCAGCCAAAAAGTTACACCAGCGCTCAGAGCCGGTTCTTCCTATACGCAAACTACGCAAGGTGCGTAGTGTTGTTTCACTGATTAATCAACGCGTTGTTACGACACAGGCTCTTCCAGCGCGCACTCACTCTCCGCCTACTTCGCCACATATAACACCAAAACGGAGTAGTCTGGTGAAGTGAATGAGCAGGAGAGACCGACCGCCTTCCCCCGGTCTCTTCCAAAGCGCGAGTGCTTCTCCGCTCGTGTCCCGCTCGGCCGTCTGTCTCCCGGTGCTCGCTTCGCCTCATGCGCGGCTCCTCCGCGGTTGCATCATGTCACCTGTGTCCCGGGCGCAGCTCTCATGTTTTCACTGCGCAGACTCTGGGCCTCACTCTCATTTAAACCCTCTTCTTACTGTGTCTGGTGAGTCTAGCGTATCAGGACAGTAGTTTGGCGAGTAGACGAGAGTAAAAAGCCGTTCACTGTGGCCTTTTTGTTGAGTTGAATCCACATGGTTCTCATGAGTTATAGTAACTCTCATTATAAGAGTGCAATTTATTTAAAATATCACCCAAATGGGTCACTTTTATTTATTTTATGCAAGAATTCTATTGTGTAATGGCAGCTTTTCAAAAGAAAAATTTTGTTAGTTCTTATTTATTTGTACCGAAAATTAACCGAACCGAGCCCTCCAAAACCGTGAACCGAACCGAATACAATTTTAGCGTACCGTTACACCCCTAGTATTAACGTATTGAGGAGAGACACAACTTTTTTTCATACAGTCATCAATTTTTATGTTCTTTGTTTATGCTTTCTCCTGCAACATCTTAGTTTTATTGTCAAAGTAAATATTGGACCAAATTCACACATTAAAATGACCATTTGTGAATATTCACCTTTGGATTTTTTCCTAAAAGTATTAGAAATGTGTGTAACGCATTCTCCACTCACAAAAACCTGACCTGCCTGTTGCTGTTGTATTAGAGTAGATTGAACTTTAATGTCTACATCAGTTTAGATTTGTCTTCGGTTTACCATCAAGTGCTATAGGTTGATACCATACCATAAGTCTGAGTCTATCTACACCAGGGGTGTCCAAACTTTTTTCATGGGGGGCCGCATATTGAAGTGTACACGGGGTGAAGGGCCGTAGATCAGTAGTTAGTGCCGCAAAACCATCGACCAGGTTAAAATTGTGCCCCATACCTCTATCTAAGCTTAAAACCTTCATGCCAACTAAATGTTAGTTGTTTGGTTAGAATTGTATAGAATTATTATATTTCAAATAAAAAGGTCCATCTCTGGTGATGTGTACCGATACAGCAAGAGGCCGAGGGCCACTATAAATTGAGACTGGGTTAACTCAAGCTCCAGTTAGACTGACTCAGGCAGGGTTGCCAGGTCCTTGGGCAGGTTTGACTCCTGAGACCTGGCAACCCTAGACTCAGGTCAGCTTTAGACTGGGTAAAGGGGAAGGGAATCTTATTTTATATAGTGTGTTTCATGACACAAGTCCCCCAAAGGGGGAAAAGGAATGGGGATTTTCATTCATGTCATACCAGCTGCAATGCAGCCAGTTTCTCCTGGGGCAGACTGACAGAAGCGTGGCTGCTTAAATCTAGACCACCAACTCACACTCACTTAGATGTGATGTTTAGATGGGCTTTGATTGGATTTAAAGTGGACTGGACAAGCTCAAATTTAAATGATTGAAATATTACCAAATACCACCAACGCTTGGGTCTCCAGTACTCAGCGGTGATAAGCTACTGTTGTAGCCACAGGTGCCCTGGGAGCTGTGGCTATGGAAACAAGGCTGCCAGTATATGTGTCGACCAATCCGACCAGCACATCTCACTCACCCACTACATTCATATATAGACAATATGGGCTAAGTTTCATGCCCAAGGACACAATGGCAGTCTGCACCTGCGGGAGTTTGGATTCTAACCGGCAACCTCACAATCACGACTCCGCTTTACCATCTGAGCCACTGTCAAGGGTAGAAATGGGATTAATTTTTAGAAACAGTCCACAGTTACTGAGGTATTATCAAATATGAACGATATCACATGTATTTTTGTTATATCGTTAAACCGTATCAACCTTTTATCAGCCGAGGGCGATTTCAAGAGCATTAAGTTGTTTGAGAGATACCAGTTAAAAACGAATCCTAAAGACTTAGACGTTCTGTGTAGTTATAGGATATTGACCCCATATTATAGCAAAATAGTTTTGTTTTAACCTCGTATTGAGTCACATGAACAGAAACAACTGTATTTGTATTTGATTCAAGAAAAATAAGTCTTTTATACCTTAAAAAAAGTACTTTTGTTGGTGACTGCGTTAAACCATTGTGTATATTATTTAGAGATGACACTAGCAACATATTCGGTATTGATTGTCAAAGAGGTTTTGAAAAGTAGAAATAAGTACTAAAATTCCCAAAAGTCTGTCACAAATGTCCCCAAAGTTAGTGAAAGTTGTTAGTTGCATCAAGGCCTGATTTTAACCCTACCCCCCTTTGAAAAGCCCTAAAACTCATAAATTAAAAAAGATATGCAGCTCAAATTGTATTCACAGAATATTTAGTATATCAACATCAACTGTGCCAAGTTTGAAGCAAATCCAAAAAGGTGAAGTTGAACTTTTGTCCAAAAAGCTGTAACTTCACCATGGAATGTTCCCACAGGCCTATATGGACAAATGCATGAGAATTCCACAGCTCTGAGAGGGAGCGTGGAACACATTTTCTGTTATAGCTGCTGATCCGTTTGAGGTACTGAGCTCGTCTTGGGCTTAATGTGAAGCTAATGAGTTGGGGCAGTTTTCTATTTACATTTGAAAAGGTAAAAATAAACAAAAAAGACAATAATGCACTCATTTGTGAAGTGCTTTTCTTATCTATATGACATTTATTTTTCATTTTTGCAGATATATAGTTGAATATATGGAAAAAGAAAAAGCTAAAGCCCAAAACTGTCATATTCCTTTGTTCCTCATCATGTCAGCTTTCTTTGTTTTAAATTTCATTCATCTGTGACTCTGTATGTGACCTCAGCACTACTTTGGATAGAATCACAAAGTTCCGTCTGAAGCCTGTACCGTTAAAGTGGTTTTTGGGGTCCCACAGCCGAACGGGGCCGAGTTGCAATGGGGGGTCCCCACTGGTAATGACCCAGGATATACTCTACTGAAAGATACTAGTTTGGAAAAGGTAGCAAAAATGTGCCTGAGGAGGGGGTCTGGCTCCCGGTCTAAGAGACTGTGTGATGGTGCGAAGGGTCCCTGGCGATTTTTACGGCTTTGCGGGTGAGACGGGTCGAGTACATCTCCTTAATAGAGGGGAGAGGGTCTCCGCTGATCTTCTCCGCTGCTCTCACCATGCACTGGAGGCTCCTTCGGCAGTGCTGGCTCCGTGCCACACAGTGATGGAGCTGGTCAGGATGCTCTCTATAGTCCCTCTGTAGAAGAACCACACAGTGATGGAGCTGGTCAGGATGTTCTCTATAGTCCCTCTGTAGAAGAACCACACAGTGATGGAGCTGGTCAGGATGCTCTCTATAGTCCCTCTGTAGAAGAACCACACAGTGATGGAGCTCCAGACATAAACACAGCCTATTAATAGCTGCCCACCGCCTCACTTTTAAACTTTTAAACTCTTTACAATGTTGTGATTTCATGTGAACGCAACCTGCTAAAATTGATGCGATGCAACCGACATAACACCATATCAAATAAGTAAGTAGTGTTTTAATTATATGTAAGGCCTTCGTTTTCACTACATTTGGAATTGTTTTTTAAGTGCAAGCTTGTTGATGGAAGTTTTTTTTTATAACCCCTCAACCCCCACCTGAGCCGAGCACACTTTCTCCAGTTTGGCTTAACTCATATATAAAAGCTTATTTTATTTATTCATTTATGATTTAACTTTTATTTAACCAAGATTGTTCCACTGAGATTAAGAATCTCTTTGTCAGGGGAGTCCTGGCCCCAGAGGGGAACCTACTGTACATGTTTTTAGTGGTAGAGGAAACCGAAGTGCCCGGAGGAAACGCAGACACAGGGAGAACATGCAAACTCCACACAGAAAGGCCCAATCCAGGTGGGAATCGAACCCGGGACCTAAGCTATGAAGCACGAGCACTAACCACTGCGCCACCGTCGACATCTTGAAAAACGCATGAAAAATAGCGACAAATCGAGAAGAAAATGAAGATGAAATCGCAACAAAAAGCAGCAAAAAATGTGATAAAAAAGAGACAAAAATGTGACAAAACAGTAAATCCTATAGTAAATAAATGTACAATTACATTATGCTCGTGGGCAAAGATGCTTGTGCCAGACTGGAGCTTTTAGATTGGGGTTAAGCCGAACGTGGGGAAAATGCGCTCGGTTAAGGCGGAGGTTAAGAGGTTAAAATCACCTATAATAACTCCAGTTTGTGTCCAGAGAAGGAAATCTCTTCACATGAAGGCAGCTTTCACTTCCACACTTTCACCAGTAGATGGCGACAAAGCTCTACATCTGAATGAAAATGTAGCCAGACATTTTCATATTATATTAACAAAAGTAGCTACATACAGTTGAATACCTCATATATACCTTGATCATACAAAAGTGCAGCTTCTACACTTAGGCCTACTTGAGTTTAAAACAATAAAAATAAAATAATAATAATAATGTTTGTTCCGTTTCCAACCTTGATTGCTACAAACTTCATGATGTTTAAAAGAGTCAAAGCTTGTATTTTCTGTTATAGGCAGTACAGTTCATGGTATTTTATCTGGAAGTGTTTTTCACATTAGTTTATGTTTTGCGTCACGGCTGAAACATCGGCTAAACCAGACTTTTGTTCAGTTGCTCGGGTACCTTTTAACCTGTTTACCCCCCAGGCCTAGATCAAGCTGTCTCCGGTTCGGCTTTACCCAAATCTTGAAGCTTCTCAACTGGTCAGCAATAATTTAACGCCTACATTTTTGAAAGCTAACACTTACAAAAGTGATCATAACTTTTTTGTCACGTTGTCGCGACGTTTTTATCACATTATTGAAGCGTTTTTGTTGTGTTTTCCATCTCCTTCATCTTCCATCTGTTTTTGTCAATTTCTGTTGTTTTTTCATTGCTTTTTTGTTGCTTTTTGTCATGTTTTCGCGACATCGCCAACACTTTTTTGACCTTTTTTCGTCTAAAAAGTTTTGGACCTGGTTTTAGACCTGGTTTTAGACCTGGTTTTAGACCTGGTTTTAGACCTGGTTTTAGACCTGGTTTTAGACCTGGTTTTAGACCTGGTTTTGGACCTGGGTCCAGGACGTGGTTAGACCTGAAGTCTTTGAACTAAACCAGGGTAAAGTATAGGTCAGTGGAGCTGAGACTGCAATGCCCAATCATCCAACCAATTTGGATTGAAAGTGCTTTAAATGTACCTCAAACTGTTGCTTTTACGAACTATACTTATACTCTCTAGCAGCTAATGGCATTTCTTAAACCTGTCATTTATTTACATTGTCAGTGAAATGATAAAAAATGTATTCTTTGTCCCGTGATGGTGATATGGAAAAGTCCTGTTTTAAACACTGGGCATGAAATAAAGGCCTGGTATTTGGGGAAGTGTTCCGCAGTGTGGCTTTGAGAACATTTGGCAAACCTAAAACATGCACAGGAGCGAGTCTCTGTTTGGATCATGCTTCTGTTGTAAAAATTCAAATAAGTGTAATGTTTATTTTGAATAAACAGACTGATTTCAGTGGTATCTACAGCATTTATTGTTTTTGTTTTTTTTTACACAATAATAAAATGCTTTTATGAGGAATGACAGACAAATCATTTCATAAAAATACATTGTTTTTTATCAGAAAATAGAATATTTACAGAAAAATACTGTTTTTATGATGTGCTTTTCCCTTTAACTGTGAGCACGGGACTAAAGCAGGTCGAGCACGGCCCAAACTCTGCTACTCTAGTGAGGACTTCTTCATTCTGTTGCAAACAAACAGAGCAGACACTATGAAAATAATATGACTTTTCTTTTGCAGCTGAAGAGTTTAAAGCTGAGGCGAAAAGCAGCAGAATGTACAGCCCACACAATGTGCAAAACGCGCCCAAAATAAAAATACATTTGGAAGTTTGACGTGGATTAGAATGAGGGGAAATGGACACAGGGACCAAACCAGGACTAAGGGAAGGATTTGATGGTCTTTTTTGGACTCTTTTTGGCGGACTATTAACATTTATCACACACATACATCTTTGAAAATGCCCATTTATGGTCATGTTTGAAGCAGCCAGGAGGGGAATACAAAAACTTTCTCCCATTTCTCCATCGTTCTCCAACAAACGCTGAATTATGAAGTATATTTTTCTACTAAATGAAGACACCGAGTCATGGGGAGGAGCAAAGTGCTTCAACAGCCCATAAATACTTAAAAAACGGACAATGCTAACCAGGGATCTAATGTTAGCTTCATGCTACGTGTGCTAGCGTTAGCAAAGCAATGCTAGCGAGTGCCATTTTTCGCTTCTACTGAACAATTTGAATAAACATCCACATGGACCCAACTTTGGCGTGATTTACTGGTGTGTTATAAAATGTTTAGAGTTCGCCAGAAAACGGCGGGAAAAAAGGGAAAAAGTGTGATTCCATGAGCATTGTTGCCGTCTCGTTCTATGTGGATGTTTTCTCACAGCAGCTTGTCCAGCAGAAGTAAATAATCGGCACTTGTAGCTAGCGTTAGCATGTAGTATCTTTGTCTGTATCTTTATTTAAGACAGACAAACTTTTTTTGGCCGGGATCCCAAAAATTGACACTTTAACAACTCCGGACCCCCATAGTATGAAGTTAATGTCTCTTATGCTACTTCAGGGCAAGTTAATATGTATTTAAAGCATTTATTTTTAATATTTAAAGCAGTACTAAGTAACTCTTCCCCCTCGAGGCCATAAGCGCAACTGCAGGTGTCGTAGCAAGTTACAATTTTTTAACTTATTAATTGTCTTGGAGAGTAAATACTACGCTGACAGAAAAGAGGGTTACTGTGCATCCAATTATACAATGGAAATATTTTTTTTCAGTCAAACTTGGCTGTAAATACTGTTAAAAGCGACGTTAGCCCGCAGATAGCTTTGCCCGTTAGCATGTTAGCTTCTTCGTGATTCCATTACGTGTGTGTATTGGTGGCTCCGGTCCGGTGGCAGTCAAGTTGCAAACATGGTTTTCTGTCCACAGACACCAGGGGGAGATGAAAGGGGGAGGGTTTATTAAGGTAAACACGTTACTTAGTGTTGCTTTAAATATTAAAAATAACAATATATAATAATGTATATAATGGAACTAAATGGACGTCTCATGACAATCCGCATTGAGGGACAACTGGGACAAGGACTGAGCAAAACTGGGACACATCAGTGGGTTTGGATAGATCTATTGGGCCATGGGACAAAGGTCTCAAACCTGGGACATGTGGTCACCCTATATTAGTGCGTATTTGATATTAGGTGGTTAGCATGGTGCCTTTACAAGTGTTGACCTTTATGACCAGTGTTTTTTAGGGTTTCTGGTATGTTTTCACTGCCGATGTTGATCAAATACGCACATCAAAGGTCACATAATTCATCTTTAACATTCATCATATGTCAAGCTTCAACCCTAGAAACAAAAAAAGAAGCCTCTTTTAGTTGGCCACGTTTTTCCACATTTTGAAACATTCTCTGCACAGAATCAGGAGGTGAGGAACTTCCTTGTGTCCATTTCCAATAACAATCTTTGCGTTTCAACAAAAATATGAGGCTGAAAACTGTACAAACTATTTACATTTTTTCACAACTTTAAAAACTGTACAAATCACGACAAACAAGCATTTCAGATCTACAGCTCTGTGCAAAATCGGGTAGACCACTGCCAAGGCACCGCCAAGACAAGAACAGCCACTGATCTCAGAGCTAGCATCAAAAACGACTAGAAAGAGATGATAAAACTAAGAAGTCTTTCTACTAAACAGGCGCATCATTGCTTTTTGAGTGTCTAGTTCAAATATTGTTGCTTTTTTTCATTTTAAGTGTTCGACTTGACAGGGGGAAACATTCAGAGATGCTTTGGTAGATGATTTGTCGTGTTTGTAGCCGGTGACTGTCCATGTGTCCGTCACAGGATTTACTCTACTTTAACGTTTATTCAAAGACTACATAACCAAACACAATCTCCTCCGATGTGTTCAAAGATGTGTTCAGCCTTAAACTTAAACCTAGTGATTTCACCAGCTGAACGAGCCCATGTCCGTCTCTGAACGCATTCCTGCAGCGCCTCGCCTTTATTTGGACCGGGATTTTGCACAGAACTGTAGACGGAACACAAATTACAAATCAAAATCAAAAGGTATGCCCTAATTTTGTGCTCAAATCAGAAAAACATTTCACACCCACTGATCTTCTGAGTGAAGCCGCCGGCCTAAAGCTTAAACACCGTTACATTCTCTTCATAAACGCGTGTTTCTGATTTGAGCGCTGACAGAGGATGAAGCGAACGTCACCTACACAGACATAACTTTACAGATTGTTACGTTTATTTCCAAAAAAAAAAACATCAAACCTTCATTTTTGGTGCTTTTTTGTTTGTTTGTTTCTGTAAGTGCTTCATTTGTGACTACGGTTCCCACAATCCTCCGCTCACAGGTGTTGGTCTCAGCTCACCGTCCCATCAGGAGCCACTGGGCGGGGCTAGTGCTGGTGCGGGGAGAAGGAGGAGAATGATGGCGGCGCGCTGAGAGGGGGGGAGTCCACGGCCTCGGACACACTGTAACCACAGGACCTGGGTTAGTCCCTGAGACGGGAAACATTAGAGACAGTCTGCTGACTCCTCCCCGTTTACGCTTGAAAAGGACTCCTCCTACCCAGACCTAAAAAGGACAAGAGGGCGGGATCTTCACTGTAGGGTCAGGGGTGTGTTGGGGGTCAGGAGTGTGTTGGGGGTCAGGAGTGTGTTGGGGTCAGGGGTGTGTTGGGGTGAGGGGTGTGTTGGGGGTCAGGGGTGTGTTGGGGTCAGGGGTGTGTTGGGGGTCAGGGGTGTGTTGGGGTCAGGGGTGTGTTGGGGTGAGGGGTGTGTTGGGGGTCAGGGGTGTGTTGGGGGTCAGGGGTGTGTTGGGGGTCAGGGGTGTGTTGGGGGTCAGGGGTGTGTTGGGGGTCAGGGGTGTGTTGGGGGTTTGTTTGTTTGTTTGTTTGTTTGTTTGTTTGTTTGTTTGTTTATTTGAGCAACAGATGCATGCAAGTATAGTATACGTGTAACATACAGAATTCTTCACAACATAAGAGGTAACTGCTGCTCAAAGGGAGTAGGAAGAAGTTAGTTATAACTTATAAGGCCCTACTCCTCATTTCAGACTTACACAACTTAAACTACTGCTCACGGCACAATATTTTTAATTTATAATTAAGCTTTAACCATGAGATCTATGCGGCAATTCCAGACTGAGGAATTGCCTTAGTAGCGAATTAAATCAACAAAAACGGCTCCACTTAGCAAATCCCAAACAGTAAAGTCATTAGTTCATAACATTCTTGTGTTGCTCTTGCATAAGGTTGAAGGTGCACATTCTGGACATCACATAATAAATCCGGATTCATCACATACTTCTCATTATCAAGGATCAAAATAACAAAGACAATTCATAGTTCAGGAACAGAAGATTAATTACAGGAGTTTTGCATACTTTTCCAGTATTTGCTTTCTGTACATTATTTTAAATTGTACTACAGTTGAACACATTTTTAAATCCTCTTCTAATGAGTTCCAGAGGTCGACTCCACTTTGTGTAACAGACATACTTTTTTGAGTTGTACGGGAATATTTTTTCTTAAGATTCATTTTCCTTCTTAGGTTATAACCCCCATCACGGTCTGAAAACATGATTTGAATGTTTGCAGGGAGTAAACTGTTTTTGGCTTTGAAGACAACTTGGGCAGTTTTTAATTGCACCACTTCTGTAAATTTGAGAATCTGCGACTGTACAAATAGTGGGTTGGTGTGCTCCCTATATCCGGTCAGGGGTGTGCTGGGGTCAGGGGTGTGTTGGGGGTCAGGGGTGTGTTGGGGTCAGGGGTGTGTTGGGGGTCAGGGGTGTGTTGGGGGTCAGGGGTGTGTTGGGGTGAGGGGTGTTGGGGGTCAGGGGTGTGTTGGGGTGAGGGGTGTGTTGGGGTCAGGGGTGTGTTGGGGTCAGGGGTGTGTTGGGGTGAGGGGTGTGTTGGGGTCAGGGGTGTGTTGGGGGTCAGGGGTGTGTTGGGGGTGAGGGGTGTGTTGGGGTCAGGGGTGTGTTGGGGTCAGGGGTGTGTTGGGGGTCAGGGGTGTGTTGGGGGTCAGGGGTGTGTTGGGGTGAGGGGTGTGTTGGGGGTCAGGGGTGTGTTGGGGTGAGGGGTGTGTTGGGGGTCAGGGGTGTGTTGGGGGTGAGGGGTGTGTTGGGGGTTGGGTGTGTTGGGGTCAGGGGTGTGTTGGGGTCAGGGGTGTGTTGGGGGTCAGGGGTGTGTTGGGGTCAGGGGTGTGTTGGGGGTCAGGGGTGTGTTGGGGGTCAGGGGTGTGTTGGGGTCAGGGGTGTGTTGGGGGTCAGGGGTGTGTTGGGGTGAGGGGTGTGTTGAGGGTGAGGGGTGTGTTGGGGTCAGGGGTGTGTTGGGGTCAGGGGTGTGTTGGGGGTCAGGGGTGTGTTGGGGTGAGGGGTGTGTTGGGGTGAGGGGTGTGTTGGGGTGAGGGGTGTGTTGGGGGTCAGGGGTGTGTTGAGGTCAGGGGTGTGTTGAGGGTGAGGGGTGTGTTGGGGTCAGGGGTGTGTTGGGGTCAGGGGTGTGTTGGGGGTCAGGGGTGTGTTGGGGGTTGGGTGTGTTGGGGTCAGGGGTGTGTTGGGGGTCAGGGGTGTGTTGGGGGTCAGGGGTGTGTTGGGGTCAGGGGTGTGTTGGGGGTCAGGGGTGTGTTGGGGTGAGGGGTGTGTTGGGGTGAGGGGTGTGTTGGGGTCAGGGGTGTGTTGGGGTCAGGGGTGTGTTGAGGTCAGGGGTGTGTTGAGGGTGAGGGGTGTGTTGGGGTCAGGGGTGTGTTGGGGGTCAGGGGTGTGTTGGGGGTCAGGGGTGTGTTGGGGGTCAGGGGTGTGTTGGGGGTCAGGGGTGTGTTGGGGGTCAGAGGTGTGTTGGGGTCAGGGGTGTGTTGGGGTCAGGGGTGTGTTGGGGTCAGGGGTGTGTTGAGGTCAGGGGTGTGTTGGGGGTCAGGGGTGTGTTGGGGGTCAGGGGTGTGTTGGGGGTCAGGGGTGTGTTGAGGGTGAGGGGTGTGTTGGGGGTCAGGGGTGTGTTGGGGGTCAGGGGTGTGTTGGGGGTCAGGGGTGTGTTGGCTGTGTGTTTCGCTGGCACGTCTTGCAAAGTATTGTGGGAATGCAACCTTTCCAGGCCGGCAAAATGGAGTAGATGAGAGCAGCTTTGAATTAAAATTTAGATGTTTATGATATATTTGTTGCAAATTTACTCCACTGCGAGATCTGAACTGCTAAACCACCTCAAGAATCCCTGTTTATAGAGCTCTAAAGTCCAGGCTGAGCAGCTGTGACCAATGCTGATGTTTGTGTTCTATCTCAGCGCTCAGATCAAGAGCACGGTGAAGAGGAAGCTGTATGAGGACAGCCGTGTGCCACTCTCCTCTGAGGCGCAGAAGAAGACTCTGAAGAAACCTCCCTCGTCTGCGGCATCAGTCGCCGCCATCGCAAAGGCAACCTCCACGTCGGCACCCGTTTCTGCGGTGACGGCTCCCACGCAGGTCGTCGTGGCCACGGGCATGCAGACCGGAGCCTCGCTGGCCCCTCCTCCAATCAAGAAGCAGAAGACTGCAGGTGAGGGTTAACGTACGCAGTTAGCAAGTCGGCTAGTCCGGAAATGTCTCAGCGTTCATTAACCTGCTCAATGTATTTTTCCTATAGCCATTAGCATAGCCTGCTCAATGTATTTTTCCTATAGCTTTTACCAATAGCCTGCTCAATGTATTATTCCTTAGCCGTTAGCATTAACCTGCTCAATGTATTATTCCTTAGCCGTTAGCATTATCCTGCTCAATGTATTATCCCTTAGCCGTTAGCATTATCCTGCTCAATGTATTATTCCTTAGCCGTTAGCATTAGCCTGTTCGATGTATTATTCCTTAGCCGTTAGCATTATCCTGCTCAATGTATTATTCCTTAGCCGTTAGCATTAACCTGTTCAATGTATTATTCCTTAGCCGTTAGCATTATCCTGCTCAATGTATTATTCCTTAGCCGTTAGCATTAACCTGTTCAATGTATTATTCCTTAGCCGTTAGCATTAACCTGTTCAATGTATTTTCCTATAGCCACTAGCATTAGCCTGTTCAATGTATTTTTCCTATAGCCGTTAGCATTAACCTGCTCAATGTATTATTCCTTAGCCGTTAGCATTATCCTGCTCAATGTATTATTCCTTAGCCGTTAGCATTAACCTGTTCAATGTATTTTCCTATAGCCACTAGCATTAACCTGTTCAATGTATTATTCCTTAGCCGTTAGCATTAACCTGTTCAATGTATTATTCCTTAGCCGTTAGCATTAACCTGTTCAATGTATTATTCCTTAGCCGTTAGCACTAACCTGTTCAATGTATTATTCCTTAGCCGTTAGCATTAACCTGTTCAATGTATTTTCCTATAGCCACTAGCATTAGCCTGTTCAATGTATTTTTCCTATAGCCGTTAGCATTAACCTGCTCAATGTATTATTCCTTAGCCGTTAGCATTATCCTGCTCAATGTATTATTCCTTAGCCGTTAGCATTAACCTGTTCAATGTATTTTCCTATAGCCACTAGCATTAACCTGTTCAATGTATTATTCCTTAGCCGTTAGCATTAACCTGTTCAATGTATTATTCCTTAGCCGTTAGCATTATCCTGCTCAATGTATTATTCCTTAGCCGTTAGCATTAACCTGTTCAATGTATTATTCCTTAGCCGTTAGCATTAACCTGTTCAATGTATTTTCCTATAGCCACTAGCATTAGCCTGTTCAATGTATTTTTCCTATAGCCGTTAGCATTAACCTGCTCAATGTATTATTCCTTAGCCGTTAGCATTATCCTGCTCAATGTATTATTCCTTAGCCGTTAGCATTAACCTGTTCAATGTATTTTCCTATAGCCACTAGCATTAACCTGTTCAATGTATTTTTCCTAAAGCCGTTAGCATTAGCCTGCTCGATGTATTTTTCCTATAACTGTTAGCATTAACCTGCTCAATGTATTTACCTATAGCCATTAGCATTAGCCTGCTCAATGTATTTTTCCTATAGCCGCTAGCATTAGCCTGCTCAATGTATTTTCCTATAGCTATTAGCATTAGCCTGCTCAATGTATTTTTCCTATAGCCGCTAGCATTAGCCTGCTCAATGTATTTTCCTATAGCCGTTAGCATTAGCCTGCTCAATGTACTTTTTCTATTCACCTTATTCCAGAGGCTCGCGTGGGCGCCGCCCAGGGTTGCCAGGTCCGCGGTTAAACGGAATTGGGCGGAATTGGGCGGTTTTTAAAGCCATTCCGCGGGTGAAAATAACTGTCTGTGGTTTTTTGCCTTGCTGTAATCAATGTTGAATTGATCAAAGTCACTATTTTGAAGGCAAATCCAAGGCTCTGTAAGCTGCTTTTTCAATAAGGGAGGGGAGTAGGGGTGGTTTCTCATCATCGTAGGAGCACATGGGCTCCGCTAACTAGTAAACAATATTGAAAATTCTAGCCGTGCCGTATGTTTTCCGCGGTTTTCAGATATTTTTGGGCGGGTTTGGCTGCCCATACCTGGCAACCCTGGCGCCGCCATGAATTGTGCCCGCCCCTTTTCTCCTATCTGTTAACATGGGACTGGAGAAGTCCACATAAAATCAGTCACTACGATGAGTGGAGATGGTCCAGGATAATCACAATTATCTGAATATCACAATCCATCACCAAACTCAGGGGCGCACAACATCAAAAACATCCTGGGTTTTTTGTTGATTGATTTGTGCCAAAATTAAGGCACAATTCAATTAAAATGTCAATAAATGTCATTCAAAACATGAAATCTGATGCAATAGACGTGAAATCTGTTTCTCTGAAATGAATGACATTATTGACAATTATGACGACAATTATACTCAATAAGTTCATCAGAAAATATGAAAATGATGGTCCAAAGTCCATTTAGGCCTTTTTTTAAATCAAGTTTGTCCTTGTGTCCTTTTTACTCTGAAACCTCCACATTTCCGTTCATAAGGGCGATACGTTTATTGGGAAAAAATGCCTAATAAATGACATTTAAGAGCGATAGATTTGACTTGCCTGCATAAACCCTGAGCCATAATGGGATTGAACTGAGGAAAAGAAAAGCTCTTTATGTGGACAAAACCATTTGGGGAGTCCCTGCGCAGACATTTGAGGCTGATGAGTTGCTGTTGTGTTGCTATGGTTACAAATTCTTCATTTATGTTTTTGTTGCCGTTTCAGACGTGACCCTGAGCGCTCTCAACGACTCGGACGTGAACTCTGACCTCGTGGACATCGAAGGCCTCGACTCCAAAAAACTCAACTTTGACCAAGGTACAACTCGGCCTCCTCACAGCAGGGGGCGCTACAGGGATCCACATACATGAGCTTAGACGAGTTGATGCGTAGCTGTCTGGTCTTTGCGCGTGCGCTCAATAACGCAAAAGCATCACAGACGTTGTTAGCGTTTACCCTTTCCTCCTCTCCACTATGGACCCAAACGGGGCTGAAGTTAGAAGCGACCATTTACCGTGACGTGAGCGTTTACACAATCCAAGTATAGATACAGACGGCATCGCGTCATAGAAGGGGGCGTGGCTTCGCCGAGGGGGAAAATAGAATCTTTAGAGCATTTGGCCCGCAATGTAATTATATTTGGCCCGCGAGGTTATACCAAATGACTACTCGAGCTGGCCCACCGGTATTATACTTTTTTTTTCAGATTTCGCATATCTGGACTATTAAGTTCTATATTGTATATAGGGGTGTAACGGTACGCTAAAATTGTATTCGGTTCGGTTCACGGTTTTGGAGGGATCGGTTCGGTTAATTTTCGGTACAAATAAATAAGAACTAACAACATTTTTCTTTTGAAAAGCTGCCAATACACAATAGAATTCTTGCCTAAAATAAATAAAAGCGACCCCCTGTGTGAGGACCACTAACCACTAAACCACTGTGAGACTGGGATTTAGGACGACTACTAGTCTATTTCCCTTTTTAAAATAGTAAATGGCAAATGGTCCCATTCTCTCACCTCTGGTCCCTGACCCACAGATTGGGAACCGCTGATTTAAAACTAACTGAAACCTGCTCCTGACGGTTGTGTCTGTCTTACCGCTGAGAATTAGCCTGTGAGTCGCCCAACCCGTTTTAGACTGTGAGCCGCGCATGAGGCGAAGCACCGGGAGACAGACGGCCGAGCGGGACACGAGCGGGACACGAGCGGGACACGAGCGGGACACGAGCGGGACACGAGCGGGACACGAGCGGGACACGAGCGGGACACGAGCGGGACACGAGCGGGACACGAGCGGAGAAGCACTCGCGCTTTGGAAGAGACCGGGGGAAGGCGGTCGGTCTCTCCTGCTCATTCACTTCACCAGACTACTCCGTGTTGGTGTTATATGTGGCGAAGTAGGCGGAGAGTGAGTGCGGCTGGAAGAGCCTGTCCCCGTAAGGCCAATGATACACTGGACGCGTTTTTGTAGCCGAATTGGTCTGGGAGTGCCTCTCCGCGTGCATTCGCAAGGCTCGCTTCAGTCGGCTCCCTGTTCATCAGATGAGCGCGCTCTCGTGCGTGTACACTGCAGCCGAGGCGGCGCAGCTGAGCGCCTCAGCCCAAAGCCGCTTCCGCTCCTAAACTCAAAAATGCCTCCGTGCGCATTTTTCTCATCTGCGCCTCGTGGTGCGAAGCCGATTTCTGTCTGAAAATGTATAAAACACATTATTACTAAATAAATAAAAGATTGTCCTGCATTGTATGATTATTTATATGAGTGTATACAAGTTTAAGATTATTATTATGATTTTTGATTATGATAATTATTATTATTACGACTATAGTAGTAGTATTGGGTGCTTATTTCATAAAGAGAGAGGAATATTGCCTGACATATGGCAGTATAGCTACACCACCTTGTCATTTTTCCACATCAAGACTTTCCCTCAAGTCACTCTGCTGCTCTGTTTTTGTGGCCTCGTCACTTTTCCCAAAAGGAAAGCAGTGAAGGTGGATGACATCAAGTTGATTGAGGCCAAGACATGCGTTCAGTTCAACAAAGAAACAGGTGGAGTGAACAGCGTGGCGCTTCACAGCGCTCGCCTGCAGTTACATGTACGCGCTCTGCGCGGGAGAGCTCGGCCGCTCGGGGCGCTTGGCCGCTCGGGGCGCTCGGCCGCTCGGGGCGCTCGGCCGCTCGGGGCGCCCGGCCGCTCGGGGCGCCCGGCCGCTCGGGGCGCCCGGCCGCTCGGGGCGCCCGGCCGCTCGGGGCGCCCGGCCGCTCGGGGCGCCCGGCCGCTCGGGGCGCCCGGCCGCTCAGGGCGCCCGGCCGCTCAGGGCGCTCGGCCGCTCAGGGCGCTCGGCTCTGAAAGGCGCGTGCGGTGTATCACTGGCGTAACAACGCGTTGATTAATCAGTGAAGCAACACTACGCACCTTGCGTAGTTTGCGTATAGGAAGAACCGGCTTTGAGCGCTGGTATAACTTTTTGGCTGAAGTGCGGACGTGATGGGATATTGTAGCGAGGCTCAAGACTTTTAATCAAATACTTAAAGCCAGCGCCTTCAACGACTGCAGTTTCTGAGTTTCTCTCAGCTACTCATGCAGCTTCAATAGCGTCCGTGCGGAAACTCGCGTAGGAACTTCCTTCCGCGGCACTTAATATGACGCTAATAATAAATTTACATTATTTAATGAAAATAATACACCGAAACGGTACGCAAGTGGACCGAACCGAACAGGCCGAACCGAAGCGGTTCAATACATCCCCATGAACCGTTACACCCCTAATTGTATAGTAATAAGTGTTGCTTGTTCCATATTCAATGTTAAAGCAAATCTTGTTTGGGTCCATATTAAAAGGTTCATTTGTTCAATGGTGGCCCGCGACTTTGTTCAAGTTTTACATTTTGGCCCACTGTGTATTTGAGTTTGACACCCCTGCTGTAAAGGCTCATGTAACCGTATTGGAAAACGTGGAAGTTGCTTCTAACTTCACCTCCGTTTGGGTCCATAGAGGAGAGGAGGGGAGGCTTTTGCCGTCTGTGCTTTGTTTACGTGACCAGACAGACCAGACAGCTACGTATCAACTCGTCTAAGCTTAGG
Organism: Gobius niger; assembly: GCF_951799975.1. Lineage (NCBI taxonomy): Eukaryota > Metazoa > Chordata > Actinopteri > Gobiiformes > Gobiidae > Gobius > Gobius niger. Next base: position 32,692,881 of record NC_136862.1, read on the forward strand.
TAAAAACATATCTCAGTATTTAAAAACGGTGGCCTATTCCCTTAAAATGTCCAAATTTGAAAAGCCACAAATGCAAATTCTCCTCTCGCTCCTCTAACTGAATGTGTCCTAGCTCCTTCTCCTCTCCTTTTTTCCTCTGTGCCCTAGCTCCTTCTCTTTGATTCAAATAAATCAAACAGCGTGCAAATGCATTTTAAAAGTCACTCCATGGGGACATGGGTTTAATGTATGCGCACGCATGGAACCAGAACAGTACTAAACCTACCATTCTTGTTCAACGTGGCACACCTCAGCCAAATTCCACTGTGTCATGTCAAAACACACTTGCATGCCGGAGATTGAGAAGAACGTTAACAAATGCAGACAGAGGAGAGAGGAAGAGTTAAAAAAGACAAGTGAGAAAATTAAGGAAACAAAACAAAAAAGGTAAGAATAATGGAGTTTTGGGCTTTTTAGAAGAGATTTGGGATTTTCTCCCAAAGGCCTTTAAATAATTATTTTGGTGTGTTGGGGGTGAGGGGTGAGGGCCTTCGTCAGGGTAATGCCCTGACGAAGGCCTATACGGCTGAAACGCCATAGAGGCCGTATAGGCTTTCGTCAGGACAGTACCCTGACGAAAGCCTATACGGCTGAAACGCCATAGAGGCCGTATAGGCTTTCGTCAGGGCAGTACCCTGACGAAAGCCTATACGGCTGAAACGCCATAGAGGCCGTATAGGCTTTCGTCAGGGCAGTACCCTGACGAAAGCCTATACGGCTGAAACGCCATAGAGGCCGTATAGGCTTTCGTCAGGGCAGTACCCTGACGAAAGCCTATACGGCTGAAACGCCATAGAGGCCGTATAGGCTTTCGTCAGGGAAAGCCTATACGGCTGAAACGCCATAAAGGCCGTATAGGCTTTCGTCAGGGTACTACCCTGACGAAAGCCTATACGGCTGAAACGCCATAAAGGCCGTATAGGCTTTCGTCAGGGTACTACCCTGACGAAAGCCTATACGGCTGAAACGCCATAAAGGCCGTATAGGCTTTCGTCAGGGTACTACCCTGACGAAAGCCTATACGGCTGAAACGCCATAAAGGCCGTATAGGCCTTCGTCAGGGTACTACCCTGACGAAAGCCTATACGGCTGAAACGCCATATAGGCCGTGTAGGCCTTCGTCAGGGTACTACCCTGACGAAAGCCTATACGGCTGAAACGCCATATAGGCCGTGTAGGCCTTCGTCAGGGTACTACCCTGACGAAAGCCTATACGGCTGAAACGCCATAGAGGCCGTATAGGCTTTCGTCAGGGTACTACCCTGACGAAGGCCTATACGGCTGAAATGCCATATAGGCCGTGTAGGCCTTCATCAGGGCAGTACCCTGACGAAGGCCTACACGGCTGAAACGCCATAAAGGCCGTATAGGCTTTCGTCAGGGTACTACCCTGACGAAAGCCTATACGGCTGAAACGCCATAAAGGCCGTATAGGCCTTCGTCAGGGCAGTACCCTGATGAAGGCCTATACGGCTGAAACGCCATAGAGGCCGTATAGGCTTTCGTCAGGGTACTACCCTGACGAAAGCCTATACGGCTGAAACGCCATAGAGGCCGTATAGGCTTTCGTCAGGGTACTACCCTGACGAAGGCCTCTACTGCTGAAACGGCTGAAACGCCGTATAGGATTTCGTCAGGGTACTACCCTGACGAAAGCCTATACGGCTGAAACGCCATAGAGGCCGTATAGGCTTTCGTCAGGGTACTACCCTGACGAAGGCCTATACGGCTGAAACGCCATAGAGGCCGTATAGGATTTCGTCAGGGTACTACCCTGACGAAAGCCTATACGGCTGAAACGCCATAGAGGCCGTATAGGCTTTCGTCAGGGTACTACCCTGACGAAGGCCTATACTGCTGAAACGCCATAGAGGCCGTATAGGCTTTCGTCAGGGTACTACCCTGACGAAGGCCTATACGGCTGAAACGCCATAGAGGCCGTATAGGCTTTCGTCAGGGCAGTACCCTGACGAAGGCCTATACGGCTGAAACGCCATAGAGGCCGTATAGGCTTTCGTCAGGGTACTACCCTGACGAAGGCCTATACGGCTGAAACGCCATAGAGGCCGTATAGGCTTTCGTCAGGGCAGTACCCTGACGAAAGCCTATACGGCTGAAACGCCATAGAGGCCGTATAGGCTTTCGTCAGGGCAGTACCCTGATGAAGGCCTATACGGCTGAAACGCCATAGAGGCCGTATAGGCCTTCATCAGGGCAGTACCCTGATGAAGGCCTATACGGCTGAAACGCGTAGGCAATGTTTTAATCTAATGGCCATGCTGCAATAAAGGCCTTTTACCAATACTACCTCAGTTTTGTATCTTTTTAAAGTCTATTGCTGATCCCTGCACTGAAGAGCACCAAAGTTAGATCTTTGAAGAAAAAAGCAAGGATATCCACGCAGTGCTCCTGCATGTTTTAGTTTGCTTGGGCAGGAGCAGTGTTTGGCCTGGAGTTTCTGTTCCGAGTCAGGCCCTGTGTGTTCGCTGTAAGAGCAGATGTAGGCCGTTTTGAAAAATGGCTCTGGTGTTCAAAGGATTTATCCATTGCCCTATTGATTGTTTCTTCCTCCATTTGCTCCTGGATAAAATCTCTCCTCAGAGAGAGGATACTAGCAGTTGGAGAACACTCTGCATCTGGGTGGCGTTGCATATTTTCTGCCAGCAATGTTGGAGATTGGCTCATGTGTTCAGAGGATGCATTAGTTTTCCTCCTGAGCGCTTCCTCCTCATTTAGCATCTGGATAAAAGCTCTCTTCTCAGCGAGCTTGCGTTCTTTACAAGACACTTTTTTCCAAAGTCCTGTAAAGAAATTTTTCACAGAGGCTTTTACACTGCTCGAGTCACCTTTAGTCTGGGACTTCCTGTCATCTTTGTACAGGAAAGAAAAGTTATTTCTGTTTGGCGGGTAGACTGAAGGTGCATAGAAAAGGTGAACAGGAGTCTCTTGATTCTGTTTGCCACGGGGGCTAGACTCTGTGTTGAGAAGGACTTCCTGCTTTTCCTTTCTTTGGACTTGATGCGATTTGTTAAGGAGTGTCCTCTGTTGAGAAGGAGTCAAATCCTCCTGCTGTGTCAGATCGTCGAACTCCTTCACCTCCCACTGTTCTGTTTTGATAATGCCATTGACATAACTCTCAACAGTCGTCTTTGTGGAAGTGTGACGCCCGTCAGGGGAGAATTGTGTCATCGACTCTTTCTGTCTTTGACACCTCTTTGGAGAACTGATCATAAAGCTCTCATTGGATCTAGGGAGGGTGGACTCTACCTCTTCCCTGAGAAACTGGCCAGGAGCAGAGTGTGGTCTGGACTTTCTGTTCTGAGTCAGGTCCTGCGTGTTTGCTGTCGGATCAGATGCAGGCCGTGGTTTTGAAAAATGGCTTTGGTGTTCAGAGGATTTAGCCATGGTTCTTCTGATTGCTTCTTCCTCCATTACCTCCTGCATAAAATCTCTCGTCAGAGAGAGCATACTAGCAGTTGGAGAACAGTTTATTTCCTCGTGGAGCTTTGTATTCTCTGCCAGCAATTTTGGAAATTGGTTCATGTGTTCAGAGGTTGTATTTGTTTTCCTTCTGAACGTTTCCTCTTCCATTAGCATCTGGATAAAATGTCTCTTCTGAGAGCGCGCGCTAGCAGTTGGAGAACACTCTGTATCTGAGTGGAGCTGAGTATTTTTTGCCAGCAATGTTGGAGATTGGCTCATGTGGTCAGAGGCTGCATTCATTTTCCTCCTGAGCTCTGTCTCCTCTATTACCATCTGGATAAAAGCTCTCTTCTTAGCGAGCTTGCGTTCTTTACAAGACACTTTTTTCCAAAGTCCTTTAAAGAAATTTTTCACAGAGGCTTTTACACTGCTCGAGTCACCTTTAGTCTGGGACTTCCTGTCATCTTTGTACAGGAAAGAACAGTTATTTCTGTTTGGCGGGTAGGCTGAAGATACATCAAAAAGGTGAACAGGAGTCTCTTGATTCTGTTTGCCACGGGGGCTAGACTCTGTGTTGAGAAGGACTTCCTGCTTTTCCTTTCTTTGGACTTGATGCGATTTGTTAAGGAGTGTCCTCTGTTGAGAAGGAGTCAAATCCTCCTGCTGTGTCAGATCGTCGAACTCCTTCACCTCCCACTGTTCTGTTTTGATAATGCCATTGACATAACTCTCAACAGTCGTCTTTGTGGAAGTGTGACGCCCGTCAGGGGAGAATTGTGTCATCGACTCTTTCTGTCTTTGACACCTCTTTGGAGAACTGATCATAAAGCTCTCATTGGATCTAGGGAGGGTGGACTCTACCTCTTCCCTGAGAAACTGGCCAGGAGCAGAGTGTGGTCTGGAGTTTCTGTTCTGAGTCAGGTCCTGCGTGTTTGCTGTCGGATCAGATGCAGGCCATGGTTTTGAAAAATGGCTTTGGTGTTCAGAGGATTTAGCCATGGTTCTTCTGATTGCTTCTTCCTCCATTTGCTCTTGCATAAAATTTCTCCTCAGAGAGAGCATACTAGCAGTTGGAGAAGAGTTTATTTCCTCGTGGAGCTTTGTATTCTCTGCCAGCAATTTTGGAAATTGGTTCATGTGTTCAGAGGTTGTATTCGTTTTCCTTCTGAGCGTTTCCTCTTCCATTAGCATCTGGATAAAATGTCTCTTCTGAGAGCGCGCGCTAGCAGTTGGAGAACACTCTGTATCTGAGTGGAGCTGAGTATTTTTTGCCAGCAATTTTGGAGATTGGCTCATGTGGTCAGAGGCTGCATTAGTTTTCCTCCTGAGCGCTTCCTCCTCATTTAGCATCTGGATAAAAGCTCTCTTCTTAGCGAGCTTGCGTTCTTTACAAGACACTTTTTTCCAAAGTCCTTTAAAGAAATTTTTCACAGAGGCTTTTACACTGCTCGAGTCATCTTTAGTCTGGGACTTCCTGTCATCTTTGTACAGGAAAGAACAGTTATTTCTGTTTGGCGGGTAGGCTGAAGATACATCAAAAAGGTGAACAGGAGTCTCTTGATTCTGTTTGCGACCGGGGCTAGACTCTGTGTTGGGAAGGACTTCCTGCTTTTCCTTTCTTTGGACTTGATGCGATTTGTTAAGGAGTGTCCTCTGTTGAGAAGGAGTCAAATCCTCCTGCTGTGTCAGATCGTCGAACTCCTTCACCTCCCACTGTTCTGTTTTGATAATGCCATTGACATAACTCTCAACAGTCGTCTTTGTGGAAGTGTGACGCCCGTCAGGGGAGAATTGTGTCATCGACTCTTTCTGTCTTTGACACCTCTTTGGAGAACTGATCATAAAGCTCTCATTGGATCTAGGGAGGGTGGACTCTACCTCTTCCCTGAGAAACTGGCCAGGAGCAGAGTGTGGTCTGGAGTTTCTGTTCTGAGTCAGGTCCTGCGTGTTTGCTGTCGGATCAGATGCAGGCCATGGTTTTGAAAAATGGCTTTGGTGTTCAGAGGATTTAGCCATGGTTCTTCTGATTGCTTCTTCCTCCATTTGCTCCTGCATAAAATTTCTCCTCAGAGAGAGCATACTAGCAGTTGGAGAAGAGTTTATTTCCTCGTGGAGCTTTGTATTCTCTGCCAGCAATTTTGGAAATTGGTTCATGTGTTCAGAGGTTGTATTCGTTTTCCTTCTGAGCGTTTCCTCTTCCATTAGCATCTGGATAAAATGTCTCTTCTGAGAGCGCGCGCTAGCAGTTGGAGAACACTCTGTATCTGAGTGGAGCTGAGTATTTTTTGCCAGCAATTTTGGAGATTGGCTCATGTGGTCAGAGGCTGCATTAGTTTTCCTCCTGAGCGCTTCCTCCTCATTTAGCATCTGGATAAAAGCTCTCTTCTTAGCGAGCTTGCGTTCTTTACAAGACACTTTTTTCCAAAGTCCTTTAAAGAAATTTTTCACAGAGGCTTTTACACTGCTCGAGTCATCTTTAGTCTGGGACTTCCTGTCATCTTTGTACAGGAAAGAACAGTTATTTCTGTTTGGCGGGTAGGCTGAAGATACATCAAAAAGGTGAACAGGAGTCTCTTGATTCTGTTTGCCACGGGGGCTAGACTCTGTGTTGAGAAGGACTTCCTGCTTTTCCTTTCTTTGGACTTGATGCGATTTGTTAAGGAGTGTCCTCTGTTGAGAAGGAGTCAAATCCTCCTGCTGTGTCAGATCGTCGAACTCCTTCACCTCCCACTGTTCTGTTTTGATAATGCCATTGACATAACTCTCAACAGTCGTCTTTGTGGAAGTGTGACGCCCGTCAGGGGAGAATTGTGTCATCGACTCTTTCTGTCTTTGACACCTCTTTGGAGAACTGATCATAAAGCTCTCATTGGATTTAGGGAGGGTGGACTCTACCTCTTCCCTGAGAAACTGGCCAGGAGCAGAGTGTGGTCTGGACTTTCTGTTCTGAGTCAGGTCCTGCGTGTTTGCTGTCGGATCAGATGCAGGCCGTGGTTTTGAAAAATGGCTTTGGTGTTCAGAGGATTTAGCCATGGTCCTTCTGATCGCTTCTTCCTCCATTAGCTCCTGCATAAAACCTCTCCTCAGAGCAGTTGGGTGATAATTTGTCTCTGGGCTAACACCACTGACACTTCTCTCAAGCCCATCACAGGGGAAACTTGTCCTGAACTCTTTTGGTCTTGGGTGGGTCGGTGGTCTCTTGGTGTCACCGCTCCAGCCCAGCTCAGAGGGAATGGACACGTCTGTAACCTCAGAGGGTTCCTCAGAGTCAGATTCCACATCCATGTCTTTGTTAAATATTGATTTGATGAATGCTGTGGCCGTGTAGACAGGTTTTCTGAAGGCTGTCTTTGCGCTGTCTTGGCGCTTGTGAACGTTTCTGAAATGTCCTGGGCGGCAAAGTGATTACCTGGTATCCCAGGTAACGGAACTCTTGATTCTTGCCATTGTTGCCATGGTTACACCAGCACTCAAATGAGAATGTGATGATGTCACAGTACACAGTGGGAGGCAGGAGCCAGTTTTAATTTATGAATTACAAAAATGCTAGCTAATATCAGCCACTGGGTCCATGATCTCTCTGTACAAGACCAAAAATGTCCTCAAAAACGAAATACTTTTACCTCTATATAATATTATAGACCTTTAGAACCCTGTGATGTCACCTGAAACCTAATTGCCCATATATGGTCATGTTCGAAGCAGCCAGAATTGAGTATGGTGTGAATGAATAATGCAATGTAAAGCATCTTTGAGTGTCCATAAAAGCACTATATAAATATATACCGATGCATTATTGTTATTAATTATGAATATGTTTTTCACCTAAATAAAAGATACACAGACATGGAAAGACCTCACAAAAATAACACTTTTACTTACACACAACTTAAATGAAGAGGATTTAGCCTTTAGAACTGAGGCCTCTTTTGAACGCTAATTTGTTTCTGAGGTAAATTCATGAATGTTTTCTTGCTGATATCACCTAAATGTAGCCTCTGGGTATGGGACATGTCAAAAAGGCGGCCCGCGGGCCAAATCCGGCCCCTGACTTGTACAGCATGACTTCCTGAGTATGTCAAAAAGAGAAAGTAAGTCTCTGTTCCTGTGTGGAGTTATGGATTTTGAAGGAAATAACCAGTATGCTCATTCCAGCCACTAGGGGGCAGCTTAGACTAAAAAAAGGAAAGAATTCCACACATGATGAAGGCACTGACATAATAAGAGATATAAGCATATCATAGCCAAGTGGTAAATGGACAGTCTGCCCCAGGGCGGCTGTGGCTACAATACCACAGTGTGGTATTGTGTACTGTGTACTATGAGAAGTACTATGAGAAGCTTGTGACACAGGCTTGTAAAGCGCAATACAAGTGTGAACCATTATTATTGCAGTCCTGTTAGGCTTTTCACCAAATCAGCACCATTTTAAAATCAAAGCTCAATATAATTCATTTATTGGAAAACAGTTTTCTCTATAGTATTTTCCTGTTTACATTATAAACACGCGGGCGCATATTGATCGCGTCATAGGCGGCCCGCGGCCCGCCAAGGAAGCTAGATTTCGGCCCACAAACCCAAATTAGTTTGACACCCCTGCTTTAGAGAAACAATTTTCCACTCTTTTAAGCCATTTTCTGGTGGATTATGAACTTATTTATCACATAAATAAAGTCAGGTGTAAATCGGGCCCTTATGGATATTTTCTCACAGCACATTGTTCAGTAGAAGTGAAAAAACGGCAGTTGTAGCTCGTGCTAGCTAACCGTTAGCATTAGCCCGATGCTAACATGTAGCATCAAGTTAGCATTCTCTGTTTTTTATGTATTTATGGGCTGTTGAACCACTTTGCTCCTCTCCATGTCTTTGTATCTTTCTTTAGTAGAAAACTATGTTCATAATTCAGCATTTGTTAAAGTAGTTTTTTGAATAATAGAGAAAGTTTAGATTTTTCTCCAAATTGTTTCCCCCTTAACTGTTTTAAAACAGGACCATATATGGGTGATTCCAGAGATGCCGTCTGTATCTATTGCTGGGTTGCAGGAGCCCGTTTTTCCTATTAACAGCATTACACTTTCACAAGCCGTAGCTCAAAAGAAAATGTATGAATTAGAAAAATGATCATTAATGTCAGTCACTGGGTCCATGATCTCTGTACAAGACCAAACATTTCCTCAAAAACAAAATAATTTTTCCTCCATACAATAGCATTGGCCTTTAGAGCGCTGTGATGTCACCTGCAACCCCAGCAATAGTCCCACAAAAGCAAACATGTCCATTTTCTAAGCGGATAAAAAGGGGAACTATATACATCTGATGTCGGACGATCCTCACGTGCTCCGAGTTGGGGAAAACAACATGGCGACGCACGGACTAAAACATATATGTATATATTTTTGTGTATCCCTTTAGTTGTTCTGGCCACTTGCCATCTGTCACTGAGCTCCTGCGAAGGACTTAAGCCTCTACGGTTATAAAATGTACTGTTAGCCTTGCCATGCTAATATTGCTAACGTCCACTGAGGGCTAACTGCGCTCTCTAAATTATTTGTAACTTTATAGATATAACCACACTGTTTGGGTTTTTATGTTTATTTTGTCAGATTTTTACCAACTCCTAGCTTGAATTATTTGTATATGTTAGACCAGACCTGGGCAAATTACGGCCCACGGACCAAATTCGGCCCGTGAGATGATTGAATTTGGCCCACGACTTGTAGGGCATAAATTCGCAAGTATGTCCAAAAAAAAAAAAAGTAAGTCTCGAGCCCATTCCTTTGCAGAGTTATGATTTTTGAAAGAAATTACCAGAATGTTGGTAATTCCCCCGCCCTACATAATTTAGTGTAATGGACAATAGGATAAAGTTGCAGAACAGGTTTGAGTTGTGTTAGACTAAAACCAACATTTTGAACTGGACAACTGTCCCACTGAAACCTTTGGCTCTTGTTCCTCTGACCTGTTTTTTCCTGTTTTGTTGCAGAATCTCTGAACCTGGACTCGAGCCTCATCATGAACTCCAGCGACCTCCCGCTGCTCTCCCGCTGACCCCTGACCTCCGCCTGAACCCGGGAGCGACTTTCCTTTTCTCTTTAGCAGGACTCTTTGACGAAGTAGCACAGTTTTGCCTGAAGGTGGCGCACTGAGGAGCGTGTTACATTTGATATACTTGTTTATTTTTGGAGGGGCGGGGTTTGCAGATTTTCTCATTTGTCGGTTTGTGGTTTGGTTTCATTTATTTATTTATTTATTTATTTTATTTATTTGAGCATACATTTTTGCTCAAAAGGAGTAGGCTGAAGCAAAAGCTTATGAGCGCCTACCCCCAACTCAAAATGATGAACTTTTCATTTCTCATAGTATAATCAGTGTAAACAAAACAACAACAAGGAACAATAGCAAAGAAACAAAACAAAAAATTAAGAACTCGTTTCCTTTCAGAACAGCTTTTTGACTCACAACCACTGTATGAGCTATTCACATAATAACAGAAGCAAACACTATTACACTATTACTATTTCCTGCAAGATTGCTACAAAGCAAGTAACAAAGCGACCATTCATATATTTCTTTCAGTTTCCAATGCCAAATATCAGCCACGTTCACTAGTTTTCATGACATAAGGGCTCATTAATGCACGTATTATAGTCCGTGTTCTTGTTGCTCCAGTTGTCATTACCAGGCTCAACACAATTTTAATCTATGTGCATTTTTAATGTATTATTATTATTTATATATCTTTTATTATGTACAGTGTATGATGTGACCCCTACATCGAGTGGTGCGTTAAAAAGCCGGGTGTAGAGCGGGCCAGTTGAAGAGGGCAGTAGCTCCCCATCAACAAACCTGCCCCCAGCCGCCCTAACAGCTGATTTTGTAGATGATGTTCGTCTGCTGTAAAGTGCATTAACCAATGAGGTTTATGAGCCCGTTGGAGGGGCTCATTCTTTATTATGTTTTAAGCAATAGAAATGACATCCGTTACAAGCAATTCCAAACACTCTGCCATTAATTAATCAATGTAAATTGGTTGTATTGCTCCCTCTAATGGCAACTAATTTCTTCTTTTCTGTATTTTTCAAAAGTCTTTTGTTTGTATTTATATTTGAACAGGTTGATGTTTGGGCATTGTTTCATTTCCATATCCAAATTATTCCACAAGTGCACCCCTTTAATTGTGGGGCTGAAGCTTTTCAAAGTTGAGCTATGTTTCTGAATCCTAAAGTTTAAATCTTCACGTAATTCATAAAAACCAGTGCGTTCTTGGAACCGTCTTTGTATTTGGCCTGGTAACAGTTTGTATCTTGCTCTGTATAGCATCTGTACAGTTTGGAACTCAACAATGTCACAAAACTTCATGATCCTTGATTTTAAAAATAATGGATTTGTGTGGTCCAGAAACCCAACTTTATGAATTACTCTGACAGCTCTTTTTTGCAACAATACTATTGGTTTAACTGTGTTTTTGTAAGTACTACCCCAAACCACAGCGCAATAGTATAAATAGGGCAAAATCAGAGAACAGTATAAGGTATGTAGCGCTTTGATATTTAAAATGTGCTTCGCTTTTGCTATTACTGCAATGCTTCTTGAAAGTTTAGTAGTTATATATTTAATGTGCGATTTCCAAGTAATTCTATCGTCTATAATAACGCCAAGGAATTTGATTTCATGCACCCGCTCTATAACAACACCCTCTATCTGAATTGCCTCCTGAGCATTAGAATCACAGTTGCCGAATATCATCAGTTTGCTTTTACTCAAATTCAAGGATAATTTGTTTTGTTTGAACCACTTATTGACACTCTTGAGTTCCAGGTTAACAATCTGACACAGTTGTTGCAAATCGTCTCCTGCTGTGAACATATTTGTATCGTCTGCAAACAAAATGAATTTAAGTACCTGCGATGTTTTACTAATATCGTTAATGTACATATTAAACAATTTTGGACCCAGAATGGAACCTTGAGGTAAACCACACACAATTTCTAGACAACTTGACTGTTGGTCTCCTATTTTCACACATTGTTTTCTATTTTTTAAATAACTGGTGACCCACTGTAGAGCTACCCCCCTAATCCCATAACGTTCTAGTTTATCAATTAATATATCGTAGTTTATTGTGTCAAATGCTTTACTCAGGTCAATAAATAACCCTACTGCATATTTCTTGTTGTCTACAGCATTTGTTATTTCTTCAATTACATCAAAGAGTGCGTGCGAAGTTGAATGATTGTTCCTAAAACCAAACTGATTATCAGAGAGTAAGTTATGTCTTTCAATGAAGCTATCAAGTCTAGAGTTAAAAACCTTCTCTAAGATTTTTGAAAATTGCGGTAAAAGGGAAACAGGCCTGTAGTTTGTAAAGAGATGTTTATCTCCAGCTTTGAACAGAGGAATGACTTTTGCTACTTTCATACTGTCAGGAAATTGTCCAGTTTGTAACGATAAATTACAGACGTGTGTTAACGGCTTAGAGATACTTTCAATGACAGATTTTAAGGTCTTCATATCCATATCATAGTAATCTGTCGAAGTTTTATTTTTACACCCTCTAACAATGTCCAGTATCTCCTTTTCCTCCACAGGATTGAGGAACAAGGACATAGGATTTCTGTCTATCAGCTCATAGTTATAGTTCTCAACATTTTCAATTTTTGCTGCAAGGTTCGGTCCAACATCTACAAAAAATTCATTGAAAGTATTAACTACTTCATTCATATCCTTCATAGTTTTATCCTCGTCTTTGAAGTATTGTGGATAATTAATCATCCTTGGTTTATTTCTAATTATACTATTTAAGATATTCCATAGACCTTTAATGTTATTCTTGTTGCTGTCTAACAACTTATTATAATAGTCCTGTTTACATTTTCTAATGATACTTGTTAGTTTATTTTTATATGTCTTGTATTTATCCTCAGCTTCCTTAGTTCTATAATTTATACATTTTTTGTAAAGTGCATTTTTTTTCTTGCATGCATTTAGCAAACCCTTACACATCCATGGGTTTACTTTACATTTTCTGTTTTTACAGTATTTTTTCACTGGGCAGTTTTTGTGTCAAATACTTTTTGAAATTTTTGCACAAACTCATCATATGCCTTATTGGTGTCATTCTCAGAGTATATATTACTCCAGTCTTGCGTTAATAGATCCTTTTTAAATGCATCAATAGTTATCTCTGTTTTTACTCTTCTAAACCAATACAAGTTTTCTTCCTTTTTTTCCCGTTCATTTTTGTACAATACAAATACTGGAAGGTGATCACTAATATCATTTATCATTAGTCCGCTGACTGTATCACTTTCTATTTCATTGGAAAAAATATTATCAATTAAAGTGGCACTGTGAGATGTGATTCTACTCGGTTTGGTAATTAGGGGAAACAGACCTATACTGAATAAAGTGTTGATAAATTCGTCCGTCTTTTTATGGTTATTTGGGTTTAACAGATCACGAACACTCTTTTTTTATTTTTTTGTACATCCAACTTAACGTGACAGTTCAGAAGAAAATGACGCTGCAGGTGGAAAGAGGAAACCCATGTGGACTCTTTAATCTCGGTTTGTCTTGTTGTAGAATTTCGACTAACGTAGACGTCTGGAGAATATATTTTAGATACAAATGCTGTCTGAGTGAGACCACCTCATGACATCATCAGGTGGAACAGAGTGTTTTGAGCTGTGAAGGAGGAGGCTGAACGTGCTGAGTTACACGAACATGAAGGAACCGAAGCAGAACTCCGGCCTCTGTTTTCATCTGCAACAATATTAGAAGAGGGTTTTTAAGGCCCTTTAAAGCCACACTGCGGAACATTCCAGGTCACATGATATCACGTCATGGGCAACTTGACTGTGGTAAAACTCAAAACATGAACGCTGGTTTCTGCAGTGGGTTATCGACAGGGCTGGTACCATTAAAGAGGGGGTATTCTGCTTTTTTCAGTCCCATAGCACCAGTCTATATCACACTACAATGATGACAAACCTTCTGTTGGTCTGTAAATGCAGTAAATTAGAATAACTGCCTTGTATAAAATGTCTCTCTCAAAATGGCTGTAGTGAATGTCTTGAAATAGGCCTCTGTCTCTTTAAGAACCTCTGAGCCTTTAGACACGCCCCCTCCACACGCTGTCTGTGGCATCAGTGGGGAGGGGGTTCTGCTGAGGAGCAGTGGTTGGTTACTCGGCTGGTGACGAAAGCTCGGAGGCGTCTCCAGGAGGTGGGGGCGTTCCTAGGAGGACTCAGGCAAACCTATCCCTAAAATGGCCGCCATCAGAGTTTTTACAGATTACTCAGAAATACGTGAATGTGCCAAGGCAACACTTCAGCCATGTTTTTAATGAGGGAATGACATAATAACATGATGTAAAGCTTGAAAAAGTCCATAATGCATAATACCCCCCCTTTAAACGATACATGTTTGGGATCAGAAAATGTTTGGGTAAAACTGGTATCAAAAAACTGAAAGCAGGTACCGAGATCCATGGTTCTAGACCTGGTTTTAGACCTGGTTTTAGACCTGGTTCTAGAACTGGTTCTGGACCTGGTTTTGGACCTGGTTCTAGACCTGGTTCTAGACCTGGTTTTAGACCTGGTTTTAGACCTGGTTCTAGAACTGGTTTTAGACCTGGTTCTAGACCTGTTTTGACCTGGTTCTAGACCTGGTTTTAGACCTGGTTTTAGACCTGGTTCTAGAACTGGTTTTAGACCTGGTTTTAGACCTGGTTCTAGACCTGGTTTTAGACCTGGTTTTAGACCTGGTTTTGGACCTGGTTCTAGACCTGGTTTTAGACCTGGTTCTAGACCTGGTTTTAGACCTGGTTTTAGACCTGGTTTTGGACCTGGTTCTAGACCTGGTTTTAGACCTGGTTTTAGACCTGGTTCTAGACCTGGTTTTAGACCTGGTTCTAGACCTGGTTCTAGACCTGGTTCTAGACCTGGTTTTAGACCTGGTTCTAGACCTGGTTTTGGACCTGGTTTTAGACCTGGTTTTAGACCTGGTTCTAGACCTGGTTCTAGACCTGGTTTTAGACCTGGTTCTAGACCTGGTTCTAGACCTGGTTCTAGACCTGGTTTTAGACCTGGTTCTAGACCTGGTTTTGGACCTGGTTTTAGACCTGGTTCTAGACCTGGTTTTAGACCTGGTTTTAGACCTGGTTTTGGACCTGGTTCTAGACCTGGTTTTAGACCTGGTTCTAGACCTGGTTTTAGACCTGGTTTTAGACCTGGTTTTGGACCTGGTTTTAGACCTGGTTTTAGACCTGGTTCTAGAACTGGTTTTAGACCTGGTTCTAGACCTGGTTTTGACCTGGTTCTAGACCTGGTTTTAGACCTGGTTTTAGACCTGGTTTTAGACCTGGTTTTAGACCTGGTTCTAGACCTGGTTTTAGACCTGGTTCTAGACCTGGTTCTAGACCTGGTTCTAGACCTGGTTTTAGACCTGGTTCTAGACCTGGTTTTGGACCTGGTTTTAGACCTGGTTTTAGACCTGGTTCTAGACCTGGTTCTAGACCTGGTTTTAGACCTGGTTTTAGACCTGGTTCTAGACCTGGTTTTAGACCTGGTTTTAGACCTGGTTCTAGACCTGGTTTTAGACCTGGTTCTAGACCTGGTTCTAGACCTGGTTCTAGACCTGGTTTTAGACCTGGTTCTGGACCTGGTTTTGGACCTGGTTCTAGACCTGGTTCTAGACCTGGTTCTAGACCTGGTTTTAGACCTGGTTCTAGACCTGGTTTTGGACCTGGTTTTAGACCTGGTTTTAGACCTGGTTTTAGACCTGGTTCTAGACCTGGTTTTAGACCTGGTTTTAGACCTGGTTTTAGACCTGGTTCTAGACCTGGTTTTAGACCTGGTTCTAGACCTGGTTCTAGACCTGGTTTTAGACCTGGTTCTAGACCTGGTTTTGGACCTGGTTCTAGACCTGGTTTTAGACCTGGGTCCAGGACGTGGTTAGACCTGAAGTCTTTGAACTAAACCAGGGTAAAGTATAGGTCAGTAGAGCTGAGACTGCAATGCCCAATCATCCAACCAATTTGGATTGAAAGTGCTTTAAATGTACCTCAAACTGTTGCTTTTACGAACTATACTTATACTCTCTAGCAGCTAATGGCATTTCTTAAACCTGTCATTTATTTACATTGTCAGTGAAATGATAAAAAATGTATTCTTTGTCCCGTGATGGTGATATGGAAAAGTCCTGGTATTTGGGGAAGTGTTCCGCAGTGTGGCTTTGAGAACATTTGGCAAACCTAAAACATGTACAGGAGCGAGTCTCTGTTTGGATCATGCTTCTGTTGTAAAAATTCAAATAAGTGTAATGTTTATTTTGAGTAATGTGCAAAACGCGCCCAAAATAAAAATACATTTGGAAGTTTGACGTGGATTAGAATGAGGGGAAATGGACACAGGGACCAAACCAGGACTAAGGGAAGGATTTGATGGTCTTTTTTGGACTCTTTTTGGCGGACTATTAACATTTATCACACACATACATCTTTGAAAATGCCCATTTATGGTCATGTTTGAAGCAGCCAGGAGGGGAATACAAAAACTTTCTCCCATTTCTCCATCGTTCTCCAACAAACGCTGAAAGTATATTTTTCTACTAAATGAAGACACCGAGTCATGGGGAGGAGCAAAGTGCTTCAACAGCCCATAAATACTTAAAAAACGGACAATGCTAACCAGGGATCTAATGTTAGCTTCATGCTACGTGTGCTAGCGTTAGCAAAGCAATGCTAGCGAGTGCCATTTTTCGCTTCTACTGAACAATTTGAATAAACATCCACATGGACCCAACTTTGGCGTGATTTACTGGTGTGTTATAAAATGTTTAGAGTTCGCCAGAAAACGGCGGGAAAAAAGGGAAAAAGTGTGATTCCATGAGCATTGTTGCCGTCTCGTTCTATGTGGATGTTTTCTCACAGCAGCTTGTCCAGCAGAAGTAAATAATCGGCACTTGTAGCTAGCGTTAGCATGTAGCATCTTTGTCTGTATCTTTATTTAAGACAGACAAACTTTTTTTGGCCGGGATCCCAAAAATTGACACTTTAACAACTCCGGACCCCCATAGTATAAAGTTAGGGACACATCAGTGGGTTTGGATAGATCTATTGGGCCATGGGACAAAGGTCTCAAACCTGGGACATGTGGTCACCCTATATTAGTGCGTATTTGACATTAGGTGGTTAGCATGGTGCCTTTACAAGTGTTGACCTTTATGACCAGTGTTTTTTAGGGTTTCTGGTATGTTTTCACTGCCGATGTTGATCAAATACGCACATCAAAGGTCACATAATTCATCTTTAACATTCATCATATGTCAAGCTTCAACCCTAGAAACAAAAAAAGAAGCCTCTTTTAGTTGGCCACGTTTTTCCACATTTTGAAACATTCTCTGCACAGAATCAGGAGGTGAGGAACTTCCTTGTGTCCATTTCCAATAACAATCTTTGCGTTTCAACAAAAATATGAGGCTGAAAACTGTACAAACTATTTACATTTTTTCACAACTTTAAAAACTGTACAAATCACGACAAACAAGCATTTCAGATCTACAGCTCTGTGCAAAATCGGGTAGACCACTGCCAAGGCACCGCCAAGACAAGAACAGCCACTGATCTCAGAGCTAGCATCAAAAACGACTAGAAAGAGATGATAAAACTAAGAAGTCTTTCTACTAAACAGGCGCATCATTGCTTTTTGAGTGTCTAGTTCAAATATTGTTGCTTTTTTTCATTTTAAGTGTTCGACTTGACAGGGGGAAACATTCAGAGATGCTTTGGTAGATGATTTGTCGTGTTTGTAGCCGGTGACTGTCCATGTGTCCGTCACAGGATTTACTCTACTTTAACGTTTATTCAAAGACTACATAACCAAACACAATCTCCTCCGATGTGTTCAAAGATGTGTTCAGCCTTAAACTTAAACCTAGTGATTTCACCAGCTGAACGAGCCCATGTCCGTCTCTGAACGCATTCCTGCAGCGCCTCGCCTTTATTTGGACCGGGATTTTGCACAGAACTGTAGACGGAACACAAATTACAAATCAAAATCAAAAGGTATGCCCTAATTTTGTGCTCAAATCAGAAAAACATTTCAAACCCACTGATCTTCTGAGTGAAGCCGCCGGCCTAAAGCTTAAACACCGTTACATTCTCTTCATAAACGCGTGTTTCTGATTTGAGCGCTGACAGAGGATGAAGCGAACGTCACCTACACAGACATAACTTTACAGATTGTTACGTTTATTTCCAAAAAAAAAAACATCAAACCTTCATTTTTGGTGCTTTTTTGTTTGTTTGTTTGTTTGTTTGTTTCTGTAAGTGCTTCATTTGTGACTACGGTTCCCACAATCCTCCGCTCACAGGTGTTGGTCTCAGCTCACCGTCCCATCAGGAGCCACTGGGCGGGGCTAGTGCTGGTGCGGGGAGAAGGAGGAGAATGATGGCGGCGCGCTGAGAGGGGGGGAGTCCACGGCCTCGGACACACTGTAACCACAGGACCTGGGTTAGTCCCTGAGACGGGAAACATTAGAGACAGTCTGCTGACTCCTCCCCGTTTACGCTTGAAAAGGACTCCTCCTACCCAGACCTAAAAAGGACAAGAGGGCGGGATCTTCACTGTAGGGTCAGGGGTGTGTTGGGGGTCAGGAGTGTGTTGGGGGTCAGGGGTGTGTTGGGGGTCAGGGGTGTGTTGGGGTGAGGGGTGTGTTGGGGTGAGGGGTGTGTTGGGGGTCAGGGGTGTGTTGGGGTCAGGGGTGTGTTGGGGGTCAGGGGTGTGTTGGGGGTTTGTTTGTTTGTTTGTTTGTTTATTTGAGCAACAGATGCATACAAGTATAGTATACGTGTAACATACAGAATTCTTCACAACAAAAGAGGCAACTGCTGCTCAAAGGGAGTAGGAAGAAGTTAGTTATAACTTATAAGGCCCTACTCCTCCTTTCAGACTTACACAACTTAAACTACTGCTCACGGCACAATATTTTTAATTTATAATTAAGCTTTAACCATGAGATCTATGCGGCAATTCCAGACTGAGGAATTGCCTTAGTAGCGAATTAAATCAACAAAAACGGCTCCACTTAGCAAATCCCAAACAGTAAAGTCATTAGTTCATAACATTCTTGTGTTGCTCTTGCATAAGGTTGAAGGTGCACATTCTGGACATCACATAATAAATCCGGATGCATCACATACTTCTCATTATCAAGGATCAAAATAACAAAGACAATTCATAGTTCAGGAACAGAAGATTAATTACAGGAGTTTTGCATACTTTTCCAGTATTTAAATCCTCTTCTAATGAGTTCCAGAGGTCGACTCCACTTTGTGTAACAGACATACTTTTTTGAGTTGTACGGGAATATTTTTTCTTAAGATTCATTTTCCTTCTTAGGTTATAACCCCCATCACGGTCTGAAAACATGATTTGAATGTTTGCAGGGAGTAAACTGTTTTTGGCTTTGAAGACAACTTGGGCAGTTTTTAATTGCACCACTTCTGTAAATTTGAGAATCTGCGACTGTACAAATAGTGGGTTGGTGTGCTCCCTATATCCGGTCAGGGGTGTGTTGGGGTGAGGGGTGTGTTGGGGTCAGGGGTGTGTTGGGGTCAGGGGTGTGTTGGGGTGAGGGGTGTGTTGGGGTCAGGGGTGTGTTGGGGGTCAGGGGTGTGTTGGGGTGAGGGGTGTGTTGGGGGTCAGGGGTGTGTTGGGGTGAGGGGTGTGTTGGGGGTCAGGGGTGTGTTGGGGGTGAGGGGTGTGTTGGGGGTTGGGTGTGTTGGGGTCAGGGGTGTGTTGGGGTCAGGGGTGTGTTGGGGGTCAGGGGTGTGTTGGGGTCAGGGGTGTGTTGGGGGTCAGGGGTGTGTTGGGGTGAGGGGTGTGTTGGGGGTCAGGGGTGTGTTGGGGTGAGGGGTGTGTTGGGGGTCAGGGGTGTGTTGGGGGTGAGGGGTGTGTTGGGGGTTGGGTGTGTTGGGGTCAGGGGTGTGTTGGGGTCAGGGGTGTGTTGGGGGTCAGGGGTGTGTTGGGGTCAGGGGTGTGTTGGGGGTCAGGGGTGTGTTGGGGGTCAGGGGTGTGTTGGGGTCAGGGGTGTGTTGGGGGTCAGGGGTGTGTTGGGGTGAGGGGTGTGTTGGGGTGAGGGGTGTGTTGGGGTCAGGGGTGTGTTGGGGGTCAGGGGTGTGTTGAGGTCAGGGGTGTGTTGAGGGTGAGGGGTGTGTTGGGGTCAGGGGTGTGTTGGGGTGAGGGGTGTGTTGGGGTCAGGGGTGTGTTGGGGTCAGGGGTGTGTTGGGGTCAGGGGTGTGTTGAGGGTGAGGGGTGTGTTGGGGGTCAGGGGTGTGTTGGGGGTCAGGGGTGTGTTGGGGTCAGGGGTGTGTTGGGGTCAGGGGTGTGTTGGGGGTCAGGGGTGTGTTGGGGTCAGGGGTGTGTTGGGGGTGAGGGGTGTGTTGGGGTCAGGGGTGTGTTGGGGTCAGGGGTGTGTTGGGGGTGAGGGGTGTGTTGGGGTCAGGGGTGTGTTGGGGGTCAGGGGTGTGTTGGGGGTCAGGGGTGTGTTGGGGTCAGGGGTGTGTTGGGGGTGAGGGGTGTGTTGGGGTCAGGGGTGTGTTGGGGTCAGGGGTGTGTTGGGGGTCAGGGGTGTGTTGGGGGTCAGGGGTGTGTTGGGGGTCAGGGGTGTGTTGGGGGTCAGGGGTGTGTTGGGGGTCAGGGGTGTGTTGGGGGTCAGGGGTGTGTTGGGGGTCAGAGGTGTGTTGGGGTCAGGGGTGTGTTGGGGTCAGGGGTGTGTTGGGGTCAGGGGTGTGTTGAGGTCAGGGGTGTGTTGGGGGTCAGGGGTGTGTTGGGGGTCAGGGGTGTGTTGGGGGTCAGGGGTGTGTTGAGGGTGAGGGGTGTGTTGGGGGTCAGGGGTGTGTTGGGGGTCAGGGGTGTGTTGGGGGTCAGGGGTGTGTTGGGGGTCAGGGGTGTGTTGGGGGTCAGGGGTGTGTTGGCTGTGTGTTTCGCTGGCACGTCTTGCAAAGTATTGTGGGAATGCAACCTTTCCAGGCCGGCAAAATGGAGTAGATGAGAGCAGCTTTGAATTAAAATTTAGATGTTTATGATATATTTGTTGCAAATTTACTCCACTGCGAGATCTGAACTGCTAAACCACCTCAAGAATCCCTGTTTATAGAGCTCTAAAGTCCAGGCTGAGCAGCTGTGACCAATGCTGATGTTTGTGTTCTATCTCAGCGCTCAGATCAAGAGCACGGTGAAGAGGAAGCTGTATGAGGACAGCCGTGTGCCACTCTCCTCTGAGGCGCAGAAGAAGACTCTGAAGAAACCTCCCTCGTCTGCGGCATCAGTCGCCGCCATCGCAAAGGCAACCTCCACGTCGGCACCCGTTTCTGCGGTGACGGCTCCCACGCAGGTCGTCGTGGCCACGGGCATGCAGACCGGAGCCTCGCTGGCCCCTCCTCCAATCAAGAAGCAGAAGACTGCAGGTGAGGGTTAACGTACGCAGTTAGCAAGTCGGCTAGTCCGGAAATGTCTCAGCGTTCATTAACCTGCTCAATGTATTTTTCCTATAGCCATTAGCATAGCCTGCTCAATGTATTTTTCCTATAGCTTTTACCAATAGCCTGCTCAATGTATTATTCCTTAGCCGTTAGCATTAACCTGCTCAATGTATTATTCCTTAGCCGTTAGCATTATCCTGCTCAATGTATTATCCCTTAGCCGCTAGCATTATCCTGCTCAATGTATTATTCCTTAGCCGTTAGCATTAGCCTGCTCGATGTATTATTCCTTAGCCGTTAGCATTATCCTGCTCAATGTATTATTCCTTAGCCGTTAGCATTAACCTGTTCAATGTATTATTCCTTAGCCGTTAGCATTATCCTGCTCAATGTATTATTCCTTAGCCGTTAGCATTAACCTGTTCAATGTATTATTCCTTAGCCGTTAGCATTAACCTGTTCAATGTATTTTCCTATAGCCACTAGCATTAGCCTGTTCAATGTATTTTTCCTATAGCCGTTAGCATTAACCTGCTCAATGTATTATTCCTTAGCCGTTAGCATTATCCTGCTCAATGTATTATTCCTTAGCCGTTAGCATTAACCTGTTCAATGTATTTTCCTATAGCCACTAGCATTAACCTGTTCAATGTATTATTCCTTAGCCGTTAGCATTAACCTGTTCAATGTATTATTCCTTAGCCGTTAGCATTAACCTGTTCAATGTATTATTCCTTAGCCGTTAGCATTAACCTGTTCAATGTATTATTCCTTAGCCGTTAGCATTAACCTGTTCAATGTATTTTCCTATAGCCACTAGCATTAGCCTGTTCAATGTATTTTTCCTATAGCCGTTAGCATTAACCTGCTCAATGTATTATTCCTTAGCCGTTAGCATTATCCTGCTCAATGTATTATTCCTTAGCCGTTAGCATTAACCTGTTCAATGTATTTTCCTATAGCCACTAGCATTAACCTGTTCAATGTATTATTCCTTAGCCGTTAGCATTAACCTGTTCAATGTATTATTCCTTAGCCGTTAGCATTATCCTGCTCAATGTATTATTCCTTAGCCGTTAGCATTAACCTGTTCAATGTATTATTCCTTAGCCGTTAGCATTAACCTGTTCAATGTATTTTCCTATAGCCACTAGCATTAGCCTGTTCAATGTATTTTTCCTATAGCCGTTAGCATTAACCTGCTCAATGTATTATTCCTTAGCCGTTAGCATTATCCTGCTCAATGTATTATTCCTTAGCCGTTAGCATTAACCTGTTCAATGTATTTTCCTATAGCCACTAGCATTAACCTGTTCAATGTATTTTTCCTATAGCCGTTAGCATTAGCCTGCTCGATGTATTTTTCCTATAACTGTTAGCATTAACCTGCTCAATGTATTTACCTATAGCCATTAGCATTAGCCTGCTCAATGTATTTTTCCTATAGCCGCTAGCATTAGCCTGCTCAATGTATTTTCCTATAGCTATTAGCATTAGCCTGCTCAATGTATTTTTCCTATAGCCGCTAGCATTAGCCTGCTCAATGTATTTTCCTATAGCCGTTAGCATTAGCCTGCTCAATGTACTTTTTCTATTCACCTTATTCCAGAGGCTCGCGTGGGCGCCGCCCAGGGTTGCCAGGTCCGCGGTTAAACGGAATTGGGCGGAATTGGGCGGTTTTTAAAGCCATTCCGCGGGTGAAAATAACTGTCTGTGGTTTTTTGCCTTGCTGTAATCAATGTTGAATTGATCAAAGTCACTATTTTGAAGGCAAATCCAAGGCTCTGTAAGCTGCTTTTTCAATAAGGGAGGGGAGTAGGGGTGGTTTCTCATCATCGTAGGAGCACATGGGCTCCGCTAACTAGTAAACAATATTGAAAATTCTAGCCGTGCCGTATGTTTTCCGCGGTTTTCAGATATTTTTGGGCGGGTTTGGCTGCCCATACCTGGCAACCCTGGCGCCGCCATGAATTGTGCCCGCCCCTTTTCTCCTATCTGTTAACATGGGACTGGAGAAGTCCACATAAAATCAGTCACTACGATGAGTGGAGATGGTCCAGGATAATCACAATTATCTGAATATCACAATCCATCACCAAACTCAGGGGCGCACAACATCAAAAACATCCTGGGTTTTTTGTTGATTGATTTGTGCCAAAATTAAGGCACAATTCAATTAAAATGTCAATAAATGTCATTCAAAACATGAAATCTGATGCAATAGACGTGAAATCTGTTTCTCTGAAATGAATGACATTATTGACAATTATGACGACAATTATACTCAATAAGTTCATCAGAAAATATGAAAATGATGGTCCAAAGTCCATTTAGGCCTTTTTTTAAATCAAGTTTGTCCTTGTGTCCTTTTTACTCTGAAACCTCCACATTTCCGTTCATAAGGGCGATACGTTTATTGGGAAAAAATGCCTAATAAGTGACATTTAAGAGCGATAGATTTGACTTGCCTGCATAAACCCTGAGCCATAATGGGATTGAACTGAGGAAAAGAAAAGCTCTTTATGTGGACAAAACCATTTGGGGAGTCCCTGCGCAGACATTTGAGGCTGATGAGTTGCTGTTGTGTTGCTATGGTTACAAATTCTTCATTTATGTTTTTGTTGCCGTTTCAGACGTGACCCTGAGCGCTCTCAACGACTCGGACGTGAACTCTGACCTCGTGGACATCGAAGGCCTCGACTCCAAAAAACTCAACTTTGACCAAGGTACAACTCGGCCTCTTCACAGCAGGGGGCGCTACAGGGATCCACATACATGAGCTTAGACGAGTTGATGCGTAGCTGTCTGGTCTTTGCGCGTGCGCTCAATAACGCAAAAGCATCACAGACGTTGTTAGCGTTTACCCTTTCCTCCTCTCCACTATGGACCCAAACGGGGCTGAAGTTAGAAGCGACCATTTACCGTGACGTGAGCGTTTACACAATCCAAGTATAGATACAGACGGCATCGCGTCATAGAAGGGGGCGTGGCTTCGCCGAGGGGGAAAATAGAATCTTTAGAGCATTTGGCCCGCAATGTAATTATATTTGGCCCGCGAGGTTATACCAAATGACTACTCGAGCTGGCCCACCGGTATTATACTTTTTTTTTCAGATTTTGCATATCTGGACTATTAAGTTCTATATTGTATATAGGGGTGTAACGGTACGCTAAAATTGTATTCGGTTCGGTTCACGGTTTTGGAGGGCTCGGTTCGGTTAATTTTCGGTACAAATAAATAAGAACTAACAACATTTTTCTTTTGAAAAGCTGCCAATACACAATAGAATTCTTGCCTAAAATAAATAAAAGCGACCCCCTGTGTGAGGACCACTAACCACTAAACCACTGTGAGACTGGGATTTAGGACGACTACTAGTCTATTTCCCTTTTTAAAATAGTAAATGGCAAATGGTCCCATTCTCTCACCTCTGGTCCCTGACCCACAGATTGGGAACCGCTGATTTAAAACTAACTGAAACCTGCTCCTGACGGTTGTGTCTGTCTTACCGCTGAGAATTAGCCTGTGAGTCGCCCAACCCGTTTTAGACTGTGAGCCGCGCATGAGGCGAAGCACCGGGAGACAGACGGCCGAGCGGGACACGAGCGGGACACGAGCGGGACACGAGCGGGACACGAGCGGGACACGAGCGGGACACGAGCGGGACACGAGCGGGACACGAGCGGGACACGAGCGGGACACGAGCGGAGAAGCACTCGCGCTTTGGAAGAGACCGGGGGAAGGCGGTCGGTCTCTCCTGCTCATTCACTTCACCAGACTACTCCGTGTTGGTGTTATATGTGGCGAAGTAGGCGGAGAGTGAGTGCGGCTGGAAGAGCCTGTCCCCGTAAGGCCAATGATACACTGGACGCGTTTTTGTAGCCGAATTGGTCTGGGAGTGCCTCTCCGCGTGCATTCGCAAGGCTCGCTTCAGTCGGCTCCCTGTTCATCAGATGAGCGCGCTCTCGTGCGTGTACACTGCAGCCGAGGCGGCGCAGCTGAGCGCCTCAGCCCAAAGCCGCTTCCGCTCCTAAACTCAAAAATGCCTCCGTGCGCATTTTTCTCATCTGCGCCTCGCGGTGCGAAGCCGATTTCTGTCTGAAAATGTATAAAACACATTATTACTAAATAAATAAAAGATTGTCCTGCATTGTATGATTATTTATATGAGTGTATACAAGTTTAAGATTATTATTATGATTTTTTATTATGATAATTATTATTATTACGACTATAGTAGTAGTATTGGGTGCTTATTTCATAAAGAGAGAGGAATATTGCCTGACATATGGCAGTATAGCTACACCACCTTGTCATTTTTCCACATCAAGACTTTCCCTCAAGTCACTCTGCTGCTCTGTTTTTGTGGCCTCGTCACTTTTCCCAAAAGGAAAGCAGTGAAGGTGGATGACATCAAGTTGATTGAGGCCAAGACATGCGTTCAGTTCAACAAAGAAACAGGTGGAGTGAACAGCGTGGCGCTCGCCTGCAGTTACATGTACGCGCTCTGCGCGGGAGCGCTTGGCCGCTCAGGGCGCTCGGCCGCTCAGGGCGCTCGGCCGCTCAGGGCGCTCGGCCGCTCAGGGCGCTCGGCCGCTCAGGGCGCCCGGCCGCTCAGGGCGCCCGGCCGCTCAGGGCGCTCGGCTCTGAAAGGCGCGTGCGGTGTATCACTGGCGTAACAACGCGTTGATTAATCAGTGAAGCAACACTACGCACCTTGCGTAGTTTGCGTATAGGAAGAACCGGCTTTGAGCGCTGGTATAACTTTTTGGCTGAAGTGCGGACGTGATGGGATATTGTAGCGAGGCTCAAGACTTTTAATCAAATACTTAAAGCCAGCGCCTTCAACGACTGCAGTTTCTGAGTTTCTCTCAGCTACTCATGCAGCTTCAATAGCGTCCGTGCGGAAACTCGCGTAGGAACTTCCTTCCGCGGCACTTAATATGACGCTAATAATAAATTTACATTATTTAATGAAAATAATACACCGAAACTGTACGCAAGTGGACCGAACCGAACAGGCCGAACCGAAGCGGTTCAATACATCCCCATGAACCGTTACACCCCTAATTGTATAGTAATAAGTGTTGCTTGTTCCATATTCAATGTTAAAGCAAATCTTGTTTGGGTCCATATTAAAAGGTTCATTTGTTCAATGGTGGCCCGCGACTTTGTTCAAGTTTTACATTTTGGCCCACTGTGTATTTGAGTTTGACACCCCTGCTGTAAAGGCTCATGTAACCGTATTGGAAAACGTGGAAGTTGCTTCTAACTTCACCTCCGTTTGGGTCCATAGAGGAGAGGAGGGGAGGCTTTTGCCGTCTGTGCTTTGTTTACGTGACCAGACAGACCAGACAGCTACGTATCAACTCGTCTAAGCTTAGGTAAAAACATATCTCAGTATTTAAAAACGGTGGCCTATTCCCTTAAAATGTCCAAATTTGAAAAGCCACAAATGCAAATTCTCCTCTCGCTCCTCTAACTGAATGTGTCCTAGCTCCTTCTCCTCTCCTTTTTTCCTCTGTGCCCTAGCTCCTTCTCTTTGATTCAAATAAATCAAACAGCGTGCAAATGCATTTTAAAAGTCACTCCATGGGGACATGGGTTTAATGTATGCGCACGCATGGAACCAGAACAGTACTAAACCTACCATTCTTGTTCAACGTGGCACACCTCAGCCAAATTCCACTGTGTCATGTCAAAACACACTTGCATGCCGGAGATTGAGAAGAACGTTAACAAATGCAGACAGAGGAGAGAGGAAGAGTTAAAAAAGACAAGTGAGAAAATTAAGGAAACAAAACAAAAAAGGTAAGAATAATGGAGTTTTGGGCTTTTTAGAAGAGATTTGGGATTTTCTCCCAAAGGCCTTTAAATAATTATTTTGGTGTGTTGGGGGTGAGGGGTGAGGGCCTTCGTCAGGGTAATGCCCTGACGAAGGCCTATACTGCTGAAACGCCATAGAGGCCGTATAGGCTTTCGTCAGGGCAGTACCCTGACGAAAGCCTATACGGCTGAAACGCCATATAGGCCGTATAGGCTTTCGTCAGGGCAGTACCCTGACGAAAGCCTATACTGCTGAAACGCCATAGAGGCCGTATAGGCTTTCGTCAGGGCAGTACCCTGACGAAAGCCTATACGGCTGAAACGCCATAGAGGCCGTATAGGCTTTCGTCAGGGTACTACCCTGACACGGCCTTTATGGCGTTTCAGCCGTATAGGCTTTCGTCAGGGTACTACCCTGACGAAGGCCTATACGGCTGAAACGCCATATAGGCCGTGTAGGCCTTCATCAGGGCAGTACCCTGACGAAGGCCTACACGGCTGAAACGCCATAAAGGCCGTATAGGCTTTCGTCAGGGTACTACCCTGACGAAAGCCTATACGGCTGAAACGCCATAAAGGCCGTATAGGCCTTCGTCAGGGTACTACCCTGACGAAAGCCTATACGGCTGAAACGCCATAAAGGCCGTATAGGCCTTCGTCAGGGCAGTACCCTGATGAAGGCCTATACGGCTGAAACGCCATAGAGGCCGTATAGGCTTTCGTCAGGGTACTACCCTGACGAAAGCCTATACGGCTGAAACGCCATAGAGGCCGTATAGGCTTTCGTCAGGGTACTACCCTGACGAAGGCCTATACGGCTGAAACGCCATAGAGGCCGTATAGGCTTTCGTCAGGGCAGTACCCTGACGAAAGCCTATACGGCTGAAACGCCATAGAGGCCGTATAGGCTTTCGTCAGGGTACTACCCTGACGAAGGCCTATACTGCTGAAACGCCATAGAGGCCGTATAGGCTTTCGTCAGGGCAGTACCCTGACGAAGGCCTATACGGCTGAAACGCCATAGAGGCCGTATAGGCTTTCGTCAGGGTACTACCCTGACGAAGGCCTATACGGCTGAAACGCCATAGAGGCCGTATAGGCTTTCGTCAGGGTACTACCCTGACGAAGGCCTATACGGCTGAAACGCCATAGAGGCCGTATAGGCTTTCGTCAGGGTACTACCCTGACGAAGGCCTATACGGCTGAAACGCCATAGAGGCCGTATAGGCTTTCGTCAGGGCAGTACCCTGACGAAAGCCTATACGGCTGAAACGCCATAGAGGCCGTATAGGCTTTCGTCTGGGTACTACCCTGACGAAGGCCTATACGGCTGAAACGCCATAGAGGCCGTATAGGCCTTCGTCAGGGCAGTACCCTGACGAAGGCCTATACGGCTGAAACGCCATAGAGGCCGTATAGGCCTTCATCAGGGCAGTACCCTGATGAAGGCCTATACGGCTGAAACGCGTAGGCAATGTTTTAATCTAATGGCCATGCTGCAATAAAGGCCTTTTACCAATACTACCTCAGTTTTGTATCTTTTTAAAGTCTATTGCTGATCCCTGCACTGAAGAGCACCAAAGTTAGATCTTTGAAGAAAAAAACAAGGATATCCACGCAGTGCTCCTGCATGTTTTAGTTTGCTTGGGCAGGAGCAGTGTTTGGCCTGGAGTTTCTGTTCCGAGTCAGGCCCTGTGTGTTCGCTGTAAGAGCAGATGTAGGCCGTTTTGAAAAATGGCTCTGGTGTTCAAAGGATTTATCCATTGCCCTATTGATTGTTTCTTCCTCCATTTGCTCCTGGATAAAATCTCTCCTCAGAGAGAGGATACTAGCAGTTGGAGAACACTCTGCATCTGGGTGGCGTTGCATATTTTCTGCCAGCAATGTTGGAGATTGGCTCATGTGTTCAGAGGATGCATTAGTTTTCCTCCTGAGCGCTTCCTCCTCATTTAGCATCTGGATAAAAGCTCTCTTCTCAGCGAGCTTGCGTTCTTTACAAGACACTTTTTTCCAAAGTCCTGTAAAGAAATTTTTCACAGAGGCTTTTACACTGCTCGAGTCACCTTTAGTCTGGGACTTCCTGTCATCTTTGTACAGGAAAGAAAAGTTATTTCTGTTTGGCGGGTAGACTGAAGGTGCATAGAAAAGGTGAACAGGAGTCTCTTGATTCTGTTTGCGACGGGGGCTAGACTCTGTGTTGAGAAGGACTTCCTGCTTTTCCTTTCTTTGGACTTGATGCGATTTGTTAAGGAGTGTCCTCTGTTGAGAAGGAGTCAAATCCTCCTGCTGTGTCAGATCGTCGAACTCCTTCACCTCCCACTGTTCTGTTTTGATAATGCCATTGACATAACTCTCAACAGTCGTCTTTGTGGAAGTGTGACGCCCGTCAGGGGAGAATTGTGTCATCGACTCTTTCTGTCTTTGACACCTCTTTGGAGAACTGATCATAAAGCTCTCATTGGATCTAGGGAGGGTGGACTCTACCTCTTCCCTGAGAAACTGGCCAGGAGCAGAGTGTGGTCTGGAGTTTCTGTTCTGAGTCAGGTCCTGCGTGTTTGCTGTCGGATCAGATGCAGGCCGTGGTTTTGAAAAATGGCTTTGGTGTTCAGAGGATTTAGCCATGGTTCTTCTGATTGCTTCTTCCTCCATTACCTCCTGCATAAAATCTCTCGTCAGAGAGAGCATACTAGCAGTTGGAGAACAGTTTATTTCCTCGTGGAGCTTTGTATTCTCTGCCAGCAATTTTGGAAATTGGTTCTTGTGTTCAGAGGTTGTATTTGTTTTCCTTCTGAACGTTTCCTCTTCCATTAGCATCTGGATAAAATGTCTCTTCTGAGAGAGCGCGCTAGCAGTTGGAGAACACTCTGTATCTGAGTGGAGCTGAGTATTTTTTGCCAGCAATGTTGGAGATTGGCTCATGTGGTCAGAGGCTGCATTCATTTTCCTCCTGAGCTCTGTCTCCTCTATTACCATCTGGATAAAAGCTCTCTTCTTAGCGAGCTTGCGTTCTTTACAAGACACTTTTTTCCAAAGTCCTTTAAAGAAATTTTTCACAGAGGCTTTTACACTGCTCGAGTCACCTTTAGTCTGGGACTTCCTGTCATCTTTGTACAGGAAAGAACAGTTATTTCTGTTTGGCGGGTAGGCTGAAGATACATCAAAAAGGTGAACAGGAGTCTCTTGATTCTGTTTGCCACGGGGGCTAGACTCTGTGTTGAGAAGGACTTCCTGCTTTTCCTTTCTTTGGACTTGATGCGATTTGTTAAGGAGTGTCCTCTGTTGAGAAGGAGTCAAATCCTCCTGCTGTGTCAGATCGTCGAACTCCTTCACCTCCCACTGTTCTGTTTTGATAATGCCATTGACATAACTCTCAACAGTCGTCTTTGTGGAAGTGTGACGCCCGTCAGGGGAGAATTGTGTCATCGACTCTTTCTGTCTTTGACACCTCTTTGGAGAACTGATCATAAAGCTCTCATTGGATCTAGGGAGGGTGGACTCTACCTCTTCCCTGAGAAACTGGCCAGGAGCAGAGTGTGGTCTGGACTTTCTGTTCTGAGTCAGGTCCTGCGTGTTTGCTGTCGGATCAGATGCAGGCCATGGTTTTGAAAAATGGCTTTGGTGTTCAGAGGATTTAGCCATGGTTCTTCTGATTGCTTCTTCCTCCATTTGCTCCTGCATAAAATTTCTCCTCAGAGAGAGCATACTAGCAGTTGGAGAAGAGTTTATTTCCTCGTGGAGCTTTGTATTCTCTGCCAGCAATTTTGGAAATTGGTTCATGTGTTCAGAGGTTGTATTCGTTTTCCTTCTGAGCGTTTCCTCTTCCATTAGCATCTGGATAAAATGTCTCTTCTGAGAGCGCGCGCTAGCAGTTGGAGAACACTCTGTATCTGAGTGGAGCTGAGTATTTTTTGCCAGCAATTTTGGAGATTGGCTCATGTGGTCAGAGGCTGCATTAGTTTTCCTCCTGAGCGCTTCCTCCTCATTTAGCATCTGGATAAAAGCTCTCTTCTTAGCGAGCTTGCGTTCTTTACAAGACACTTTTTTCCAAAGTCCTTTAAAGAAATTTTTCACAGAGGCTTTTACACTGCTCGAGTCACCTTTAGTCTGGGACTTCCTGTCATCTTTGTACAGGAAAGAAAAGTTATTTCTGTTTGGCGGGTAGGCTGAAGATACATCAAAAAGGTGAACAGGAGTCTCTTGATTCTGTTTGCCACGGGGGCTAGACTCTGTGTTGAGAAGGACTTCCTGCTTTTCCTTTCTTTGGACTTGATGCGATTTGTTAAGGAGTGTCCTCTGTTGAGAAGGAGTCAAATCCTCCTGCTGTGTCAGATCGTCGAACTCCTTCACCTCCCACTGTTCTGTTTTGATAATGCCATTGACATAACTCTCAACAGTCGTCTTTGTGGAAGTGTGACGCCCGTCAGGGGAGAATTGTGTCATCGACTCTTTCTGTCTTTGACACCTCTTTGGAGAACTGATCATAAAGCTCTCATTGGATCTAGGGAGGGTGGACTCTACCTCTTCCCTGAGAAACTGGCCAGGAGCAGAGTGTGGTCTGGACTTTCTGTTCTGAGTCAGGTCCTGCGTGTTTGCTGTCGGATCAGATGCAGGCCATGGTTTTGAAAAATGGCTTTGGTGTTCAGAGGATTTAGCCATGGTTCTTCTGATTGCTTCTTCCTCCATTTGCTCCTGCATAAAATTTCTCCTCAGAGAGAGCATACTAGCAGTTGGAGAAGAGTTTATTTCCTCGTGGAGCTTTGTATTCTCTGCCAGCAATTTTGGAAATTGGTTCATGTGTTCAGAGGTTGTATTCGTTTTCCTTCTGAGCGTTTCCTCTTCCATTAGCATCTGGATAAAATGTCTCTTCTGAGAGCGCGCGCTAGCAGTTGGAGAACACTCTGTATCTGAGTGGAGCTGAGTATTTTTTGCCAGCAATTTTGGAGATTGGCTCATGTGGTCAGAGGCTGCATTAGTTTTCCTCCTGAGCGCTTCCTCCTCATTTAGCATCTGGATAAAAGCTCTCTTCTTAGCGAGCTTGCGTTCTTTACAAGACACTTTTTTCCAAAGTCCTTTAAAGAAATTTTTCACAGAGGCTTTTACACTGCTCGAGTCATCTTTAGTCTGGGACTTCCTGTCATCTTTGTACAGGAAAGAACAGTTATTTCTGTTTGGCGGGTAGGCTGAAGATACATCAAAAAGGTGAACAGGAGTCTCTTGATTCTGTTTGCCACGGGGGCTAGACTCTGTGTTGAGAAGGACTTCCTGCTTTTCCTTTCTTTGGACTTGATGCGATTTGTTAAGGAGTGTCCTCTGTTGAGAAGGAGTCAAATCCTCCTGCTGTGTCAGATCGTCGAACTCCTTCACCTCCCACTGTTCTGTTTTGATAATGCCATTGACATAACTCTCAACAGTCGTCTTTGTGGAAGTGTGACGCCCGTCAGGGGAGAATTGTGTCATCGACTCTTTCTGTCTTTGACACCTCTTTGGAGAACTGATCATAAAGCTCTCATTGGATTTAGGGAGGGTGGACTCTACCTCTTCCCTGAGAAACTGGCCAGGAGCAGAGTGTGGTCTGGACTTTCTGTTCTGAGTCAGGTCCTGCGTGTTTGCTGTCGGATCAGATGCAGGCCGTGGTTTTGAAAAATGGCTTTGGTGTTCAGAGGATTTAGCCATGGTCCTTCTGATCGCTTCTTCCTCCATTAGCTCCTGCATAAAACCTCTCCTCAGAGCAGTTGGGTGATAATTTGTCTCTGGGCTAACACCACTGACACTTCTCTCAAGCCCATCACAGGGGAAACTTGTCCTGAACTCTTTTGGTCTTGGGTGGGTCGGTGGTCTCTTGGTGTCACCGCTCCAGCCCAGCTCAGAGGGAATGGACACGTCTGTAACCTCAGAGGGTTCCTCAGAGTCAGATTCCACATCCATGTCTTTGTTAAATATTGATTTGATGAATGCTGTGGCCGTGTAGACAGGTTTTCTGAACGCTGTCTTGGCGCTTGTGAAGGTTTCGGAAATGTCCTGGGCGGCAAAGTGATTACCTGGTATCCCAGGTAACGGAACTCTTGATTCTTGCCATTGTTGCCATGGTTACACCAGCACTCAAATGAGAATGTGATGATGTCACAGTACACAGTGGGAGGCAGGAGCCAGTTTTAATTTATGAATTACAAAAATGCTAGCTAATATCAGCCACTGGGTCCATGATCTCTCTGTACAAGACCAAAAATGTCCTCAAAAACGAAATACTTTTACCTCTATATAATATTATAGACCTTTAGAACCCTGTGATGTCACCTGAAACCTAATTGCCCATATATGGTCATGTTCGAAGCAGCCAGAATTGAGTATGGTGTGAATGAATAATGCAATGTAAAGCATCTTTGAGTGTCCATAAAAGCACTATATAAATATATACCGATGCATTATTGTTATTAATTATGAATATGTTTTTCACCTAAATAAAAGATACACAGACATGGAAAGACCTCACAAAAATAACACTTTTACTTACACACAACTTAAATGAAGAGGATTTAGCCTTTAGAACTGAGGCCTCTTTTGAACGCTAATTTGTTTCTGAGGTAAATTCATGAATGTTTTCTTGCTGATATCACCTAAATGTAGCCTCTGGGTATGGGACATGTCAAAAAGGCGGCCCGCGGGCCAAATCCGGCCCCTGACTTGTACAGCATGACTTCCTGAGTATGTCAAAAAGAGAAAGTAAGTCTCTGTTCCTGTGTGGAGTTATGGATTTTGAAGGAAATAACCAGTATGCTCATTCCAGCCACTAGGGGGCAGCTTAGACTAAAAAAAGGAAAGAATTCCACACATGATGAAGGCACTGACATAATAAGAGATATAAGCATATCATAGCCAAGTGGTAAATGGACAGTCTGCCCCAGGGCGGCTGTGGCTACAATACCACAGTGTGGTATTGTGTACTGTGTACTATGAGAAGTACTATGAGAAGCTTGTGACACAGGCTTGTAAAGCGCAATACAAGTGTGAACCATTATTATTACAGTCCTGTTAGGCTTTTCACCAAATCAGCACCATTTTAAAATCAAAGCTCAATATAATTCATTTATTGGAAAACAGTTTTCTCTATAGTATTTTCCTGTTTACATTATAAACACGCGGGCGCATATTGATCGCGTCATAGGCGGCCCGCGGCCCGCCAAGGAAGCTAGATTTCGGCCCACAAACCCAAATTAGTTTGACACCCCTGCTTTAGAGAAACAATTTTCCACTCTTTTAAGCCATTTTCTGGTGGATTATGAACTTATTTATCACATAAATAAAGTCAGGTGTAAATCGGGCCCTTATGGATATTTTCTCACAGCACATTGTTCAGTAGAAGTGAAAAAACGGCAGTTGTAGCTCGCGCTAGCTAACCGTTAGCATTAGCCCGATGCTAACATGTAGCATCAAGTTAGCATTCTCTGTTTTTTATGTATTTATGGGCTGTTGAACCACTTTGCTCCTCTCCATGTCTTTGTATCTTTCTTTAGTAGAAAACTATGTTCATAATTCAGCATTTGTTAAAGTAGTTTTTTGAATAATAGAGAAAGTTTAGATTTTTCTCCAAATTGTTTCCCCCTTAACTGTTTTCAAACAGGACCATATATGGGTGATTCCAGAGATGCCGTCTGTATCTATTGCTGGGTTGCAGGAGCCCGTTTTTCCTATTAACAGCATTACACTTTCACAAGCCGTAGCTCAAAAGAAAATGTATGAATTAGAAAAATGATCATTAATGTCAGTCACTGGGTCCATGATCTCTGTACAAGACCAAACATTTCCTCAAAAACAAAAGAATTTTTCCTCCATACAATAGCATTGGCCTTTAGAGCGCTGTGATGTCACCTGCAACCCCAGCAATAGTCCCACAAAAGCAAACATGTCCATTTTCTAAGCGGATAAAAAGGGGAACTATATACATCTGATGTCGGACGATCCTCACGTGCTCCGAGTTGGGGAAAACAACATGGCGACGCACGGACTAAAACATATATGTATATATTTTTGTGTATCCCTTTAGTTGTTCTGGCCACTTGCCATCTGTCACTGAGCTCCTGCGAAGGACTTAAGCCTCTACGGTTATAAAATGTACTGTTAGCCTTGCCATGCTAATATTGCTAACGTCCACTGAGGGCTAACTGCGCTCTCTAAATTATTTGTAACTTTATAGATATAACCACACTGTTTGGGTTTTTATGTTTATTTTGTCAGATTTTTACCAACTCCTAGCTTGAATTATTTGTATATGTTAGACCAGACCTGGGCAAATTACGGCCCACGGACCAAATTCGGCCCGTGAGATGATTGAATTTGGCCCACGACTTGTAGGGCATAAATTCGCAAGTATGTCCAAAAAAAAAAAAAGTAAGTCTCGAGCCCATTCCTTTGCAGAGTTATGATTTTTGAAAGAAATTACCAGAATGTTGGTAATTCCCCCGCCCTACATAATTTAGTGTAATGGACAATAGGATAAAGTTGCAGAACAGGTTTGAGTTGTGTTAGACTAAAACCAACATTTTGAACTGGACAACTGTCCCACTGAAACCTTTGGCTCTTGTTCCTCTGACCGTTTCCTGTTTTGTTGCAGAATCTCTGAACCTGGACTCGAGCCTCATCATGAACTCCAGCGACCTCCCGCTGCTCTCCCGCTGACCCCTGACCTCCGCCTGAACCCCGGAGCGACTTTCCTTTTCTCTTTAGCAGGACTCTTTGACGAAGTAGCACAGTTTTGCCTGAAGGTGGCGCACTGAGGAGCGTGTTACATTTGATATACTTGTTTATTTTTGGAGGGGCGGGGTTTGCAGATTTTCTCATTTGTCGGTTTGTGGTTTGGTTTCATTTATTTATTTATTTATTTATTTTATTTATTTGAGCATACATTTTTGCTCAAAAGGAGTAGGCTGAAGCAAAAGCTTATGAGCGCCTACCCCCAACTCAAAATGATGAACTTTTCATTTCTCATAGTATAATCAGTGTAAACAAAACAACAACAAGGAACAATAGCAAAGAAACAAAACAAAAAATTAAGAACTCGTTTCCTTTCAGAACAGCTTTTTGACTCACAACCACTGTATGAGCTATTCACATAATAACAGAAGCAAACACTATTACACTATTACTATTTCCTGCAAGATTGCTACAAAGCAAGTAACAAAGCGACCATTCATATATTTCTTTCAGTTTCCAATGCCAAATATCAGCCACGTTCACTAGTTTTCATGACATAAGGGCTCATTAATGCACGTATTATAGTCCGTGTTCTTGTTGCTCCAGTTGTCATTACCAGGCTCAACACAATTTTAATCTATGTGCATTTTTAATGTATTATTATTATTTATATATCTTTTATTATGTACAGTGTATGATGTGACCCCTACATCGAGTGGTGCGTTAAAAAGCCGGGTGTAGAGCGGGCCAGTTGAAGAGGGCAGTAGCTCCCCATCAACAAACCTGCCCCCAGCCGCCCTAACAGCTGATTTTGTAGATGATGTTCGTCTGCTGTAAAGTGCATTAACCAATGAGGTTTATGAGCCCGTTGGAGGGGCTCATTCTTTATTATGTTTTAAGCAATAGAAATGACATCCGTTACAAGCAATTCCAAACACTCTGCCATTAATTAATCAATGTAAATTGGTTGTATTGCTCCCTCTAATGGCAACTAATTTCTTCTTTTCTGTATTTTTCAAAAGTCTTTTGTTTGTATTTATATTTGAACAGGTTGATGTTTGGGCATTGTTTCATTTCCACATCCAAATTATTCCACAATTGCACCCCTTTAATTGTGGGGCTGAAGCTTTTCAAAGTTGAGCTATGTTTCTGAATCCTAAAGTTTAAATCTTCACGTAATTCATAAAAACCAGTGCGTTCTTGGAACCTTCTTTGTATTTGGCCTGGTAACAGTTTGTATCTTGCTCTGTATAGCATCTGTACAGTTTGGAACTCAACAATGTCACAAAACTTCATGATCCTTGATTTTAAAAATAATGGATTTGTGTGGTCCAGAAACCCAACTTTATGAATTACTCTGACAGCTCTTTTTTGCAACAATACTATTGGTTTAACTGTGTTTTTGTAAGTACTACCCCAACCCACAGCGCAATAGTATAAATAGGGCAAAATCAGAGAACAGTATAAGGTATGTAGCGCTTTGATATTTAAAATGTGCTTCGCTTTTGCTATTACTGCAATGCTTCTTGAAAGTTTAGTAGTTATATATTTAATGTGCGATTTCCAAGTAATTCTATCGTCTATAATAACGCCAAGGAATTTGATTTCATGCACCCGCTCTATAACAACACCCTCTATCTGAATTGCCTCCTGAGCATTAGAATCACAGTTGCCGAATATCATCAGTTTGCTTTTACTCAAATTCAAGGATAATTTGTTTTGTTTGAACCACTTATTGACACTCTTGAGTTCCAGGTTAACAATCTGACACAGTTGTTGCAAATCGTCTCCTGCTGTGAACATATTTGTATCGTCTGCAAACAAAATGAATTTAAGTACCTGCGATGTTTTACTAATATCGTTAATGTACATATTAAACAATTTTGGACCCAGAATGGAACCTTGAGGTAAACCACACACAATTTCTAGACAACTTGACTGATGGTCTCCTATTTTCACACATTGTTTTCTATTTTTTAAATAACTGGTGACCCACTGTAGAGCTACCCCCCTAATCCCATAACGTTCTAGTTTATCAATTAATATATCGTAGTTTATTGTGTCAAATGCTTTACTCAGGTCAATAAATAACCCTACTGCATATTTCTTGTTGTCTACAGCATTTGTTATTTCTTCAATTACATCAAAGAGTGCGTGCGAAGTTGAATGATTGTTCCTAAAACCAAACTGATTATCAGAGAGTAAGTTATGTCTTTCAATGAAGCTATCAAGTCTAGAGTTAAAAACCTTCTCTAAGATTTTTGAAAATTGCGGTAAAAGGGAAACAGGCCTGTAGTTTGTAAAGAGATGTTTATCTCCAGCTTTGAACAGAGGAATGACTTTTGCTACTTTCATACTGTCAGGAAATTGTCCAGTTTGTAACGATAAATTACAGACGTGTGTTAACGGCTTAGAGATACTTTCAATGACAGATTTTAAGGTCTTCATATCCATATCATAGTAATCTGTCGAAGTTTTATTTTTACACCCTCTAACAATGTCCAGTATCTCCTTTTCCTCCACAGGATTGAGGAACAAGGACATAGGATTTCTGTCTATCAGCTCATAGTTATAGTTCTCAACATTTTCAATTTTTGCTGCAAGGTTCGGTCCAACATCTACAAAAAATTCATTGAAAGTATTAACTACTTCATTCATATCCTTCATAGTTTTATCCTCGTCTTTGAAGTATTGTGGATAATTAATCATCCTTGGTTTATTTCTAATTATACTATTTAAGATATTCCATAGACCTTTAATGTTATTCTTGTTGCTGTCTAACAACTTATTATAATAGTCCTGTTTACATTTTCTAATGATACTTGTTAGTTTATTTTTATATGTCTTGTATTTATCCTCAGCTTCCTTAGTTCTATAATTTATAAATTTTTTGTAAAGTGCATTTTTTTTCTTGCATGCATTTAGCAAACCCTTACACATCCATGGGTTTACTTTACATTTTCTGTTTTTACAGTATTTTTTCACTGGGCAATTTTTGTCAAATACTTTTTGAAATTTTTGCACAAACTCATCATATGCCTTATTGGTGTCATTCTCAGAGTATATATTACTCCAGTCTTGCGTTAATAGATCCTTTTTAAATGCATCAATAGTTATCTCTGTTTTTACTCTTCTAAACCAATACAAGTTTTCTTCCTTTTTTTCCCGTTCATTTTTGTACAATACAAATACTGGAAGGTGATCACTAATATCATTTATCATTAGTCCGCTGACGTTATCACTTTCTATTTCATTGGAAAAAATATGATCAATTAAAGTGGCACTGTGAGATGTGATTCTACTCGGTTTGGTAATTAGGGGAAACAGACCTATACTGAATAAAGTGTTGATAAATTCGTCCGTCTTTTTATGGTTATTTGGGTTTAACAGATCACGAACACTCTTTTTTTATTTTTTTGTACATCCAACTTAACGTGACAGTTCAGAAGAAAATGACGCTGCAGGTGGAAAGAGGAAACCCATGTGGACTCTTTAATCTCGGTTTGTCTTGTTGTAGAATTTCGACTAACGTAGACGTCTGGAGAATATATTTTAGATACAAATGCTGACTGAGTGAGACCACCTCATGACATCATCAGGTGGAACAGAGTGTTTTGAGCTGTGAAGGAGGAGGCTGAACGTGCTGAGTTACACGAACATGAAGGAACCGAAGCAGAACTCCGGCCTCTGTTTTCATCTGCAACAATATTAGAAGAGGGTTTTTAAGGCCCTTTAAAGCCACACTGCGGAACATTCCAGGTCACATGATATCACGTCATGGGCAACTTGACTGTGGTAAAACTCAAAACATGAACGCTGGTTTCTGCAGTGGGTTATCGACAGGGCTGGTACCATTAAAGAGGGGGTATTCTGCTTTTTTCAGTCCCATAGCACCAGTCTATATCACACTACAATGATGACAAACCTTCTGTTGGTCTGTAAATGCAGTAAATTAGAATAACTGCCTTGTATAAAATGTCTCTCTCAAAATGGCTGTAGTGAATGTCTTGAAATAGGCCTCTGTCTCTTTAAGAACCTCTGAGCCTTTAGACACGCCCCCTCCACACGCTGTCTGTGGCATCAGTGGGGAGGGGGTTCTGCTGAGGAGCAGTGGTTGGTTACTCGGCTGGTGACGAAAGCTCGGAGGCGTCTCCAGGAGGTGGGGGCGTTCCTAGGAGGACTCAGGCAAACCTATCCCTAAAATGGCCGCCATCAGAGTTTTTACAGATTACTCAGAAATACGTGAATGTGCCAAGGCAACACTTCAGCCATGTTTTTAATGAGGGAATGACATAATAACATGATCGAAAGCTTGAAAAAGTCCATAATGCATAATACCCCCCCTTTAAACGATACATGTTTGGGATCAGAAAATGTTTGGGTAAAACTGGTATCAAAAAACTGAAAGCAGGTACCGAGATCCATGGTTCTAGACCTGGTTTTAGACCTGGTTTTAGACCTGGTTCTAGAACTGGTTCTGGACCTGGTTTTGGACCTGGTTCTAGACCTGGTTCTAGACCTGGTTTTAGACCTGGTTTTAGACCTGGTTCTAGAACTGGTTTTAGACCTGGTTCTAGACCTGGTTTTGACCTGGTTCTAGACCTGGTTTTAGACCTGGTTTTAGACCTGGTTCTAGAACTGGTTTTAGACCTGGTTTTAGACCTGGTTCTAGACCTGGTTTTAGACCTGGTTTTAGACCTGGTTTTGGACCTGGTTCTAGACCTGGTTTTAGACCTGGTTCTAGACCTGGTTTTAGACCTGGTTTTAGACCTGGTTTTGGACCTGGTTCTAGACCTGGTTTTAGACCTGGTTTTAGACCTGGTTCTAGACCTGGTTTTAGACCTGGTTCTAGACCTGGTTCTAGACCTGGTTCTAGACCTGGTTTTAGACCTGGTTCTAGAC
Organism: Gobius niger; assembly: GCF_951799975.1. Classification (NCBI taxonomy): domain Eukaryota; kingdom Metazoa; phylum Chordata; class Actinopteri; order Gobiiformes; family Gobiidae; genus Gobius; species Gobius niger. The sequence continues at coordinate 32,733,245 of NC_136862.1, forward strand.
CTGGTTTTGGACCTGGTTTTAGACCTGGTTTTAGACCTGGTTCTAGACCTGGTTCTAGACCTGGTTTTAGACCTGGTTCTAGACCTGGTTCTAGACCTGGTTCTAGACCTGGTTTTAGACCTGGTTCTAGACCTGGTTTTGGACCTGGTTTTAGACCTGGTTCTAGACCTGGTTTTAGACCTGGTTTTAGACCTGGTTTTGGACCTGGTTCTAGACCTGGTTTTAGACCTGGTTCTAGACCTGGTTTTAGACCTGGTTTTAGACCTGGTTTTGGACCTGGTTCTAGACCTGGTTTTAGACCTGGTTTTAGACCTGGTTTTAGACCTGGTTCTAGACCTGGTTTTGGACCTGGTTCTAGACCTGGTTTTAGACCTGGTTTTAGACCTGGTTTTAGACCTGGTTCTAGACCTGGTTTTAGACCTGGTTTTAGACCTGGTTCTAGACCTGGTTTTAGACCTGGTTCTAGACCTGGTTCTAGACCTGGTTCTAGACCTGGTTCTAGACCTGGTTTTAGACCTGGTTCTAGACCTGGTTTTGGACCTGGTTTTAGACCTGGTTTTAGACCTGGTTCTAGACCTGGTTTTAGACCTGGTTTTAGACCTGGTTCTAGACCTGGTTTTAGACCTGGTTTTAGACCTGGTTCTAGACCTGGTTTTAGACCTGGTTCTAGACCTGGTTCTAGACCTGGTTCTAGACCTGGTTTTAGACCTGGTTCTGGACCTGGTTTTGGACCTGGTTCTAGACCTGGTTTTAGACCTGGTTCTAGACCTGGTTCTAGACCTGGTTCTAGACCTGGTTTTAGACCTGGTTCTAGACCTGGTTTTGGACCTGGTTTTAGACCTGGTTTTAGACCTGGTTTTAGACCTGGTTTTAGACCTGGTTCTAGACCTGGTTTTAGACCTGGTTTTAGACCTGGTTTTAGACCTGGTTCTAGACCTGGTTTTAGACCTGGTTCTAGACCTGGTTCTAGACCTGGTTTTAGACCTGGTTCTAGACCTGGTTTTGGACCTGGTTCTAGACCTGGTTTTAGACCTGGGTCCAGGACGTGGTTAGACCTGAAGTCTTTGAACTAAACCAGGGTAAAGTATAGGTCAGTAGAGCTGAGACTGCAATGCCCAATCATCCAACCAATTTGGATTGAAAGTGCTTTAAATGTACCTCAAACTGTTGCTTTTACGAACTATACTTATACTCTCTAGCAGCTAATGGCATTTCTTAAACCTGTCATTTATTTACATTGTCAGTGAAATGATAAAAAAATGTATTCTTTGTCCCGTGATGGTGATATGGAAAAGTCCTGGTATTTGGGGAAGTGTTCCGCAGTGTGGCTTTGAGAACATTTGGCAAACCTAAAACATGTACAGGAGCGAGTCTCTGTTTGGATCATGCTTCTGTTGTAAAAATTCAAATAAGTGTAATGTTTATTTTGAGTAATGTGCAAAACGCGCCCAAAATAAAAATACATTTGGAAGTTTGACGTGGATTAGAATGAGGGGAAATGGACACAGGGACCAAACCAGGACTAAGGGAAGGATTTGATGGTCTTTTTTGGACTCTTTTTGGCGGACTATTAACATTTATCACACACATACATCTTTGAAAATGCCCATTTATGGTCATGTTTGAAGCAGCCAGGAGGGGAATACAAAAACTTTCTCCCATTTCTCCATCGTTCTCCAACAAACGCTGAAAGTATATTTTTCTACTAAATGAAGACACCGAGTCATGGGGAGGAGCAAAGTGCTTCAACAGCCCATAAATACTTCAAAAACGGACAATGCTAACCAGGGATCTAATGTTAGCTTCATGCTACGTGTGCTAGCGTTAGCAAAGCAATGCTAGCGAGTGCCATTTTTCGCTTCTACTGAACAATTTGAATAAACATCCACATGGACCCAACTTTGGCGTGATTTACTGGTGTGTTATAAAATGTTTAGAGTTCGCCAGAAAACGGCGGGAAAAAAGGGAAAAAGTGTGATTCCATGAGCATTGTTGCCGTCTCGTTCTATGTGGATGTTTTCTCACAGCAGCTTGTCCAGCAGAAGTAAATAATCGGCACTTGTAGCTAGCGTTAGCATGTAGCATCTTTGTCTGTATCTTTATTTAAGACAGACAAACTTTTTTTGGCCGGGATCCCAAAAATTGACACTTTAACAACTCCGGACCCCCATAGTATAAAGTTAGGGACACATCAGTGGGTTTGGATAGATCTATTGGGCCATGGGACAAAGGTCTCAAACCTGGGACATGTGGTCACCCTATATTAGTGCGTATTTGACATTAGGTGGTTAGCATGGTGCCTTTACAAGTGTTGACCTTTATGACCAGTGTTTTTTAGGGTTTCTGGTATGTTTTCACTGCCGATGTTGATCAAATACGCACATCAAAGGTCACATAATTCATCTTTAACATTCATCATATGTCAAGCTTCAACCCTAGAAACAAAAAAAGAAGCCTCTTTTAGTTGGCCACGTTTTTCCACATTTTGAAACATTCTCTGCACAGAATCAGGAGGTGAGGAACTTCCTTGTGTCCATTTCCAATAACAATCTTTGCGTTTCAACAAAAATATGAGGCTGAAAACTGTACAAACTATTTACATTTTTTCACAACTTTAAAAACTGTACAAATCACGACAAACAAGCATTTCAGATCTACAGCTCTGTGCAAAATCGGGTAGACCACTGCCAAGGCACCGCCAAGACAAGAACAGCCACTGATCTCAGAGCTAGCATCAAAAACGACTAGAAAGAGATGATAAAACTAAGAAGTCTTTCTTCTAAACAGGCGCATCATTGCTTTTTGAGTGTCTAGTTCAAATATTGTTGCTTTTTTAAATTTTAAGTGTTCGACTTGACAGGGGGAAACATTCAGAGATGCTTTGGTAGATGATTTGTCGTGTTTGTAGCCGGTGACTGTCCATGTGTCCGTCACAGGATTTACTCTACTTTAACGTTTATTCAAAGACTACATAACCAAACACAATCTCCTCCGATGTGTTCAAAGATGTGTTCAGCCTTAAACTTAAACCTAGTGATTTCACCAGCTGAACGAGCCCATGTCCGTCTCTGAACGCATTCCTGCAGCGCCTCGCCTTTATTTGGACCGGGATTTTGCACAGAACTGTAGACGGAACACAAATTACAAATCAAAATCAAAAGGTATGCCCTAATTTTGTGCTCAAATCAGAAAAACATTTCAAACCCACTGATCTTCTGAGTGAAGCCGCCGGCCTAAAGCTTAAACACCGTTACATTCTCTTCATAAACGCGTGTTTCTGATTTGAGCGCTGACAGAGGATGAAGCGAACGTCACCTACACAGACATAACTTTACAGATTGTTACGTTTATTTCCAAAAAAAAAAACATCAAACCTTTGTTTTTGGTGCTTTTTTGTTTGTTTGTTTGTTTGTTTGTTTCTGTAAGTGCTTCATTTGTGACTACGGTTCCCACAATCCTCCGCTCACAGGTGTTGGTCTCAGCTCACCGTCCCATCAGGAGCCACTGGGCGGGGCTAGTGCTGGTGCGGGGAGAAGGAGGAGAATGATGGCGGCGCGCTGAGAGGGGGGGAGTCCACGGCCTCGGACACACTGTAACCACAGGACCTGGGTTAGTCCCTGAGACGGGAAACATTAGAGACAGTCTGCTGACTCCTCCCCGTTTACGCTTGAAAAGGACTCCTCCTACCCAGACCTAAAAAGGACAAGAGGGCGGGATCTTCACTGTAGGGTCAGGGGTGTGTTGGGGGTCAGGAGTGTGTTGGGGGTCAGGGGTGTGTTGGGGGTCAGGGGTGTGTTGGGGTGAGGGGTGTGTTGGGGTGAGCGGTGTGTTGGGGGTCAGGGGTGTGTTGGGGTCAGGGGTGTGTTGGGGGTCAGGGGTGTGTTGGGGGTTTGTTTGTTTGTTTGTTTGTTTATTTGAGCAACAGATGCATACAAGTATAGTATACGTGTAACATACAGAATTCTTCACAACAAAAGAGGCAACTGCTGCTCAAAGGGAGTAGGAAGAAGTTAGTTATAACTTATAAGGCCCTACTCCTCCTTTCAGACTTACACAACTTAAACTACTGCTCACGGCACAATATTTTTAATTTATAATTAAGCTTTAACCATGAGATCTATGCGGCAATTCCAGACTGAGGAATTGCCTTAGTAGCGAATTAAATCAACAAAAACGGCTCCACTTAGCAAATCCCAAACAGTAAAGTCATTAGTTCATAACATTCTTGTGTTGCTCTTGCATAAGGTTGAAGGTGCACATTCTGGACATCACATAATAAATCCGGATGCATCACATACTTCTCATTATCAAGGATCAAAATAACAAAGACAATTCATAGTTCAGGAACAGAAGATTAATTACAGGAGTTTTGCATACTTTTTTGCATACTTTTCCCGACCTCTGGAACTCTTCTAATGAGTTCCAGAGGTCGACTCCACTTTGTGTAACAGACATACTTTTTTGAGTTGTACGGGAATATTTTTTCTTAAGATTCATTTTCCTTCTTAGGTTATAACCCCCATCACGGTCTGAAAACATGATTTGAATGTTTGCAGGGAGTAAACTGTTTTTGGCTTTGAAGACAACTTGGGCAGTTTTTAATTGCACCACTTCTGTAAATTTGAGAATCTGCGACTGTACAAATAGTGGGTTGGTGTGCTCCCTATATCCGGTCAGGGGTGTGTTGGGGTCAGGGGTGTGTTGGGGGTCAGGGGTGTGTTGGGGTCAGGGGTGTGTTGGGGGTCAGGGGTGTGTTGGGGGTCAGGGGTGTGTTGGGGTGAGGGGTGTTGGGGGTCAGGGGTGTGTTGGGGTGAGGGGTGTGTTGGGGTCAGGGGTGTGTTGGGGTCAGGGGTGTGTTGGGGTGAGGGGTGTGTTGGGGTCAGGGGTGTGTTGGGGGTCAGGGGTGTGTTGGGGTGAGGGGTGTGTTGGGGGTCAGGGGTGTGTTGGGGTGAGGGGTGTGTTGGGGGTCAGGGGTGTGTTGGGGGTGAGGGGTGTGTTGGGGGTTGGGTGTGTTGGGGTCAGGGGTGTGTTGGGGTCAGGGGTGTGTTGGGGGTCAGGGGTGTGTTGGGGTCAGGGGTGTGTTGGGGGTCAGGGGTGTGTTGGGGGTCAGGGGTGTGTTGGGGTCAGGGGTGTGTTGGGGGTCAGGGGTGTGTTGGGGTGAGGGGTGTGTTGGGGTGAGGGGTGTGTTGGGGTCAGGGGTGTGTTGGGGTCAGGGGTGTGTTGGGGGTCAGGGGTGTGTTGGGGTGAGGGGTGTGTTGGGGTGAGGGGTGTGTTGGGGTGAGGGGTGTGTTGGGGGTCAGGGGTGTGTTGAGGTCAGGGGTGTGTTGAGGGTGAGGGGTGTGTTGGGGTCAGGGGTGTGTTGAGGTCAGGGGTGTGTTGAGGGTGAGGGGTGTGTTGGGGTCAGGGGTGTGTTGGGGTCAGGGGTGTGTTGGGGGTCAGGGGTGTGTTGGGGGTGAGGGGTGTGTTGGGGGTTGGGTGTGTTGGGGTCAGGGGTGTGTTGGGGGTCAGGGGTGTGTTGGGGGTCAGGGGTGTGTTGGGGTCAGGGGTGTGTTGGGGGTCAGGGGTGTGTTGGGGTGAGGGGTGTGTTGGGGTGAGGGGTGTGTTGGGGTCAGGGGTGTGTTGGGGTCAGGGGTGTGTTGGGGGTCAGGGGTGTGTTGGGGTGAGGGGTGTGTTGGGGTGAGGGGTATGTTGGGGTGAGGGGTGTGTTGGGGGTCAGGGGTGTGTTGAGGTCAGGGGTGTGTTGAGGGTGAGGGGTGTGTTGGGGTCAGGGGTGTGTTGGGGGTCAGGGGTGTGTTGGGGGTCAGGGGTGTGTTGGGGGTCAGGGGTGTGTTGGGGTCAGGGGTGTGTTGGGGTCAGGGGTGTGTTGGGGGTCAGGGGTGTGTTGGGGGTGAGGGGTGTGTTGGGGTCAGGGGTGTGTTGGGGTCAGGGGTGTGTTGGGGGTCAGGGGTGTGTTGGGGGTCAGGGGTGTGTTGGGGGTCAGGGGTGTGTTGGGGGTCAGGGGTGTGTTGGGGGTCAGAGGTGTGTTGGGGTCAGGGGTGTGTTGGGGTCAGGGGTGTGTTGGGGTCAGGGGTGTGTTGAGGTCAGGGGTGTGTTGGGGGTCAGGGGTGTGTTGGGGGTCAGGGGTGTGTTGGGGGTCAGGGGTGTGTTGAGGGTGAGGGGTGTGTTGGGGGTCAGGGGTGTGTTGGGGGTCAGGGGTGTGTTGGGGGTCAGGGGTGTGTTGGCTGTGTGTTTCGCTGGCACGTCTTGCAAAGTATTGTGGGAATGCAACCTTTCCAGGCCGGCAAAATGGAGTAGATGAGAGCAGCTTCGAATTAAAATTTAGATGTTTATGATATATTTGTTGCAAATTTACTCCACTGCGAGATCTGAACTGCTAAACCACCTCAAGAATCCCTGTTTATAGAGCTCTAAAGTCCAGGCTGAGCAGCTGTGACCAATGCTGATGTTTGTGTTCTATCTCAGCGCTCAGATCAAGAGCACGGTGAAGAGGAAGCTGTATGAGGACAGCCGTGTGCCACTCTCCTCTGAGGCGCAGAAGAAGACTCCCTCGTCTGCGGCATCAGTCGCCGCCATCGCAAAGGCAACCTCCACGTCGGCACCCGTTTCTGCGGTGACGGCTCCCACGCAGGTCGTCGTGGCCACGGGCATGCAGACCGGAGCCTCGCTGGCCCCTCCTCCAATCAAGAAGCAGAAGACTGCAGGTGAGGGTTAACGTACGCAGTTAGCAAGTCGGCTAGTCCGGAAATGTCTCAGCGTTCATTAACCTGCTCAATGTATTTTTCCTATAGCCATTAGCATAGCCTGCTCAATGTATTTTTCCTATAGCTTTTACCAATAGCCTGCTCAATGTATTATTCCTTAGCCGTTAGCATTAACCTGCTCAATGTATTATTCCTTAGCCGTTAGCATTATCCTGCTCAATGTATTATCCCTTAGCCGTTAGCATTATCCTGCTCAATGTATTATTCCTTAGCCGTTAGCATTAGCCTGCTCGATGTATTATTCCTTAGCCGTTAGCATTATCCTGCTCAATGTATTATTCCTTAGCCGTTAGCATTAACCTGTTCAATGTATTATTCCTTAGCCGTTAGCATTATCCTGCTCAATGTATTATTCCTTAGCCGTTAGCATTAACCTGTTCAATGTATTATTCCTTAGCCGTTAGCATTAACCTGTTCAATGTATTTTCCTATAGCCACTAGCATTAGCCTGTTCAATGTATTTTTCCTATAGCCGTTAGCATTAACCTGCTCAATGTATTATTCCTTAGCCGTTAGCATTATCCTGCTCAATGTATTATTCCTTAGCCGTTAGCATTAACCTGTTCAATGTATTTTCCTATAGCCACTAGCATTAACCTGTTCAATGTATTATTCCTTAGCCGTTAGCATTAACCTGTTCAATGTATTATTCCTTAGCCGTTAGCATTAACCTGTTCAATGTATTATTCCTTAGCCGTTAGCATTAACCTGTTCAATGTATTATTCCTTAGCCGTTAGCATTAACCTGTTCAATGTATTTTCCTATAGCCACTAGCATTAGCCTGTTCAATGTATTTTTCCTATAGCCGTTAGCATTAACCTGCTCAATGTATTATTCCTTAGCCGTTAGCATTATCCTGCTCAATGTATTATTCCTTAGCCGTTAGCATTAACCTGTTCAATGTATTTTCCTATAGCCACTAGCATTAGCCTGTTCAATGTATTTTTCCTATAGCCGTTAGCATTAACCTGCTCAATGTATTATTCCTTAGCCGTTAGCATTATCCTGCTCAATGTATTATTCCTTAGCCGTTAGCATTAACCTGTTCAATGTATTTTCCTATAGCCACTAGCATTAGCCTGTTCAATGTATTTTTCCTATAGCCGTTAGCATTAGCCTGCTCGATGTATTTTTCCTATAACTGTTAGCATTAACCTGCTCAATGTATTTACCTATAGCCATTAGCATTAGCCTGCTCAATGTATTTTTCCTATAGCCGCTAGCATTAGCCTGCTCAATGTATTTTCCTATAGCTATTAGCATTAGCCTGCTCAATGTATTTTTCCTATAGCCGCTAGCATTAGCCTGCTCAATGTATTTTCCTATAGCCGTTAGCATTAGCCTGCTCAATGTATTATTCCTTAGCCGTTAGCATTATCCTGCTCAATGTATTTTCCTATAGCCGTTAGCATTAGCCTGCTCAATGTACTTTTTCTATTCACCTTATTCCAGAGGCTCGCGTGGGCGCCGCCCAGGGTTGCCAGGTCCGCGGTTAAACGGAATTGGGCGGAATTGGGCGGTTTTTAAAGCCATTCCGCGGGTGAAAATAACTGTCCGTGGTTTTTTGCCTTGCTGTAATCAATGTTGAATTGATCAAAGTCACTATTTTGAAGGCAAATCCAAGGCTCTGTAAGCTGCTTTTTCAATAAGGGAGGGGAGTAGGGGTGGTTTCTCATCATCGTAGGAGCACATGGGCTCCGCTAACTAGTAAACAATATTGAAAATTCTAGCCGTGACGTATGTTTTCCGCGGTTTTCAGATATTTTTGGGCGGGTTTGGCTGCCCATACCTGGCAACCCTGGCGCCGCCATGAATTGTGCCCGCCCCTTTTCTCCTATCTGTTAACATGGGACTGGAGAAGTCCACATAAAATCAGTCACTACGATGAGTGGAGATGGTCCAGGATAATCACAATTATCTGAATATCACAATCCATCACCAAACTCAGGGGCGCACAACATCAAAAACATCCTGGGTTTTTTGTTGATTGATTTGTGCCAAAATTAAGGCACAATTCAATTAAAATGTCAATAAATGTCATTCAAAACATGAAATCTGATGCAATAGACGTGAAATCTGTTTCTCTGAAATGAATGACATTATTGACAATTATGACGACAATTATACTCAATAAGTTCATCAGAAAATATGAAAATGATGGTCCAAAGTCCATTTAGGCCTTTTTTTAAATCAAGTTTGTCCTTGTGTCCTTTTTACTCTGAAACCTCCACATTTCCGTTCATAAGGGCGATACGTTTATTGGGAAAAAATGCCTAATAAATGACATTTAAGAGCGATAGATTTGACTTGCCTGCATAAACCCTGAGCCATAATGGGATTGAACTGAGGAAAAGAAAAGCTCTTTATGTGGACAAAACCATTTGGGGAGTCCCTGCGCAGACATTTGAGGCTGATGAGTTGCTGTTGTGTTGCTATGGTTACAAATTCTTCATTTATGTTTTTGTTGCCGTTTCAGACGTGACCCTGAGCGCTCTCAACGACTCGGACGTGAACTCTGACCTCGTGGACATCGAAGGCCTCGACTCCAAAAAACTCAACTTTGACCAAGGTACAACTCGGCCTCCTCACAGCAGGGGGCGCTACAGGGATCCACATACATGAGCTTAGACGAATTGATGCGTAGCTGTCTGGTCTTTGCGCGTGCGCTCAATAACGCAAAAGCATCACAGACGTTGTTAGTGTTTACCCTTTCCTCCTCTCCACTATGGACCCAAACGGGGCTGAAGTTAGAAGCGACCATTTACCGTGACGTGAGCGTTTACACAATCCAAGTATAGATACAGACGGCATCGCGTCATAGAAGGGGGCGTGGCTTCGCCGAGGGGGAAAATAGAATCTTTAGAGCATTTGGCCCGCAATGTAATTATATTTGGCCCGCGAGGTTATACCAAATGACTACTCGAGCTGGCCCACCGGTATTATACTTTTTTTTTCAGATTTTGCATATCTGGACTATTAAGTTCTATATTGTATATAGGGGTGTAACGGTACGCTAAAATTGTATTCGGTTCGGTTCACGGTTTTGGAGGGCTCGGTTCGGTTAATTTTCGGTACAAATAAATAAGAACTAACAACATTTTTCTTTTGAAAAGCTGCCAATACACAATAGAATTCTTGCCTAAAATAAATAAAAGCGACCCCCTGTGTGAGGACCACTAACCACTAAACCACTGTGAGACTGGGATTTAGGACGACTACTAGTCTATTTCCCTTTTTAAAATAGTAAATGGCAAATGGTCCCATTCTCTCACCTCTGGTCCCTGACCCACAGATTGGGAACCGCTGATTTAAAACTAACTGAAACCTGCTCCTGACGGTTGTGTCTGTCTTACCGCTGAGAATTAGCCTGTGAGTCGCCCAACCCGTTTTAGACTGTGAGCCGCGCATGAGGCGAAGCACCGGGAGACAGACGGCCGAGCGGGACACGAGCGGGACACGAGCGGGACACGAGCGGGACACGAGCGGGACACGAGCGGGACACGAGCGGGACACGAGCGGGACACGAGCGGGACACGAGCGGAGAAGCACTCGCGCTTTGGAAGAGACCGGGGAAGGCGGTCGGTCTCTCCTGCTCATTCACTTCACCAGACTACTCCGTGTTGGTGTTATATGTGGCGAAGTAGGCGGAGAGTGAGTGCGGCTGGAAGAGCCTGTCCCCGTAAGGCCAATGATACACTGGACGCGTTTTTGTAGCCGAATTGGTCTGGGAGTGCCTCTCCGCGTGCATTCGCAAGGCTCGCTTCAGTCGGCTCCCTGTTCATCAGATGAGCGCGCTCTCGTGCGTGTACACTGCAGCCGAGGCGGCGCAGCTGAGCGCCTCAGCCCAAAGCCGCTTCCGCTCCTAAACTCAAAAATGCCTCCGTGCGCATTTTTCTCATCTGCGCCTCGCGGTGCGAAGCCGATTTCTGTCTGAAAATGTATAAAACACATTATTACTAAATAAATAAAAGATTGTCCTGCATTGTATGATTATTTATATGAGTGTATACAAGTTTAAGATTATTATTATGATTTTTGATTATGATAATTATTATTATTACGACTATAGTAGTAGTATTGGGTGCTTATTTCATAAAGAGAGAGAAATATTGCCTGACATATGGCAGTATAGCTACACCACCTTGTCATTTTTCCACATCAAGACTTTCCCTCAAGTCACTCTGCTGCTCTGTTTTTGTGGCCTCCTCACTTTTCCCAAAAGGAAAGCAGTGAAGGTGGATGACATCAAGTTGATTGAGGCCAAGACATGCGTTCAGTTCAACAAAGAAACAGGTGGAGTGAACAGCGTGGCGCTCGCCTGCAGTTACATGTACGCGCTCTGCGCGGGAGAGCTCGGCCGCTCAGGGCGCTCGGCCGCTCAGGGCGCTCGGCCGCTCAGGGCGCTCGGCCGCTCAGGGCGCTCGGCCGCTCAGGGCGCTCGGCCGCTCAGGGCGCTCGGCCGCTCAGGGCGCTCGGCCGCTCAGGGCGCTCGGCCGCTCAGGGCGCTCGGCCGCTCAGGGCGCCCGGCCGCTCAGGGCGCCCGGCCGCTCAGGGCGCCCGGCCGCTCAGGGCGCCCGGCCGCTCAGGGCGCCCGGCCGCTCAGGGCGCCCGGCCGCTCAGGGCGCCCGGCCGCTCAGGGCGCCCGGCCGCTCAGGGCGCCCGGCCGCTCAGGGCGCCCGGCCGCTCAGGGCGCCCGGCCGCTCAGGGCGCCCGGCCGCTCAGGGCGCCCGGCCGCTCAGGGCGCCCGGCCGCTCAGGGCGCCCGGCCGCTCAGGGCGCCCGGCCGCTCAGGGCGCCCGGCCGCTCAGGGCGCTCGGCTCTGAAAGGCGCGTGCGGTGTATCACTGGCGTAACAACGCGTTGATTAATCAGTGAAGCAACACTACGCACCTTGCGTAGTTTGCGTATAGGAAGAACCGGCTTTGAGCGCTGGTATAACTTTTTGGCTGAAGTGCGGACGTGATGGGATATTGTAGCGAGGCTCAAGACTTTTAATCAAATACTTAAAGCCAGCGCCTTCAACGACTGCAGTTTCTGAGTTTCTCTCAGCTACTCATGCAGCTTCAATAGCGTCCGTGCGGAAACTCGCGTAGGAACTTCCTTCCGCGGCACTTAATATGACGCTAATAATAAATTTACATTATTTAATGAAAATAATACACCGAAACTGTACGCAAGTGGACCGAACCGAACAGGCCGAACCGAAGCGGTTCAATACATCCCCATGAACCGTTACACCCCTAATTGTATAGTAATAAGTGTTGCTTGTTCCATATTCAATGTTAAAGCAAATCTTGTTTGGGTCCATATTAAAAGGTTCATTTGTTCAATGGTGGCCCGCGACTTTGTTCAAGTTTTACATTTTGGCCCACTGTGTATTTGAGTTTGACACCCCTGCTGTAAAGGCTCATGTAACCGTATTGGAAAACGTGGAAGTTGCTTCTAACTTCACCTCCGTTTGGGTCCATAGAGGAGAGGAGGGGAGGCTTTTGCCGTCTGTGCTTTGTTTAAAAACGGTGGCCTATTCCCTTAAAATGTCCAAATTTGAAAAGCCACAAATGCAAATTCTCCTCTCGCTCCTCTAACTGAATGTGTCCTAGCTCCTTCTCCTCTCCTTTTTTCCTCTGTGCCCTAGCTCCTTCTCTTTGATTCAAATAAATCAAACAGCGTGCAAATGCATTTTAAAAGTCACTCCATGGGGACATGGGTTTAATGTATGCGCACGCATGGAACCAGAACAGTACTAAACCTACCATTCTTGTTCAACGTGGCACACCTCAGCCAAATTCCACTGTGTCATGTCAAAACACACTTGCATGCCGGAGATTGAGAAGAACGTTAACAAATGCAGACAGAGGAGAGAGGAAGAGTTAAAAAAGACAAGTGAGAAAATTAAGGAAACAAAACAAAAAAGGTAAGAATAATGGAGTTTTGGGCTTTTTAGAAGAGATTTGGGATTTTCTCCCAAAGGCCTTTAAATAATTATTTTGGTGTGTTGGGGGTGAGGGGTGAGGGCCTTCGTCAGGGTAATGCCCTGACGAAGGCCTATACTGCTGAAACGCCATAGAGGCCGTATAGGCTTTCGTCAGGGCAGTACCCTGACGAAAGCCTATACGGCTGAAACGCCATATAGGCCGTATAGGCTTTCGTCAGGGCAGTACCCTGACGAAAGCCTATACTGCTGAAACGCCATAGAGGCCGTATAGGCTTTCGTCAGGGCAGTACCCTGACGAAAGCCTATACGGCTGAAACGCCATAGAGGCCGTATAGGCTTTCGTCAGGGCAGTACCCTGACGAAAGCCTATACGGCTGAAACGCCATAGAGGCCGTATAGGCTTTCGTCAGGGTACTACCCTGACACGGCCTTTATGGCGTTTCAGCCGTATAGGCTTTCGTCAGGGTACTACCCTGACGAAGGCCTATACGGCTGAAACGCCATAGAGGCCGTATAGGCTTTCGTCAGGGTACTACCCTGACGAAGGCCTATACTGCTGAAACGCCATAGAGGCCGTATAGGCTTTCGTCAGGGCAGTACCCTGACGAAGGCCTATACGGCTGAAACGCCATAGAGGCCGTATAGGCTTTCGTCAGGGTACTACCCTGACGAAGGCCTATACGGCTGAAACGCCATAGAGGCCGTATAGGCTTTCGTCAGGGCAGTACCCTGACGAAAGCCTATACGGCTGAAACGCCATAGAGGCCGTATAGGCTTTCGTCTGGGTACTACCCTGACGAAGGCCTATACGGCTGAAACGCCATAGAGGCCGTATAGGCCTTCGTCAGGGCAGTACCCTGATGAAGGCCTATACGGCTGAAACGCCATAGAGGCCGTATAGGCCTTCATCAGGGCAGTACCCTGATGAAGGCCTATACGGCTGAAACGCGTAGGCAATGTTTTAATCTAATGGCCATGCTGCAATAAAGGCCTTTTACCAATACTACCTCAGTTTTGTATCTTTTTAAAGTCTATTGCTGATCCCTGCACTGAAGAGCACCAAAGTTAGATCTTTGAAGAAAAAAACAAGGATATCCACGCAGTGCTCCTGCATGTTTTAGTTTGCTTGGGCAGGAGCAGTGTTTGGCCTGGAGTTTCTGTTCCGAGTCAGGCCCTGTGTGTTCGCTGTAAGAGCAGATGTAGGCCGTTTTGAAAAATGGCTCTGGTGTTCAAAGGATTTATCCATTGCCCTATTGATTGTTTCTTCCTCCATTTGCTCCTGGATAAAATCTCTCCTCAGAGAGAGGATACTAGCAGTTGGAGAACACTCTGCATCTGGGTGGCGTTGCATATTTTCTGCCAGCAATGTTGGAGATTGGCTCATGTGTTCAGAGGATGCATTAGTTTTCCTCCTGAGCGCTTCCTCCTCATTTAGCATCTGGATAAAAGCTCTCTTCTCAGCGAGCTTGCGTTCTTTACAAGACACTTTTTTCCAAAGTCCTGTAAAGAAATTTTTCACAGAGGCTTTTACACTGCTCGAGTCACCTTTAGTCTGGGACTTCCTGTCATCTTTGTACAGGAAAGAAAAGTTATTTCTGTTTGGCGGGTAGACTGAAGGTGCATAGAAAAGGTGAACAGGAGTCTCTTGATTCTGTTTGCCACGGGGGCTAGACTCTGTGTTGAGAAGGACTTCCTGCTTTTCCTTTCTTTGGACTTGATGCGATTTGTTAAGGAGTGTCCTCTGTTGAGAAGGAGTCAAATCCTCCTGCTGTGTCAGATCGTCGAACTCCTTCACCTCCCACTGTTCTGTTTTGATAATGCCATTGACATAACTCTCAACAGTCGTCTTTGTGGAAGTGTGACGCCCGTCAGGGGAGAATTGTGTCATCGACTCTTTCTGTCTTTGACACCTCTTTGGAGAACTGATCATAAAGCTCTCATTGGATCTAGGGAGGGTGGACTCTACCTCTTCCCTGAGAAACTGGCCAGGAGCAGAGTGTGGTCTGGACTTTCTGTTCTGAGTCAGGTCCTGCGTGTTTGCTGTCGGATCAGATGCAGGCCGTGGTTTTGAAAAATGGCTTTGGTGTTCAGAGGATTTAGCCATGGTTCTTCTGATTGCTTCTTCCTCCATTACCTCCTGCATAAAATCTCTCGTCAGAGAGAGCATACTAGCAGTTGGAGAACAGTTTATTTCCTCGTGGAGCTTTGTATTCTCTGCCAGCAATTTTGGAAATTGGTTCATGTGTTCAGAGGTTGTATTTGTTTTCCTTCTGAACGTTTCCTCTTCCATTAGCATCTGGATAAAATGTCTCTTCTGAGAGAGCGCGCTAGCAGTTGGAGAACACTCTGTATCTGAGTGGAGCTGAGTATTTTTTGCCAGCAATGTTGGAGATTGGCTCATGTGGTCAGAGGCTGCATTCATTTTCCTCCTGAGCTCTGTCTCCTCTATTACCATCTGGATAAAAGCTCTCTTCTTAGCGAGCTTGCGTTCTTTACAAGACACTTTTTTCCAAAGTCCTTTAAAGAAATTTTTCACAGAGGCTTTTACACTGCTCGAGTCATCTTTAGTCTGGGACTTCCTGTCATCTTTGTACAGGAAAGAACAGTTATTTCTGTTTGGCGGGTAGGCTGAAGATACATCAAAAAGGTGAACAGGAGTCTCTTGATTCTGTTTGCGACGGGGGCTAGACTCTGTGTTGAGAAGGACTTCCTGCTTTTCCTTTCTTTGGACTTGATGCGATTTGTTAAGGAGTGTCCTCTGTTGAGAAGGAGTCAAATCCTCCTGCTGTGTCAGATCGTCGAACTCCTTCACCTCCCACTGTTCTGTTTTGATAATGCCATTGACATAACTCTCAACAGTCGTCTTTGTGGAAGTGTGACGCCCGTCAGGGGAGAATTGTGTCATCGACTCTTTCTGTCTTTGACACCTCTTTGGAGAACTGATCATAAAGCTCTCATTGGATCTAGGGAGGGTGGACTCTACCTCTTCCCTGAGAAACTGGCCAGGAGCAGAGTGTGGTCTGGAGTTTCTGTTCTGAGTCAGGTCCTGCGTGTTTGCTGTCGGATCAGATGCAGGCCATGGTTTTGAAAAATGGCTTTGGTGTTCAGAGGATTTAGCCATGGTTCTTCTGATTGCTTCTTCCTCCATTTGCTCCTGCATAAAATTTCTCCTCAGAGAGAGCATACTAGCAGTTGGAGAAGAGTTTATTTCCTCGTGGAGCTTTGTATTCTCTGCCAGCAATTTTGGAAATTGGTTCATGTGTTCAGAGGTTGTATTCGTTTTCCTTCTGAGCGTTTCCTCTTCCATTAGCATCTGGATAAAATGTCTCTTCTGAGAGCGCGCGCTAGCAGTTGGAGAACACTCTGTATCTGAGTGGAGCTGAGTATTTTTTGCCAGCAATTTTGGAGATTGGCTCATGTGGTCAGAGGCTGCATTAGTTTTCCTCCTGAGCGCTTCCTCCTCATTTAGCATCTGGATAAAAGCTCTCTTCTTAGCGAGCTTGCGTTCTTTACAAGACACTTTTTTCCAAAGTCCTTTAAAGAAATTTTTCACAGAGGCTTTTACACTGCTCGAGTCATCTTTAGTCTGGGACTTCCTGTCATCTTTGTACAGGAAAGAACAGTTATTTCTGTTTGGCGGGTAGGCTGAAGATACATCAAAAAGGTGAACAGGAGTCTCTTGATTCTGTTTGCCACGGGGGCTAGACTCTGTGTTGAGAAGGACTTCCTGCTTTTCCTTTCTTTGGACTTGATGCGATTTGTTAAGGAGTGTCCTCTGTTGAGAAGGAGTCAAATCCTCCTGCTGTGTCAGATCGTCGAACTCCTTCACCTCCCACTGTTCTGTTTTGATAATGCCATTGACATAACTCTCAACAGTCGTCTTTGTGGAAGTGTGACGCCCGTCAGGGGAGAATTGTGTCATCGACTCTTTCTGTCTTTGACACCTCTTTGGAGAATTGATCATAAAGCTCTCATTGGATTTAGGGAGGGTGGACTCTACCTCTTCCCTGAGAAACTGGCCAGGAGCAGAGTGTGGTCTGGACTTTCTGTTCTGAGTCAGGTCCTGCGTGTTTGCTGTCGGATCAGATGCAGGCCGTGGTTTTGAAAAATGGCTTTGGTGTTCAGAGGATTTAGCCATGGTCCTTCTGATCGCTTCTTCCTCCATTAGCTCCTGCATAAAACCTCTCCTCAGAGCAGTTGGGTGATAATTTGTCTCTGGGCTAACACCACTGACACTTCTCTCAAGCCCATCACAGGGGAAACTTGTCCTGAACTCTTTTGGTCTTGGGTGGGTCGGTGGTCTCTTGGTGTCACCGCTCCAGCCCAGCTCGGAGGGAATGGACACGTCTGTAACCTCAGAGGGTTCCTCAGAGTCAGATTCCACATCCATGTCTTTGTTAAATATTGATTTGATGAATGCTGTGGCCGTGTAGACAGGTTTTCTGAAGGCTGTCTTTGCGCTGTCTTGGCGCTTGTGAAGGTTTCGGAAATGTCCTGGGCGGCAAAGTGATTACCTGGTATCCCAGGTAACGGAACTCTTGATTCTTGCCATTGTTGCCATGGTTACACCAGCACTCAAATGAGAATGTGATGATGTCACAGTACACAGTGGGAGGCAGGAGCCAGTTTTAATTTATGAATTACAAAAATGCTAGCTAATATCAGCCACTGGGTCCATGATCTCTCTGTACAAGACCAAAAATGTCCTCAAAAACGAAATACTTTTACCTCTATATAATATTATAGACCTTTAGAACCCTGTGATGTCACCTGAAACCTAATTGCCCATATATGGTCATGTTCGAAGCAGCCAGAATTGAGTATGGTGTGAATGAATAATGCAATGTAAAGCGTCTTTGAGTGTCCATAAAAGCACTATATAAATATATACCGATGCATTATTGTTATTAATTATGAATATGTTTTTCACCTAAATAAAAGATACACAGACATGGAAAGACCTCACAAAAATAACACTTTTACTTACACACAACTTAAATGAAGAGGATTTAGCCTTTAGAACTGAGGCCTCTTTTGAACGCTAATTTGTTTCTGAGGTAAATTCATGAATGTTTTCTTGCTGATATCACCTAAATGTAGCCTCTGGGTATGGGACATGTCAAAAAGGCGGCCCGCGGGCCAAATCCGGCCCCTGACTTGTACAGCATGACTTCCTGAGTATGTCAAAAAGAGAAAGTAAGTCTCTGTTCCTGTGTGGAGTTATGGATTTTGAAGGAAATAACCAGTATGCTCATTCCAGCCACTAGGGGGCAGCTTAGACTAAAAAAAGGAAAGAATTCCACACATGATGAAGGCACTGACATAATAAGAGATATAAGCATATCATAGCCAAGTGGTAAATGGACAGTCTGCCCCAGGGCGGCTGTGGCTACAATACCACAGTGTGGTATTGTGTACTGTGTACTATGAGAAGTACTATGAGAAGCTTGTGACACAGGCTTGTAAAGCGCAATACAAGTGTGAACCATTATTATTACAGTCCTGTTAGGCTTTTCACCAAATCAGCACCATTTTAAAATCAAAGCTCAATATAATTCATTTATTGGAAAACAGTTTTCTCTATAGTATTTTCCTGTTTACATTATAAACACGCGGGCGCATATTGATCGCGTCATAGGCGGCCCGCGGCCCGCCAAGGAAGCTAGATTTCGGCCCACAAACCCAAATTAGTTTGACACCCCTGCTTTAGAGAAACAATTTTCCACTCTTTTAAGCCATTTTCTGGTGGATTATGAACTTATTTATCACATAAATAAAGTCAGGTGTAAATCGGGCCCTTATGGATATTTTCTCACAGCACATTGTTCAGTAGAAGTGAAAAAACGGCAGTTGTAGCTCGCGCTAGCTAACCGTTAGCATTAGCCCGATGCTAACATGTAGCATCAAGTTAGCATTCTCTGTTTTTTATGTATTTATGGGCTGTTGAACCACTTTGCTCCTCTCCATGTCTTTGTATCTTTCTTTAGTAGAAAACTATGTTCATAATTCAGCATTTGTTAAAGTAGTTTTTTGAATAATAGAGAAAGTTTAGATTTTTCTCCAAATTGTTTCCCCCTTAACTGTTTTCAAACAGGACCATATATGGGTGATTCCAGAGATGCCGTCTGTATCTATTGCTGGGTTGCAGGAGCCCGTTTTTCCTATTAACAGCATTACACTTTCACAAGCCGTAGCTCAAAAGAAAATGTATGAATTAGAAAAATGATCATTAATGTCAGTCACTGGGTCCATGATCTCTGTACAAGACCAAACATTTCCTCAAAAACAAAAGAATTTTTCCTCCATACAATAGCGTTGGCCTTTAGAGCGCTGTGATGTCACCTGCAACCCCAGCAATAGTCCCACAAAAGCAAACATGTCCATTTTCTAAGCGGATAAAAAGGGGAACTATATACATCTGATGTCGGACGATCCTCACGTGCTCCGAGTTGGGGAAAACAACATGGCGACGCACGGACTAAAACATATATGTATATATTTTTGTGTATCCCTTTAGTTGTTCTGGCCACTTGCCATCTGTCACTGAGCTCCTGCGAAGGACTTAAGCCTCTACGGTTATAAAATGTACTGTTAGCCTTGCCATGCTAATATTGCTAACGTCCACTGAGGGCTAACTGCGCTCTCTAAATTATTTGTAACTTTATAGATATAACCACACTGTTTGGGTTTTTATGTTTATTTTGTCAGATTTTTACCAACTCCTAGCTTGAATTATTTGTATATGTTAGACCAGACCTGGGCAAATTACGGCCCACGGACCAAATTCGGCCCGTGAGATGATTGAATTTGGCCCACGACTTGTAGGGCATAAATTCGCAAGTATGTCCAAAAAAAAAAAAAGTAAGTCTCGAGCCCATTCCTTTGCAGAGTTATGATTTTTGAAAGAAATTACCAGAATGTTGGTAATTCCCCCGCCCTACATAATTTAGTGTAATGGACAATAGGATAACGTTGCAGAACAGGTTTGAGTTGTGTTAGACTAAAACCAACATTTTGAACTGGACAACTGTCCCACTGAAACCTTTGGCTCTTGTTCCTCTGACCGTTTCCTGTTTTGTTGCAGAATCTCTGAACCTGGACTCGAGCCTCATCATGAACTCCAGCGACCTCCCGCTGCTCTCCCGCTGACCCCTGACCTCCGCCTGAACCCCGGAGCGACTTTCCTTTTCTCTTTAGCAGGACTCTTTGACGAAGTAGCACAGTTTTGCCTGAAGGTGGCGCACTGAGGAGCGTGTTACATTTGATATACTTGTTTATTTTTGGAGGGGCGGGGTTTGCAGATTTTCTCATTTGTCGGTTTGTGGTTTGGTTTCATTTATTTATTTATTTATTTATTTTATTTATTTGAGCATACATTTTTGCTCAAAAGGAGTAGGCTGAAGCAAAAGCTTATGAGCGCCTACCCCCAACTCAAAATGATGAACTTTTCATTTCTCATAGTATAATCAGTGTAAACAAAACAACAACAAGGAACAATAGCAAAGAAACAAAACAAAAAATTAAGAACTCGTTTCCTTTCAGAACAGCTTTTTGACTCACAACCACTGTATGAGCTATTCACATAATAACAGAAGCAAACACTATTACACTATTACTATTTCCTGCAAGATTGCTACAAAGCAAGTAACAAAGCGACCATTCATATATTTCTTTCAGTTTCCAATGCCAAATATCAGCCACGTTCACTAGTTTTCATGACATAAGGGCTCATTAATGCACGTATTATAGTCCGTGTTCTTGTTGCTCCAGTTGTCATTACCAGGCTCAACACAATTTTAATCTATGTGCATTTTTAATGTATTATTATTATTTATATATCTTTTATTATGTACAGTGTATGATGTGACCCCTACATCGAGTGGTGCGTTAAAAAGCCGGGTGTAGAGCGGGCCAGTTGAAGAGGGCAGTAGCTCCCCATCAACAAACCTGCCCCCAGCCGCCCTAACAGCTGATTTTGTAGATGATGTTCGTCTGCTGTAAAGTGCATTAACCAATGAGGTTTTTGAGCCCGTTGGAGGGGCTCATTCTTTATTATGTTTTAAGCAATAGAAATGACATCCGTTACAAGCAATTCCAAACACTCTGCCATTAATTAATCAATGTAAATTGGTTGTATTGCTCCCTCTAATGGCAACTAATTTCTTCTTTTCTGTATTTTTCAAAAGTCTTTTGTTTGTATTTATATTTGAACAGGTTGATGTTTGGGCATTGTTTCATTTCCACATCCAAATTATTCCACAATTGCACCCCTTTAATTGTGGGGCTGAAGCTTTTCAAAGTTGAGCTATGTTTCTGAATCCTAAAGTTTAAATCTTCACGTAATTCATAAAAACCAGTGCGTTCTTGGAACCTTCTTTGTATTTGGCCTGGTAACAGTTTGTATCTTGCTCTGTATAGCATCTGTACAGTTTGGAACTCAACAATGTCACAAAACTTCATGATCCTTGATTTTAAAAATAATGGATTTGTGTGGTCCAGAAACCCAACTTTATGAATTACTCTGACAGCTCTTTTTTGCAACAATACTATTGGTTTAACTGTGTTTTTGTAAGTACTACCCCAACCCACAGCGCAATAGTATAAATAGGGCAAAATCAGAGAACAGTATAAGGTATGTAGCGCTTTGATATTTAAAATGTGCTTCGCTTTTGCTATTACTGCAATGCTTCTTGAAAGTTTAGTAGTTATATATTTAATGTGCGATTTCCAAGTAATTCTATCGTCTATAATAACGCCAAGGAATTTGATTTCATGCACCCGCTCTATAACAACACCCTCTATCTGAATTGCCTCCTGAGCATTAGAATCACAGTTGCCGAATATCATCAGTTTGCTTTTACTCAAATTCAAGGATAATTTGTTTTGTTTGAACCACTTATTGACACTCTTGAGTTCCAGGTTAACAATCTGACACAGTTGTTGCAAATCGTCTCCTGCTGTGAACATATTTGTATCGTCTGCAAACAAAATGAATTTAAGTACCTGCGATGTTTTACTAATATCGTTAATGTACATATTAAACAATTTTGGACCCAGAATGGAACCTTGAGGTAAACCACACACAATTTCTAGACAACTTGACTGATGGTCTCCTATTTTCACACATTGTTTTCTATTTTTTAAATAACTGGTGACCCACTGTAGAGCTACCCCCCTAATCCCATAACGTTCTAGTTTATCAATTAATATATCGTAGTTTATTGTGTCAAATGCTTTACTCAGGTCAATAAATAACCCTACTGCATATTTCTTGTTGTCTACAGCATTTGTTATTTCTTCAATTACATCAAAGAGTGCGTGCGAAGTTGAATGATTGTTCCTAAAACCAAACTGATTATCAGAGAGTAAGTTATGTCTTTCAATGAAGCTATCAAGTCTAGAGTTAAAAACCTTCTCTAAGATTTTTGAAAATTGCGGTAAAAGGGAAACAGGCCTGTAGTTTGTAAAGAGATGTTTATCTCCAGCTTTGAACAGAGGAATGACTTTTGCTACTTTCATACTGTCAGGAAATTGTCCAGTTTGTAACGATAAATTACAGACGTGTGTTAACGGCTTAGAGATACTTTCAATGACAGATTTTAAGGTCTTCATATCCATATCATAGTAATCTGTCGAAGTTTTATTTTTACACCCTCTAACAATGTCCAGTATCTCCTTTTCCTCCACAGGATTGAGGAACAAGGACATAGGATTTCTGTCTATCAGCTCATAGTTATAGTTCTCAACATTTTCAATTTTTGCTGCAAGGTTCGGTCCAACATCTACAAAAAATTCATTGAAAGTATTAACTACTTCATTCATATCCTTCATAGTTTTATCCTCGTCTTTGAAGTATTGTGGATAATTAATCATCCTTGGTTTATTTCTAATTATACTATTTAAGATATTCCATAGACCTTTAATGTTATTCTTGTTGCTGTCTAACAACTTATTATAATAGTCCTGTTTACATTTTCTAATGATACTTGTTAGTTTATTTTTATATGTCTTGTATTTATCCTCAGCTTCCTTAGTTCTATAATTTATAAATTTTTTGTAAAGTGCATTTTTTTTCTTGCATGCATTTAGCAAACCCTTACACATCCATGGGTTTACTTTACATTTTCTGTTTTTACAGTATTTTTTCACTGGGCAATTTTTGTCAAATACTTTTTGAAATGTTTGCACAAACTCATCATATGCCTTATTGGTGTCATTCTCAGAGTATATATTACTCCAGTCTTGCGTTAATAGATCCTTTTTAAATGCATCAATAGTTATCTCTGTTTTTACTCTTCTAAACCAATACAAGTTTTCTTCCTTTTTTTCCCGTTCATTTTTGTACAATACAAATACTGGAAGGTGATCACTAATATCATTTATCATTAGTCCGCTGACGTTATCACTTTCTATTTCATTGGAAAAAATATTATCAATTAAAGTGGCACTGTGAGATGTGATTCTACTCGGTTTGGTAATTAGGGGAAACAGACCTATACTGAATAAAGTGTTGATAAATTCGTCCGTCTTTTTATGGTTATTTGGGTTTAACAGATCACGAACACTCTTTTTTTATTTTTTTGTACATCCAACTTAACGTGACAGTTCAGAAGAAAATGACGCTGCAGGTGGAAAGAGGAAACCCATGTGGACTCTTTAATCTCGGTTTGTCTTGTTGTAGAATTTCGACTAACGTAGACGTCTGGAGAATATATTTTAGATACAAATGCTGACTGAGTGAGACCACCTCATGACATCATCAGGTGGAACAGAGTGTTTTGAGCTGTGAAGGAGGAGGCTGAACGTGCTGAGTTACACGAACATGAAGGAACCGAAGCAGAACTCCGGCCTCTGTTTTCATCTGCAACAATATTAGAAGAGGGTTTTTAAGGCCCTTTAAAGCCACACTGCGGAACATTCCAGGTCACATGATATCACGTCATGGGCAACTTGACTGTGGTAAAACTCAAAACATGAACGCTGGTTTCTGCAGTGGGTTATCGACAGGGCTGGTACCATTAAAGAGGGGGTATTCTGCTTTTTTCAGTCCCATAGCACCAGTCTATATCACACTACAATGATGACAAACCTTCTGTTGGTCTGTAAATGCAGTAAATTAGAATAACTGCCTTGTATAAAATGTCTCTCTCAAAATGGCTGTAGTGAATGTCTTGAAATAGGCCTCTGTCTCTTTAAGAACCTCTGAGCCTTTAGACACGCCCCCTCCACACGCTGTCTGTGGCATCAGTGGGGAGGGGGTTCTGCTGAGGAGCAGTGGTTGGTTACTCGGCTGGTGACGAAAGCTCGGAGGCGTCTCCAGGAGGTGGGGGCGTTCCTAGGAGGACTCAGGCAAACCTATCCCTAAAATGGCCGCCATCAGAGTTTTTACAGATTACTCAGAAATACGTGAATGTGCCAAGGCAACACTTCAGCCATGTTTTTAATGAGGGAATGACATAATAACATGATCGAAAGCTTGAAAAAGTCCATAATGCATAATACCCCCCCTTTAAACGATACATGTTTGGGATCAGAAAATGTTTGGGTAAAACTGGTATCAAAAAACTGAAAGCAGGTACCGAGATCCATGGTTCTAGACCTGGTTTTAGACCTGGTTTTAGACCTGGTTCTAGAACTGGTTCTGGACCTGGTTTTGGACCTGGTTCTAGACCTGGTTCTAGACCTGGTTTTAGACCTGGTTTTAGACCTGGTTCTAGAACTGGTTTTAGACCTGGTTCTAGACCTGGTTTTGACCTGGTTCTAGACCTGGTTTTAGACCTGGTTTTAGACCTGGTTCTAGAACTGGTTTTAGACCTGGTTTTAGACCTGGTTCTAGACCTGGTTTTAGACCTGGTTTTAGACCTGGTTTTGGACCTGGTTCTAGACCTGGTTTTAGACCTGGTTCTAGACCTGGTTTTAGACCTGGTTTTAGACCTGGTTTTGGACCTGGTTCTAGACCTGGTTTTAGACCTGGTTTTAGACCTGGTTCTAGACCTGGTTTTAGACCTGGTTCTAGACCTGGTTCTAGACCTGGTTCTAGACCTGGTTTTAGACCTGGTTCTAGACCTGGTTTTGGACCTGGTTTTAGACCTGGTTTTAGACCTGGTTCTAGACCTGGTTCTAGACCTGGTTTTAGACCTGGTTCTAGACCTGGTTCTAGACCTGGTTCTAGACCTGGTTTTAGACCTGGTTCTAGACCTGGTTTTGGACCTGGTTTTAGACCTGGTTCTAGACCTGGTTTTAGACCTGGTTTTAGACCTGGTTTTGGACCTGGTTCTAGACCTGGTTTTAGACCTGGTTCTAGACCTGGTTTTAGACCTGGTTTTAGACCTGGTTTTGGACCTGGTTCTAGACCTGGTTTTAGACCTGGTTTTAGACCTGGTTTTAGACCTGGTTCTAGACCTGGTTTTGGACCTGGTTCTAGACCTGGTTTTAGACCTGGTTCTAGACCTGGTTTTAGACCTGGTTCTAGACCTGGTTTTAGACCTGGTTTTAGACCTGGTTCTAGACCTGGTTTTAGACCTGGTTCTAGACCTGGTTCTAGACCTGGTTCTAGACCTGGTTCTAGACCTGGTTTTAGACCTGGTTCTAGACCTGGTTTTGGACCTGGTTTTAGACCTGGTTTTAGACCTGGTTCTAGACCTGGTTTTAGACCTGGTTTTAGACCTGGTTCTAGACCTGGTTTTAGACCTGGTTTTAGACCTGGTTTTAGACCTGGTTCTAGACCTGGTTTTAGACCTGGTTCTAGACCTGGTTCTAGACCTGGTTCTAGACCTGGTTTTAGACCTGGTTCTGGACCTGGTTTTGGACCTGGTTCTAGACCTGGTTTTAGACCTGGTTCTAGACCTGGTTCTAGACCTGGTTCTAGACCTGGTTTTAGACCTGGTTCTAGACCTGGTTTTGGACCTGGTTTTAGACCTGGTTTTAGACCTGGTTTTAGACCTGGTTTTAGACCTGGTTTTAGACCTGGTTCTAGACCTGGTTTTAGACCTGGTTTTAGACCTGGTTTTAGACCTGGTTCTAGACCTGGTTTTAGACCTGGTTCTAGACCTGGTTCTAGACCTGGTTTTAGACCTGGTTCTAGACCTGGTTTTGGACCTGGTTCTAGACCTGGTTTTAGACCTGGGTCCAGGACGTGGTTAGACCTGAAGTCTTTGAACTAAACCAGGGTAAAGTATAGGTCAGTAGAGCTGAGACTGCAATGCCCAATCATCCAACCAATTTGGATTGAAAGTGCTTTAAATGTACCTCAAACTGTTGCTTTTACGAACTATACTTATACTCTCTAGCAGCTAATGGCATTTCTTAAACCTGTCATTTATTTACATTGTCAGTGAAATGATAAAAAAATGTATTCTTTGTCCCGTGATGGTGATATGGAAAAGTCCTGGTATTTGGGGAAGTGTTCCGCAGTGTGGCTTTGAGAACATTTGGCAAACCTAAAACATGTACAGGAGCGAGTCTCTGTTTGGATCATGCTTCTGTTGTAAAAATTCAAATAAGTGTAATGTTTATTTTGAGTAATGTGCAAAACGCGCCCAAAATAAAAATACATTTGGAAGTTTGACGTGGATTAGAATGAGGGGAAATGGACACAGGGACCAAACCAGGACTAAGGGAAGGATTTGATGGTCTTTTTTGGACTCTTTTTGGCGGACTATTAACATTTATCACACACATACATCTTTGAAAATGCCCATTTATGGTCATGTTTGAAGCAGCCAGGAGGGGAATACAAAAACTTTCTCCCATTTCTCCATCGTTCTCCAACAAACGCTGAAAGTATATTTTTCTACTAAATGAAGACACCGAGTCATGGGGAGGAGCAAAGTGCTTCAACAGCCCATAAATACTTCAAAAACGGACAATGCTAACCAGGGATCTAATGTTAGCTTCATGCTACGTGTGCTAGCGTTAGCAAAGCAATGCTAGCGAGTGCCATTTTTCGCTTCTACTGAACAATTTGAATAAACATCCACATGGACCCAACTTTGGCGTGATTTACTGGTGTGTTATAAAATGTTTAGAGTTCGCCAGAAAACGGCGGGAAAAAAGGGAAAAAGTGTGATTCCATGAGCATTGTTGCCGTCTCGTTCTATGTGGATGTTTTCTCACAGCAGCTTGTCCAGCAGAAGTAAATAATCGGCACTTGTAGCTAGCGTTAGCATGTAGCATCTTTGTCTGTATCTTTATTTAAGACAGACAAACTTTTTTTGGCCGGGATCCCAAAAATTGACACTTTAACAACTCCGGACCCCCATAGTATAAAGTTAGGGACACATCAGTGGGTTTGGATAGATCTATTGGGCCATGGGACAAAGGTCTCAAACCTGGGACATGTGGTCACCCTATATTAGTGCGTATTTGACATTAGGTGGTTAGCATGGTGCCTTTACAAGTGTTGACCTTTATGACCAGTGTTTTTTAGGGTTTCTGGTATGTTTTCACTGCCGATGTTGATCAAATACGCACATCAAAGGTCACATAATTCATCTTTAACATTCATCATATGTCAAGCTTCAACCCTAGAAACAAAAAAAGAAGCCTCTTTTAGTTGGCCACGTTTTTCCACATTTTGAAACATTCTCTGCACAGAATCAGGAGGTGAGGAACTTCCTTGTGTCCATTTCCAATAACAATCTTTGCGTTTCAACAAAAATATGAGGCTGAAAACTGTACAAACTATTTACATTTTTTCACAACTTTAAAAACTGTACAAATCACGACAAACAAGCATTTCAGATCTACAGCTCTGTGCAAAATCGGGTAGACCACTGCCAAGGCACCGCCAAGACAAGAACAGCCACTGATCTCAGAGCTAGCATCAAAAACGACTAGAAAGAGATGATAAAACTAAGAAGTCTTTCTTCTAAACAGGCGCATCATTGCTTTTTGAGTGTCTCGTTCAAATATTGTTGCTTTTTTAAATTTTAAGTGTTCGACTTGACAGGGGGAAACATTCAGAGATGCTTTGGTAGATGATTTGTCGTGTTTGTAGCCAGTGACTGTCCATGTGTCCGTCACAGGATTTACTCTACTTTAACGTTTATTCAAAGACTACATAACCAAACACAATCTCCTCCGATGTGTTCAAAGATGTGTTCAGCCTTAAACTTAAACCTAGTGATTTCACCAGCTGAACGAGCCCATGTCCGTCTCTGAACGCATTCCTGCAGCGCCTCGCCTTTATTTGGACCGGGATTTTGCACAGAACTGTAGACGGAACACAAATTACAAATCAAAATCAAAAGGTATGCCCTAATTTTGTGCTCAAATCAGAAAAACATTTCAAACCCACTGATCTTCTGAGTGAAGCCGCCGGCCTAAAGCTTAAACACCGTTACATTCTCTTCATAAACGCGTGTTTCTGATTTGAGCGCTGACAGAGGATGAAGCGAACGTCACCTAAACAGACATAACTTTACAGATTGTTACGTTTATTTCCAAAAAACAAAACATCAAACCTTTGTTTTTGGTGCTTTTTTGTTTGTTTGTTTGTTTGTTTGTTTCTGTAAGTGCTTAATTTGTGACTACGGTTCCCACAATCCTCCGCTCACAGGTGTTGGTCTCAGCTCACCGTCCCATCAGGAGCCACTGGGCGGGGCTAGTGCTGGTGCGGGGAGAAGGAGGAGAATGATGGCGGCGCGCTGAGAGGGGGGGAGTCCACGGCCTCGGACACACTGTAACCACAGGACCTGGGTTAGTCCCTGAGACGGGAAACATTAGAGACAGTCTGCTGACTCCTCCCCGTTTACGCTTGAAAAGGACTCCTCCTACCCAGACCTAAAAAGGACAAGAGGGCGGGATCTTCACTGTAGGGTCAGGGGTGTGTTGGGGGTCAGGAGTGTGTTGGGGGTCAGGGGTGTGTTGGGGGTCAGGGGTGTGTTGGGGTGAGGGGTGTGTTGGGGTAAGGGGTGTGTTGGGGGTCAGGGGTGTGTTGGGGTCAGGGGTGTGTTGGGGGTCAGGGGTGTGTTGGGGTCAGGGGTGTGTTGGGGGTCAGGGGTGTGTTGGGGGTTTGTTTGTTTGTTTGTTTGTTTATTTGAGCAACAGATGCATACAAGTATAGTATACGTGTAACATACAGAATTCTTCACAACAAAAGAGGCAACTGCTGCTCAAAGGGAGTTGGAAGAAGTTAGTTATAACTTATAAGGCCCTACTCCTCCTTTCAGACTTACACAACTTAAACTACTGCTCACGGCACAATATTTTTAATTTATAATTAAGCTTTAACCATGAGATCTATGCGGCAATTCCAGACTGAGGAATTGCCTTAGTAGCGAATTAAATCAACAAAAACGGCTCCACTTAGCAAATCCCAAACAGTAAAGTCATTAGTTCATAACATTCTTGTGTTGCTCTTGCATAAGGTTGAAGGTGCACATTCTGGACATCACATAATAAATCCGGATGCATCACATACTTCTCATTATCAAGGATCAAAATAACAAAGACAATTCATAGTTCAGGAACAGAAGATTAATTACAGGAGTTTTGCATACTTTTCCAGTATTTAAATCCTCTTCTAATGAGTTCCAGAGGTCGACTCCACTTTGTGTAACAGACATACTTTTTTGAGTTGTACGGGAATATTTTTTCTTAAGATTCATTTTCCTTCTTAGGTTATAACCCCCATCACGGTCTGAAAACATGATTTGAATGTTTGCAGGGAGTAAACTGTTTTTGGCTTTGAAGACAACTTGGGCAGTTTTTAATTGCATCAATTCTGTAAATTTGAGAATCTGCGACTGTACAAATAGTGGGTTGGTGTGCTCCCTATATCCGGTCAGGGGTGTGTTGGGGTCAGGGGTGTGTTGGGGGTCAGGGGTGTGTTGGGGTCAGGGGTGTGTTGGGGGTCAGGGGTGTGTTGGGGGTCAGGGGTGTGTTGGGGTGAGGGGTGTTGGGGGTCAGGGGTGTGTTGGGGTGAGGGGTGTGTTGGGGTCAGGGGTGTGTTGGGGTCAGGGGTGTGTTGGGGTGAGGGGTGTGTTGGGGTCAGGGGTGTGTTGGGGGTCAGGGGTGTGTTGGGGTGAGGGGTGTGTTGGGGGTCAGGGGTGTGTTGGGGTGAGGGGTGTGTTGGGGGTCAGGGGTGTGTTGGGGGTGAGGGGTGTGTTGGGGGTTGGGTGTGTTGGGGTCAGGGGTGTGTTGGGGTCAGGGGTGTGTTGGGGGTCAGGGGTGTGTTGGGGTCAGGGGTGTGTTGGGGGTCAGGGGTGTGTTGGGGGTCAGGGGTGTGTTGGGGTCAGGGGTGTGTTGGGGGTCAGGGGTGTGTTGGGGTGTGTTGGGGTGAGGGGTGTGTTGGGGTGAGGGGTGTGTTGGGGTCAGGGGTGTGTTGGGGTGTGTTGGGGTGAGGGGTGTGTTGGGGTCAGGGGTGTGTTGGGGTCAGGGGTGTGTTGGGGGTCAGGGGTGTGTTGGGGTGAGGGGTGTGTTGGGGTGAGGGGTGTGTTGGGGTGAGGGGTGTGTTGGGGTGAGGGGTGTGTTGGGGGTCAGGGGTGTGTTGAGGTCAGGGGTGTGTTGAGGGTGAGGGGTGTGTTGGGGGTCAGGGGTGTGTTGGGGTGAGGGGTGTGTTGGGGTCAGGGGTGTGTTGGGGTGAGGGGTGTGTTGGGGTCAGGGGTGTGTTGGGGTCAGGGGTGTGTTGGGGTCAGGGGTGTGTTGGGGGTCAGGGGTGTGTTGGGGGTGAGGGGTGTGTTGGGGGTCAGGGGTGTGTTGGGGGTCAGGGGTGTGTTGGGGTCAGGGGTGTGTTGGGGTCAGGGGTGTGTTGGGGGTCAGGGGTGTGTTGGGGGTCAGGGGTGTGTTGGGGGTCAGGGGTGTGTTGGGGTGAGGGGTGTGTTGGGGTGAGGGGTGTGTTGGGGTCAGGGGTGTGTTGGGGGTCAGGGGTGTGTTGGGGGTCAGGGGTGTGTTGGGGGTCAGGGGTGTGTTGGGGTGAGGGGTGTGTTGGGGTGAGGGGTGTGTTGGGGTCAGGGGTGTGTTGGGGTCAGGGGTGTGTTGGGGGTCAGGGGTGTGTTGGGGTCAGGGGTGTGTTGGGGTGAGGGGTGTGTTGGGGGTGAGGGGTGTGTTGGGGGTCAGGGGTGTGTTGGGGTCAGGGGTGTGTTGGGGGTCAGGGGTGTGTTGGGGTCAGGGGTGTGTTGGGGGTAAGGGGTGTGTTGGGGGTCAGGGGTGTGTTGGGGGTCAGGGGTGTGTTGGGGTGAGGGGTGTGTTGGGGTGAGGGGTGTGTTGGGGTCAGGGGTGTGTTGGGGTCAGGGGTGTGTTGGGGGTCAGGGGTGTGTTGGGGTGAGGGGTGTGTTGGGGTGAGGGGTGTGTTGGGGTGAGGGGTGTGTTGAGGTCAGGGGTGTGTTGGGGTGAGGGGTGTGTTGGGGGTCAGGGGTGTGTTGGGGTGAGGGGTGTGTTGGGGTCAGGGGTGTGTTGGGGGTCAGGGGTGTGTTGAGGTCAGGGGTGTGTTGAGGGTGAGGGGTGTGTTGGGGTCAGGGGTGTGTTGGGGGTCAGGGGTGTGTTGGGGGTCAGGGGTGTGTTGGGGGTCAGGGGTGTGTTGGGGTCAGGGGTGTGTTGGGGTCAGGGGTGTGTTGGGGGTGAGGGGTGTGTTGGGGTCAGGGGTGTGTTGGGGGTCAGGGGTGTGTTGGGGGTCAGGGGTGTGTTGGGGGTCAGGGGTGTGTTGGGGGTCAGGGGTGTGTTGGGGGTCAGAGGTGTGTTGGGGTCAGGGGTGTGTTGGGGTCAGGGGTGTGTTGGGGTCAGGGGTGTGTTGAGGTCAGGGGTGTGTTGGGGGTCAGGGGTGTGTTGGGGGTCAGGGGTGTGTTGAGGGTGAGGGGTGTGTTGGGGGTCAGGGGTGTGTTGGGGGTCAGGGGTGTGTTGGGGGTCAGGGGTGTGTTGGCTGTGTGTTTCGCTGGCACGTCTTGCAAAGTATTGTGGGAATGCAACCTTTCCAGGCCGGCAAAATGGAGTAGATGAGAGCAGCTTTGAATTAAAATTTAGATGTTTATGATATATTTGTTGCAAATTTACTCCACTGCGAGATCTGAACTGCTAAACCACCTCAAGAATCCCTGTTTATAGAGCTCTAAAGTCCAGGCTGAGCAGCTGTGACCAATGCTGATGTTTGTGTTCTATCTCAGCGCTCAGATCAAGAGCACGGTGAAGAGGAAGCTGTATGAGGACAGCCGTGTGCCACTCTCCTCTGAGGCGCAGAAGAAGACTCTGAAGAAACCTCCCTCGTCTGCGGCATCAGTCGCCGCCATCGCAAAGGCAACCTCCACGTCGGCACCCGTTTCTGCGGTGACGGCTCCCACGCAGGTCGTCGTGGCCACGGGCATGCAGACCGGAGCCTCGCTGGCCCCTCCTCCAATCAAGAAGCAGAAGACTGCAGGTGAGGGTTAACGTACGCAGTTAGCAAGTCGGCTAGTCCGGAAATGTCTCAGCGTTCATTAACCTGCTCAATGTATTTTTCCTATAGCCATTAGCATAGCCTGCTCAATGTATTTTTCCTATAGCTTTTACCAATAGCCTGCTCAATGTATTATTCCTTAGCCGTTAGCATTAACCTGCTCAATGTATTATTCCTTAGCCGTTAGCATTATCCTGCTCAATGTATTATCCCTTAGCCGTTAGCATTATCCTGCTCAATGTATTATTCCTTAGCCGTTAGCATTAGCCTGCTCGATGTATTATTCCTTAGCCGTTAGCATTATCCTGCTCAATGTATTATTCCTTAGCCGTTAGCATTAACCTGTTCAATGTATTATTCCTTAGCCGTTAGCATTATCCTGCTCAATGTATTATTCCTTAGCCGTTAGCATTAACCTGTTCAATGTATTATTCCTTAGCCGTTAGCATTAACCTGTTCAATGTATTTTCCTATAGCCACTAGCATTAGCCTGTTCAATGTATTTTTCCTATAGCCGTTAGCATTAACCTGCTCAATGTATTATTCCTTAGCCGTTAGCATTATCCTGCTCAATGTATTATTCCTTAGCCGTTAGCATTAACCTGTTCAATGTATTTTCCTATAGCCACTAGCATTAACCTGTTCAATGTATTATTCCTTAGCCGTTAGCATTAACCTGTTCAATGTATTATTCCTTAGCCGTTAGCATTAACCTGTTCAATGTATTATTCCTTAGCCGTTAGCATTAACCTGTTCAATGTATTATTCCTTAGCCGTTAGCATTAACCTGTTCAATGTATTTTCCTATAGCCACTAGCATTAGCCTGTTCAATGTATTTTTCCTATAGCCGTTAGCATTAACCTGCTCAATGTATTATTCCTTAGCCGTTAGCATTATCCTGCTCAATGTATTATTCCTTAGCCGTTAGCATTAACCTGTTCAATGTATTTTCCTATAGCCACTAGCATTAACCTGTTCAATGTATTTTTCCTATAGCCGTTAGCATTAGCCTGCTCGATGTATTTTTCCTATAACTGTTAGCATTAACCTGCTCAATGTATTTACCTATAGCCATTAGCATTAGCCTGCTCAATGTATTTTTCCTATAGCCGCTAGCATTAGCCTGCTCAATGTATTTTCCTATAGCTATTAGCATTAGCCTGCTCAATGTATTTTTCCTATAGCCGCTAGCATTAGCCTGCTCAATGTATTTTCCTATAGCCGTTAGCATTAGCCTGCTCAATGTACTTTTTCTATTCACCTTATTCCAGAGGCTCGCGTGGGCGCCGCCCAGGGTTGCCAGGTCCGCGGTTAAACGGAATTGGGCGGAATTGGGCGGTTTTTAAAGCCATTCCGCGGGTGAAAATAACTGTCTGTGGTTTTTTGCCTTGCTGTAATCAATGTTGAATTGATCAAAGTCACTATTTTGAAGGCAAATCCAAGGCTCTGTAAGCTGCTTTTTCAATAAGGGAGGGGAGTAGGGGTGGTTTCTCATCATCGTAGGAGCACATGGGCTCCGCTAACTAGTAAACAATATTGAAAATTCTAGCCGTGCCGTATGTTTTCCGCGGTTTTCAGATATTTTTGGGCGGGTTTGGCTGCCCATACCTGGCAACCCTGGCGCCGCCATGAATTGTGCCCGCCCCTTTTCTCCTATCTGTTAACATGGGACTGGAGAAGTCCACATAAAATCAGTCACTACGATGAGTGGAGATGGTCCAGGATAATCACAATTATCTGAATATCACAATCCATCACCAAACTCAGGGGCGCACAACATCAAAAACATCCTGGGTTTTTTGTTGATTGATTTGTGCCAAAATTAAGGCACAATTCAATTAAAATGTCAATAAATGTCATTCAAAACATGAAATCTGATGCAATAGACGTGAAATCTGTTTCTCTGAAATGAATGACATTATTGACAATTATGACGACAATTATACTCAATAAGTTCATCAGAAAATATGAAAATGATGGTCCAAAGTCCATTTAGGCCTTTTTTTAAATCAAGTTTGTCCTTGTGTCCTTTTTACTCTGAAACCTCCACATTTCCGTTCATAAGGGCGATACGTTTATTGGGAAAAAATGCCTAATAAATGACATTTAAGAGCGATAGATTTGACTTGCCTGCATAAACCCTGAGCCATAATGGGATTGAACTGAGGAAAAGAAAAGCTCTTTATGTGGACAAAACCATTTGGGGAGTCCCTGCGCAGACATTTGAGGCTGATGAGTTGCTGTTGTGTTGCTATGGTTACAAATTCTTCATTTATGTTTTTGTTGCCGTTTCAGACGTGACCCTGAGCGCTCTCAACGACTCGGACGTGAACTCTGACCTCGTGGACATCGAAGGCCTCGACTCCAAAAAACTCAACTTTGACCAAGGTACAACTCGGCCTCCTCACAGCAGGGGGCGCTACAGGGATCCACATACATGAGCTTAGACGAGTTGATGCGTAGCTGTCTGGTCTTTGCGCGTGCGCTCAATAACGCAAAAGCATCACAGACGTTGTTAGCGTTTACCCTTTCCTCCTCTCCACTATGGACCCAAACGGGGCTGAAGTTAGAAGCGACCATTTACCGTGACGTGAGCGTTTACACAATCCAAGTATAGATACAGACGGCATCGCGTCATAGAAGGGGGCGTGGCTTCGCCGAGGGGGAAAATAGAATCTTTAGAGCATTTGGCCCGCAATGTAATTATATTTGGCCCGCGAGGTTATACCAAATGACTACTCGAGCTGGCCCACCGGTATTATACTTTTTTTTTCAGATTTCGCATATCTGGACTATTAAGTTCTATATTGTATATAGGGGTGTAACGGTACGCTAAAATTGTATTCGGTTCGGTTCACGGTTTTGGAGGGCTCGGTTCGGTTAATTTTCGGTACAAATAAATAAGAACTAACAACATTTTTCTTTTGAAAAGCTGCCAATACACAATAGAATTCTTGCCTAAAATAAATAAAAGCGACCCCCTGTGTGAGGACCACTAACCACTAAACCACTGTGAGACTGGGATTTAGGACGACTACTAGTCTATTTCCCTTTTTAAAATAGTAAATGGCAAATGGTCCCATTCTCTCACCTCTGGTCCCTGACCCACAGATTGGGAACCGCTGATTTAAAACTAACTGAAACCTGCTCCTGACGGTTGTGTCTGTCTTACCGCTGAGAATTAGCCTGTGAGTCGCCCAACCCGTTTTAGACTGTGAGCCGCGCATGAGGCGAAGCACCGGGAGACAGACGGCCGAGCGGGACACGAGCGGGACACGAGCGGGACACGAGCGGGACACGAGCGGGACACGAGCGGGACACGAGCGGGACACGAGCGGGACACGAGCGGGACACGAGCGGGACACGAGCGGAGAAGCACTCGCGCTTTGGAAGAGACCGGGGGAAGGCGGTCGGTCTCTCCTGCTCATTCACTTCACCAGACTACTCCGTGTTGGTGTTATATGTGGCGAAGTAGGCGGAGAGTGAGTGCGGCTGGAAGAGCCTGTCCCCGTAAGGCCAATGATACACTGGACGCGTTTTTGTAGCCGAATTGGTCTGGGAGTGCCTCTCCGCGTGCATTCGCAAGGCTCGCTTCAGTCGGCTCCCTGTTCATCAGATGAGCGCGCTCTCGTGCGTGTACACTGCAGCCGAGGCGGCGCAGCTGAGCGCCTCAGCCCAAAGCCGCTTCCGCTCCTAAACTCAAAAATGCCTCCGTGCGCATTTTTCTCATCTGCGCCTCGTGGTGCGAAGCCGATTTCTGTCTGAAAATGTATAAAACACATTATTACTAAATAAATAAAAGATTGTCCTGCATTGTATGATTATTTATATGAGTGTATACAAGTTTAAGATTATTATTATGATTTTTGATTATGATAATTATTATTATTACGACTATAGTAGTAGTATTGGGTGCTTATTTCATAAAGAGAGAGGAATATTGCCTGACATATGGCAGTATAGCTACACCACCTTGTCATTTTTCCACATCAAGACTTTCCCTCAAGTCACTCTGCTGCTCTGTTTTTGTGGCCTCGTCACTTTTCCCAAAAGGAAAGCAGTGAAGGTGGATGACATCAAGTTGATTGAGGCCAAGACATGCGTTCAGTTCAACAAAGAAACAGGTGGAGTGAACAGCGTGGCGCTTCACAGCGCTCGCCTGCAGTTACATGTACGCGCTCTGCGCGGGAGAGCTCGGCCGCTCGGGGCGCTTGGCCGCTCGGGGCGCTCGGCCGCTCGGGGCGCTCGGCCGCTCGGGGCGCCCGGCCGCTCGGGGCGCCCGGCCGCTCGGGGCGCCCGGCCGCTCGGGGCGCCCGGCCGCTCGGGGCGCCCGGCCGCTCGGGGCGCCCGGCCGCTCGGGGCGCCCGGCCGCTCGGGGCGCCCGGCCGCTCAGGGCGCCCGGCCGCTCAGGGCGCTCGGCCGCTCAGGGCGCTCGGCTCTGAAAGGCGCGTGCGGTGTATCACTGGCGTAACAACGCGTTGATTAATCAGTGAAGCAACACTACGCACCTTGCGTAGTTTGCGTATAGGAAGAACCGGCTTTGAGCGCTGGTATAACTTTTTGGCTGAAGTGCGGACGTGATGGGATATTGTAGCGAGGCTCAAGACTTTTAATCAAATACTTAAAGCCAGCGCCTTCAACGACTGCAGTTTCTGAGTTTCTCTCAGCTACTCATGCAGCTTCAATAGCGTCCGTGCGGAAACTCGCGTAGGAACTTCCTTCCGCGGCACTTAATATGACGCTAATAATAAATTTACATTATTTAATGAAAATAATACACCGAAACGGTACGCAAGTGGACCGAACCGAACAGGCCGAACCGAAGCGGTTCAATACATCCCCATGAACCGTTACACCCCTAATTGTATAGTAATAAGTGTTGCTTGTTCCATATTCAATGTTAAAGCAAATCTTGTTTGGGTCCATATTAAAAGGTTCATTTGTTCAATGGTGGCCCGCGACTTTGTTCAAGTTTTACATTTTGGCCCACTGTGTATTTGAGTTTGACACCCCTGCTGTAAAGGCTCATGTAACCGTATTGGAAAACGTGGAAGTTGCTTCTAACTTCACCTCCGTTTGGGTCCATAGAGGAGAGGAGGGGAGGCTTTTGCCGTCTGTGCTTTGTTTACGTGACCAGACAGACCAGACAGCTACGTATCAACTCGTCTAAGCTTAGGTAAAAACATATCTCAGTATTTAAAAACGGTGGCCTATTCCCTTAAAATGTCCAAATTTGAAAAGCCACAAATGCAAATTCTCCTCTCGCTCCTCTAACTGAATGTGTCCTAGCTCCTTCTCCTCTCCTTTTTTCCTCTGTGCCCTAGCTCCTTCTCTTTGATTCAAATAAATCAAACAGCGTGCAAATGCATTTTAAAAGTCACTCCATGGGGACATGGGTTTAATGTATGCGCACGCATGGAACCAGAACAGTACTAAACCTACCATTCTTGTTCAACGTGGCACACCTCAGCCAAATTCCACTGTGTCATGTCAAAACACACTTGCATGCCGGAGATTGAGAAGAACGTTAACAAATGCAGACAGAGGAGAGAGGAAGAGTTAAAAAAGACAAGTGAGAAAATTAAGGAAACAAAACAAAAAAGGTAAGAATAATGGAGTTTTGGGCTTTTTAGAAGAGATTTGGGATTTTCTCCCAAAGGCCTTTAAATAATTATTTTGGTGTGTTGGGGGTGAGGGGTGAGGGCCTTCGTCAGGGTAATGCCCTGACGAAGGCCTATACGGCTGAAACGCCATAGAGGCCGTATAGGCTTTCGTCAGGACAGTACCCTGACGAAAGCCTATACGGCTGAAACGCCATAGAGGCCGTATAGGCTTTCGTCAGGGCAGTACCCTGACGAAAGCCTATACGGCTGAAACGCCATAGAGGCCGTATAGGCTTTCGTCAGGGCAGTACCCTGACGAAAGCCTATACGGCTGAAACGCCATAGAGGCCGTATAGGCTTTCGTCAGGGCAGTACCCTGACGAAAGCCTATACGGCTGAAACGCCATAGAGGCCGTATAGGCTTTCGTCAGGGAAAGCCTATACGGCTGAAACGCCATAAAGGCCGTATAGGCTTTCGTCAGGGTACTACCCTGACGAAAGCCTATACGGCTGAAACGCCATAAAGGCCGTATAGGCTTTCGTCAGGGTACTACCCTGACGAAAGCCTATACGGCTGAAACGCCATAAAGGCCGTATAGGCTTTCGTCAGGGTACTACCCTGACGAAAGCCTATACGGCTGAAACGCCATAAAGGCCGTATAGGCCTTCGTCAGGGTACTACCCTGACGAAAGCCTATACGGCTGAAACGCCATATAGGCCGTGTAGGCCTTCGTCAGGGTACTACCCTGACGAAAGCCTATACGGCTGAAACGCCATATAGGCCGTGTAGGCCTTCGTCAGGGTACTACCCTGACGAAAGCCTATACGGCTGAAACGCCATAGAGGCCGTATAGGCTTTCGTCAGGGTACTACCCTGACGAAGGCCTATACGGCTGAAATGCCATATAGGCCGTGTAGGCCTTCATCAGGGCAGTACCCTGACGAAGGCCTACACGGCTGAAACGCCATAAAGGCCGTATAGGCTTTCGTCAGGGTACTACCCTGACGAAAGCCTATACGGCTGAAACGCCATAAAGGCCGTATAGGCCTTCGTCAGGGCAGTACCCTGATGAAGGCCTATACGGCTGAAACGCCATAGAGGCCGTATAGGCTTTCGTCAGGGTACTACCCTGACGAAAGCCTATACGGCTGAAACGCCATAGAGGCCGTATAGGCTTTCGTCAGGGTACTACCCTGACGAAGGCCTCTACTGCTGAAACGGCTGAAACGCCGTATAGGATTTCGTCAGGGTACTACCCTGACGAAAGCCTATACGGCTGAAACGCCATAGAGGCCGTATAGGCTTTCGTCAGGGTACTACCCTGACGAAGGCCTATACGGCTGAAACGCCATAGAGGCCGTATAGGATTTCGTCAGGGTACTACCCTGACGAAAGCCTATACGGCTGAAACGCCATAGAGGCCGTATAGGCTTTCGTCAGGGTACTACCCTGACGAAGGCCTATACTGCTGAAACGCCATAGAGGCCGTATAGGCTTTCGTCAGGGTACTACCCTGACGAAGGCCTATACGGCTGAAACGCCATAGAGGCCGTATAGGCTTTCGTCAGGGCAGTACCCTGACGAAGGCCTATACGGCTGAAACGCCATAGAGGCCGTATAGGCTTTCGTCAGGGTACTACCCTGACGAAGGCCTATACGGCTGAAACGCCATAGAGGCCGTATAGGCTTTCGTCAGGGCAGTACCCTGACGAAAGCCTATACGGCTGAAACGCCATAGAGGCCGTATAGGCTTTCGTCAGGGCAGTACCCTGATGAAGGCCTATACGGCTGAAACGCCATAGAGGCCGTATAGGCCTTCATCAGGGCAGTACCCTGATGAAGGCCTATACGGCTGAAACGCGTAGGCAATGTTTTAATCTAATGGCCATGCTGCAATAAAGGCCTTTTACCAATACTACCTCAGTTTTGTATCTTTTTAAAGTCTATTGCTGATCCCTGCACTGAAGAGCACCAAAGTTAGATCTTTGAAGAAAAAAGCAAGGATATCCACGCAGTGCTCCTGCATGTTTTAGTTTGCTTGGGCAGGAGCAGTGTTTGGCCTGGAGTTTCTGTTCCGAGTCAGGCCCTGTGTGTTCGCTGTAAGAGCAGATGTAGGCCGTTTTGAAAAATGGCTCTGGTGTTCAAAGGATTTATCCATTGCCCTATTGATTGTTTCTTCCTCCATTTGCTCCTGGATAAAATCTCTCCTCAGAGAGAGGATACTAGCAGTTGGAGAACACTCTGCATCTGGGTGGCGTTGCATATTTTCTGCCAGCAATGTTGGAGATTGGCTCATGTGTTCAGAGGATGCATTAGTTTTCCTCCTGAGCGCTTCCTCCTCATTTAGCATCTGGATAAAAGCTCTCTTCTCAGCGAGCTTGCGTTCTTTACAAGACACTTTTTTCCAAAGTCCTGTAAAGAAATTTTTCACAGAGGCTTTTACACTGCTCGAGTCACCTTTAGTCTGGGACTTCCTGTCATCTTTGTACAGGAAAGAAAAGTTATTTCTGTTTGGCGGGTAGACTGAAGGTGCATAGAAAAGGTGAACAGGAGTCTCTTGATTCTGTTTGCCACGGGGGCTAGACTCTGTGTTGAGAAGGACTTCCTGCTTTTCCTTTCTTTGGACTTGATGCGATTTGTTAAGGAGTGTCCTCTGTTGAGAAGGAGTCAAATCCTCCTGCTGTGTCAGATCGTCGAACTCCTTCACCTCCCACTGTTCTGTTTTGATAATGCCATTGACATAACTCTCAACAGTCGTCTTTGTGGAAGTGTGACGCCCGTCAGGGGAGAATTGTGTCATCGACTCTTTCTGTCTTTGACACCTCTTTGGAGAACTGATCATAAAGCTCTCATTGGATCTAGGGAGGGTGGACTCTACCTCTTCCCTGAGAAACTGGCCAGGAGCAGAGTGTGGTCTGGACTTTCTGTTCTGAGTCAGGTCCTGCGTGTTTGCTGTCGGATCAGATGCAGGCCGTGGTTTTGAAAAATGGCTTTGGTGTTCAGAGGATTTAGCCATGGTTCTTCTGATTGCTTCTTCCTCCATTACCTCCTGCATAAAATCTCTCGTCAGAGAGAGCATACTAGCAGTTGGAGAACAGTTTATTTCCTCGTGGAGCTTTGTATTCTCTGCCAGCAATTTTGGAAATTGGTTCATGTGTTCAGAGGTTGTATTTGTTTTCCTTCTGAACGTTTCCTCTTCCATTAGCATCTGGATAAAATGTCTCTTCTGAGAGCGCGCGCTAGCAGTTGGAGAACACTCTGTATCTGAGTGGAGCTGAGTATTTTTTGCCAGCAATGTTGGAGATTGGCTCATGTGGTCAGAGGCTGCATTCATTTTCCTCCTGAGCTCTGTCTCCTCTATTACCATCTGGATAAAAGCTCTCTTCTTAGCGAGCTTGCGTTCTTTACAAGACACTTTTTTCCAAAGTCCTTTAAAGAAATTTTTCACAGAGGCTTTTACACTGCTCGAGTCACCTTTAGTCTGGGACTTCCTGTCATCTTTGTACAGGAAAGAACAGTTATTTCTGTTTGGCGGGTAGGCTGAAGATACATCAAAAAGGTGAACAGGAGTCTCTTGATTCTGTTTGCCACGG
Source organism: Gobius niger (assembly GCF_951799975.1). Lineage (NCBI taxonomy): Eukaryota > Metazoa > Chordata > Actinopteri > Gobiiformes > Gobiidae > Gobius > Gobius niger. The sequence continues at coordinate 32,774,508 of NC_136862.1, forward strand.
GGGCTAGACTCTGTGTTGAGAAGGACTTCCTGCTTTTCCTTTCTTTGGACTTGATGCGATTTGTTAAGGAGTGTCCTCTGTTGAGAAGGAGTCAAATCCTCCTGCTGTGTCAGATCGTCGAACTCCTTCACCTCCCACTGTTCTGTTTTGATAATGCCATTGACATAACTCTCAACAGTCGTCTTTGTGGAAGTGTGACGCCCGTCAGGGGAGAATTGTGTCATCGACTCTTTCTGTCTTTGACACCTCTTTGGAGAACTGATCATAAAGCTCTCATTGGATCTAGGGAGGGTGGACTCTACCTCTTCCCTGAGAAACTGGCCAGGAGCAGAGTGTGGTCTGGAGTTTCTGTTCTGAGTCAGGTCCTGCGTGTTTGCTGTCGGATCAGATGCAGGCCATGGTTTTGAAAAATGGCTTTGGTGTTCAGAGGATTTAGCCATGGTTCTTCTGATTGCTTCTTCCTCCATTTGCTCTTGCATAAAATTTCTCCTCAGAGAGAGCATACTAGCAGTTGGAGAAGAGTTTATTTCCTCGTGGAGCTTTGTATTCTCTGCCAGCAATTTTGGAAATTGGTTCATGTGTTCAGAGGTTGTATTCGTTTTCCTTCTGAGCGTTTCCTCTTCCATTAGCATCTGGATAAAATGTCTCTTCTGAGAGCGCGCGCTAGCAGTTGGAGAACACTCTGTATCTGAGTGGAGCTGAGTATTTTTTGCCAGCAATTTTGGAGATTGGCTCATGTGGTCAGAGGCTGCATTAGTTTTCCTCCTGAGCGCTTCCTCCTCATTTAGCATCTGGATAAAAGCTCTCTTCTTAGCGAGCTTGCGTTCTTTACAAGACACTTTTTTCCAAAGTCCTTTAAAGAAATTTTTCACAGAGGCTTTTACACTGCTCGAGTCATCTTTAGTCTGGGACTTCCTGTCATCTTTGTACAGGAAAGAACAGTTATTTCTGTTTGGCGGGTAGGCTGAAGATACATCAAAAAGGTGAACAGGAGTCTCTTGATTCTGTTTGCGACCGGGGCTAGACTCTGTGTTGGGAAGGACTTCCTGCTTTTCCTTTCTTTGGACTTGATGCGATTTGTTAAGGAGTGTCCTCTGTTGAGAAGGAGTCAAATCCTCCTGCTGTGTCAGATCGTCGAACTCCTTCACCTCCCACTGTTCTGTTTTGATAATGCCATTGACATAACTCTCAACAGTCGTCTTTGTGGAAGTGTGACGCCCGTCAGGGGAGAATTGTGTCATCGACTCTTTCTGTCTTTGACACCTCTTTGGAGAACTGATCATAAAGCTCTCATTGGATCTAGGGAGGGTGGACTCTACCTCTTCCCTGAGAAACTGGCCAGGAGCAGAGTGTGGTCTGGAGTTTCTGTTCTGAGTCAGGTCCTGCGTGTTTGCTGTCGGATCAGATGCAGGCCATGGTTTTGAAAAATGGCTTTGGTGTTCAGAGGATTTAGCCATGGTTCTTCTGATTGCTTCTTCCTCCATTTGCTCCTGCATAAAATTTCTCCTCAGAGAGAGCATACTAGCAGTTGGAGAAGAGTTTATTTCCTCGTGGAGCTTTGTATTCTCTGCCAGCAATTTTGGAAATTGGTTCATGTGTTCAGAGGTTGTATTCGTTTTCCTTCTGAGCGTTTCCTCTTCCATTAGCATCTGGATAAAATGTCTCTTCTGAGAGCGCGCGCTAGCAGTTGGAGAACACTCTGTATCTGAGTGGAGCTGAGTATTTTTTGCCAGCAATTTTGGAGATTGGCTCATGTGGTCAGAGGCTGCATTAGTTTTCCTCCTGAGCGCTTCCTCCTCATTTAGCATCTGGATAAAAGCTCTCTTCTTAGCGAGCTTGCGTTCTTTACAAGACACTTTTTTCCAAAGTCCTTTAAAGAAATTTTTCACAGAGGCTTTTACACTGCTCGAGTCATCTTTAGTCTGGGACTTCCTGTCATCTTTGTACAGGAAAGAACAGTTATTTCTGTTTGGCGGGTAGGCTGAAGATACATCAAAAAGGTGAACAGGAGTCTCTTGATTCTGTTTGCCACGGGGGCTAGACTCTGTGTTGAGAAGGACTTCCTGCTTTTCCTTTCTTTGGACTTGATGCGATTTGTTAAGGAGTGTCCTCTGTTGAGAAGGAGTCAAATCCTCCTGCTGTGTCAGATCGTCGAACTCCTTCACCTCCCACTGTTCTGTTTTGATAATGCCATTGACATAACTCTCAACAGTCGTCTTTGTGGAAGTGTGACGCCCGTCAGGGGAGAATTGTGTCATCGACTCTTTCTGTCTTTGACACCTCTTTGGAGAACTGATCATAAAGCTCTCATTGGATTTAGGGAGGGTGGACTCTACCTCTTCCCTGAGAAACTGGCCAGGAGCAGAGTGTGGTCTGGACTTTCTGTTCTGAGTCAGGTCCTGCGTGTTTGCTGTCGGATCAGATGCAGGCCGTGGTTTTGAAAAATGGCTTTGGTGTTCAGAGGATTTAGCCATGGTCCTTCTGATCGCTTCTTCCTCCATTAGCTCCTGCATAAAACCTCTCCTCAGAGCAGTTGGGTGATAATTTGTCTCTGGGCTAACACCACTGACACTTCTCTCAAGCCCATCACAGGGGAAACTTGTCCTGAACTCTTTTGGTCTTGGGTGGGTCGGTGGTCTCTTGGTGTCACCGCTCCAGCCCAGCTCAGAGGGAATGGACACGTCTGTAACCTCAGAGGGTTCCTCAGAGTCAGATTCCACATCCATGTCTTTGTTAAATATTGATTTGATGAATGCTGTGGCCGTGTAGACAGGTTTTCTGAAGGCTGTCTTTGCGCTGTCTTGGCGCTTGTGAACGTTTCTGAAATGTCCTGGGCGGCAAAGTGATTACCTGGTATCCCAGGTAACGGAACTCTTGATTCTTGCCATTGTTGCCATGGTTACACCAGCACTCAAATGAGAATGTGATGATGTCACAGTACACAGTGGGAGGCAGGAGCCAGTTTTAATTTATGAATTACAAAAATGCTAGCTAATATCAGCCACTGGGTCCATGATCTCTCTGTACAAGACCAAAAATGTCCTCAAAAACGAAATACTTTTACCTCTATATAATATTATAGACCTTTAGAACCCTGTGATGTCACCTGAAACCTAATTGCCCATATATGGTCATGTTCGAAGCAGCCAGAATTGAGTATGGTGTGAATGAATAATGCAATGTAAAGCATCTTTGAGTGTCCATAAAAGCACTATATAAATATATACCGATGCATTATTGTTATTAATTATGAATATGTTTTTCACCTAAATAAAAGATACACAGACATGGAAAGACCTCACAAAAATAACACTTTTACTTACACACAACTTAAATGAAGAGGATTTAGCCTTTAGAACTGAGGCCTCTTTTGAACGCTAATTTGTTTCTGAGGTAAATTCATGAATGTTTTCTTGCTGATATCACCTAAATGTAGCCTCTGGGTATGGGACATGTCAAAAAGGCGGCCCGCGGGCCAAATCCGGCCCCTGACTTGTACAGCATGACTTCCTGAGTATGTCAAAAAGAGAAAGTAAGTCTCTGTTCCTGTGTGGAGTTATGGATTTTGAAGGAAATAACCAGTATGCTCATTCCAGCCACTAGGGGGCAGCTTAGACTAAAAAAAGGAAAGAATTCCACACATGATGAAGGCACTGACATAATAAGAGATATAAGCATATCATAGCCAAGTGGTAAATGGACAGTCTGCCCCAGGGCGGCTGTGGCTACAATACCACAGTGTGGTATTGTGTACTGTGTACTATGAGAAGTACTATGAGAAGCTTGTGACACAGGCTTGTAAAGCGCAATACAAGTGTGAACCATTATTATTGCAGTCCTGTTAGGCTTTTCACCAAATCAGCACCATTTTAAAATCAAAGCTCAATATAATTCATTTATTGGAAAACAGTTTTCTCTATAGTATTTTCCTGTTTACATTATAAACACGCGGGCGCATATTGATCGCGTCATAGGCGGCCCGCGGCCCGCCAAGGAAGCTAGATTTCGGCCCACAAACCCAAATTAGTTTGACACCCCTGCTTTAGAGAAACAATTTTCCACTCTTTTAAGCCATTTTCTGGTGGATTATGAACTTATTTATCACATAAATAAAGTCAGGTGTAAATCGGGCCCTTATGGATATTTTCTCACAGCACATTGTTCAGTAGAAGTGAAAAAACGGCAGTTGTAGCTCGTGCTAGCTAACCGTTAGCATTAGCCCGATGCTAACATGTAGCATCAAGTTAGCATTCTCTGTTTTTTATGTATTTATGGGCTGTTGAACCACTTTGCTCCTCTCCATGTCTTTGTATCTTTCTTTAGTAGAAAACTATGTTCATAATTCAGCATTTGTTAAAGTAGTTTTTTGAATAATAGAGAAAGTTTAGATTTTTCTCCAAATTGTTTCCCCCTTAACTGTTTTAAAACAGGACCATATATGGGTGATTCCAGAGATGCCGTCTGTATCTATTGCTGGGTTGCAGGAGCCCGTTTTTCCTATTAACAGCATTACACTTTCACAAGCCGTAGCTCAAAAGAAAATGTATGAATTAGAAAAATGATCATTAATGTCAGTCACTGGGTCCATGATCTCTGTACAAGACCAAACATTTCCTCAAAAACAAAATAATTTTTCCTCCATACAATAGCATTGGCCTTTAGAGCGCTGTGATGTCACCTGCAACCCCAGCAATAGTCCCACAAAAGCAAACATGTCCATTTTCTAAGCGGATAAAAAGGGGAACTATATACATCTGATGTCGGACGATCCTCACGTGCTCCGAGTTGGGGAAAACAACATGGCGACGCACGGACTAAAACATATATGTATATATTTTTGTGTATCCCTTTAGTTGTTCTGGCCACTTGCCATCTGTCACTGAGCTCCTGCGAAGGACTTAAGCCTCTACGGTTATAAAATGTACTGTTAGCCTTGCCATGCTAATATTGCTAACGTCCACTGAGGGCTAACTGCGCTCTCTAAATTATTTGTAACTTTATAGATATAACCACACTGTTTGGGTTTTTATGTTTATTTTGTCAGATTTTTACCAACTCCTAGCTTGAATTATTTGTATATGTTAGACCAGACCTGGGCAAATTACGGCCCACGGACCAAATTCGGCCCGTGAGATGATTGAATTTGGCCCACGACTTGTAGGGCATAAATTCGCAAGTATGTCCAAAAAAAAAAAAAGTAAGTCTCGAGCCCATTCCTTTGCAGAGTTATGATTTTTGAAAGAAATTACCAGAATGTTGGTAATTCCCCCGCCCTACATAATTTAGTGTAATGGACAATAGGATAAAGTTGCAGAACAGGTTTGAGTTGTGTTAGACTAAAACCAACATTTTGAACTGGACAACTGTCCCACTGAAACCTTTGGCTCTTGTTCCTCTGACCTGTTTTTTCCTGTTTTGTTGCAGAATCTCTGAACCTGGACTCGAGCCTCATCATGAACTCCAGCGACCTCCCGCTGCTCTCCCGCTGACCCCTGACCTCCGCCTGAACCCGGGAGCGACTTTCCTTTTCTCTTTAGCAGGACTCTTTGACGAAGTAGCACAGTTTTGCCTGAAGGTGGCGCACTGAGGAGCGTGTTACATTTGATATACTTGTTTATTTTTGGAGGGGCGGGGTTTGCAGATTTTCTCATTTGTCGGTTTGTGGTTTGGTTTCATTTATTTATTTATTTATTTATTTTATTTATTTGAGCATACATTTTTGCTCAAAAGGAGTAGGCTGAAGCAAAAGCTTATGAGCGCCTACCCCCAACTCAAAATGATGAACTTTTCATTTCTCATAGTATAATCAGTGTAAACAAAACAACAACAAGGAACAATAGCAAAGAAACAAAACAAAAAATTAAGAACTCGTTTCCTTTCAGAACAGCTTTTTGACTCACAACCACTGTATGAGCTATTCACATAATAACAGAAGCAAACACTATTACACTATTACTATTTCCTGCAAGATTGCTACAAAGCAAGTAACAAAGCGACCATTCATATATTTCTTTCAGTTTCCAATGCCAAATATCAGCCACGTTCACTAGTTTTCATGACATAAGGGCTCATTAATGCACGTATTATAGTCCGTGTTCTTGTTGCTCCAGTTGTCATTACCAGGCTCAACACAATTTTAATCTATGTGCATTTTTAATGTATTATTATTATTTATATATCTTTTATTATGTACAGTGTATGATGTGACCCCTACATCGAGTGGTGCGTTAAAAAGCCGGGTGTAGAGCGGGCCAGTTGAAGAGGGCAGTAGCTCCCCATCAACAAACCTGCCCCCAGCCGCCCTAACAGCTGATTTTGTAGATGATGTTCGTCTGCTGTAAAGTGCATTAACCAATGAGGTTTATGAGCCCGTTGGAGGGGCTCATTCTTTATTATGTTTTAAGCAATAGAAATGACATCCGTTACAAGCAATTCCAAACACTCTGCCATTAATTAATCAATGTAAATTGGTTGTATTGCTCCCTCTAATGGCAACTAATTTCTTCTTTTCTGTATTTTTCAAAAGTCTTTTGTTTGTATTTATATTTGAACAGGTTGATGTTTGGGCATTGTTTCATTTCCATATCCAAATTATTCCACAAGTGCACCCCTTTAATTGTGGGGCTGAAGCTTTTCAAAGTTGAGCTATGTTTCTGAATCCTAAAGTTTAAATCTTCACGTAATTCATAAAAACCAGTGCGTTCTTGGAACCGTCTTTGTATTTGGCCTGGTAACAGTTTGTATCTTGCTCTGTATAGCATCTGTACAGTTTGGAACTCAACAATGTCACAAAACTTCATGATCCTTGATTTTAAAAATAATGGATTTGTGTGGTCCAGAAACCCAACTTTATGAATTACTCTGACAGCTCTTTTTTGCAACAATACTATTGGTTTAACTGTGTTTTTGTAAGTACTACCCCAAACCACAGCGCAATAGTATAAATAGGGCAAAATCAGAGAACAGTATAAGGTATGTAGCGCTTTGATATTTAAAATGTGCTTCGCTTTTGCTATTACTGCAATGCTTCTTGAAAGTTTAGTAGTTATATATTTAATGTGCGATTTCCAAGTAATTCTATCGTCTATAATAACGCCAAGGAATTTGATTTCATGCACCCGCTCTATAACAACACCCTCTATCTGAATTGCCTCCTGAGCATTAGAATCACAGTTGCCGAATATCATCAGTTTGCTTTTACTCAAATTCAAGGATAATTTGTTTTGTTTGAACCACTTATTGACACTCTTGAGTTCCAGGTTAACAATCTGACACAGTTGTTGCAAATCGTCTCCTGCTGTGAACATATTTGTATCGTCTGCAAACAAAATGAATTTAAGTACCTGCGATGTTTTACTAATATCGTTAATGTACATATTAAACAATTTTGGACCCAGAATGGAACCTTGAGGTAAACCACACACAATTTCTAGACAACTTGACTGTTGGTCTCCTATTTTCACACATTGTTTTCTATTTTTTAAATAACTGGTGACCCACTGTAGAGCTACCCCCCTAATCCCATAACGTTCTAGTTTATCAATTAATATATCGTAGTTTATTGTGTCAAATGCTTTACTCAGGTCAATAAATAACCCTACTGCATATTTCTTGTTGTCTACAGCATTTGTTATTTCTTCAATTACATCAAAGAGTGCGTGCGAAGTTGAATGATTGTTCCTAAAACCAAACTGATTATCAGAGAGTAAGTTATGTCTTTCAATGAAGCTATCAAGTCTAGAGTTAAAAACCTTCTCTAAGATTTTTGAAAATTGCGGTAAAAGGGAAACAGGCCTGTAGTTTGTAAAGAGATGTTTATCTCCAGCTTTGAACAGAGGAATGACTTTTGCTACTTTCATACTGTCAGGAAATTGTCCAGTTTGTAACGATAAATTACAGACGTGTGTTAACGGCTTAGAGATACTTTCAATGACAGATTTTAAGGTCTTCATATCCATATCATAGTAATCTGTCGAAGTTTTATTTTTACACCCTCTAACAATGTCCAGTATCTCCTTTTCCTCCACAGGATTGAGGAACAAGGACATAGGATTTCTGTCTATCAGCTCATAGTTATAGTTCTCAACATTTTCAATTTTTGCTGCAAGGTTCGGTCCAACATCTACAAAAAATTCATTGAAAGTATTAACTACTTCATTCATATCCTTCATAGTTTTATCCTCGTCTTTGAAGTATTGTGGATAATTAATCATCCTTGGTTTATTTCTAATTATACTATTTAAGATATTCCATAGACCTTTAATGTTATTCTTGTTGCTGTCTAACAACTTATTATAATAGTCCTGTTTACATTTTCTAATGATACTTGTTAGTTTATTTTTATATGTCTTGTATTTATCCTCAGCTTCCTTAGTTCTATAATTTATACATTTTTTGTAAAGTGCATTTTTTTTCTTGCATGCATTTAGCAAACCCTTACACATCCATGGGTTTACTTTACATTTTCTGTTTTTACAGTATTTTTTCACTGGGCAATTTTTGTCAAATACTTTTTGAAATTTTTGCACAAACTCATCATATGCCTTATTGGTGTCATTCTCAGAGTATATATTACTCCAGTCTTGCGTTAATAGATCCTTTTTAAATGCATCAATAGTTATCTCTGTTTTTACTCTTCTAAACCAATACAAGTTTTCTTCCTTTTTTTCCCGTTCATTTTTGTACAATACAAATACTGGAAGGTGATCACTAATATCATTTATCATTAGTCCACTGACGTTATCACTTTCTATTTCATTGGAAAAAATATTATCAATTAAAGTGGCACTGTGAGATGTGATTCTACTCGGTTTGGTAATTAGGGGAAACAGACCTATACTGAATAAAGTGTTGATAAATTCGTCCGTCTTTTTATGGTTATTTGGGTTTAACAGATCACGAACACTCTTTTTTTATTTTTTTGTACATCCAACTTAACGTGACAGTTCAGAAGAAAATGACGCTGCAGGTGGAAAGAGGAAACCCATGTGGACTCTTTAATCTCGGTTTGTCTTGTCTTGCTGGAGAATATATTTTAGATACAAATGCTGACTGAGTGAGACCACCTCATGACATCATCAGGTGGAACAGAGTGTTTTGAGCTGTGAAGGAGGAGGCTGAACGTGCTGAGTTACACGAACATGAAGGAACCGAAGCAGAACTCCGGCCTCTGTTTTCATCTGCAACAATATTAGAAGAGGGTTTTTAAGGCCCTTTAAAGCCACACTGCGGAACATTCCAGGTCACATGATATCACGTCATGGGCAACTTGACTGTGGTAAAACTCAAAACATGAACGCTGGTTTCTGCAGTGGGTTATCGACAGGGCTGGTACCATTAAAGAGGGGGTATTCTGCTTTTTTCAGTCCCATAGCACCAGTCTATATCACACTACAATGATGACAAACCTTCTGTTGGTCTGTAAATGCAGTAAATTAGAATAACTGCCTTGTATAAAATGTCTCTCTCAAAATGGCTGTAGTGAATGTCTTGAAATAGGCCTCTGTCTCTTTAAGAACCTCTGAGCCTTTAGACACGCCCCCTCCACACGCTGTCTGTGGCATCAGTGGGGAGGGGGTTCTGCTGAGGAGCAGTGGTTGGTTACTCGGCTGGTGACGAAAGCTCGGAGGCGTCTCCAGGAGGTGGGGGCGTTCCTAGGAGGACTCAGGCAAACCTATCCCTAAAATGGCCGCCATCAGAGTTTTTACAGATTACTCAGAAATACGTGAATGTGCCAAGGCAACACTTCAGCCATGTTTTTAATGAGGGAATGACATAATAACATGATGGAAAGCTTGAAAAAGTCTATTTTGCATAATACCCCCCCTTTAAACGATACATGTTTGGGATCAGAAAATGTTTGGGTAAAACTGGTATCAAAAAACTGAAAGCAGGTACCGAGATCCATGGTTCTAGACCTGGTTTTAGACCTGGTTTTAGACCTGGTTCTAGAACTGGTTTTAGACCTGGTTCTAGAACTGGTTTTAGACCTGGTTTTAGACCTGGTTCTAGAACTGGTTTTAGACCTGGTTCTAGAACTGGTTTTAGACCTGGTTTTAGACCTGGTTTTAGACCTGGTTCTAGACCTGGTTTTAGACCTGGTTCTGGACCTGGTTCTGGACCTGGTTTTGGACCTGGTTTTAGACCTGGTTCTAGACCTGGTTCTGGACCTGGTTTTGGACCTGGTTCTAGACCTGGTTCTAGACCTGGTTCTAGACCTGGTTTTAGACCTGGTTTTAGACCTGGTTTTAGACCTGGTTCTAGACCTGGTTTTAGACCTGGTTTTAGACTTTTGTCACTCTTTTGTCGCTTTTTTTTTAATACGTTTTCGTCACTTTGTTTTTTAGTCACGTTTTGGTCACTATTTTGCTTCTTTTTTTTTTTTATTGAGCTTCTAAATTTAGATATAGCCAAACAGGTGAAAATGCGCTCGGTTCAGGCGGGGGTTAAGAGGTCAAATGCATTAGCTAAAGCCTCCCAGCGCTCCCAGGTAAACGGTTAGTGCTAGATCGTATGCTCCGGAGGGACGGTCTGCTGTGAGTTTGTCTAAAAATACAAATAATCCTAATCCTTAAGGTTATAACCCCTTAACTCCCACCTGAACCGAGCACATTTTCTCCAGTTTGGCTTTACCCCAATCCAAAAGCTTCTGGAAAAAAAGGTGAGAAAATAGCAACAAAACAATGATGGGAATGTGACAAAAAAGTGACGAAAACATTGACAAAAAAGCGACGAAAAATGTATGAAAAAGTGGCAAAAATGTCACAAGAAATTGACGAAAAAATGACAAAAATATGACAAAAAATTGACAAAAAAAATGACAAAAAATGGGATAAAAATGACCAAAAAAAATACAAAAAAGTGGCAAAAAAGTGACAAAAAATTGACGAAAAATTGACGAAAAAATGACAAAAATGGGATAAAAATGACCCAAAAAAATACAAAAAAGTGGCAAAAAAGTGACAAAAAATTGACGAAAAATTGACGAAAAAATGACAAAAATTGGAAAAAAATTACAAAAAAAAATACAAAAAAGTGACAAAAAATTGACGAAAAAAGTGACAAAAAAATGACGAAAAATGTATTAAAAATGGCCGGAAAAAAAATGACAAAAATTTGATTAAAAATGACAAAAAAATTACAAAAATGAGTTGAACGCCCAACAAAAAAATGTTGGAAAAAAAAAAAGTGATGACGTGAGGAAAAAGATCCTCTCGGTTCAGGCGGGAGTTAAGAGGTTAAACCATTTCCCCGGCCCTAACCTTAATTTCTGTCATGATATCTCACGTTTTCACAGCAGACCGTCCCTCCGGAGCGGACGATCTAGCACTAACCCAGGTAAACACCCCCACCTGCCGGAGCTCGGGGCGGGGCTCGGGGCCATTGCTCGCCGCCTGTTGCTCTCCGCTGCTCAGTCACTCGCGTGTGCGTCTCCCTGAACGCTTTCCAGGCTGTCTTCATCTTCGCAGCGCTGATGGGTCCCCTCTGTGGACATTTCACCACGCTCACTTTGTCTCTTTTGTAAGCTTTTTTTTCTTTTTTGCTGTGGAAATTTCCACGGAAAAAGCGACCGAAAATGATGGACGTGCACTTACACAACGAGACGTGCAGCAACGGTAGGTTTCTCCGTCCCATGCTAACGGTAACGTGAAGCTAACGCCGCCTAAGCTAACAACTGAGCTAAAGTCACGTATTTACTGCGACGCGATCTGTTTTATTATCCACGAGCGTTAGATGTTTCAGTAGAAGCTGTGTGCGCTTTTATTTCAGAACGCCAGGTAATTATTATCAGTTATTGTCCGCATCAAATCGATAACTTTTTATTTAGCACCATGCATTTTATTATTGAGTGACCATATGTTGAGCATTTCTTGGATATATAGAGTTCGGGAAAGTCTACGGTTACCATGGAGATCCGCCATCTTTGCAGCTGTTAGCATATAGCTATGTTTCCATAGACTAACATTAGCTAAAAACAGTATAAAAAGTGGAGGAAAAAAAGCCGTGGAACAACTCCGTTAGCTGCAGAGTTACTGCCGGTAAATACATCTAACACACTGTGGCGTCCAAGTGTTTTAATGTGAACAATAACTTCAGTATTAAAATCTCCATTAATTTACAATTGCTGCTAATCCCATCATGCTTAGCGATATGACGTCACATTCCCGAACTCTATTGCAAAAAAACATACACCGTTATTTCACAGGTTATTAACACAAAATGGCAAAAAAAAAAAAAAAAAAGTAATGTGTTCCTAGAAACTGACTCTCCCCGATAATTTTACTTAATCATTTTTGTCCTCATTTAGTCCTACTTTTGTCATATTTGAACAATTTCACAAAAGCACATTGTGTTTCATGTGTGTGTTACGGACTTTTAGAACAAGATAATACAGAGATTTCCCCTTTTCTAGTTCCAGTGCCGTCTAGTCGTCGTCAATATCTATATATATGTCTTTTATCTCAATATTTTCCTGCCTCAAGATACCGAACTTCACATTGTTATCGTGACAGGCCTACTCGAACCGTAAAGCAAAGGACTGTTTGTTCCCAGCGCGACCAGCACTTCCAATCCAAAACAATTTCAATACCGCTTCTAGTTTCTTAGCTCATTTTTAATTTTCACTACTATTCACCTTATTCCGGAAGTTTGTGTGGGTGCTGCCCTTCACTCCTATGTAGTCCATGGGCCAGACCAAATATCGGTACCGAAAAGGTGGCAAAGGCTATCGTTGATTTTTAAGCAGGTCCATGTCTGAGGTTTATATTTTTGTATGAGCCTTTTCAGAGTTACAGCTTTATCATAGTTTTCAGCTGTTGAAGTGAACCACCCCCATGTCAAAAAAGTCGCTTTTGACACTGGTCCATATTTTGGTTGAGGCCATTTCCAGCCCATTAGATACTGATTTACACCATTGTTTTTGGTATCATTGTAAAGAAGACATTTTCATGTTTCATTTGAGCCCAAATGTACTACGCTGTGACTATTACCATATATACTATATATATATATACCAGAAATAGGCTTCTTTCAATGGGAGAGGCTCATGTGAGGTGGACATTCTTTTACTTCGTGGCTCAAAGTGAGGCCTTAAAGGAATAGGCCACCGTTTTTACATACTGAGATATGCTCTTACCTCACTTTAGCTGAGTTAATATATCCCCGTCTGGTCTTTGTCCGTGCGCTCACACATACGCAGCCTCTCCCACATGTCACATAGCTCCAAAAAAGCTCACGATAGAAGCTACCAAGCTCTTCCACGTGTTCCCTATTTAAATAAAGTTACGAAGTGTTTTCATGCGAAGTATATTTACACAGAAATGTAGCATGTCGTTTTATAAGCAAATAAAAAGGGGGACTATATTGTGAGGCGTAATGATACGAGGAGCAAAACGTCCGCGCAGTAACTCCTAAAGGTTATTGACGGAAGTGAGCGGGGAAGTCTTTAGACCAGACGGGGATATATTAACTCGACTAAGGTTAGGTAAGAACATATGTCAGTATGTAAAAACGGTGGCCTATTCCTTTAAGTTGAGAAAGTACTGACATGTTATACATTTCCTGAACCCTCAGAGTCTAGAGAGTTGCCCAGTATCAAACATTTGTCTCTGTGATGTTCCTTGAAGAAACAGCGTTAAACATAGCAAAACTGTTTTTGTGAAAATGGTGAAAAAACGTCCTCAGGTTTGAGTTTGAGGAGCTTTGGTTACCATGGTAATAGTCACAGCGTAGTACATTTGGGCTCAAATGAAACATGAAAATGTCTTCTTTACAATGATACCAAACACAATGGTGTAAATCAGTATCTAATGGGCTAGAAATGGCCTCAACCAAAATATGGACCAGTGTCAAAAGCGACTTTTTTGACATGGGGGTGGTTCACTTCAACAGCTGAAAACTATGATAAAGCTGTAACTCTGAAAAGGCTCATACAAAAATATAAACCTCAGACATGGACCTGCTTAAAAATCAACGATAGCCTTTGCCACCTTTTCGGTACCGATATGCCCGATTTTGGGGTTTGGCCCATGGACTAATGGGGAGGATTCACCAGATGTTTTGGTGACTGGTGGGAAATCAGCTGATTTTTCCGAGCATGCTGTTTATTTAAATCACAGATCTTTTACAGCATCGATCTTTTCACTGATGCGATGCTCTGTTTGTGAACGGTGTTGCCTCGGACGTGAGCACACGGCGATCCCCCTCAGTAGTTAACATGGGACTGGAAAAGTCAAGATAAAATCAGTTACTACACGAAAACAAAGCCGGCCGCGCAGAGAACGGTGCAATATTGACTTGTTGGTTCAAATGAACATGACATTTTATACAAATCAATCTACTAAACATCAGATTTTAGTGGCAAACATTTTCCCTCGTTCTCCACTTAATGAACAGACTTTGGAGTCAATACAAAGGAGGCGCCGAACGCAAAAAAAAGGCAAAAGTGGGCGGGGCGGAATAAGTTGTTGAGAGCTGTTGAGCACGTCCGTGTCGAATAAGCCACCGTTTTTACATACTGAGACATGTTCTTACCATAAGGCCTTTTTATAGTCGAGCGGCCGATCCCAGATTTTTTTTTTGATGAATGTGTGGCAGGTGCACGCCTTTAGCTTAGACGAGTTGATGCGTAACTGTCTGGTCTTTGTGCGTGCGCTCAGTCATGCAAATGTCGTCAGCGTTCGGCCTCTCTTAGGTATAGCCCCAAACTGGGATGTACATACTAGCACTTCGACGCCCACGCTGTAATATCTCACTTTACTACGCGGACATCGACGTGCTCCTAAGTTATTGTTACGCCTTACAATATAGTTCCCCTTTGTATCCGTTTACAAAATCGACATGTTTCATTTTGTGCAACGAGACTTGGATTGTGTAAAGGCTCACCTAACTGTGTTTAAACAAGGAAAACGTGGACTAAGTGACTTTGTGGGTGCAGCATGGCACCTTTGCTTTCTCTCACAGTGGCCTTTATGACGCGCCAAGATCAGTTGTTTTGATGGGTTCTCAAAGGTGCCATGCTGCACCCATAAAGTCACTTAGTCAGTGAGATTTTTTTTCACTTAAAAAGTTGCATTTTGTACCATTAATTTGTCAATTAATGGTACACTATAGATACAGACGGCATCTCTGGAATCGCCCATATATGGTCATGTTTGAAAACAGTTAAGGGGGAAAACAATCTAAACTTTCTCTAATTATTCAAAGAATACTTTAACAAATGCTGCATTATGAACATAGTTTCTACTAAAGAAAGATACAAAGACACAGAGAGGACCAAAATGGTTCAACAGCCCATAAATACATAAATGACATAAATAACATAAATAACGGCGGCTAATGCTAACGGTTAGCTGGTGCTAATTTAATTCTAATATATCAAATATATATATGGAAGGTTGTGCCAGGCGTATTGTTTTAAATGTTGTAATCCGTAAAGCACTTTGTGATACCTTTCGGTATGAAAAGCGCTTTATAAATAAAGTTTGATTGATGATTGAGCGCTAGCTACAACTGCCGTTTTTTTTTCACTTCTACTGAAAAATCTGCTGTGAGAAAATATCCATATGGGCCCGATTTACACTTGACTTTATTTATGTGATAAATAAGTTCATATTCCAATAGAAAATGGCAAAAAAGAGTGGAAAATTGTGTTTCTCTAAAGATTCTATTTTCCCCTTGGCGAAGCCCCGCCCCCTTCTATGACGAGATGCCGTCTGTATCTATGCTATACATAAGCTTTACCGGGCCAACAACGTGAAAAGCACACACAAATCCAAATAACCCTAAGCTTAAATTAAACACATCCCTGTTCCTAACCCTGACATGAAATCTAAAGTTTTCACAGCAAACCGTCCCTCCTGAGTGGGGGTTTTCTATATTTTTTGCTGACGTGCCTCATCTTCTCATCATGATTGAGCAACACGGGGTCAGCAGAGTCGAGTCAGTCTATTGCCCTGCGAACATTTAGACTGTTCTGTTGACACGGTAAACATTAAAGTGCTGAACTCTGTAATGTCAGCTCACACAGGCTCAGGTTACGCTGCATCAAAGTGGTCAAACCTGTAATACGTGACCAAAACGGACAGAACAACCGGCCGTCCCCGTCTCTCCGTGGGCTCATGCTGAGTGGGGAATGTCTGGACTTCGGGGTGTAGCTCTGTGTTTGTGGAAATGGCTGAATTACTCATTGAAACATTAACCACGTTATTTGTTCAGTGTATTTTGTCAGGCTGTTTTTTTTTTCCTGGGTTGGGCACCGAAACCCTGCCTTAACTTAATTTCATAATGGTTTCCTAAGTTGACCACAGTGAGTCAGGCATGTAAACGCAAATAAAGATAACACGGTTAGTTCTTGTGAGTGTGAGATGCCCTCCCATGCTCCTCGACTCTTAATGGACTTTTTTTTCCTTTCTAAGTTGGCACAAAATGTCCCAAAAATGTCTCGAGTGTGATTTTTTTTTTGTCTCAGGACTGGAGTGGCCATTTTTAACCTTTAAACTCCTGCCTTAACCGAGCACATTTTCTCCAGTTCGACTTTTCCCAAATCTAAAAGCTTCTCAAAAAAGTGATTAAAAACAATGGCTTGAATGTGGATGAAAACCAACAAAACAGGAGATAAAGTGACACAAAAGCGATAAAACGTGCGACAAAAACGACGACAACACAAGTAAAAATCTTTGCTCAGTTTTGTAGGTCTTGGCTTTCAAATGAGGCATGACACTGGGTTAGACTAAGCTCCAGTCAAGAAGCTTTTAGATTTGGGTAAAGTCGAACTGGAGAACATAATCCTTTTTTTTGACGTTTTTTTTTGTCTACGAAAACAAGGATAAAGCTCGACAAGGAGTGACAAAAATGTGGCGACAACAGGACAAAAAAGTTATGATCACTTTTTGTAAGTCTTGGCTTTCAAATGAGGCATTACACAGTTGCTCTCCAGTCGAGAAGCTTTTAGATTTGGGTAAAGCCGAACTGGAGAAAATGTGCTTGGTTCGGGGGGGGTTAACGTGGCACCTTTGCTTTCCATCACATTGGCCTGTGGCTAAAAAGAGTGGAAAATTGTGTTTCTCTAAAGATTCTATTTTCCCCCTTGGCGAAGCCACGCCCCCTTCTATGACGAGATGCCATCTGTATCTATTCACCTTATTCCGAAGGCTCGCGTGGGCGCCGCCATGAATTGCGCCCGCCCCTTTTCTCCTATGTGTTAACGTGGGACTGGAGAAGTCCAGATAAAATCAGTCACTACGCTGAGAAACGCTGCAGTGTCGACATGTTGGTGCAAATGAACATTGAACATTTTACACAAATCAATCGACTAAACATCAGATTTGAGCTGAGAATATTCTCCCTCGTTCTCCGTTAAAATGAACGGGCTTCACGCTCCACCGGAAGTGTCTGGAAAATGAGGTGCCGAGACAACGCAAAAAGTGGCAAAAGTGGGCGGGGCGGAATAAGGTGAATAGGGTCGAGACGATCCACTTTTGTCACAATCCAATGCAGAATCGCCCATATATGGTCATGTTTGAAAACTATTTGGAGAAAAATCTAAACTTTCTCCAATTATTCAAAAACTACTTTAACAAATGCAGAATTATAGATATAGTTTTCTACTAAATAAAGATACAAAGACATGGAGAGGAGCAAGTGGTTCAACAGCCCATAAATACATAAATAACGGAGAATGCTAACATGATGCTTCATGTTAGCATCAACACTAGCTACAACTGCCGTTTTTTTCACTTCTAGTCAACAATCTGCTGTGAATAAACATCCATATGGACCCGATTTAGACTTGACTTTTTTGTATGTGATAGATAACCTTATATTTTGCCAGAAAATGGCTAAAAAGAGTGAAGAATTGTGTTTCGAAGAGGCCACGCCCCCTTCTGTGACATGGGGCCGTCTGTATCTATGGATCTGTCTCCATGATGTAAACCTTCCACCCAGACACCTATCAGAAACCCCAAAAAACCTGAAGTAAAATTGGTCCTGGAGCATCATAAAGGCCACCGTGATGGACAGCAAAGGTACTAAGCTAACCACACATACAGTCACTGAAAGATCAAATATGCTCTAATAGCAACTTTAATTTGTCTTTATTTATTTATTTTTTGACGTAATGCACAACCTTTGGGGATTTAGTGAACCTCCTGTGTATTCTTTAGTACGGTAATCATTTGTTTTCATTCCTTGTTTGGATGTCCCTGTGTGTTCTGTCCAGGTTCGGCGCTGAGAGTGTGGTGCGGGCCTCACTCGGCAGTTTGTGTAGTGACCGACCAGACCCTGCTCATGTTCCATCCAGTGAGCAACAGCACCAAACAGGGTGAGAACACACCTGGTCCTGCACGGCTCTGAGGCCGGAGAGTGGGAACAATTATTCGGGCATGTGTTCAGCCAGAGTGAATCGGAGCGGACCGGCATAGAAAAGAAATGCAGTGCTCTGATTTATCATTTACCATTTACCTTCCTTATTGTGGCTCATAATGAAACATATCTTAGATTTTCATTGTTGTGAAAAAGTATGAGGAGCTTCTCAAAACACTACAGTGGACCATTATTAGAGAAATTTTGGACAAAATTGCGTGAAAAAATAGAATAATAAAAAAAGGGGGGTAAAAAAAACATTAGGGGAAAAGGGTTAAGGAGGGTGAAGTGTCTTGCCCAAGGACACAACGACCGTGTGCACCTGCTGGATTCTTATCGCCGATCCTCCGATCACAAGACGACCCACTCTTCTCTCTGCACAACCGTCACCCCAGATTTTAAATTTGGGAAAAGCCGAACTGGAGAAAATGTGTTTGGTTAAGGCAGGGGGTAAGAGATTTAAGATGTTAATAAAGGATGGCAATATGGCTTTTTCGATACAATACACGTATCGAAGCAATTTATAGTCCCAGCCTTATTGCTTATATATATATTATTTATAGCTTTACTATCAATTCACCTTGTTAAGAGACGCTTGCTTGTTTGTTTAATCACATGGCGTCGCTTCGATCTTTCCAAACTGATTAATTCACATTAAGTGTAGCCATTTGACCTACGTTTAGTAAATCATGGCTCCCAAATGAGGATAAAGTCCATTACAACAGATGTAAATGATGATGTCACAGCATGGCAACAGACCCTAAACGAGTGTCAATGTTGAGTCATGAGATTTCAGTCTCTGAACACTGAACACCGAAGCCTCTATTTGAAATGAAATGCACTTCCCTCTAATGCAACCAAATAAATGGGTCACTCGGCTTTAAACATCAGTTGGTCACGCTCTGACCTCTGCACACGCTAACACACAAAATAACAAGCAACTGCAGACCCACACTGGCTATGACATCACACCCACGCCCTGCATAATGTATAGTTAAAATTAGGAAGTTCATCATCAATCCAGCCAAAGAGGAACTATTGTTTTTCCTTCAGTGAAGTTTTGCTAAAATAAATGACTGAGCTTTGCTTTGCAACATGTTAGACCTCGTTTAAACAATCATTGTTAGTTAGCAGAAGCCCAACAACAGCGCTAATTATTCATGTGGGAATTATTAATAACTACAATCCTGTGCTTTTATTAAATTATTTTATGCAACCCTTTTTACGTTAGCCGGCTTTTGGCCGGTTTGCAAAGCAAATGGCCGGTAAAAATAATTTCCAAATTGGCAGACAGTAAAAACTATGGAGAGAATATATAAAAATATATTAAATATGTCACCTGAGTCGGTGACTTTATCGAAAAAGTTTTGATTTACACCCTTAGCCCATTTTACAAAGCGCAGTTGAAGCGCCCTCGTCACGCTGGAAATGAAAGGATTTTCTCTTCGTGCTTCGTCACATTTTCCAAGAAAACAGTGAACTACAGGTACTTTTACTTCTATTAAAGTGTTTTAAGAACTCAGCAGCTAATACTTTTGATAAGGATGTTCTTTAAACTTAGTCAGTCTGCGTATAGACCGCCTCTTCTTGGTTACCGGTGTTGGAGCCGCTCTAGAGCGCGGCAGAGCTGGGTCCGTGTTCAGTCGATTTGCCCCTCCGTATTATTTCAGCGGTGACAGACTTAATCATTATTAAGATATATAAAAAGTTTAGCGGAACCTCTGATGCAACTGTGTCTGAGAGCAATTCTTTCCCAAATGTAGGTCAAATGGCCTCCCTTTATGCAAATGATTTGGTTTGGAAGGTAAATTGACTGAACACGTCAGCAAAGTGTCTTTTTAACAATGTTTGTATAATGTAGTTAAAACATTTGACCAAATGCTAACCATGTTTCCTGGTAATTTACCATCTTTCTTCATACTGGATTATGAAGAAATATCCAGTATGAATATTTCTTCATACTAGGATTATTATTATTAGGGCTACACTATACAGTATATATGGTCATTAGTTAAGGCGAGACGCTGCAGGTGAAAACGCACACAGTGGTCCTTGTTGAGATTCTTAGTTTTGATGTCAGGGGATAAAAAAGATGAAGCTCACCCTTTTCGATGCTTATCTTGTGACGTTTGTTGCTCGCGAGGTGAAGATTTTCAGGAAGTAACTACAACATGGCGGCGCACTGGCCATTTTCCCACACTTATTCATTCGCAAATATTGATGTTATCCAAATATCCAAATATGGTCATTTCCTTTGTGGAACAGCAGCAGCTAAAGGTGGCAGAAATATGCACAGGCGTTACAAAACCTTTGGACTGTTTTTCTCTAAATGAGGTTTTCATTTGTTACTATGCCGAAATACAGTATGAACGAACAGAGTCAGATGAAAGGTTTACGTTATTTATTCTTGCAGGGTTAAATAGTGGGACCACAGCCCATTTTACCCGCGGGACAACTGAGCGCTGATATGATCCAAATTAACTCACGCACAGCAAAACACTGCAATGTGAACACACCACATGCGATTAGATCAACTTTAGTCTGACTCTGATGTACGCAGGTTTTTAAGGGAAGTGACCCGAAACAAAACAAAACAAAGTATTTAAAAAACTAGTTAGTCCGCCCGTACAGAATGAACTCCCAAGCATGGGCCGGGACGGACTAACTGGAAACACAAACTACAAGGACAGCAGGAAGCAACACTGTAACAACAGACAAAAAAATGGCACATTATAAAACACACCAATCGATCGGCTTTGCGGCTGGCGTCGTAGCCTTGTACGATCCTACCATTAAAGTAAACAATAAAAATCAAGCATTGTTGCTGTCATACATCAAACAACATATACATTCTAAAAATCACTCGCCAAACAACTTCAGCCCTCACGCCTGGCGTGGGTGAGCACAGCGTGAGCCCAGCAATCTTCCTGGTCGCCCACGGAAACTAGCACCTCGCGGCAACCAGGCCACTTCCTATTTAAGCTGTCACCAGCCCGAAGGGAAATGGCGACACCCCGAGGTACCACCCGTTACATCGCACTCTTGTAACATCTCCATCTTTAGCTCCTAAACTAACTCCTAGACTCCAAATTTAACAGTTTTGTAAGTTTTGTTGTTTTTTTTCCCTGAAGGATTTTGTTAATATAATCCCTAGCCCGATTTATTAAACTTAAACCCAAATGTTAAATTTTGTTTTTTACAGATTATCTATATTTCATTCATAAACGGCTTATTCGAAAACCAAACGAGATCCAAAATCCCTCTGAAAATAATCTGTAACTAATATTTAATATGTACCTAATATAGTTAAATTTTAGCCTTGTTTTTTCCCCACTGTGGTGCTTGGAGAGGCCTGTCAACCTTTTACAGAACAATGGAAATCCAAGCTCTTACCGTGGAGCAGAATGAGGAAGATATGTAAATAAGGATGTAGGTGTCTGATTTCATTGCTGTGTAGTTACTAGATGTTCATTCTCTCTTTAAAGGCGCTTTAAGCAACTTTTATGTTTAGGAAAAGTTCATATTAGTGCCTATTTGACCTTTCAGTGACCCAGTGGCTGTGTGGGTGGTTAGCTTAGCACCTTTACTTTCCATCCTGGTGGCCCAGGATCAATTTTATTAATTCTTTCTGGTAGGTTTTCTGAATGGAATGGAATGCGTAAGCATGGAGATGATTCAATCAGAAGTGAAAACCTCCTAGTAACCCTAGAAACAATTCATCATAGAGTGTTTTGGGGGCCCCTGGGATGTTTTAAGTAAAGGTGCTATGCTAACCACCCAAGAAGCAACTGGGTCACAAACGAGCTCGATGTTGGCCAGTAGAAAGGACTTTCAGCCCAATGGCCGCTGGCTGCTCTGCTTTTTGACGACGACACAAGGGGCCGCCATTGCTCCACCATTGCTGTTGTACCTCCATATAGCTGCTTGTCCCCCATTGGAATGTATTGCACTTTAGACGTGTGAAAAACAACTTTAAAGTTAAAGTTGTTTTAACTTTAACTTGGGAGCAAAGCAAAACTAAATGGAAGTTTAAGGAGGAAATAAAAATGTCTGAGGCACTCTTAAGAGACATAGAATAAAAGTTCTTTATTGAGTAGGGGACGCCAACGCGTTTCGACCTGGCACGGTCTTCATCAGGGCAAGTGTACTTGACTTGCCCTGATGAAGACCAGAACTACAGTAAAGTTAGAAAATTATGACTAAAACTGAACTACTGCACAGTTTTACAGTTTGTCAATCTCGGTCAGGTGAAGAGCTCTGATTTTTTTATTTTTTTGTTGTTGTACATTGTGACTTCTTACGATGATTGCAGTAATTTGCAGTAATCTAGTGCTGTTTTCTTTCCAGTGGCTGGACTTAGTGATGCCTATAACCTGGTGCTGGGGCTGAGCTTGGCCATCCTCTCCGCCGTTCTCATCGGAGTCAGCGTCATCCTGAAGAAGAAGGCTCTGCTCCGACTGTCCACTGACGGGGCCACACGGGCAGGTCAGATATAGGCTTCACTAAATGACTGAATTACTCTTGGCAGGCATCAATAATACAATAATTACAAACCATGTAAAGATAGGAGTATAGAAAGGCGGGAGGGCATCTGGCACATGGGCGCACAGGAGGATCCACAGGCCGTGTCTTGTAGTCTCCATTAGGGGCTTGTTATTGCAGCATGTGCCTCTGTCACTATGGAAACGGTGTTAGTGGTTACACTGGTGACTTTCCAGCACATCACGGCTGTGTCCCAAAGCACTGAGGAGCTTTCTATTGTTTCAGACGCCTTTATCAGCGGCTGCAAAACAAACACATTGTAAAGGTTACAGTTTGAAATGTCCTCTGGTGAGAACAAGGGACACCGAGTTCCAATTTCTTATGCAAATTGTATTTCTGTGTCGTAAAGGTAAAGGTCGTTTTTCAATTAAACTCATGGATGTTATTGTGTCTCAGAGCTCCTTGAATCACTGACATTAATCTCAGACGTCTGGGATGATTAGTTGTGAGGTAAGTCCAGTTAAGAAAAAAACTACTGAAGGACGTTCCACATTATTAAGCAGATCACCGTGAAATAGTTGAATGCCTTGGACCAGGTATGAAAACCTTCGATATTTCACAAAAGATAAGTTTAATTATCCTACTGTTAAGAGATTTGTGGTTGATTCAGAGCACACACGGGTTTGTGCAGATAAAGGCACAATAAGGATGGTTTCTGCCAGACAAATACATTAGATTAAGAGACCAGCAGCTACAAAGCAGCAGACAGGTATTTGAAGCTGCTGGTGCCTCTGGAGTCTCCCGAACATCAAGGTGTAGGACCCTCCAGAGGCTGCAGTTGTGCATAAACCTTCTATCCGGCCTCCACTAAACTGTGAATTGAAGCTGAAGCAGAAACGGCTGCAGTGGCTCAGAAATACATGACTCATTTTCAAGCAGTCTTGTTCACTGGATGGTCCAGATGGATGAAGTGGTGGATGGTTGGAGAATGGCCACCATGTCCCAACAGGGCTTTGAAGTCAGCACGGAGGGGTCGGAGTCATGTTTCGGGCTAGAATCATGGGGAGAGAGCTGGTCGGCCCCCATAGTATCCCTGAAGGTGAGAAAATGCAAAAGTCGAAAATAAAAAGTTTATACAAGTTTGCATACAACATACTGCAAGGGTAGCCTGGCTAACACCAGACTAAAATCACAAGTGATATTTAGTCTGGGGACCACCAATTCATTTTCTCGTAGGAGAGGTGTGGTTTACGATCGTCCATAGTTGTTTATTGGGCGATACGAAAAAAAAAGAAAAAAAAATCTCATGCGTCTGCACGTAGCCATGGCCAATCGCATCATCGTATGAGACGACGTATGACGTACCCGCTGTAAACTTTTGAGCTAAACTATTTAGAACAAGGTCTAAAGCTTGATCGAAAAATAGCATCGTGTCTGCTGCTGTCATGTTGGATCCATAAATAAACTTTTTTTTTTTATCCGTAAATAAACTACAAGCTTCCGTATATCAAATAGCTCGTCATCGTCTTGCCGGCCCTCCTCGCTCTGTGATTGGTTCCCAAATCCATGCGAACATTTCGGCCATGGTCCCCAGGCTGTTGTGCAGTTCGAAATGATTCGAGCGCACACAGCAGCCTGGTGTTAGCCAGGTTTCTGCAAGGGGGCAATATAGATTTCACTTTACTTCACTTTACAAAATAAGTTTGAAAATGGGCAAAATTGCATACAGTATCTTTTTAATGCTATGGTAATGAAATGATTTTCTTCTAGTAGAGTATCCTTCATTTGGCACAATGGATCTACGTTGTAAACACCACATTTGTGAAGAAGTGCATCTATATTTTCCTTCAGTGTGAACCAGGAAGTCAGAGGCTAAATTAGCACAGTGTCCGCTTTGGTGGCCCGCCCTGGTCACGCCTGAGCACATTTACATAACCGGAATGTTAGCAATAACCTGTTTGCGCACGTCCATGTAAACACTGGCAAAACCCGAATATGGCCTGAGTTATTCCTTTTCTAACCCAAATATTTGACCAAATATATAATGCAAGGCAAATGTATTTGTACAGCAGCATACACTTGAACAGGTTTTGGTGCTGTTTATAGAAGGAAACTACTAAAGCAAAACATATTAGCGTCACTGTTCTGCTTGATGAGTTTCATTTTACAAAAAGCTCGTTTTCTCAGCTTTTTGGTCAGAAACTGACGTTTTCAGTGAAACTTGCCTATATTCAACTGGTGATTATGGGAGAACAAAACAAGCTAGAAACAAACTTTTTTACTGATGAAAGTAGAAAGTCTATTCTTTCAGAATCTGGTTTCAGATTTTACACAGTCATAGTGCCAGGGCTCAAAATTAACTTTTTTTCTTGGTAGCGCTTGTGCTTTTAATGGGGAAGAAGGGAATTAAGACATACCACATGTCACTTCCGGCCTTCTGTTGCATTTTAGATGTATTATTTTATCTGTTTGCATTCCCTACAAAACTCATTATATTTTAACACTGTAAATGGGACACCAGATTTTGTGCCTCCTAACCATTATTATAATACATCCATGCTCCCAACCCCCGTCTTTCTCTGTTCCATCTCAGCTTCATCGCACTCACGGCGTTGTCTCCTCCCTCTGCCCCGTCACTGTCCTCACTCTGTGCTGCAGGGACAGCTCCATAGATCGAGCTACACGTGGCAAGCTCCTTTGACCTTTGAAGACGTGTTTCACATTGCGTTTGTGACTTTAGGATTTGTATTATGTGAGCACAGCCATGTTTCACTTTCAGCACTGCATGAGGTGACGAGTGGGTTGGATTGAAGTTTCGAGCGTTATTTGAGAGCTGCCCCCAGTCCCAATGGATTTATGAATGATGTGTATTCCCCGTTTAATCATAAAGAGACTGCTGTTGTGTAGATACATTGGCTCATTTAATAAAAGCGGGCTGATGAATGAGAGCGGCGCACGCAGAGAACACAGAGCGGACAGATCGTAGTTTACGATATGCTCTCGAACGATTATTGAACAGAAAGTTTGCTGTTGCTGACGGGCAGCGTTTGTGAAAACAATGAGGCAAGTTTTTTTTAAGGTAGCACAAGAAGGCTTTCTTTTAAGGTGGACTGGAGCATTTACGCTGGGAGTATGCGAGTGATTCTATTTTTAGCCAATGAGTTAATGGTCCATGAGGCACAATAGGTCAGGTTCTGCTCCTGGGTCAGTACCAGCACCAAAGTACAAACAGAAGTGAGCGCTATCAGCCCTGGAAGAAGAAGTGGAAATGAAGCATATTTTCGTCATGAGGTTGTCCGTACGTCGGGACGTCATCTGTGTGTCAATGTTTGGATCGGGATATTCCCAATTGATTACAGTAACCATGTCTGCTTATGCAAGTAAACGGGTTATTCCAAATGTTTCAGAAACCGGAATATTGACCGTAACTCCAATATTGATGCATGTTTACTGCATGTAACCCAAGGGTTAAAGTTCTCCGTTGCGATGACGGATTTCCGTCATTGAAATAAATAAATATGAATAAACAGGGAATAATGTTCGTCATCTAGAAATTGTCAGATATAAATGACAACAAGATATATAATATATATGAGCTGGACTAGTGCCATCAGCCAAGCAGAAGTTTGGTTGGTGCTGCTGTGAGGGGGGGGGCTTGTGCACTCTGGGCTAAAACCATTTACCTTCAAAGCTAAAGCGTGGGCTCCGCTGTGTCAGGATGGACTTGCAGTTTGTTATGGAGAGTAGGGAGTCAGCGACAGACTTTTTGAAGTAATGTTTGCAGCAGCTCTCCCTCGGCCCTCCCTCTGCCTGAGCACGAACAGTGTGAAGAGCCGACCGTGAGGCTGCGGTTAGAGCAGCGAGACAGGTAACATAAGCGCACGCTCACCGCTATGACTTTATTGTTACATCAATCTATTAACTTGCATAACCAGGTAAAGATACACGGTAAGTGTAGTGTTAAAGCACTGATGTTATTAGTTTATTGTCCATTAAAGTTAAGCTAGAATTTCAGCACCTCGCTAAGCAAAGAACAAATGAGACGTCCTACAGAGTACTACAGAGTACAGCAGTACAGTAGTACGTAGTAACAAGTTCTATTACTACAGGAGGAGCACTAGAGAAACGGCAGCTAACCTGCATCCATGTAGTGAATATCAGCAGGGATATGAGTAGAAAAAAAGTTTCAGTCAGGTGGAAATTTTTGCTTTAACCCCTGATGTAAACGTAGTCTCTGTCTCGTTCTGAACTCCGGCTGAGACGTGTGCAGGGTCTGTGAGAGCTAGAAACAAGTTTAGCCAACACTGAGATTTTACTTACTACCTCTGACTTTCACAGTTTCATTCAGGCAGTACAGATTTCATAATGTGCTAGAGCAGCAAGATTTCCCTAAGAACACGCAGGATTTAGGTGAACAATGCAGCAACACCAGGCTAGGGCTATGGATCCAACTCAAAGTGCAGTGCACGAGGCAACAAGACCCAAAACATCTTCAACCCAAAACGGCTCAGTGCAGATGGAATATGCAAGAGCCAGAATGATATTACAGCGTCAATGACACTAGCACTGATATCAGTCTGGAATCACTCACTGTTTGTGAATGTGAATTCAGAAATACCGCGAGGCTAGTACAGATGGCTACTTTTTATAAACCTTGGCAAGAATGGAAAACAAAACTCTGAGGCGACTCAGAGTTTATACACGGATGAGCAAAGGCGCTACAAAGGAATGAAGTGCGTTGTGCTGAAACCCTAGGATTTGTTCAACAAATGAACAAATCATATATAATATTTGTGGGTGTGTGTTTTCAGGTGAAGGGGGCCATGGGTACCTAAAGGACTGGCTGTGGTGGGCCGGACTGTTGACCAGTAAGAACCAACATCCACACTTACATTTTTATCACTGCTTCAAGAATAGCACTGTTATGCATTTATTGTAAAGAAGCTTCACCTGTGTTTCTGAGCTCCAAACGCTTTGGCAGGGTTTACGCGGGGCATTGAAACATTCATTTAATGACATTAAAGAGACTAGATGCAAGTTGGTCATTTTATACTCACTACTGCCTCCTCAGGTCTTACTCGTAACTGCAGCTTCTATATTAAGCTCGTGCATGACGGCACATCGGACCCGAAGTAACAACTTTTTGAGTGCAGGATTTTAGAGGCAGTTATGGTGAACATGTCCGGCCTCATTCTACACATTAGGACATTGGTGGAACAGGAAGGGGGAGGAAAATATTCCGTTTTAACATTTTTAAACTCTGGAGTTAAAATAAAGTATTTTCCTCCCCCTACATGTACATCCTGCACTGTGAAAAAAGGTGTTAATTCGAGTCCGAAGTGCCGTCATGCACGAGCTTAATATAGAAGCTGCAGTTACGCATAAGACCTTAGGTGGCAGTAGTGAGTATAAAATGGCTAACTTGCATCTAGCCCCTTTAACTTAAGGCTCCAAATATATGAGGAAAATGAATGATACATTTCCCAGAACATGAACCTTCGAGTTAGGCAGGACTGTGTAATTAATTTGTACCTTTGGATGTCAACACATAATACCTGTACAGCTTGTGAAAGTGTGTTTGTGTGTGTAGTGGGAGCCGGAGAGGTGTGTAACTTCGCTGCTTATGCCTTCGCCCCGGCCACCCTCGTCACTCCCCTGGGCGCGCTCGCCGTCCTTATCAGGTAACGACGCTTTTAATGCCAACGTTCTTTCATGTTAGCTGTGTTCTTGTGTGGGAAACAGACCTGGAGTTGTGTTTTGTTTCAGTCATGTCTGTTTGCTGCATCTTCAGTCTGTCTCCTTCTCAGGAACTATAAACACTGCTTATATTCAATTTAGTCATGCTTCTTCATTTCTAAGGGGTAATTAGAGAGAATGCAACACAGGTCGTGATCTGTTACAAAGGCAACAGAAGTCAGATGAGTTTCAATGTTGAGTTAGTTGTTAAAATTGTCCTTGTTTTGATATTGACGCTGAGATAGAAGGAAATGTATCCGCCAGATTCCACATTCTCCGTGTTCGCCCTGTTCCTCTCCGCCCTTACCTCCACGGCAAACGCGTTGCCGCTCCATCCCCGACAAAAATACAAACCAAATCTACCTTTCAGCTCCGTCAGCACCAGCCGGATCAAGCTCCACAGTTTAGATCGACCACACAGGAAAGAGAACGGCAACAACACCTGGGTTTTTAAAGTAAATACCCTCAGATATACCCTACCACACATACTTCATTTGAACAAAAATATCACTATTTTATCGATATTTCCCTCTGTAGGAGTTTATCACAAAAACAGTCACACGGCCTGATTAAGCTTCTGTTGCTCTCATTCATCTAACTTTTTTTCTGCCCCTCTCCCTTCACGCAGGAGGGGGGGAAAAACGTATGATAGTGAAAGAGAAGCCATTGGTCCTCTGTGACCGGAGTTTACAGCTCGCCTGACCCAGAGAGTTGTTAATTATTTTATGAGGAGTTTTATTTCTCAAATTCGTTGTTTTCACATCAGGCTTCACCATTTAGCATTTAATACACAAAACTGTCTCTGCCCAGTGTCCCCTGCGCAGGAGAGGAATACCGTAAATGCTCTAGTATCGGCCGGGGCCTTTATTTACTCAAGGGCATCCAGGACCAGGCCTTTATTGGAACCAGGCCACAATTAGAGACAGGCCTTTATTTCTATTTGAGCAAAACGGACGACCAGGAAAATGAAGAAAAACGAGATTTGTGTCCATTTACACCTAAAATATTAGGTTCATTTATTAACATTTCAAACCCTCTCCCAGCGGCTGGAACATTGACGCCTTTTATTTTGTCGGGACAACAGGAAGTGTTTCGTTGCTGTTAGCGGAGCATTGACACTGACACATCAATGTCACGGCAGGTTTCTGTTTCGTTTTAACCGTGGACCGGATTATTTGTTGTTATCTTGTGTAAAAGGCGAGTTTAGACGGAGCGTTTGTGTTTGTGATCGATCATGAGACTGACCCTAGAGATGACGAGACGCTCGCGCTGATCGGAGGAGTTTTTTTTTACTTCCTGCACTTGAGTTATCTTTTACACGAGTATGAGACAAATTCCTAACATGGGGAATATTTCTACCGCTATAGTTTCTAATAAAAGCCCCGGCCTGTTTTAGAGACCGGCTTTAATTTGCCTCCGCCAGCTGCGAACCCGGCCACTGTTAGAGACCCGGCCACTAATGGAATACAGGCCAGTATTAGAGAATTTACGGTAATATAATTCACAAACTCGCTGCGTTGTACATGCTCTTCTCGGGAACTGAAGGCCTCAGTATAGGTGTTGATTTTGCGCTCTGCGGCGGATACCAGTGCTTAATGAACAGCACTTCTTTGCAGTGAAGACAGTAAATGCTTGAAGATCAGCACACACTACATGACATTAATGCCTGGTATTTCTCTCCTCCTCAGTCGCGCCGAGTCTTCTTGAGTCGTGGGGGGGGGGGTCACAAATGGACTCGCGTTTCAATCATGTAGTGTGGGCAGCAGAAAGATACGACTAAACCTCAGTCACATGAAATAAAACATGTTTAATTTTCTAGCCCGATTTCGGTCACACGTGGGTGATTTTACATCGTTTTGAAAGGTTGTGTTCATGTTGTAGGATTTTATTTCAGTTGGAGCAGGTACCTATACTATAATAATTCAATGGGAGAGAAGCAGTTTTTGTAATAAAATTCCAAAAAGAAAATGTCTAAATGTTTTCCCTGATCATTATTTGACCGTGATTATTCTTCTGACTGAAAGTCTTTTCCACTGACCAAAAGTGGAGACAATATTCAGAAACATATGTGTGATGTTGGACGCCTTAATGAGGAAATAATTAGACCATAGTTCATATGAGCTGGCAGAGAGGACTTTGAACTGTGTGACAGTTTTTGTTTCATGTGAATTGGCCAGGAATTACAGAGGAATTCGCAATAAACTAAGACTAGGAATCCATACCGCCATGTGGTTTTCAGCTGCCCTCCACCTCCATTTTAAACTATATATCAAAATTGTTTTCCCCCAGAGCTCTGTGGAATCGCCCATATATGGTCATGTTTGAAAACAGTTAAGGGGGAAAACAAAGGGGAGAAAAATCTAAGCTTTCTCCAATTATTCAAAAGCTTTAACAAATGCAGAATTATGAATATCGTTTTCTACTAAATAGAGATACAAAGACATGGAGGAGGAGCAAAGTGGTTCAACATTCCATAAATACATAAATAATGGAAAAATAATTGGAAACATGATGCTTCATGTTAGCACTGTGCTAGCTAGCTCGCTTCTACTGAACAATCTGCTGTGAATAAACATCCATATGGACCTGATTTAGACTTGACTTTATTTGTATGTGATGAATAAGTTTATATTTCACCAGAAAATGGCTAAAAAGAGTAAAAAATTGTGTTTCCAAAAGATTGTTTCATACGGTGCCTGTTTCATGGACAGAGGTGTTAGTTTGTTTGAGACACGTTGCATCACACGGAGCTGTGTTATGTACCTCTGAGCGAGGAGGATGTTTAACCTGAGTGCGTCCTGTTGTTTCAGCGCCGTTCTCTCCTCCTACCTGCTGGGCGAGGTCTTGAACATCATCGGGAAGTTCGGCTGCTTCCTGTGTGTGCTCGGCAGCGTCATCCTGGTCATCCACGCGCCACAGGAGAAGGAAGTGACGTCACTGCAGGAGATGACCACCAAGCTGCTCGAGCCTGGTAAATCTTTCAAAAGCAAGACCACACATTGAACTAGAACTTCCCAGTCAGTGCAATCTGAATGAAAAGGAGCAGAAAAGAAGAAGAAATGACATTTGTCTTTTTAACATAGCAAGTTCCAGACAATTTCTTATTGTTTATGTCCAGTTCCCTAAATAAAACACTAGTTTATGTGTTAGATGTGTAAATAACCTTTGGGGTTCCCTGCATCATCTTTGTTTGCTTTACTTTATTAATTGCTACTTCACAGGTGTAAAACTCTAATATTAAAAATGGGATTACCCCATTAAACCACAGAAAAAGAAAGCTGTAGTATGAACCCTGACCCTGTCCTGTTTCTGCTACAGGTTTCCTGGTGTATGCGACCCTCGTGCTGCTGGCCGCCGTGCTGCTCATTCTGTTTGCGGCGCCACGGTTTGGTCAGACCCATATCATTGTTTACATCGGCATCTGCTCTCTGCTCGGAGCCTTCACTGTGTCCTCCGTCAAAGGCCTGGCCATCGTCCTTCAAACCGGTAAGACCTGAAGAATGCTCTAAAATCATCAGATATACAGTTTATCAGCAGAAAAAGTTGGTTTGGCCTTAAGCTGCTCTTTAAAATGGCTTCATTTGCATTTCTAACTTCCGAGTGTGTGAACCTTTTCACTAACAATGGCAATAAAGCCTATTGTTATTCTGATCCTTAGCCTTAATATTATTGACGACGCATCGTCTTCCTTTGAGACTTTATTTGCACAAATTAATTCATGTTCCATGATTTTATTCAGAAAAGCCTTTTAGTTTGGTTGAATCTATTTATACTAATAATACACTAAGAAATTAGAACGATATGGAAATACGGCACGGGGGGGGGGGGGCGGGAAGTTATTTGAGAGGCATAGTACAGTATGACATAGCTTGTGGTGTCCCCCATAAATGTAAATCTAATGTTATTGAAATTATATGAAATTTTCAATCCAACTCCGTTGAAATAGATGGAGTATCCACTGAAAATGTCCAGGAAATACATTTTTTAGGTTTTGCGATAGAAAAGTTGGAAAGCCCACATTAGATATATAAAACGCATTGCTGTAATCGTCATGAACTACATACCTTATATTGCTCTTTAATTCAGCCATATCTAACCTACTGTGTAGAGCTTTGGCAATAATCAGAAAAATGTAACACAGTCACTATTTTTGCCACAGAAAAGGGCTGTTCGAATTAGACACAAGGCTGCCTATCTTGAACAAACAAATCCTGTCTTTTTCAAATCCAAATGATTACAAATTACATAATGCACAGTTCATGTTCTAAGCCAGTGGTTCTCAACCTTTTGGAGCCGCGACCCCCACTATAACAGTTAAAGGGGTTCGTGACCCCCCGCCCGGGTCACACCGTGAGAAATCGTAATATTAGCCTACATAATTCTTAAAAAATAAAGAAAAAAACAAATGGTTGAAATAAAATTAATCAAATTACGGACATATAATGGCACTTTGGTAAAATAGCACACACATGCCACAATAAAATATTATAATATACGCTAAAAAAGAGTATGTATATTTTATCTACATGATCTGGTGACCCCTCCAAATTCGTCTCGCGACTCCCTTGGGGGTCCCGACCCCCAGGTTGAGAACCACTGTTCTAAGCGTATCATGCTTAGAACAGTGAGGTTGGAGTGTATTCATGTTGTGGACAGTTGTATTAGATGTTACTTACCCTTGTGGTTTTCCGTCCACCATTGTTGGTATTTGGAAATCATGGCTACCTGTGGTAATATCTGTATATTATGAGTTATTATGTGTGGTTTTGCACATGTGCAACTTTTTTTTAGATAATTGAACAAGGGAGCAGTTATTTTGTTTGTATAAATTATTTGACACATCGGGGTGGGGTTCAGTTTCACTCAAGTTTTACTTCTGCCCACTGCATTTCAAACATCAGTGTGTAACTTATTGTTGTGTATCCTTTTTGTTTTGTTCTTGGCACACTTTTTGCTTGAAATATATAAATAAATTAATTAAATTAAATACTATAATATTATAATATTATGTATCTAAATCATTTTTAATACTTAAAATTGGCTCCAGATGAGAGCGAAGGAGAGAGAAATGATCTGTAGGGAAATCCCTGTCGAGGAACATTTTCACATAGTACTGTATAATACTATTACTTATATACATTATATTTTGGCCACTCCCCTCCCGTGTAGGGGTTCAGCTATCTCACGGTTCGGTTCATGGTGCAGGACTCACGGTCTGGTGTATCACGGTGGAAGTACAATGTTAAAAAAAAGAGGCTGTTTTTTAATTAAAATGGCTAAATATTCATCTTTTGGTAGTATTTATAGTCTCAGAATAAAATAGGCAAAGCTTACTACATTTTCAAAGCTGCTTTATAATAACAGCTCACAATGCAAAACAAAATAGAAAGCTGTAGTGCGCTTAAGTAAACGGCAGCTATAACACTGCATATAGTCAGATTTTTGCACGGCAGTGCTTGTTTACACCCCTACTCCTCTGTGTGGAATATATACACAGTGGGGAACACAAATATTTGGCCAAAATCCAATAGAAAGTCTATGGTAAACTGACCAAATCCTCTTTTCCCCACTGTATAAATGAGCAGAAACACTGTCCAGACTGTCTCTGAGGCAGAACCTACAGGGGTGCAGATGCAGATGACGCCCCAGGGCCCAGGGGGCAGTAATGGAGGCAGAATGGATGGTTGGCACTGAGTATTGTGGGAAATGATGAAGTGGAGTCTCACCTGCACCCTGCCCCCTAGTGGTCAAGCATTGATTTGAGTAAATCTTGATTCTGCCTGTTCCGTTTGTGCAGGTTTCTATGATTACATGGTGTTTGCCAACCCTCTGACCTGGATACTGCTGATCACACTCATCGGCTCCATAGTGCTCCAGGTGAGATCTCCTCTGGTCCTCAGATGCTCAGGTGGAAGAGCGGGCGTCCAGACCCTCCAGCCGTTTGTTTCCCTTGTGACTGTGTGTGTTTGTGGCTCCAGGTGAACTACCTGAACAAGTCTCTGGACATGTTCAACACTCAGATGGTTTACCCCATTTACTACGTGCTGTTCACCTCCGTGGTCCTGTGCACCTCCATCATCCTGTTCCAGGAGTGGAGCTCCATGTCCCCCGTGGACGTGGTGACCACTGTGGGCTCCTTCATGGTCATTGTGGTGGGAGTGGCCATGCTCCACCTGTTCCGAGAGCACACGGTACGGCACACACGGCTCCAACACCACTGCACCAACAAACGGCTGAACTCACAATGTTCAGGATAGTGTTGACTTTAGGGATGGAGTTCAGTGATGAGGAATGAGGCACAACAATATTATTAATATTATTACTATTATTAAGCGTCTTGCCTGAGGTGGTAGGTGGATAACAGACAGAGAGGGCTGGGATATTCATACTACTTTAGCAGCTTTTGTTCTATTCTTTTTTTAATTTAACTTTTCTCAAACTCTACATTATTCAATAGGACTGAGACGAGTCACTTTTGTCACAATCCAATGCGTATTACAATACTCAGGGCCCAATCTGATCCGTATTGTGATACAGTAAGTAATTGTGAAGTAATATGAACTGCAGTTAAGTATAGAATTGTACTGACTCATTTCAATATTTTTTTCCCCCTCAATTGTAATGTTTTTGTTACCATTGGTGGCAATAATCAGGATTATTTGAAAAGTTTGATTAACTGCACATTGTTACCTGTGATTGACAGACTTATTTTTTTGGCTTGTAAAAGAGTTGGAACAAAAGCAAAATAGGAAAATATGGAACAAAATAGGATGGTGTTGCGTTTTAATACAGCAAGACATTTCTTCAGCTATAACTCCGCTCATGTACTATCATGGATGCTTGAGAATTCCTGCTTAAAATAAAACTGACAGATTTTGTGAATTGACATTTCCACTTGTACATCTCCATAAATGTCTGCCCTTTTCTTCCATGTGATTTTGACTGTTGTTTAAATATTTGACAGGTGGTAAGCTTTAAGTTTCCGCTCCGCGCTCACAGCTGTTGTCAGAGCAGAAGTAGGTCTCTCCGTCCCACACATGTTCAGAAGGCGGGCTTCATCTGTCTGTAATGTTATTTATGGGCTTTAATGTTAGCTGTGGACACGGGACAGTATGTGGAAGGGACTGTTTAAGGCGAGGAGGGACATCACATCAGAGGGTTCATTGATGTAGGAGAGAGAGGCCAAGTCAAAGGCACCCGAGACGTGAACTCTGACCTCTGCTCATGTAATGACAGTTTAGATATTTGTAACGCTGTTTCTGTGGGGCTTTTAAAAGCATTCAGTCATTAAATGAGTTAGACCAAAATCAATGTCAGTAAAAAGCATTGAATTTGATTCAAACTGGCATTAAATCTAAATTTATTGGAATTGCTCAAAAGGTTTTACTGTTCATAGAAGACACCAAAATGAGAATGGTCTAAATCAGAGCTCACAGAATGGCGGACCTCGGTACCTTGCACCCGGACTTTGGACCCGACCTTGAATCCAGTCGTGCGGCTGCGTAGTCTTTCTGTCTCTGCAACAGCGGTAACTACAGTCTTGGAATGACTGAAATGCAGCTCACTAAAAGACCTTCATTATCTTATTAAATATGCACAAATGGTGCCGCTGTTTCACAATTGTTTTCTAAGATAATTAGCAGTGAATAAATTTGAACCAGGTCTAAACCAGGGCCAAACCAGGGCCAAACCAGGGCCAAACCAGGGCCAAACCAGGGCCAAACCAGGGCCAGACCAGGACCAGACCAGGACTAGACCAGGACCAGACCAGGGCCAGACCAGGGCCAGACCAGGGCCAAACCAGGGCCAGACCAGGGCCAGACCAGGGCCAGACCAGGGCCAGACCAGGGCCAGACCAGGGCCAGACCAGGGCCAGACCAGGACCAAACCAGGGCCAGACCAGGGCCAGACCAGGGCCAGACCAGGGCCAGACCAGGGCCAAACCAGGGCCAGACCAGGACCAGACCAGAGCCAAACAGGGTTCAAGTAATGAGCAGAGTGGGGAAACACATCACTGCATTGGTGACATTGTATAAATAATAAAATCAGACATTATTCTATTTTGGAGCCAAATGTATTTTTAGAGTAAAAAATATCAGGATTCAATTAATTTAATTCTTTTCAAAGCACAGTAATTATATTGGTTTCATTAAAGTTTAAAAAAATATCCCAACATTTTCAGTTTCAGTATTGGCTGAAATTGACGGCATGTTTTTGCTAGAAAGCTTTTTGTCCATTCCTCTTTTCTCTGTTTGATGAAATGTTTGCTAAAATGAAATGAAATCTGTGCTTATTTGTATCTGCCTTTGTGTAATTAAACTGTACACACAAAAAAAACATTAAAATGGCATTAAAAAGCACTACATTCGACTGTATAAAACATGCCTTAACTGCCAAAATGAACATACACTTGTTATATTTAACCGAGCACTGACCTTCTGACATCATATTCCTTGACAACGGCAAGTTCATGTTGAGCTATGATGTTCAGCACAGCAAGGCTAGCTTCTTAGCAACAGCCGGACTGACTGACGTGCCCAAGGACACAACAACAGTGTGCACTTGAGCTGGGACTGAAGGATCACTTAACACTTGTAGGACTGGATAACTTTCCATTTTTTCCCAAACCAGGAACTTGACTATACTATTTCCTATTTCCACATTATCATAACATGTTATTCCATGAAATATAAGTTCTTCCCAAAACCAGTTATTTTTCAGATTCATCCAAATAGTTTCTCTGACTGATGTGATTCCTGATGCAGTCTCATGGGGGCGCCCTCGACACCCCTGACTTGGCCTCTCTCTAGTTTAACCGGGGTCATGTTATCTCTCCTGTCCTGTGTGACCTGTCTTCGTCCTCAGAGGCGCATCACCTCCACCTCCAGTCTAACGCGCCCCCTCTGTTTCGCGCAGCTGACGTTGAAGCAGCTGACCCAGCAGCTGTCCCGCCCGGCCGAGAGCTCCAGACTCCCCCCTGACACCGACTCGCCCCCGAACACTGACCCCGTGGGTGCGGCGAGGGCCACAGCGATGGGAAACGCCCTGGCCGCCCGCAGAGAGAGGAAGGGGAGGAAAGAGGACAAGTACGGGCTGATGGACAACATGGTGATCGACAGCCTGCCCCCCATGAGGGAGGAGGGGCCGCGCGTCTTCATCATCAGCTGAAACTCCTCCTCCTCGTTGTTTTAGCTCCAGTTTCAATCAAATGTTATATT
The DNA here is from genome assembly GCF_951799975.1 of Gobius niger. NCBI lineage: Eukaryota > Metazoa > Chordata > Actinopteri > Gobiiformes > Gobiidae > Gobius > Gobius niger. The sequence continues at coordinate 32,812,304 of NC_136862.1, forward strand.
GTAATTCATTTACGGTTCATTCCTCCCATGGGCCAGTGGTCTGGGACTTTTCACACCCAGTCCCACCAGGCCTGACTCGAGGGGAAACCAAACTGTCTTAAAAGAACTATGTCAAAACCTCAGTAACATCTTAACTTAAACGCTCTGCTAAAGCACAAGTGAAATGATCTCTAAGGCCAGAACACACACATTTTTCCCGCAGTGGTCAATGTTGAGATTCGATTTTTAGTTGCCGTAGTTTTCTCCCAAAACATATTAGTTTTAAACTCGCCCTTTACCATTATTTTAGTCATTTGTGATGCGGCTACAGCATCCTGATGCAGCGGCCGGTTTCCCACGCTTCTCCTTTTGGTATCTACGTGTAGCACGAAAGGCTGTGGCCCGAGATGACGCTGTAATCCAAATATGGTCATTTCCTTTGTGGGAGACGGCAGTGGCTAAAGAGGGGAGGAATATACACAGTGGCTAAGACTGAACAAAACACACTTGGCCTTTATTTGATTTATCCTTTTAAATGTTTTTGTGGTCCATCATTTCAATAAGCTCATTGACATTCCATAAAGCCACACTGTAGATCAGGGGTAGGCAACGTCAGGCCCGGGGGCCAAATTCGGCCCTCCAGCATAAAACCTTTGGCCCCCAAGAGAATTTTGAAGAAACATGTATTCATAAATCAGAGACCAAACACTTGAAAAGGACTCTAAAATGTGAACATTTCCCAGCAAAACACTGCATTAGGTCATACAGTGGGGAAAAAAAGTAGTCAGTTTCACATAGACATTGTATTGGATTTTGGCCAAATACTTTTTTTCCCCACTGTATATTATGTGCAAAACTTAAATTTGTAGAAAAAAAGGTGCTTTGCTTTGGGCTACAATTGTGAGTTTCGGCCCTTGGCGTTTTGGAAATGAAGAAAATCGGCCCTCCATGACACAAACTTGCCTACCCCTGCTGTAGATGTTGCTACATCACAAGAACTAGTCCGCTGCGGTAAAGTCCGAACGTAAACGGACACATCAGAGATCTGGAATGAAGACACGGATGATGCTTTGTTTGCACTCTGTTCCGAGCCAGTCCTGGGGTTGTTTTCTGTTCTAAAGGTGACGTTTTGTAAACTGTGATTCGTGAATACAGCCCTTGGTCCATTCCGAGCTGAAGACTGCAGTCTATGAAGCCGACAGTGACAGAAGGGCCTTCATATTTTAAATAAACTCTTTTTTTTTATATATAAACAAATTATATCCTTTTCAAATGTGTTCAAACATGGCCCGTCCAGGTGCAGATACGTAAGCCCGCTGAGTCCCAAAACAAACACTCTATTAAATACTGAATAATCTTAGTTTAATCTTAGTCATTATATTAGTGTGGTGTTTAAGACCGTTTCACACCTGTGGAATTGTATAATATAACTGAAGACGCAGGAAAATCACAGTAATCCCTTGTCCTATATGTACTTAAGCATATCTTCAATGACACAAGCTGCAAAGAAACATGAATGAGAGCATTACCGAAATGATCAAAACTACACTTGGTACTGGCTGTAATTAGAGTGAATATGGGTAAAGTGGGACACTGTGAAAATTCAGTTTCCCCCAATTTTTTTGTTTTGAATAAAATGCCAAATCTGTAATGTTATATGTATTTTTAAAGCTTTAGATGTCTATTTTTACACCAGTGGAGGGAAAAAAGGTAAAATATTTAACATAGTTATAATTCTGCCTCAAATACATGTTGCATTTTTTTTTTTGGTGCTTTGGGTAAAGTGGGACACAATTAAAAAGGTCATTTTTGTATTCAAAGTTATTCATATTATTGTAGCAACTACTTTTCTGAATATGTTAATCATAATGGTTCTTATAACTGCAGTGTGAGATGGGCCTGATGTGCTGTCGGTGCAGAAGGAGCTGTCAGGCATGTTCCAGTGTGGAATATCTAATAGTATAAACATGAACAATGGATGAATAATGCTGTTAAGTGCTTAATCCAGATTTATTTTAGTTTGGGAGTGTGTAATAATATGAAGGACATGCCCAAAAAACATGTTGACCTATGAACTCAGGCCCCTTTAATTGGTTCAGTAGGAACAAACATGTTTTTAAAACAAAAAAATACAGTTAATACAATTAAAGAACTTAGAAACTTCCGAGAGTAAGTTAATGGCAATTGCTAAATGGTGATCAACAGTTCATACAGTTCAAACTTCAGTCAGAAATGTAGTCAAAAAAGTTAATTAAAACAAGAAATATATGGTTGAGCTAATTGAAGATGTGTAAATAAATAAAAAACACCTATTACCCAGGACTTTTATCAAAAATCCACTGACTTCACCAATAGCGCATTGGCAAAGTGTTTTGCCAACCGAACAGTGAAAGATAGCGGAAAGCAACAAAGAGAGCTATTATTTGGACCATTTCAACCACAGGAAAAGTTGTTGATTTAAGTGTGTTTGTAGTGACTGTGGGGCCTGTTACAATGATAGACGAGTTCGTGAATACAAGCGGCCAAAATGAGTTTCCTTCGCAGGGTGGCTGGGCGCACCCTTTGAGATCGAGTGAGGAGCTCCGTTACCCGGGAGGAGCTCGGAGTAGAGTCGCTGCTCCTTCACGTCGAAAGGTGCCAGCTGAGGTGGCTCGGGCATCTGTTCCGGATGCCTCCTGGTCGCCTCCCGCGAGAGGTCTCCAGGCATGTCCTAGTGGGAAGAGGCCTCGTGGAAGACCCAGGACACGGTGGTGGGACTATGTCTCCGATCTGGCCTGGTGTGGCCTCGGGGTCAGAACAGCTGGAGGAGGTGTGGCCTCGGGGTCAGAACAGCTGGAGGAGGTGTGGCCTCGGGGTCAGAACAGCTGGAGGAGGTGTGTGTGGATCGGGAAGTCTGGGCATCTCTGCTGAGACTGCTGCCCCCGCGACCCGGCCCCGGATAAAGCGGAAGAAAATGGATGGATGGACAGTTTACTTTACCCAAAATGTACTCATCTCTACATTTCCAAATACAATAGAACAGATTTCCCATTTCCTCTCCACACAAGTCTGTATCATTTGTATTGTATTTAACAGGAGAGACATAAACGCGCTGAAGCCACTTGTGAAACTGAGAGGGAAGAGTTCGCTTGTGCGCTTTGTTACAAAACTATTCCCACTCCACAACGACACATTTATTTCCAGATCTTTCTTCCAAACTTCTAATCGTAAGGTTGAATTATCCGCAGAGTGTGATTTGTAAAACGCAAAAACACAAATCTACAAACTTCTCGACTGGAGCTTGCGGTCAATAGGCCAGTGTGACGCCCCATTTGAAAGCTAAGAATTACAAAACTTATTGTTTCTGTTATGTCAAGTTGTCACTGCTTTTTTTCATTGCATTTTTGTCACTTTTTTGTGGTGTTCTTGATTTTTTTTTGTTGCTTTTTCATCACTTTTTGGTCGCTCTTTTGCCTCGCCTTTGTCACATTTTGGAATTGCTTTTGTTGTGTTTTCCTCTTTTTTTAATCACTTTTTTGTCACTTTTTTGCTAGATTTTTGTCATTTTATCTGTAACTTCTTGCTTGTTGCGTTTTCATCACTTTTTAGTCGCGTGTTATGTCACTTTTTATTGTTCCTTTTTTTGGCACGCTTTTGTCGCTCTTTTGCAGCCTTTTTGCTTCTAGATTTGGGTAAAGCCAAACTGGAGAGAATGTGCTCGGTTCAGGCGGGGGGTTTAAGAGATTAAAGCTTATTCCAGCACGAGATCGGGCTATTTCTTAACGCCGTATAATGAATGCATAGACAGCGCTGCGGTTCCTCTGTTCATCCACTGGGTGTCACTGTTGCACCATTGCGCCTCCTTCACAGAGGAACATTTGCATTTCTCCCTCTTCCCTCCTCACTGCTAATGCTCAGCTCCATCTCCATAAAAACGCACTTTACTTAGAGCGTTTAAAACTCCCAGTGCTCCCGAACACATCTCCATACGGTCTTTATTACTCCTCCTGTCTCTCCTGGACTCACAGCAGAGCAGCAAAATGAGAGAAATCTCCCATCAGCTGCATTGCAATAGAGCTGCACACTCTCCATTAGTACAAATGACTTGTATTGTGAATGTTGTGCCTTTGTTTCGACAGACGCTCGTCCCTCTTAAACAGACTGACTGAAAGTTTGGCTTGGCATTTAGGGGAGACCAAAAAGAGTGAAATAATCTCTTCTATAGGCCTCTCGCTCTCATATTTTCTGTTGTCATTCTATGGTTCTCTCTAGAGCCGGGACAATAATGCAGAAAACCAAAACTGTTTCCAAACACGTCCTCATGTCCAGACTTTAATCACGTTTCCCCAAACTTTTCAGACCAGAACCCATGCAAACTATCGGGTATCGGGTATTCAGTGGCATGGGGGGGGGAGAATAAATATTTGTGGCAGTATTTCCTCTACATTGAAAGAACAAGCCTTTTGTTATGTCGTCACGTTTTGATGCTTCGTTGTTGCCATTTCTTTGCTTTCTTCTTAATTCAGAACACACTCTGAGCTTTAGAACACACTCCGAGCTGACACGCTCTGGAGGTGCGTCAGCTCAGAGAGCTTGTGCTTATTAAAATCAGAGCATCTGACTTCAATAAGCATGAGCGTCCAACTAGAGGCTTTGGGCGTAATTTTGAAGTCCGAAAAGCGTGCAGACATTAGCTTTTATTGAAAACAACTGAAGGAAAAAGCCCCAGATCATTATGGCGCGAGATGTTTTCTACGCCCCACAGAGAGGGGCTCTGTGGGGCGTAGAAAACATCTCAGGTGGATCTTCGTGTGATGTCAGTAACATTGGAAACCATCAGGATCAACACATTTCTCATGAGATAATAAAACTTCACTGTCCCATGTTTGGTCTCTCTCCTAAGTCCAGACAGACAGTTCTGTGGCTCAAGGAGACGTGTTTGCTTCAGTCGCAGATGATCACCTCAAATGGTTATTGGGCTGCAGTCGGCTCCAGGAACGGCCTAATTGTATTTTGATGAAAAATACATTTATCTGGACAAATGCACCAGTTTAAGCCAGCATTTAGCCTACTGTCATTTCTAGATGCTACTGTTAATGTCATTTTAGCTGTAAAATTATAAAAACTTCCTTTGAATGGAATAAACTGATATGATTTGGGGGGCCCCATGAGATTTCTGATCAATAACGGGTCCACAGTGTCCCGGACGTTGGGAATGGCTGCTCTAGCCAATCAGATCCTCCAGCTCAGAGCTGGGGACATTTTGTGGGTGTTCCACTTGACTCTTTTGTTCCATAACCCTCATGTTCTTTTAAGAAATTCTAAATAAACGTCTTTCTGCGTCTCACCTCAGCAGCGATGGTGCTGCGAGAGGCTCTGCTTAAGGAGCTCAACAACTCGACCACGTTCAAAACGCCTGAGGACAGATTTGTCCTTTTAAAGGCATTTGGTCATAAAATAAACTTTTGATCAGCTGCAAAAACAGACTCTTTCACTTTGTTGTTTTCTTCTTGTTGCATATTGAAGGTCTACTTTGAAGCTTGTAAAGATCCAACCATGCAAAATGTGAATGTTTGCCATTTTTCAAGTGGTCTTATACTTTTGCCCTAGACTGTCTGCTTTTAGTCAGACAAACTTACCTTGATAATATTACTTTATAAATGAGAAAATAACAGAGTGAACTGTGGTTTGGTGCGTATAGTCCCAGCAGAGCATTAGTCCCTGACCTCTCTGCTGCTCATGATCATTAGGCAGTTTGGAGCCTCTCTCCACACTGTCAGGAGCTGTCACAGAGTGTCCCCGGTCATTGAGCCGCTGCCTCTGCCTGTAAATGAAGAGGTTTCTGTCCTAAACAGAGCGGATTCTGTGGCTTTTTAAAGCGTGGGATGATGCGGTCCAGGCTTAAGCCGATTGGCTGTCAGCGAATCAATAGGGGCCCGTCTGAGCGTGAAAATGTAATTACGGATCATCAAGTGACGGCGACAAATTTAGACACATGTATAATCATCCTCATTCAGAGAAGTGTCGCAGGGAAGTGAGAGTACAGACAAATATGTGTTTTAGATCAACCATCGCCTCGAGACATATACAAAACTCGTCACGTTTTTTCAGTTTTAACCATGTAAATATGACTTCATAGATTTGAGTATTGCTGTTCATTTGGTTGTTTCTGACTTTGATTGTTACATAACACAAAACTGTCCTCCATGATGTGCTAAACTAAATGCACTGATTAAACTCTCCTTGTTGTGTCCCATGAGGGCAGTGTGGAGGTTATGGGAGTGAGCAGAGCGACTGTAGAGGGCCAGATCTTGTGGTTCATAGCACAGGCTGTAGAGCAGACGAGTACGCAGACGGGTGGCGCTCCTTGCAATCTTCATAACATGCACGATGCAGCACGCACTGTTTAATAAAGATGAAAGAAATAAAAGTGCCCCCCCCCCGCTGTAGGGCTGTGCAATTAATCGAAATTCGATTACGATTTCGATTACAACAGTAAACGATTACAAAATTAGCGATTATAAATTATTATTATTATTTATTTTTTTTAACTTTATTTTTTTATATATTTTTTTTCCCACTTTTTTTTTCTAATTTTTAATTTTTGGATTTTTGTCACTTTTTTGATGGATTTTTGTCTTTTCTGCTGGATTTTTGTAATTTTTTTGCTGGATTTTTTATCATTTTTTGGATGGATTTTTGTCTTTTTTTGCTGGATTTTTGTCATTTTTTTGCTGGATTTTTGTCTTTTTTTTATGGATTTTTGTCATTATTTTTGCTGGATTTTTGTCACTTTTTTGCTGGATTTTTGTCTTTTTTTGCTGGATTTTTGTCATTTTTTTGCTGGATTTTTGTCTTTTTTTGCTGTATTTTTTATCTTTTTTTTGATGGATTTTTTTAAAGGCAACAAATAATCGTTTGATTATTATTTTTTCAATAATCGAGCAGCCCTACCCCGCTGTGTGCAGCCACTCGGGCGGGGAAAGAAACTGACCAAACTGTCATATCGGCCGCGGAGGAGCTGCAGAGTTATGCAGCAGTTGCAAGAAAACTGTAGTTTTGTGGAACATTTGAGCTACAGCTGCAGGATTCTTGGAGCGGCAGACTTGGAAATATTGTGAAATGCACTTCTTTCTTTTGGACTGAGCTGTACACGAGGAGCAACAATGTAAAAAGGAAACACGAGGCTTATTACAACGCCCACCACTGATGCTCTTCATTCATCAGGAGGTAAAGACTGACACACGCTGGAAATGTCTCCTTAAAACTCAGATTAGACCTGGTGTTGTGGCACTTGAGGCACGTGTGGTTTATTTATGGAACTGTTGTTGTTTTGGTGTTAGGGATGTGCACGTTGATCTACTGTATCAAAGTAAGCACGTGCGTAACCATAACAGACTTTTCAAGGCAATTTTGCTTTTGTTTTCAATTTTCTAAGGAAGCAGACAAGGCAGCGCGATGTAAAGAGGAACATAATGTGAAGGTTGCCATAGAAGAGTAGCGCGAGTGCTGCTTCTGATGAACCAGCCTCAGTCGCCTCTTTTTCTTAAATAACGCCCTCTCCCTGGTGGCGCAGCCTTAAGCGTAAAACCTGCGCCACATGTACGATCGCGCATGCACCACGTTGCGTTTAGAGTTATGCACGGACTGCGCCAGTCACAAGATCTGGCCCTCAGTGTCATTAAAAGAAAAAACATCAGGAGCAAGTCTTAATTGGTTCTCAAACTGTGGGTCAGGGACCAGAGGGTGGACATTTAGCTCAGGCTTCTGAGGCTGTAGTGAGGGCAGGACTGTCCATCAGGATCACTGAGGGTTTTCCTGGTGGGCCGGTCAGACCATATGAGTGAACAGGCCTGTACTGCACCACACTGCACATTATCTCAATCTGTGTGCCATCATTTGGTTGGATTTGTCAAGTTTATTTGTGTCACAGTCGCGAGAGGAACCTCATAAACAGAATGCACGTTTTCAGATTGTTTAGTAATTTTACAAATGCTCCTGCAAGTTGTAAACGATGAGATCAAAGTGGTGAGTGCTATGAGGCGCTAGCTTGAATTCGGAATTGTCCTCTGTTGTCGCCAGGTTTTTACCGTAAAATTTACAGATTTATTTTTTCTAAATTACAGATTTTCAGGTATTTTAAAAGTTTTTACTGTAAATTGTACAAGAAATGGGTGTTAAATTGACAGCAGTAAACTGTCTTAAAAACAAGTGAAACAGTGCTTGACTGTAAATTGAATAACAAGGATCCTGTATTTTTTACAGTAAAAAAAAAGGCAACCACAGCTGCCAGTTTTTTACCGTAAAATTTACAGATTTTGTTTTACAGTGTAGCTCATACGGTTTTAGTTCAAGGGCTTATTGTATTGCTAATGCCCTCGACTATTGCATTGAATATGACTGATATTTTTGAGGGCCGGTATTGGCCCAAAAGCTCCAGGACGATTTTTTATGCCAGTCCAGCCAATCCAGTCCAATCCAGAGGAGTGAGGAACTCCACCCGAGCACCACTTGATAATGCTGGTGATGTTCCTAAAGTTAGCCTATGGTGACAAGGTCTTATAGCGCTTGTGCTCGGCCGTGCTCTGTCAATCTGTCCACGTGTGCCTGGAGGTGGACACTTCCCGCAATTGGGGGTTGGGTTGAGGCGCACCGGAGGACGGCCCACACAGCTCCAGCACTGGAGGCCCGGAGACACAGCGTTAAGGGAACCTCTGCTGGCCCGCGCCCTCGTGTCGATGGACGGACGATCTGTTGCACCCAGTGAGAAATGGCCTATTTGGTTTGTCCTGGAGATTTTATCTTAATTGTCTCAGCATAATTTGTTCAGCTTTGAACTAGTGAAATTAGAGTTTTACAGACGTATAATTGCAGTAAAAGTTTAAACGGACATCTCCAAATGCATTTCTTCCTGTTCACCTGCAGCGTCTCGCGTTTGTTCCTGTCTGCTCTTTCTTTTCGTTCTTATCTCAAATTGCCTCGTGGCCTCTGCTCCCCTGGGCCGCCCTCCTCCGCCCCGGTCCAGACAGGGGGTAATGGTCCGTACAGAGCCCCAGTTAAGGAGCTCCAGACGGGGCCATCATTCTCAGACTTTGAGGGGCTTTGCATGTCTCTTTCTGGGCTAATGAAGCGCGGCTGCTGCCCCCCCTCCTCTCCCGGGACCGCCTCCGTTCAGCGGAGTCCCTAAACTGCAAGAACAGGGGATTATGGCGGAAAAGACGGGCTTCAAAATGAGGAAAGAGACCAAATGGAGTAAGATTAAGGTCTAATGAAGACTTACGACGACAAGATGGTGCAGGGACAAGGATCGATAGGAAGCGACAAAGAGGCCACAGGAGACGGGGATTAGCTGGTTGAGTGCTTTGGGTTATTTCCACATGACACGACACTACTGTATGTCAGATACAGTGGGAACCAGATGTTTACATACACTATATAAAAATACACATTTGCATTTTGTTTTGTCAACATGAAACCAGAATTAACTTTTCCTTTTTAGGTCGATTAGGATTTTCAAAATAATTTCTATTTTCTAAATGCCAAAAGAATGAGAGATATAATTTTTTTTTTTATTATTGTTGTATTACTTTTTACAAAGTCAGAAGGCAGATTACAGATTACTAAAACACCTTTAAACAATCTGATAAAGTCCAGATGATGATGTCATGATCTTGGAAGCTCAAGTCTGGTTCATCCTTTGGTGAAATTTCAAGACACTTGAAGGTTCAGGTTCATTGGTTAAAACAATGATGGAAACGTCCAATCATCAAACAGATCAGAAAGAAGGCGGGTTCTGTGTCCCAGAGATGAACCTGCTGTGTCTGAAATGTGAAGATCAACCCAAGAACAAAAGCAAAAGACCTGGTGAAGATGCTGAACCTGGTAAGAGTTTGTCATTATAAGTCCTGCACCGACATGGGCTGAGAGGGAACTCTGCAGGAAGAAGCTCTGACTCCAAAAGAAACATCAAAATGAAACTGCACACAAGGACAGAGACTTACATTGTTGGAGACATATCCTGTGGTCTACTGTTTGGCCATAATGACCTTCGTCACGTCTGGAGGAAAAGCCTGAGAACATCATCCCGACTGTGAAATAAGGGGGGGGCAGCATCATGCTGTGGGGTTGTTTTGCTGTGGGAGGGACTGGTGCACTTCACAAAATAGATGACATCATGAAGAAAGAACTCATGAGGAAATTTTGGAGCAACATCTCAAGACATCAGCAGGAACTTAAAGCTTGGGCACAGACGGAAATGTGTCATACAAGAGGGCGTGGCCTAGCCCCGGGGGGGTGGCAATCACAGTTTCCCCCCCCCTCTTTTTAGTGTTTTCTGGCGGACTATAGGCATATTTATCACACAAATAAAGTCTAGTGAAAGTGTGGTGCTTATGGATGTTTTTTCACAGCAAATAGTTCAGTCAAAGCGAAAAACGGCACTCGTTGCTAACGTAAGCATATGTAGCATGAAGCTAACATTAGATTCCTGCTTAGCATGGTCTGTTTTTTATGTATTTATGGGCTGTTGAACCACTTTGCTCTTCTCCATGTCTGTCTTTTTATTTAGTAGAAACATATAATCATCATTCAGCATTCGTTAAAGTAATGGTGGAGAAATGGGAGAAAGTTTAGTTTTTTCTCTGCTTTGTTTTCCCTTTGGCTGCTGACCATATGACCATATGACCATATGACCATATGACCATATGACCATGTTTGGGCGATTCCAACTCATCCGTACCTGTCAGTAAAATGAAGAATGGACGGAGGCGTTCAGCATCAGCGAACTGAAGCTCATTCATGGCAGCAATTTAACTGGGCTTTTGGCCCTGCTCCATTATTTAGCACAGTTCTCAACTGTTGGGTCGGGACCCAAAAGCGGGTCAGAACCATTTTTAGTGGGACGCAAGCCTCTCTCAGAAAACATTTCTTTCAATATTTTCCTAATGGAAAAAGTATAAAACCTGCTCTGTTAAAACAACTGTTATCAGGTTGTTTTTTAATCATGATTACAGCTTTTAAGCTGTAATTAAAGCTTATTCAACAATAATTTGACAGTATTTTACTGTATATATTACAAATTAAAAGCGTGTTTGGGGCACGGCTTGCCAAAGGGGTGATGGTGTGTCCCGGCACCATACCAGGTCAGAACCAGATTTAGAATAGTGAAAAGATATAATTCGGCACTATGTTGAGCATGTAGAGGTCAGCATGACTGTGTTTAATGATTTACAGAGGGGCAAAAAAGTTTCAATGGAAAGTCCATAGCAGTGTGACCCTGTCAAAGCCTGCGGGAAAGCTGCCGCCGATAACCTCGGCCCCCACGCACTCAGTCCACACTCACCTGTTTCCAGCTCCTTTTCGTTTTCCCGCTTCATTCATGTAAATGTAGTCCGTCAGTCATCCATCGCGGCCGTCTTCGGTGCACACTAGGCCACCATAACACCCTCGTTCCTCCATAATTTTGTCCGACAAACATTTCTCCAGTATTCTCTCTCCATATCCCGGCGTCCGCTGTCAAACTGAGTGCCTGTGTTTCTTCAGTTTTATTGCATCATGCGTGTGACGTCATGGTGACATCAATGCACGAGGAACAATGAAGTTTAAAAGAAGAAAACATTATATTTTTGTGTTCATTGGCCGAGGGGCGGGGCTAGTGGGTATAAAGGAGAGCCATCCTTTGCTCCTGGGCCGGGTCTGCATACAGTGAAGGTAATGATAAAGCCTTGTTGTGTCTCATTATTGTTGTAAATATTGTATAATGCATAAAGACATCATTATTTTGTTTATGTTTTGTTTCACACAATTTCACATGTTGGGAACGTCTGGCTTGTAAATAATAAGTAATACCAATTATGTAATACCTTCTGTTACGCCATTATTACTATGTACCATATGAACCTCCAGGTTTTTAACCAGGGCCGCAGCAAGTCAGTTTGGGGCCCTAAGCAGGCATGAGTGTTGGTGCCCCCACAACATCCATCTGCTTCAACTGACAGAGCCGAGGCCAGGTGAATATAAGATCAGTTTATTAAATCGACTTAAATATAACTGGAGTAAAGCAAGTGTAAACAGAATGATAAAAGCATAATAGTGTTTCTGCGTCATTCATATAGTTACAATACAAAGTGAGCAGGACACGGCCGTGGAAATAGAAAAATGTCCAGTGTCTTAAGTTGAAGCTAGAAGTGCAACCACAACGTAAACAAAGAGAGTTCCGAGCTCCGCAGTCGCCTCATGCTTCAAAACCAACCACGAACAAAGAGAAACGCCACTTTTCCAGTGAATGGTGCGGAGCTTCATGATGGTTTTATCTCACCAATAATATGTAGAGTATGTTTAGTTTGTATCAATATCTTATGTGAGCGTGTTGAGCACCTTCAGATGAAGTCAAAAACAGGTCCTCATGAAGGTTGTGACATTTGCATTGTCCAGTGGAGGGGAAAAAATTTTATTCTCAGGCTTTTAACACCGCGTGAGTTGTATGGTCCCCGTGTCTTTTATTTATTTTATCTTGTTGATTTTATTTTTTTATTTTTTATTCAATGTTTTTAATTATTTTATTGTTTTATCTATTTTATTGTTTTGTTTTATGCAGGTTTTAGTTAATTTATTTTTTTATTTTGTGGTAGAGCTAATAAGTATTGTATCTGTTTTTAAGATCTCATGTGCAGCACTTTGGAAACATTTTGTTGGTTAAATGTGCTATACAAATAAAGTGGATTGGATTGGATTGAAAAACCGGCACTTAAGGCTAGCCGCTAGCATGTAGCATCCTTCGACCTTAGCGCTACGGTTAGCATTTCCTTGTATTTATGTACAAATTTGGGCTATTGAACCACTTTGTTCCTCTCTAAGTTTCTGTATAGACAGACAGCAATGCGGGGGGCGTGGCCTAGCCGATGGGGGAGGGAAACTTCTCACTCTTTTTAGCCGTTTTCTGGCAGACTATAAACATTTATCACACTCCAATAAAGTCAAGCCAAAATCCGGTCCATGTGGATGTTTGATTCAAAGCAAACTGTTAGGTAGAAGGGAAAAACTGCACTCATTGCTAACGTTAGCATATGTAGCATGAACCTAACGTTAGATTCCTGGTTAGCATTGTTCGTTTTTTAAGTATTTATGGGCTGTTGAACCACTTTGTTCCTCTCTAAGTTTCTGTATAGACAGGCAGCAATGCGGGGGCGTGGCCTAGCCGATGGGGGAAGGAAACTTTTCACTCTTTTTAGCCGTTTTCTGGCAGACTATAAACATTTATCACACTCCAATAAAGTCAAGCCAAAATCCGGTCCATGTGGATGTTTGATTCAAAGCAAACTGTAAGGTAGAAGGGAAAAACTGCACTCATTGCTAACGTTAGCATATGTAGCATGAACTTAACGTTAGATTCCTGGTTAGCATTGTTCGTTTTTTTAAGTATTTATGGGCTGTTGAACCGCTTTGCTCCTCTCCTGGTCTCTTTATCTTTATCTGGTAAAAAAATATATTCACTATTCAGCGTTTGTTAAAGAAAATGGCGGAGAAATGGGAAACAGTTTGGATTTTTCAGTGTTTGTTGAAGCAGTGGGGAGCCCGTTTTCCCCCCCAAAACAGCAGCTTTGAACATTGACCAGTTGTGGGTGTCTACGGTGTGGTTGGTAAAAACGTCCAAGTATTCTCACAGCAAAAGCCATTTCCCCTTCACCACGAGGGGAAGGACGTTTGGAGTACGGAACGGTGGGCTGAACGGCCACGCCTCCGTCAGAATGCCCCTATTAGTGAAGCCACCGGCAAGTCCTGCACCAAACAGTGGCAAAGTGACTCCCAAACGATAACAGAAGAGTTCACAAACCATTTCATACAAGTCTTGACATCATTGTAATCTTAGCCACGTCGAGTTCGAAATCCAACTCGTCGCAACAAGCAAATATCTGTGGAAATGTGCATATTGTTGAAAAAGCCCCTTTAAATATGATCCAAAACTCCATAATTAACTCGATATCTACACCTCAAGATGACTCGGAAATAAACAGAAGACAAACACTTTGACATTTTTTTGATATAAACCACTAACCCAAAAGTGAAACGTGTTGGAAGAAGCTGATAAGTTAGAAAAGTGACGTGAACGTGTTGGTGAGAAGTGCAGAAAACACACACGGCGTTTACGACCTGCTGATTTTGTGACGACGGGTTTTTTGCGTTTTGCTCTCCTCGTGTTCGTAAATCATAAACGTCGCTACTGGTCGGCCGTGCGTGACGTGACGCGGCAGAAGTTTGAGGTTCATAGATGTGTCATTCTTGAAACAAACATGAAACAAAAAACTGGCACAAAGTTCTAGGACTTCTCTGGCGGCACAAAGGAAGGTTCGAATCATTTTCTCCCAACACGATCACCCAGTGTGATTGTCGTCAGGTGGAAGTGGGATCATGTGTGGATTTTCTTTTCGGAGGTCTCTGAACCTTTTCACAGAGCACGGACGGCAACTTCCTGTCCCTTTTGTATTTCTATAGAGGGTTAGATCGGCCTTTATAGATTACATGGTGTACAAAGACTGACATATTTAAAGCTTTGTCTGGGATACTTCCTTAGGGACTTCAGAGTGTGCAAACCGTAAAGGTCAGACGTCAGAAGTTTTTACACATTGTCAGTCATTTATCCACCAGTATATTGTTTTCCACCACAAACTTTCTTATAATTAATGTGGTGGGTGGAAGTTCCTAAAAAGGGTAGAAAGGCGGAGCAGCAATGAGCCTACAATCCAAATCAAAGTGTTTTGAGCCAGGCTTTGAAGTTGTTTTTGACATATGCAAAGTCCCCATTGGCTTCCATGTAATAGCAAGCTTCAGGAGTCGCCCCTCGCCACATGGGAGCGGTATCGCAGCGATGTCATGAGGCCCAAAGAGAAGTGATTTCATTTTTGCCTGTCACAGATGTGTTATTATTAACACATCTGTGAGTTAAAACATCAACTTGCCTACCACAGTCCCTGGACGTGACGACTAGGGCTGAAACAACTAATCGATTAATCGACAACTAATCGATTATTGAAATAGTTGTCAACTATTTTACTAATCGATTAATCGTTTTCTAGTAAACACAGACTTAAAAAGAGCAAAAATTACATTAACATTTTTTATTTTTGATGGAAACCTACTTTTTTCTCTTTAGTGTTTTGTATGTTGAAAATTTCATGAACGTCTGTCTGTTTCTCATCCAATCATAAAGCAGAATCAGCAGAAAGAGCCTCCAAAAACACTCACTTTAAGTTTACTCCATCAACACGTCCTCAAATGATGCCACTTTAGCTCTATGTGATTAAAAAAAATTCTTATACCAAGCGATTAATCGATTAATCATAATAATAATCGGTAGAGTAATCGATTACCGAAATAATCGTTAGTTGCAGCCCTAGTGACGACATCGCTCATGAAGTGTTGATCCACGGCCTCACGCTCTGGAAAAGGTCGACTGAGTGACCCCTGACCTCATCTGTGTTTGTGACATCATCTAAATCTAGAACATGAGCCAAACCTGTTTCCCTAAAGCAAATTATAGAGCAACTACTTGGCCGGGCAAAAATACAAGACCTTTTATCAGATAATCATGGCCATATTTGTCTTCCTTCAGATATGTTGTGTATGGCTTTTACCAGTCACGGGCACAATCAGCAAGACATTTCGAAACCGTGCACTTGACAGGTTTATGTTTTGGTGGAAACAAAAAATAGCCAAACCTGTCATGTGCGCGTCAAACAAATTCATTCTAATGTTATTTCAAACGTCCGTGGCATTCAAGGTTAAAAATAAAAGCTTTGTCCACAAATCCAGTGAAGGCCATGTGATGTTTGAACTTCATGCAAGAAATTCCAACGCTAAATGCCCCAAGAAAACATAAATATATAAACATGATTCAATGGTGATTTCAACATTTCTTACAAGGGGAGACACTGCAAGTAAAAAAAAAAAATCCTGTAGTTCACTGAGGGGAAAAAACAAGCTTTGATTTCATTTTTCACAAAGGAATAATGCTTTTTCTGTGTGTGTGGCAACAAAATCTGGATCATTGATTGGTATAAATACGGGTTTATTTTGTGGAATTAGATATTGACAAATCCTTCAACAAAAAACCTCCAAAGTATTGTTTAAACTGGATTAACTGGTGTCTGCGGTGTCTTTAAAGGAACAGTTCACCGATGTTCCACGCTGAGATATGTTCTTACCTGAGCTTAGACGAGTTGATGCGTACCTGTCTGGTCTTTGTGCGTGCCCTCAGTCACGCAAAAAGACCTGAAGATGTTGTTAGCATTTGGCCTCTCCCAATGTATTCCTATGGCTCCAAACGGGGTGAAGTTAGAAGTGACCACGCTCTTCCACGGGCACAAAGACCAGACAGGTACGGATCAACTCGTCTAAGCTCAGGAAAGAACATATCTCAGTATGAAAGAACTGTGATCCCTCAGTCACGCAAAAAGACCAAAGATGTTGTTAGCATTTGGCCTCTCCCAGTATATTCCTACAGCTCCAAACGGGGTGAAGATCTTAGTGTGGAAAAACGTTGAAGCAATCCTTTAAAGGAATAGGCCACCGTTTTTACATACTGATATGCTAAAGGTTATTGACGGAAGTGAGCGGGGGAAGTCTTTAGGAGTTACTGCGCGGACGTTTTGCTCCTCGTATCATTACGCCTCACAATATAGTCCCCCTTTTTATTTGCTTATAAAATCGACATGCTACATTTCTGTGTAAATATACTTCGCATGAAAACACTTCACGTAGCTTTATTTAAATAGGGAACACGTGGAAGAGCTTGGTAGCTTCTATCGTGAGCTTTTTTGGAGCTATGTGACATGTGGGAGAGGCTGCGTATGTGTGAGCGCACGGACAAAGACCAGACGGGGATATATTAACTCGACTAAAGTGAGGTAAGAACATATCTCAGTATGTAAAAACGGTGGCCTATTCCTTTAAAGTGTCTATTTCCCATGTAAATCTATGGAGTAACCTATGATGTAGATGACTCCATTTCTTTGTTTCCGGGTAAAGTTTTATACATGAACAGAGCAATCCGGCCTAAAACCTGAAGTAATAAGGTTTGCCTGCAGTGTCTCCCCTTAAACAGCCACACTTCCGAGCAACAGACATCTTATTTTGCAGTCTTTGTAAGAAAACCATTGTCTCTCGTCCCCGTTTCGCTTGTCGAGCGTGACTCTGCGCTGCCTTCGAGTTCAGTTCAGAGTCTGTAAATTGCTCCGTTTCTCGACACCAAACTTCGGCGATGGAAGTCCCGCCGTGGCCGGTCAGACCCGCCCTCGCGCCGTCCTCCGATTGTTTTCTTTTGCCGGGGAAGTCGCCTGCGCGTGTGGTCACATGCCCGTGGAGGACAGCCCGCCGCCTTTGCTCATGCAGGGGACCACGCGGCCGTTCTCGCCCAGCCCGTGCGCTCCGGAGACGGACAGGCTGCTCACGACCGCCCCCCCTCCGCCCGGGGCCATGCCGCTGAGGCTGGTGCTCATCATGGCGGCGTCGATCAGCTCCTGCGCACAAACAGGACACAGGCTTAAGGAAACGGGCAGGTCAGATTGGAAATGGTTCCTCATGTGTCTCCAACTTCTCTACGACTGGATGAACTGTCCTCGAAGCTGCTACCACTAATACTCTATACAACTCTACATACTCTATACATCTCTACATACTCTATACAACTCTACATACTCTATACAACTCTACATACTCTATACAACTCTACATACTCTATACAACTCTACATACTCTATACAACTCTACATACTCTATACAACTCTACATACTCTATACAACTCTACATACTCTATACAACTCTACATACTCTATACAACTCTACATACTCTATACAACTCTACATACTCTATACAACTCTACTTACTCTATACAACTCTACATACTCTATACAACTCTACATACTCTATACATCTCTACATACTCTATACAACTCTACATACTCTATACATCTCTACATACTCTATACAACTCTACATACTCTATACATCTCTACATACTCTATACAACTCTACATACTCTATACAACTCTACATACTCTATACAACTCTACATACTCTATACAACTCTACATACTCTATACAACTCTACATACTCTATACAACTCTACATACTCTATACAACTCTACATACTCTATACAACTCTACATACTCTATACAACTCTACATACTCTATACATCTCTACATACTCTATACAACTCTACATACTCTATACAACTCTACATACTCTATACAACTCTACATACTCTATACATCTCTACATACTCTATACAACTCTACATACTCTATACCAGGGGTCGGCAAGTTTTTCTTCATCGTCAAAAGACTGTTGACTGTCTACATATGCCAGTGCTGTACATCATATACGCTGGGAAAATGTTCATCTTAAATCAGATAAATTACTTAAAATCGCTTGAATGAATTTGAGTCGGTTTGAACTAATCTAAGATCAGATAAAAACGCTAATGCCAATGGAACAAATAGAAATCAGACAAATTAACTTTTACTGTAAAAATGATTTATTTACCACTTGAAATTATACAAAATTATCTGAATTAAGAGAAAATATGAACAAAACGTGCTTGTTCCACTGGCAAGAATAGGTTTTATCTGCTCTAAGGCCAGACCAAATCTACTCACACTTTAGATTTAATCTCTTAATTCAAGTAGATTTAAGTCATTTCTACCTAAGAATTCGTTTAGGATTATGGCCTAGAAGGCTGCTCTGCTAAAACATTTTAAGGAATTGTCAGTATTTTTCACATTTCTAGAGTACTTTAACAGGCATTTGATCTCCGATTTGTGTCATGATATTTCTCAAAGTCATCTCAAGGGCCAGAATTTGATGATGGAGGGCCGGTTTTGGCCCCCGGGCCTGACATTGCCTACCCCTGCTCTATACAATGATGGTCTTTTGTGGATTTTACGAACATTCTTTTTCTGTAAATGGTTCTAGTAGCTGATGATCCACCCATGCTACAGAAAAAGAAGGCAGTTGTGTGAAGTACATGCGACTAACCAGCAACAGTCGACTGAGGGTGGACTTTTAGTGCAGTGTTTTCTGCTTTTTGGATAAAATGACACACACAACAAAGGCACTTACAAAACAACAAACAACTAAATCAATCAATTCTTCAGAGTTTTATAAATGTCCAGCAGCACTTTATGTTTTGTTAGGGGTACACTTTCATGTAGTTTAAATATATAGAAATATAGAAGAATCTAGGTTTTATAAAGTAAAGTGACTGCTTCATTGTATCCGGGCAGGAGCCTGGATAAGATTCAGGGTCAAAGTGCTCCAGCCCGCGCTCTCCCAGCATTCCTTGTTCACTCCTTTTCAAGCACACAACGAGCTAATGATACATATTCTCACTTTTGAAGTATAGCCATTCCTGCTAAAACAAGCAGCAACCTCCCTCTCTCTAGGTGCAGCTGCATTTATTTATTTTGTGTGCCTTTTTCTGCGAACTGCATTTGTAGTTTCTGTGCTCCACATTGTTTCACTGGATGCTTTTGTACATCTTTGCAGTGTTTTTGTGGAGGTTCAGTGGATTTCTTACTGCAGAGAGTCCATGATGGTCCTGAAGAAAGTAGCTTATTAACCTCTTAACTCCCGCCTGAACCGAGAGGATCTTTTTCCTCACGTCATCAGATTTTTTTCCCAGCATTTTTTTGTTGGGTATTTAACTCATTTTTGTCACATTTTTGTCATTTTTTCATCAATTTTTTCATCAATTTTTTCATCAATTTTTTCCCAAATTTTTTGTCATTTTTTGTCTTTTTTTTTTTTTTAAATCAATTTTTTTGTCACATTTTCTGTAATTTTGTTGTCACATTTTTGTCACATTTTTGTCATTTTTTCGTCCATTTTTTGTCCATTTCTTGTGACATTTTTGCCACTTTTATCATCAATTTTTCGTCACTTTTTTGTCACAGCTTTTTCCCAGAAGCTTTTGGATTGGGGCAAAGCCAAACTGGTTCAGGTGGGAGTTAAGGGGTTAAAGGTAAACAGCTAGCTTGTGAGCTAAAAACATTTGAGATCTTCTTCTTCTGAGACACTGAAGAGGCACCGAGGGCCCCCCACACCCGCAGCACAGCGGAGGCGTCACAAGAGGAGCTACAGGAAACAAGGAAGGGACAAACAAGGAGGTATCCGGGCAAGACACACATGCCTTCTATTGTTCCGGCTGATGGACGTTCACTGGAGAATAAAACAGATTCGCTGCTAAGCTCTTTGCAGAAGAGGGTGAAAGCAGAACCAGAACTTCATGGGATCAATGAATCTTGCGACAGTCCAGCTGCAGCGCTGTAAGCTTAACCTTTGCGCTGCAAGCTGGTTTGTACGACAAAACCCCATCTTCACAGAGCAGGGGTGCAAGTGAGCGACAACAACCAGCTCCCGTTCTTCACTCGTTCCACACTCTGCAGTATGTAGCCACAGCTGCCGCTACCTTCACGTTCGAGCGTGTGATGATCATGATCTCAGGTGGAGGACAGGGCCCGACACAACTAGAGGGAGAGAGTTTTCTCCAAATGTTGTGCCTCATCAGTATTTGGAGGTGATCACAAACCTGCTGACCATCATCACGCTCAAGGCCGTGGGAACCCAGGGTGCTGAGGGCGCTGCAGCACCCCCTGGTGGATAGTTTGTGAACTGCAGGCAATACTAACCCCTTAACTCCCACCTGAACCGAGCACATTTTCTCCAGTTTGGCTTTACCCCAAGTCCAAAAGCTTCTGGAAAAAAGGTGTGAGAATAGCAACAAAACTGAGGCGAAAACAATGGTGGAAATGTGAAAAAAGTGAGAAAACGTTGACGAAAAAGTGACAAAAAATGTACAAAAAATGACAAAAAAGTGAGAAAAATTTGACGAAAAATTGAGAGAAAAAGGACGAAAAAGTGATAAGAATTTGACAAGAAAATGCGGATAATTTGATGAAAAAGTGACAAAAAAGTCACGAAAATTTGACAAAAATGAGACCAACAAAAAAAGTGACGAAAAAAATCTGACGTGAGGAAAAACATCAGTTTAGTTTTGTAGGTCTTTCAAATGAGGCGTTACACTGGCCGACAGGATTTGGGTAAAGCTGAACTGGAGAAAATGCTCTCGGTTCAGGCGGGAGTTAAGAGGTTAATAAATAGAATTTATGCACAGAAAAAGTATTATGGGCGTAAATTTTGTCCCTCAGCGCCCCCTAACTAAAACATGTTCCCACAGCTCTGATCACGCTCATGTTTTTGAATATTGACTCCACTTTTGGACGCCTTACAGAGATAATAATTCCACCTGACGGAGAAGACTTGGAGAGCGCTTTTGTTTCATGTGGATTGCCCCAATAACGACAGAGATATTAGCCAAAAACATTTGCAGTTCGACAGTTGCCATAGTTACTATCTACTATGGAACATTCACCGCCTCAGATTGACTTCTGTTAAGTGATGATGTCATAGATCTACTTCCGGGTCCAATCGGATCGCACCGAAATATTTACTCCGGACTTTCTGTGGTAATAATTTTCTGGCATTAATTATTAAGTGATAAATATCCTCATTTTTGCCAGAGAAACGTTGGCATATATTATTCTAATTTGGTGTAAAACTGCTTTTTATCTGTTGTTGCTTCAGCAGGAGATCCAGATAAAGTCGTGTTGGTTGCCGAGCTCCTCCGACCACCGCCAGAGTTCGTATTTGATATGCAAATGTGCGCATATTTAATGAGGTGTATTATGCGCAGATTCACGCGGCTCCTTGTAAATCACTGCTGCTTCATTACAATAGTGACGAGTTCTCACTACAGGGTTTGTAACGGGTTGTAAGTCAATAACTCTCTCATTCATCAAGTAAGATACTGCTTAACATGTGTGCGTATCTGCAACGTTGTTAACCTCTTAACTCCCGCCTGGACCGAGAGCATTTCCTCCAGTTCAGTTTTACCCAAATCCAGTGGTCCTCCAGTGGATTTCTTACTGCAGAGAGTCCATGATGGTCCTGAAGAAAGTAGCTTATTAACCTCTTAACTCCCGCCTGAACCGAGAGGAGCTTTTTCCAAACGTCATCAGATTTTTTTTCCAGCCTTTTTTTTGTTGGGTATTTAACTCATTTTTGTCACATTTTTGTCATTTTTTTCATCAATTTTTTCGTCAATTTTTTAACACATTTTTGTCATTTTTTTTTGGTCATTTTTTATTTTTAAATTTTTTTTTTGTCACATTTTGTCATTTTTTGGTCATTTTTTGTCACTTTTTTCCTTTTTTCATAACTTTTTTTGTCACATTTTCTGTAATTTTGTTGTCACATTTTTTGTCACATTTTTCTACTTTTTTTGCTACATTTTTATCACATTTTTGTCAATTTTTTTTTTTATTTTTTAGTAATTTTTTTGGTCACATTTCTTGTCAATTTCTTGTGACATTTTTGCCACTTCTTCATACATTTTTCGTCACTTTTTTGTCACATTTCCATCATTGTTTTCGTCTCAATTTTGTTTCACAGCTTTTTTCCAGAAGCATTTTTTTGTCACTTTTTGGTCAAATTATTTGCATTTTTTTTGTCAAATTCTTAGCACTTTTTTGTCCATTTTTACTCAATTTTTCGTCAAATTGTTCTCACTTTTTTGTCAAATTTTTATCCATTTTTGTCACTTTTTCGTCCATTTTTTCCTCACTTTTTTCACTTGTGTTGCTATCTTCACACCTTTTTTCCAGCAGCTTTTGGCTTGGGGTGAAGCTGGAGAAAAAGTGCTCGGTTCAGGTGGGAGCAAAGGGGTCAAACAAGCAATAGAAAAGAGACAAGAATAAAAAGGTCATGTGCCGGCTGCTGGTAAAGGCGAGGCGAGCTGTTGAGGAGAGCGAGCCACGCCCCTCTGAACACCCCTCTGTCTGCGCTCCAACACCATCTGGCCTTAAACAGGTACCGGCGCTTGTCAAAACCACAGGACGAGAGCCTTCTGCCTGCTGCGGGGAGTTCTTTTGTGAAGTGTCCAGTCTCTCCCTCTCCGTTTCAGTTTCAGCTGTTCTCCTTCTCTCCGCGGCGAGCCTAATGATGCGTATCCGTGGTTAGTACTCTCCCCTGACGCCTGCTGCTCCACAGACTGACACGTCAAACAGATTGGTCCAAATAACTCCCGGTTCATTCGTTTCCAGCCGCCTCAGAGTCTCCGGTGGCTCCGTCAGGCTGAAGAGCTCTGTGCTGCTCACGGAGAAACAAAACGCATCTGTCGGAGCTCCCCGGCTGCACTTCAGTCAGGGCCGGATTAAACAGGACAGATAGAGACGTTGTAGAGCCATTAACTCTGCAGCGTCTTCATCGTAAAGAGTCACCGAGGAGTTTGGGGTTTTTCATCATTAAGCCAGCCCCAAAAAGAGAAAAGAGAAAAAGAGACCTCTGGGGACCGCAGTGAAAGATCAGTCACTCTGCGCTTGTTGTTTCGTTAATTTGAAGTAATGTCGTCCGCGATGCGCTGGTTTCCAGGAAGTACAGAACGAAGCGCTGATGCAGTAGAAGAAGAAACAGATGTGATGAGGGAACAATGTTACGACATGGTTCAAAGCGGGTCCATGAGGTGAGGAGAAGCAACTGCTCCAACTCTTCATAAACCGGGCCTGAGATGGAAACCGTAATGGTAGCAGGTATTTATAGGTTGAATAATGTACTCAGCAAATACCTCACTATATCGACTTAATTTGGCCGTATTGTGTAGTGTAGACGACCTGCTAACCCTGTAGTTTGGAGCTCTCGGTTAAAGGGATATTTTCAGGACTTTTGACAGGGCCTCATTTCCCAGAGTGTTGTTGATTTCTGGAGAATATATATATTTTTTAATTCATGCAGTTCTTATATTTGAAGAGTTTAGTGGTGCTAGGCTAGTGCTAGTTGCTGTTATGGCCTCTAGGGGCATGAGTTACTTAGTACTGCTTTAAAAACCTCTGCAGGGTCGTCCTCCATATCTGATTTGTAGAAAGCTCCTTTGTGAATTCCACGTGTAGTAAGGCCGGCTGCAGGTAAACAAACTACTGTAGATCCGGTGGCCGAGCAGATCACTCCGCCGCTGTGTAGCTACAACCAGGAAGCTGATGCAGCTGAAACATACGTTTTTTTGAGTGTTTCAAAAATGACATTCATATCGGTAGTGGGAGTGCGACACGATATCGATTTTCCGATATATCGCGATATTTTGCGGGACGATACGATTTCCTGATATCGATACTTTTGATGACATCATGCATATGAATTAGTGACGTCATGCATATTAATGAGGCAGCAGTGCTCCACTGTTTTCACAGTCAATAGAAGCCGATAATGATCAAGAATTCAGTCAGGACAGCAGGGGGCAGCACTACAGTTTGAAGCACTGTCACACAACTAAATTACTTTTAATGATAGCTTTTATATTTATGAAGAAGATTAATTATGGGTTCATTCATTCCTTTTGAAATAGGACTGTGGTTTCTTGTTTATTTAAATGTAAATGACAGATCTATTGACCCATTTTCACTGTGTAAGTCGGGATCATTTATAGCAGTTGTTCTCAACCATTGGAACATTAGCCTACATGTTTTTCTTAAAAAAACAAAGAAAAAAACAAATGGCTAAAATAAAAATATGAACATATAATGGCACTCTGGTAAAATAGCACACACATGCGACAATAAAATATTATAATATTTGCTAATAAAAATATGCATATTTATCTACATGATCTGGCAAATTTGTCTCACGACCCCCTTGGGGGTCCCGACCCTCAGGTTGAGAACCACTGATTTATAGGTCAGAAAAAAGGGGTACAAAGCACATGAGAAGAAATGTATGTATGTAAAAATACATTGTAAAAGTAGGATGTTTTTTTTGTCATGATGCATCATATTTTTTGTGCGCACTATATCGATTACCGCAGTATCGGTGTATGGTGAGATAATCGTTATCGTAAGCCATGTATCGCGTATCGTATCGTATCGAATCGTGAGGTACCCATTAGGTACCCCTAATCAATAGCCTGATGTTAGAAGTGATTTGCACTGTTTTAACCTCTTAACTCCCGCTTGAACTGAGAGATATTTTTCCTCACGTTATCAGATATTTTTTTCCATCATTTTTTTGTTGGGTATTCAACTCATTTTTGTAACTTTTTTGTCATTTTTTGGTCAATTTTTTGTCTATTTTTTATCACATTTTTGTCTCAGTTTTGTCATTTTTTCATAAATTTTTTGTAATTTTCTTGTCAAATTTGTGTCATATTTTGTAATTTTTTTTGTCATTTTTTGTCATTTTTTTGTCATTTTCTCGTCATTTTTTCGTACATTTTTTGTCCTTTTCTTGTCTTTTTTTGTCACATTTTTGTAATTTTTTTGTCATTTTTTGTAATTTTTTCGTCAAATTTTTGTAATTTTCTTGTCAAATTTTTATCAAATTTTTTGTTATTTTTTAGTCATTTTTTTTGTCACATTTTGTCACATTTTTGACATTTTTTCGTCACATTTTTGTCCATTTCTTGTGACATTTTTGTGACATTTTCATCATTGTTTTCCAGAAGCTTTTGGATTGGGGTAAAGCCAAACTGGAGAAAATGTGCTCGGTTCCGGTGGGAGTTAAGGGGTTAATGCAGGCTACTAGTTACCATAGACATGCACTAGCCTAGCATCACTAAACTAAACACCACTAAAAAAAAAAAAAATCTCCAGAAATCAACAACACTCTGAATAACTATGAAATGAGGCCCTATGTCAAAAATCCTGAAACATCCCTGTAAGTAGCAGATCATATTTCAGTCCAGGCTCAGATGTCAAAGCTCCTGGACGAGTTTGGAATATCTGAAACAACAACACAAACGACCACAGGATCTTGAAATACTTGTCCTACAACATGACAAAGCTCCCGTTCTCTCAGGAAATAGGAGCTTTGTCTTTGCTCGTTGAAAAGCGTTTTGTTGGCGTTGTCAAAGCGCATCACGGCGTTAACCGCTCCGGGCCAAAACAGACTCCGGAGAAGCGCTTTCACACACTGACAGATTTATATGAAGTTAACCCCTGACACTGCTCAACACTGTATCACCACAGGAACAGGAACAGCACAGTCCAGAGGGGGGCGTGTCTCAGGGAAGTTTAAACCATTTAATGATTCAAGCAATGCATCATGGTCTACTTCAGCGGACACTTAAATGATCTTTTACACATGTTAACCCCTTAACTCCCACCTGAACCCAGCACAATTTTCTCCAGTTTGGCTTTACCCCCAGTCCAAAAGCTTCTGGAAAAAAGCTGTGAGAATAGCAACAAAACTGAGACGAAAACAAAGAGGGAAATGTGACAAAAAAGTGAGAAAACATTGACAAAAAAGTGGCAAAAATGTCACAAAAATGTCACAAGAAATTGACAAAAAAAATGGACGAAAAAATGACAAAAATCTGACAAAATGTGACAAAAAAATTACATAAAAATTAATAAAAATTTCACACAAAAATTACAAAAATGTGAGGGAAAAAATGACAAAAAATTGATAAAAAAATGGACGAAAAAATTGACGAAAATGTGACAAAAAGTGACAAAAAAGTGACAAAAAATTGACAAAAAATTGATAAAAAATGGACGAAAAAATTGACAAAAATGTGACAAAATGTGACAAAAAAATTACAAAAATGTGACAAAAAAAGTGACAAAAAAATGACAAAAATTGATAAAAAATTGACGAAAAAATGGATGAAAAAGTGACGAAAATGTGACAAAAGTGACAAAAAAATTACAAAAAATTGATAAAAATTTCACACAAAAATTACAAAAATGTGAGAGAAAAAAGACAAAAAATTGATAAAAAATGGACGAAAAAATTGACAAAAATGTGACAAAATGTGACAAAAAAATTACAAAAATGTGACAAAAAAGTGACAAAAAAATGACAAAAAATTGATTAAAAATTGACGAAAAAATTGACGAAAAAGTGACGACAATGTGACCAAAAAATTACAAAATGTGATAAAAATGACAAAAAAAAAATGACAAAAAAGTTACAAAAATGAGTTGAATACCCAACAAAAAAATGATGGAAAAAAAATCTGATGACGTGAGGAAAAAGATCCTCTCGGTTCAGGCGGGAGTTAAGAGGTTAACCCAACGCCTCGTCAAAGCATATCCGGAATATTATTTTGCTTCGTCAGCGCAGCTTTGAGGAATCTTGTTCACTCTGGCCATTTCTTCTTCTACTGCTGCTGAAAGTCCGATCTGTACTTCCTGGATTAGGGATGTAATCAAGAACCGGCTGGACTCGGGGAACCAGTTCTGATTGAGCCATTCATCTGAACCATATTAGCACAGCTTCTTTATATTCTAAACCTGCTGTCGCCTGAATCTGTCCTCTGTAAACGCTGATGAACGTGTTTACATACTAAACCAAAACAACAAGCACGTGTGAACACATGAGCTTCTGTGTGCTCGCTCGGATCATTCCAAAACTACAGCGCTGAGGAGCTGGCAAGGAAACCCCTCGTCCCTCGTTCATAAAAATAGTGGAATGTAAAAATAAGTAAGAAAATCCCTAACAATGTGTTCAGGTGCAGCTCCTCCTCTGAGCTTCATTAACACCGGCCGTCACAAGCTGAACGTTTTAGAGAAACGAGGGTCAGCTCTACATCTCGTTCATTTAATAACCATTTTACAATCACTTATTTTAAATGCTTTGTATGAGGAAGTTTAGGTCAAAATAAGTCAAGTTGTTAGCTCTCCTGTTCAAATAAAAACATGCACATGTTATAATAGCCTATTTTTTAATTCATTGGAATCGATAAAGAACCAGATGCAGATGAGAAATGATTAATGAACTTTATGTTCCTGTGTCTCCATGAGGTCTTGTCAGTAGAAAGTAGTTTAGATTTACACAAACGTGTGCTCAAAGGCATGGGATTCTTGTCAGTGGCGAAGCAAGGGTTGCTGGGGCCCCAAGCCAAAGAGCACAGGGGGCCCTTTCTATTATATTGTATTGAGGCTGCTATACAGTAGATTGGAAACCGATCAGTGCTTTAGTGATATCAAGACTGTGTCATTCCACTGAGAGTTCATCCTCATCAACGATTCAGTTATGAAGCAACTATTCAAAAACTCGAGGTCATGTGTGTTAGAGCAGTGGTTCTCAACCTTTTGGAGCCGCAACCCCCATTATAACAGGTAAAGGGGTTCGGGACCCCCCGCCCGGGTCACACCGTGAAAAATATTAGCCTACATAATTCTTAAAAAACAAAATTAATTATTATTAAGAAATAAAATTCATGAAACAAATAATGGCCCTCTGGTACAATAGCAAACACATGCTACAATAAAACATTAGATTATTTGCTAATGAAAATATGTATATTTTATCTAAATGATCTGGCGACCCCCCAAATTTGTCCCCAGGTTGAGAACCACTGTGTTAGAGAATAAACTTAAATCACTATTTATCATACTGGGTCAGGCTGGGTCAGGCTGGGTCAGGCTGGGTCAGACTGGGTCAGACTGGGTCAGACTGGGTCAGGCTGGGTCAGACTGGGTCAGACTGGGTGAGACTGGGTGAGACTGGGTCAGACTGGGTCAGACTGGGTGAGACTGGGTGAGACTGGGTGAGACTGGGTCAGTCAGAGCCTTGCCTGTGGTGCTCAGACTCTCAGCCTCTGAATGCTTGTTTGTGTATCAGTCTGACGCTCTGAGAGGGCATTTATCCCTCTTCTGTGGAAGCACAGACAGACTTGAATGGTAGGACTAGTGCAATGTCTCGAGTTCGTGTCTCAGGGTCCCGCACCGATGGTAATTAAACTTCTCCTGCATAAGACATCCAGCCTGCTGCCTGTTCTTCATCCATCCTCTCAGACAACACTGTTTATTCTCCAACACTTTGCATCGCAATAGAGTTCATTAGAAAAACAATAGGTCGATGTAAATAAACACAAGTCACACCACAGGACAATAGCCACATATCAGTTCTGCCCAATTCAAGCTCACACCTCACGGCACTCACTGCTTTGGTTCGGGAGCTTAGCACTGTTGAAACATTAGTAAAAGTACTAAGAAATCTTCAAATGAATGCTCCAGTAACAAGCTTTCCAGATTTGAGTGCCTAATGTACATAAGTGACCTGGAGCAGTGTTTCACTACATTCACACCGTTAACACAGTGATCCTCCTCGGTTTCTTCTTCTACTGTGTCAGCGCTCCGTTCTGTACTTCCTGGATACGATTGTATCATTGTTTAAACCCAGAACTGTTGTCCACGTTTTTAAAGCCCATAATCCATGAGCTGTGCTGAAAGTTTTTTCTTTATTTCTATTCCCACACCTACCAGCAGGAGGAGCCCCAGGCAAAGGCCTCACCTGCTCTAAACCTGTATCGCATCATTATAAATCATAAAACGTAAAATATCTGCACTAAGGCGCCCGCAATAATGTTTTTAAGTGTTTTTTTCAGCTCCATATGCAGGATATGTCCACTTTAAATGCTTTCAATGGAATCCAGAAGTCAAATCCATCCAAAACCAGTGTGTACAAATGGGGTTCTTTTGTTCACAATGAACTGGTTCCACTTGAGCACCACAGAGCTTTAGGGGTGAAATGGTGAAACTGCAGAACCTTTGATAGTCGCGGGGCCCCAAGCAGCTGATTCTTGCGTTCATTTAGCGGCTCATGTTCCCCTCTTTAATGCTCTTGGAAGTGTTTGGACTGGAGCCTCCGTCGGACAGAAGGACGGCTCTTCAGACGTGAAGACGCTCTGTTTGTGGATCTGTGACGCCTTCAGTCGCACTAACGCCGTGCTTTTTAATGAGGCTGCGGTTTGTTCCGAGGCGGGAGAGGGCGGCCGCCGCAGATGCTCGGACGTTTAAGTGGAGGCGCGGCGCCCTGTGGGAGCGGAGGCAAAACAGCGCTCAGATCTGCTGCACCACATTCAATTAGGCCTCGCTGTGTCTCTGCCAGCTCCGGCTCAACCAGAGACTTTCCACGTTTCTACTGAAGACTCCTGCTCCAGTGCATCAGGTACATTTACATTTGTGTTCACAGCGCCCCCTGTGGGTGAAACAGACGCTCTCGTTCGTTCAAGTGAATGGACAGAGATCGCCTGAAAATGTTTACGGTAATTCACGTTTTATTCAGTTAACCCCTTAACTCCCACCTGAACCGAGCACATTTTCTCCAGTTTGGCTTTACCCCAATCCAAAAGCTTCTAGAAAAAAGGTGTGAAAATAGCGACAGAACTGAGACGAAAACAATGATGAAGATGTGACAATAATGTGACAAAACGTTGACAAAAAACGTGACAAAAAATGACAAAAAAGACAAAAAAATGATTAAAAAAATTACTAAAAATTGACAAAAATGTGACAAAAAATGACCCAAAAAAATGACAAAAAAAGACAAAAAATGTGACAAAAAATGTGACAAAAAATGACAAAAAATGTGACAAAAATGTGACAAAAATGTGACAAAAAATGACCCAAAAAAATGACTAAAAAAGACAAAAAATGTGACAAAAAATGACCCCAAAAAAAAGACAAAAAATGACAAAAAACGTGACAAAAAATGACAAAAAAAAGACAAAAAATGCAAAAAACGTGACAAAAAATGTGACAAAAATTGAAAAAAAAATTGAAAAAAAATGATTTAAAAAAAAAATTGAAAAAAAATGAATGCTTTCAAATGAGGTGTTACTCTGGCCTACAGGGTTTGGGTAAAACTGAACTGGAGAAAATGCTCTCGGTTCAGGCGGGAGTTAAGAGGTTAACAAAGGCAAAGGAAGTGATGAGAGGACACTTTTAAACTAAGCTGAACTCACTGGTGTGACTTTTTGTTTGTCTGTTTGTCTGTGACTTCAGCTACTTTATATTGTTATTAAACGATATGTACGCACGATGGAGTTTTCCAGCTAGTGAGACCAAATATCCACAGTTCATTCAGCAGCGACTCTACTGCTGCTATCGCTAACATTAATGTGCGCTTGAAGACTCTCTCTGAATCCGGAAATGAGCATTTTCTGATTAATAATAATAATACATAAGTCTTATATAGCGCTTTTCAAGGAATTCAAAGACGCTTCACGAATGAGACAAACAAACAAAGATGAGAGTGCTATTGTAGGTTGTAGGCGAGCTGAAACAAGCACGTTTTGAGTAGGGTTTGGTACCATTAAACGGTACCTACTTGGTACCGACCGAAAAGCTCCGGTAGGGGACGGTATTGATACACATTTTTTGTTTGGTTCTAATTTTCGGCACTGTTTTCACTTTGTCGAACAGCGCAGTGTTTAGAAAAGTTTAACTGAAAGAAAACAGTCCTGATGTGGATCTGGTCGGTCTCTGCAGTTCAGGAGGTAATAACCTTTGACCTTTCTCTCTTTTAATCGCTGCTTAAGTTCTGCTCAAGTTACAGGTGACGCTGCTGTGGCCTGTGTTTTGTTGTGCTGTTTAAGGATTTTCTCCTAAACAATACTTTTTCACACACATTATTTTATCCATCCATCCATTTTCTTCCGCTTCATCCCGGGCCGGGTCACGGAGGCGGCACTCTCAGAAGAGATGCCCAGACCCCGAGGCGACACCAGGCCAGCTCGGAGGCAGAGTCCCGCCACGAGGCTTTGTCCCAATAGGGCATGCCTGGAGCAAATCCCAAAGGGACGCGACCACATTATTTTAAATCAATTAAAATAACATAGGTATCGGAAAAAGCACCGTCAAGGCACCGGTACCGAAACGCAGGTATCGTTGAAGTACCCAGCCCTAGTTTTGAGCAGTTTTGTGCAGGTGGTCAGTGAGTCTGAGTTTCTGATGTGGATGGGGAGTGAGTTCCAGAGGGTGGGGGCGGCGATGGCGAAGGTGCCTTGATTTGGTGTTTGAGAAGGTTTAAGTCGGCAGAGCGGTGGCGTTGTAGGAGGTCTGTGAGGGCCAGGTTGTTGAGGGCTTTGTAGGTGATGAGCAGAGCTTTGTAATGGTTGCACTGTTGTACGGGGAGCCTGTGAAGCTGCTGGAGGACGGGGGGGATGTGGTCTCTGGAGCGGGTGTGGGTGAGCAGGCGGGCGGGCGGCGGAGTTTGGAACATATCGCAGCTTTTGTAAATCAGAGGAGGGGAGACCATACAGGAGGCTGTCGCAGTGGTCGAGTCTGGATGTGATAAATGCATGGATGAGAGTTTCAGCAGCGGATGTGGAGAGGGCGGGGCGGAGGCGAGCGATGTTACGGAGGCGGAAAAAGGGCAGTTTTAGTGATTTGACGGATGTGTGGGGTCGAAAATGAAACCACGATTTGGGATCTGGGGAGAGGTGGTGACTGTGTGGCCATCGACGGAGAGAGTGAAGTCCTGAGAGGAGGGGAGGAGGGATTTGGGACCAATGACGATCATTTCAGATTTATTGCAGTTGAGTGTAAGGAAGTTGCCGTCCATCCAGGATTTTATTGCAGAGAGGCAGTTTGTGACGGTGGATACGGTGGCAGGAGCGATGGATCTGCGTAACTTTGGAATTGTCGTCCGTGATTGTGAATGATAAGTCCAAGGGGAAACATGTACAGGATAACCAGATGGGGACCAGTCCAAGACGTCAAAAAGGGCTTGAAGAAACAGGCCACTGTTTTTGGATACTGAGAAATGTTCTTACGAAAGCTTAGACGAGTTGATGCGTAACTGTCTGGTCTTTGTGCGTGCGCTTAGTCAGTTAGTTGGAAGCGACCAAGCTCTTCCACGTTTTCCCTATTTAACTACAGTTTTGTGAGTAGTTACACAATCCAAGTCTAGCTGCACAAAATGAAGCATGTGGATTCTGTAAGCAGATATAAAGGGGAACTATATTGTAAGGCGCAACAACACCTTAGGAGCACTAATTCAAATATCAAGAGTTTCATAAGCAGGCTAGGGCTAATCGGCTCTGTGCTAACTAACTACCAAGTTAAGTTTTCTGGAGCTTGCGAACTGTGTCCGGAGGATGTACGCCAGGGGTGGCCAACTAGTCAGAGACCAAGAGCCGAAATTTTCAACCTTGATCCTCTGAAGAGCCACAAAGGCACCGACCATTAGCGAGATCCCGGGGCGCTAGTTTATTGTGATTAAATAGAATGTGACCGTTTTATTTAATCACAGTAAACTATAACTTTATGCCTTTTGCTTTTTTTTGTTCAATAATTGTGTTAGATTTAATGGTTTTACTCCTCACCAAGATTGAAATACATGTATATTTACTGAAATGTTGTGCTTTCTGCTCTGACTGAGACAGAATTAGATTTTTTATTTTTTTAATGCTGGGGTGTGTTTGTATGTGGGGCCCTGCCCACTGAGCCCCCTTCTCTGATTCGCCCCTGGCCTGTGCGCTCAGTGCCTGCAGCTCGGTCCGGACTGGACTGTGCAGAGAACGCACTCTAGGCTGCACAAAGTTCATGAACTTTAACCAGGAGCCTCTGGACGTCTGAGATTCTGTTTTAAGTTGCATCTGTTACAGTTTCAGTCACATGTGAAAGAAAAGTCATGACTTTGCGTATTTCCGCGTTACGATGTCGCGCTTCGCCTCATATTCTTCAAAAGAGCACCGCTTTTTTCCATTTCCTAATTTTGATCTTTTTCTGTGAATGTGAGGCCAAATTACATCAAATAAAGAGTAGCCTGATCAGAAACCTGAAAAGCACAGAAGCTAATCCTAGTGCCACGATCTGCCTGCCTGTTGTTCAACCTACATCCCGCTGTGAGTGAAGCTGCTGCACCTTTTACACACCGCCTCTAGGAGGGAGAAACATGTGTAGAGATGGAAACAGGGTCTGTAGGACGATGGTTAGATTTTTGGTCAAAGACTGTTACAGTTTATGGGAAATATTTACCAATTATTTTGCAAAGAGCCGCATTGTATTAAACTTATCCAATTATGCAAAGAGCCGCACTCTGATTGGCCAAGAGCCGCATGCGGCTCGAGAGCCGCGGGTTGGCCACCCCTGATGTACGCCATTTCTCCTTTGTGTTTTTAGTTGTATAATACGTTACTACCAAGCCTCAGATTGGAGTCTTCTTGCATTGCAGTGAATGGACCGTTGCTTCTACTCGCATGGTTCATGGCGTTGCTCTGTTACACATTGGATTTGGTTCGTGGCTTGTGCCGTTAATGCAACAAAAACACGCGTGTCCACGTCAGCGTTGTGTCTGACCGCTGAGACTCTTAGTGAAGAAAGCATGAGCTGGACTGGACTTACACTCTGCATGCGATCCTGTCTCATTCTGCTCAGGCTTTCATCATTTTTGGGGACTGCACTTTCCCACAAATGGTGCTTTGATTTCCCAGGTACAATTATTGCCTGCTTCTGTTTTGGAGGCGCGGCGCAGTGAAGACGATCCAACGTTTAATAAGAGCTGCAGGAGTTGTGATAATTGTCAGATAAAAATGAAGCCTGCAGCTGTGTACCACTGACTTGCAGAGACAAACGTTTGCAAAAGAGGGGTGAGTTTCCAAATTTCACAAGATTGCTGCACCGAGGCGCTTCCCAAGACCCAAAGTTCTTTTAAAACATTGAAAGACAAATCTCGCAGGGCAAACTGCTCTGTGAAAAGTGTTATGGATGATGTGCGATACCTGGATGTTTCATTTCTTGATTCCAAATGCTGGTCAGAAGGAACTGTTAAAATCTCACAAACAGAGGACCTTAAAATGTTTGCAAGAAGCCAGTGTACGCTAAAGTGACACAGAGTAACTGTCACAGACTGAAGGAAAATGAAGCGTGACAGCTTTCAACAGCTATGACTGACCTGAAGTGACATTGCCAATGTGAGAAAACGCAAAACCCGACCACTATTGACCAATACACATGAGCTGGAACATCCGCAAAAGCCATGAAGGGCGGGTTGTGACGAATCATGATTGGACAGGCAGAGGTGATCTGCTCCTGATCGTTCACAGCATCATGTCAAGAAATAACAGGCTGTGGGAACAGTGAAGAGCACACTACACATCAGTCAGTGTTCACAATCCGCCTCATATTCACGGAAATACGGCACAAACCGCTGATAAATCAACACGGCCATTGATCCAACAGCAAGTGTTACTGCGAAGATGCTCAGCGCTTTCCTCCCAGTGCTTTGTAGTGGTGTAGTCTATGTGATATGCAGGTAAACGTCGTATAACCACTAGACCAGGGGGGCCCAAACTTTTTGTCTCTGAGGGCCAATATGAAAAAGTGTCTGTGGGTCGCGGCCCAAACACGGCGACGTCAAGCGTGAAACACATATAACTGCAGATCAGAGGTTACAGTAACCGAAGATTCTCCGTCATTTACCACGATGCAAACGCGGTTAACGGCTAATAATATCCCCTCTCTCTCTCCCTCCCCATGTGCGTAGCGGGCCGTAGTGCCGTGATGGAACTGGTAAACATTGTCCCGTTCACCCACCGTCTCTTACATTACGTTAAAATTGAAAAAATGCAAATAATAAGCTCCACTTTACATTTGTATTAGCGTAATCTGAGCCTAAATCAGATTTAGATTTAGATTGATATTGATGAGCAGGTGACGCTCTGAAAGTCGTCTCCTCTGAGACTTTTACGCACGAGTTTATTCACATTTCTGTTGCAAAATGTACCATGACTGTTCAGATCAGGTTTAGTTTAGCTCCATTTATCCTGCAATCTCACATTTTTACTAACATAAATAATATGCAGCCTATATATATACACATTTATTAAAAAAAAAAAAATAACGCTTACGAGAGACGAATTCATGAAGGATAAAAATCGCTCATGACGGATTTTTTTTCAACCCTGTCCTTCAAAATGAAGGAGAGAAATTATCCCGAGCGAAACCACTGCTGCAGATAATAATGTTACTTTATTTTATTTTTCCGTAGCCTAAACAGTTGCATTTGATTTTACTGTATCTATGCAAGTAACATGCTATATTAAAACAAATGTTAGCTCTGGCAAAAGCCTAGTTTTAGTTGAACAAAATCAACAATTGCAGCAATGTAGTGCAAAATTTAAAAAAACAACAACACCTGTATCTACAGCACCTACAGTGACTTTACCTCATTCATTTGTTAACTCAAAGGAAATGCAACATTATATGATTTTGAAATGTCAGTGTCAGTTCAGCATCAATTCTTTTATAAGTCAATTTTTAACATGAACCTTTGGTGATGTAACAACCTTTGCAATAAAAGTTGGTGTTTCCTTAACTGTGCTAAAGGAGTGAAACAGCGCCCCCAATTTGACGATGGTGGCCAAAAAGTGTACTGCATCCATATTTACCATTAAGAATGAATGGAAGAGAGTTAGTATTAACCACATGCGCAAAAGTAGGTCACCCTCTGGCGGGCCAAATTTGGGACGCAGGCCCCACTTTGGGCACTCCTGCACTAGATAGAAATATATCATAGGCTATAACCACTGCAAATTGGACAAGCACACAAACTAGCTATTTCCTCCCTAAAAACGAGAGGGGAACTGGCATCTCATCCCTCTCTCTCCATCCGTCCCTCTACTCGACTGTTCCTGCTGCGCTCGTGCACAAATGCGTAATGTGAATGTAGCTCGGTCAGCTCAGCGTCTCCCCTGTCAAGGCCACTTTCCCTGTTCCTCCCCCGCTCTGAGAGTCCCACGATGTCGGCAAATTTCTCCGTCCCTCTGTAGCGGCTCGGGAGCGGCTTCGGGCAAAGGCAGTGACAGGTGTGGGCTGGTCGCACTCTGTGTTTTACTACAACCAGCTGAAGTGAGCGGGAAAGACGCCGCATAGATTGTTCAGAGTGTGTGCTGTACACTCAGACACTGGAGCTGTCACTGAAGGCTTAGAAAGAGACTGTCGTTCAAAACATCGTCCAAAAACGCGCCCGTCATCACGAAGCAGCGCACGTGGCACGGTGTGTATATGCGGGGGTTCTCCTGCAAAGCTAATATCCAGAGTTTCTGAAGCCCCGAGCCCTGTAAGAGGCTCTCAGCCGGTTCAGAGGCTGAGGCGGCAGCGTGCAGGGGCGGCGCTTACACAGGCAGCAGGGGGCTGGGATCCACAGGGAACCCCAAAGGCACAGGCTTTAGCTACAAGTGATAAATAGGATAAAACACAAAAAAGGCCAACTACTTTAACTTAAACACACTAATTCCACAGCAGCATAAGCTTATAATATTGTATTCAGAACATTCTCATACATAACCCACTTAAAATGCAAGGCAAAAATGTATATGTCCCATTACTACATTCAGCACTTTTCCCAATACTTTTTGGTCGGTCAATCTTACTTTGGACGGCAGTGGATTTTTTCATCGTCTTTTTGAAGTGCCACCCCAGTAATATAACTGGACCCCCTTGGCCCCCCCCCCGTAAAAATAATTCCTGGCTTCGCCCCTGTCCAACTACCTCAGTTTGGAGTTTGAAAATGTGAAGAAAAATAACAATATGGTAAAAAAAAAAAACCTCACTGTAAGAAGGTTAAAAGCTTCTTAAAGCTAAATACTTCATTCCAGACTGATAATATACTATTCTCCACACCAGGGGTTCTCAACCTGGGGGTCAGGACCCCCAAGGGGGTCGCGAGACAAATTTGGGGGGTCGCCAGATAATTTATACATACTTTTATTTGCATATAACCTAATATTTTGTTGCACCACGTTTACTATTTTACCAGAATGCCATTATTTGTTCATAATTTCATGAATATATTTTAGCCATTTGTTTGTTTTTTTTCTTTGTTTTTTAAGAATTATGTAGGCTAGTGTTCCTATTTCTCACGGTGTAACCTAGACGGAGGGGTCACGAATCCCTTTAACTGTTATAATTGGGGTCCTGGCTCCAAAAGGTTGAGAACCACTGGTCCACACTGTAATGAGTCTGATTGGCCTTTTGCAGGCACGCTCACCTTCATCCTCTGGGACTCGATGCGTGACTTGTAGCAGAACTCGACGAGCGCGACCATCATGGCGAGCCCCAGGCCTCCGATCAGGATGTAGAAAACGCCCGCCACGTTGGAGAGGCTGAGCGCCGAGGTCTTATCCTGCAACGCACACAGACCAGTCAGACGGGGCTTCCTCTGATCTGCAGCTAAAGTCTGCTCTACCACCTCCACCTAATGACTTCCTCTCAAGTATGGAGAGCTGACTGTTGACTCTTTCACCTGTGGGGGTTTTTTACCGCCGTGTACTGTGGTTTTTAGCAGAGGGGGAAGTTGGAGTTGTTTGAGAGTGTGTTTGTTTTGATCTCGGTGTTGGTTTTGTGGTGGGGAGGACGTGTTCTGATGCTTGTAGAACGACCGTGTAGCCATTAGCTGTAGAGTTGTTATTAGAAACGACTATGTTCAGACTGTCTTAAATAGGACGTATTATTAGAGATTCACCGATCCAGCTTTTTAGCTTCTGACACCGATATCGATACTCGGGGTTTGAGTATCTGCCGATATCCGATGCTATCCGATACCAATACAGTTTCTTACAAGTGGCTGCTGTGAGTGAATGGTTTCTTCTTTCAATAAAGTTTTATCGAGATGTTACAGATCAACATTAAATAAGAAGAAGAAGAAGAAGATCTTTATTTATATAGCGCCTTTCGCAGACATGGTCACAATGAGACAATAAGGATCACTGGACTTTTCTACACTAAACAAACAAAGCGGAGCAGCTTTCCACGGAAAGATCGACACAGTTGAGATTTGACCATTTCTCTGCGTTTTGTAAATGGTCAAATCGGTCTAAGGACGGCTGAGAAACGTCCTGTTGAAGTCAATCTGAGAACCAGGCTGTTTCCGATCAACAACACGCGGTGTTTTTGACTTGAAACGGAGATATTTAGGCATTTGCCTCTTCACATAACGTTAGTGTCTGTCCAGAGAGGAGAGAGGAGTTAATCAGAAAGGAGAGTGTTGCATAAAACACCCATTATCTCCGTTTCTAGAAAAAAAAACAGTGATTTTTGATCAAAACAACCTCTGTTTAGCTAAGATTGCTCGGGAACTGAGGCACGTAGAATTAAACTGTTTTCACCTACGGAGAGCTTAGAGTCTTTCAAACGAGCCACTATAACATAGAACACTCTGTGGTGCTACAAATATCATGAAAAATGGTCTGGATTGTTGGCGCTCAATTAAATTAGTGCTGTCCAACAATTACAATATTTAATCTATTATTTAATAATTTATAATAATCAATGCTTTAAAATGATCATAATTATCATAAAGATTTCATTATATATATATATATATATATATATATATATATATATATATATATATATATATATATATATATATATATATATATACAGACACATTAGCCCACATGAGGTTTTATGTTATCAAAACGTTTGCTGCTGCTTCACTATCTGTCAGATGTTTTGATGAACAGACTGAGGAAACGTGTTTCTAAAGTGCAGTAACAGGACTCGCTTCAACAGTTAAATATCACGTGTGTGTTTGCACTTTCACGTTTCTTTCTGTTTACGCTGAAGCAGAGTGGAGCGCATTAACTTTTTGTTTTCTATACTGAGCCAGTTGTGGCGGCTGTTTCCGAACATTTGGACAAACTTTCTTGGGAATTATGCAGTTCGTTACCTTGACTTGGACATTTACAGTTAAGGAATATCTGCAAAATGTTGTTTCATATTTGACTTATCAGCGCCTTTTGCTGCAACTTTGTCCATCAGCAACAATAACACCTCGATCATCTTTTGAATACCTGAAGAGGTCCCACTCTGCTGACTTGAATAGTTTTTTGGGAAGAGAGCATACTTCTGTAAACAGGACGTAACTCCATCTAAATGAACAGTTTGGAAGTGATCTGTTCAGTAATTGTCTATTAATACTTGGAAATGACACCCAATATTGTATTTATTCGGTTCCGATATCACATTCCAGTATCGGATCGGTGCAGCCCTTGGTATTATCGTTTTGACTGGTTATCAGTAACATCTTCATCTCTATCCTTCATGTTGTTGTTTAGATAATGCTCGATTGATCAGAAATGACATATTCAAAACTTCTTCCGGTTCAGCATGAGCTGCAGATCTCTCCTCCCTTCACTCCCCATCAAAACAAACTCCAATGCCTCTCCGGTTCTGCAGATGGAGCTACTGTCGGACATCAGTGCTAGTAATACAAGGCTCTGCAGTGTGTCGTTTCGCGGTAGTGACTTTGTTGGATGTCTTTGCCTCACGCTGCTCTGTGGAGGTGTTACTCATGTGTGCATGAAATGTACTGAGGAACAGATTGAATAAATACTCAGCATTGCTTAGTCACAGGATGAATGTAAGAACAGCTGGTGAGGTGGCGACTGTAGCGTTAAAGCGGGACACTTTCTGAAGGTTTCAGCAGATGATCAGACTGACAGCAGACTGACAGCAGAGAGAGGCAGTTTTGAGCCTGTATCGATACTTTTACAGTCGATACACACAACAAAAACATATGAGAGCGGATCCATTTGGTGGGGGCTAAGTTCCTCTACATCTATGTTCAAGCTGATAGGGAAACTACTTCCAGTCTATCAGCAACTTCTTATACTAATATCACAGCTCTTTCCGAAACCGCTTACTCCTTCCGTTTCCGTCACACTTCCACTAATCCCTCTGTGAAGGCCGCTACAGAAAGTCCTTCAGCAAAAACGGAGAAAGACTCACAGTGAGGGCTTTCACCGCTGCTTTCTGTTTCATTAACAAAACCCTGTACGACTGTAAAACTATTCAAATCCAACCTTTGACTCTTCTAAATGAACATGGAACTGAAGTAGTTTGTTGCTTGTTGCTCGTGGGGCTGCTCTCGGTGTAACACACACTCGACTCGCTGTGAGGGAGCTGATTGATGAAGACGGCAATCCGGGTATTTATGACGCATCCCCCTAGTTACGATGTCCGCCATATTGGCTTGTTGCACGGTATGGCTATGCTAGTTCCTCTGACCTGAAGTTGTGAGTGTTAGTACTTCCTGTCTGTTTTCTTTTCCTGGAATAATTATCATATTTTCTAAAGATTATGTTGTGGGCGGTGAGTTCCCGGTAGATGATCATTTACTGTGTTCAAATCATGATGAAACGAGTTCAGATCAGAGACGCCTGTGATCATGAAGGATCGATAGTTTGTCTTGAAGCTAAAGGCTAACATGCTATAAAAAATATATATATAAAAAGGCACTATTTCAAGTTGTGTAATGCATTAACCCTGAACCGAGCACATTTTCTCGACGAAAACAATGATGGAAATGTGGCAAAAATGTCACAAGAAATTGACAAAAAATTGACGAAAAATGACAAAAATGTGATAAAAAATTGACAAAAAAGGGACAAAAAATTGATGAAAAAGTGGCAAAAATGTGATAAAAATGTGATAAAAAATTGACAAAAAAATGACAAAAAAATTACAAAAATGTGACAAAAATGTGATAAAATGTGACAAAAAAAATTACAAAAATGTGACAAAAATGTGATAAAATGTGACAAAAAAATGGCAAAAATGTGACAAAAATGTCACAAGAAATTGACGAAAAATTGACGAAAAATAACAAAAATGTGATAAAAAAATGACCAAAAAATTACAAAAATGTGATAAAAAATTGACAAAAAAGGGACAAAAAATTGATGAAAAAGTGGCAAAAATGTGATAAAAATGTGATAAAAATTTGACAAAAAAATTACAAAAAAATTACAAAAATGTGACAAAAATGTGATAAAATGTGACAAAAATGTGATAAAAATTTGACAAAAAAATGGCAAAAATGTGACAAAAATGTGGTAAAATGTGACAAAAATGTGATAAAAACGTGACAAAAAAATGGCAAAAATGTGACAAAAATGTCACAAGAAATTGACCAAAAATTGACCAAAAATGACAAAAAATATGATAAAAATTTGACCAAAAAATGGCAAAAATGTGACAAAAAAAATACAAAAATGTGTTAAAAAATGGACAAAAAAAAAAAAAAAATGTGACCAAAAAATGACAAAAAAGGGACAAAAATGATGGGAAAAAAAATGTGATGACGTGAGGAAAAAAGATCCTCTCGGTTCAGGCGGGAGTTGAGAGGTTAAATTAGCCTGTAGCTTCAAGACAAACTCACTGATCCTCACAAACATAAACGTCTCCTCTATGGAAATATTTCTACCAGGAACTCACTGGTCTGAGCTAATCTTAATGGAAATGAATACGAACAGGAAGTACTAGCGCCCACAGCTTCAGCTCAGAGGAACTAGCGTAGCCACATTGTGCAACAAGCCAATTGGGATCGTAGAAGCTGTTCCATTCATTCAAAAATGGCCGTGGCTAATATGCTAGCTTTGTTTAGCTAACGTTTTGCTCAACAGTAACTTGCCGTTCTCATGGAACATGGTCTGCGTTTGGTCAAATATGACAAATGTATCTTTATTTCTGCTTTTAGGCTCACGTTATATATAGGTTGTGTTATGATCCTTCATCCAAATCGATAAGTTGTGTATTTCCCTCACAAACTGGTCCAACAATCAAACTCTGCTAGTACTCACACATCGCAAACGTGGGATTGGAGTATCTTGGACCCCATTTTTGGGCGTGAGGAAGATAAGCCTTTTCTCTGTGCTCAGAAAAGAATGAAAAAGCACCCAGTACACCACAGCTGGTACTGTCAGGTTTAGCCCCGGTGCTGCTACTAGCACTTCCACTACCACTTTTACAACTACCACGTCCTCTCCATAATTTCAAGTACAGAGCAGTAAAGATTTCTGGAAATTTAATCAACTTTCTCATTACATTCTGAAGCCCCGGCAAAGACCCCAGTTTTCCTCTCTCGGACACATGAGGGTCTTCAACAGCCTTGGGCACATTATCATTAAAAACTTGAAATCCATTTTTGACTGCGGCGGCCCCCGCTTTCCCCCTCCCTCTGTCTGCTGCTGACCACAGGATTTTGGAGAACGATTGTCTCCGCAGAGGAAATCTGATCAAACTTGCGCTGATTTTGGAGACGGCCTTATCTCCCAGAGTGTTCGCTCGCTTCATTTGCATAAAGAGTGAGACTATAAAAGTGATTTTTTTCTTTCCTTTTTTCTGTGGGAAAGTTTCCCCGGATCCGAACATGAAGGAGCGTGAAATCAGATGCAGAGCAAACGGATGATGACTTTTGTAAAGCGTAATGAGTTTTGTGATTTTTGGCAAAGGGGAAAAAAGAGACTTGGCGTGTTTAGTGTTGGTGTCCTAGTTCAACTCTGAAAACTTAAAGCAACATTTTATTATTATATTATATTATTCACAACAGCCTTTAACTCCACAGAACAGGCTTTCCTCAGGAGATGTCACAACGTTCTAAACAGTCTATCGTTGTTGTCTTGATTTGTGTCTAATATCTCTGTAATCGTATTATCTTTTCATACTGGTGTCCAAAAAAACATGGGTGTAATGTTGTTTGTTAAAAAGGACTTTCAGCCATAATATATATAATAATTACAGCTGGTTTGGAGCTAATTCATTGCAAATTAGGGCTGAAACAACAAATCGATTAATCGACAACTAATAGATTACTAAAATAGTTGTCAACTATTTCAGTAATCGATTAATCGTTTTCTAGTAAACACAGACTAAAATAGAGCAAAAAAGACACGAACATTATGTAATGTGGATGAAAACCTCCTTTGTTTTTTAAGTTAGGGTCTGCAGTGTTTTGTACATTGTAAAGTTCATAAATATTTGTCTCGTCCAATCAGAAAGCAGAATTAGCACAAATATCCTCCCACAAACGTTTACTTTAAGTTTACTCCATCAACATGTCCTCAACCGCTGCCACTTTAGCTTTATGTGATAAATTTTTTTGAAAAAATACAATTTCCATGCACCTTTCACAGCCAAGCGATTAATCAATT
This sequence comes from Gobius niger, assembly GCF_951799975.1. Classification (NCBI taxonomy): domain Eukaryota; kingdom Metazoa; phylum Chordata; class Actinopteri; order Gobiiformes; family Gobiidae; genus Gobius; species Gobius niger. The sequence goes on from NC_136862.1 coordinate 32,856,035, forward strand.
AATCGTAAAAATAATCAGTAGATTAATCGATTACCGAAATAATCGTTAGTTGCAGCCCTATTGCAAATAATGATTATAATTGATTTGTCAGTTTCCTACTCTAACCCATGGAGTCAATGATCTTTAATAAAACTCTAGATTGGACATGACGCTCATTGACGTGGCGGCCATCTTGTGACTGGACGGCGAGGCTAACCCCTATAGCAGCCAATGCAAAACATTTTCATTGATTCAACGGCAGAATGTGAGACACACTCATTGGTTTAATACTTCTAAGTCTCGTATCTCAGTCAGGATCGGGCCATTTCTTCGAAACGTCTGGTTTTTTTTCGTCATGATGTTTGTTGTTAGCTTTGTTTTCTCCATTCATTCGGGTTCAGTGGTTAGCAAAAAAAACAAACTTTCCAGATATAACACGAGGTCAGTCACAATTATCAGTCATGAAATAACTCAAAAAAGATAAATAAGTGGTGTTTCCATTTGACTACATTGCACTGGGTTAGAAGGGCCAGGCACAAGATGGCCGCCACAACTGCCATTTGTTCCATTTGTTCCATCGTATTACTATGGCCATGTCCTATCAAGAGTTGTATTACTATGCAGAGTTTACATGTGCCAGACCTGTTCACCACAACTGCCTCTAAAATCCTGCTCTGTCACTCAGAAAGGTGTTAATTCGTGTCTGAAGTGCCGTCATGCACGAGCTAAATATAGAAGCTGCAGTTACACGTAAGACCTGAAGTGGCAGTAGTGAGTATAAAATGACCAACTTGCATCTAGTCCCTATATTTGCCGCGGAGTAGCTTTGGTGCCTGCTCCATCTGGGATTTTGACATAATCACATTAATAACATCACTGTTAGTTTCAGACTTCAAAGACACATTTTGATCAGCACAGAAATGTGCAGCGCTAACAGTGCTAGTATTGCACGCTTTAGGGACAGGATCAAATAATCCGTGTCACAACTGATGAAGTTGGATCGGTGGATCTCCAGAAAAAATGTAGTGCCAGCATCACCGCCTGGCTGATGATGAGGATATTTAGTCCTTTCAGTTGCTACTTTGATCAGTGTACTTTGGACAGTGACTACACTACTGGTATGGTTCAGTGAAGATGATTGTCCTTCGGTGAGCACTTTAATCTGTGTGATTTTGCTCACACTCTGTCCTTGGGCAAAACACTCCGTCCTGAAATGTAGTTTCATGAGGTTTGCCATAGTAGTTTTGTGCTGCGTTCCTCGCAACTAGTAACTGGTAAATTTCAAAACACCCACTTGGAAAAATGCCTTTGAACACCACTCCAACGGGTATATAAGTTACCAATAGATAATGTTATACAGCATGTTGAATTTAAATTATATCTGCAGAGTAAAATACACTCACAATCATGTAGCATCTTACTAGCTAACTGTTGTAGCATTAGCAGCTGAGGACGTAAATCGTATTTTTAAGTGGGAAAAATACCAGTTACCTGTCACCTGGAACACAACATTAGTTTTCAAAGAATACGTTTGTTAAGTGTGACGTCACGACTTCAGCTTCCGGGTCCTAGCAGACCGGCAAATATGCGAGAGGAAACCATGAAAAACTCTTAAAAACAACCATCAATATTTGTGAAACTCAGCAGAGAGTTACTGAACCTACTTATTTCTCAGACTCATTAGCCAAAAATGCCGCACCTACTGCTAAAAAAGGAATCTTTACTAAAGTCGGCACTTCCGGGGTTAGCGTAGCTGCTGCGCTGTTAGCATTTATCTCCACTAACACGGTAAATATTACTTTTAGAGCAGCATGTTTGGCTAATGGGCCTGATAAATAAGTCTGTTCAGTAACTCTCTGTTGAGTTTCACAAATATTAATTGTGGTTTTAAAGAGTTTTTTTGTAGTTTCTCGCACATCTGCCGGTCCATGCGAGCTGTGACGTCACCACTTAACAAACGTTAGCTCTGTGCACATAATGCGTTCATAACAACATGATGCTAACTTCCTGGGGTAACAACTGTTTCCTGTGTGTGTTTTATGGGAGTTTGTCTCGGTGCGTGTCGCTAAAAACACACACAGCTGTTGGATAATGACTTAACAAACGAACGCTGGGGGAGGCTTGTGTTTAGAAGTGTCGACTAAAGGCAATAACATATGTCCCAACAGCCCCGAAATCTGAATTCATTTTCAAAAAAAACATCTTGATTCTCCTTCAATGCATCATTTCCATAAAGGATGTGGACAGGAAATAGCTGTTACCCACCACTGGCAGACAGGAAGTTAGTGAACGACCCCCCCCCCGTGCACAGAGCTGCTGTGGCGGAGCTGATGCTGTCGTGGGACGGTGCCTCAGTGTGTGGAGCGAGGTGGAGGTGGGTGTGTGAGGGGTGTCCTGCAGGTGTGACGGGTGTGGGTCCGTGAGGGGGGGTCAGTGTGTGTGTGTGTGGACAGAGATGGGAGGTGCAGGTGTGTGGGGGGTCAGTGTGTGTGTATGTGGACAGAGATGGGAGGTGCAGGTGTGTGGGGGGGGTCAGTGTGTGTGTGTGTGGATAGAGATGGGAGGTGCAGGTGAGTGGGGGGGGTCAGTGTGTGTGTGTATGTGGACAGAGATGGGAGGTGCAGGTGTGTGGGGGGGTCAGTGGGTGTGTGTATGTGGACAGAGATGGGAGGTGCAGGTGTGTGGGGGGGTCAGTGGGTGTGTGTATGTGGACAGAGATGAGAGGTGCAGGTGAGTGGGGGGGGTCAGTGTGTGTGTGTGTGGACAGAGATGGGAGGTGCAGGTGTGTGGGGGGGTCAGTGTGTGTGTGTGTGTGGACAGAGATGAGAGGTGCAGGTGTGTGGGGGGGTCAGTGTGTGTGTGTGTGGACAGAGATGGGAGGTGCAGGTGTGTGGGGGGTCAGTGGGTGTGTGTGTGTGGACAGAGATGGGAGGTGCAGGTGAGTGGAGCGTCAGTGGGTGTGTATGTGGACAGAGATGGGGGGGTGGGGTTCGTGGGTGTGTCGGGGGGTGGGGCTGTGGGAGCATGCGCCTCCCCCCGGGGACTGACCTTTCTGCCGGAGTCCTTGTGTCCGCACTCGCCCTTGTCATACCACCACTTGTTTTTCAGTTTGTCTAAGACGGCTTGCTCATTCAGCTTCAGTACTGCTAGGTTTACGGGGATCCTTCGAGCCGGTGTGGGGGGGGGGGGGAATAACATAAATAACATTATGCATCTGGATGTTATCTTATGTTATTATTGAACTGTTTGAGCGGCAGCACACATTAGCAGTACAGACGCTGAGCTTCGGGTCACAGTGAGACAGACAGAGACAGAGAGAGCTGACAGTGAAAGTGATATGATTTAATACTCCATCTGCGCGGCCTGACTCCCTACAGCCAGATGTGTATTACTATATCACTTTGGGCAACCGGCAGCGGCGTGAGAGCCACGGGTCAGTGACCGGAGCACAAGCGGCTCTCAGACACAAACGGACGGGTCCAAGAGAGGATTTGTCTTCAATCGCTGTAGTTACTGTACATATTTTTTCCTGTTTTTTTTATCATAACAACTGAGAATTTACTTCCTTGTAGTACATGGATGTACCGTTGTCCCGACAAAAATCGGGATGTTAGGAATGAGCCACAGCCAACAATTTAAACCGTAATGTAGCTCATTTTTCCCCCAGGTTTGGAAACTGGAAAAATCAGGGCTCCAAACGTTTGCCCCCTTCAAACCTGGACATGTTGTACTTCATCTGAAAGCTTAAGATACTTCAATGACTTTAATGTTGTTAAGCAGATATGTTTGTGTAGCACTCACACTTGCCAAATACATGCTAAGCCAAAGTTGAGGCGAGTTGTGCAAACATGAGAGAGAGACCGGGAGCACCTCAGCTCAGTCATTACCTTGGTTCATAATAAATAAATAAGCAAATGCTAACGTCCGCAGTAGCTTATAAATACTTTCACAGAAGCTAAAACATCATTAGTGCTTGCAGTGCCTCCATGGCGCCTTTCGAGCAGAGTCAGAACTCTGGGAGGATCGGCCCAACAGCTAAAATGGGGAGCTAAAGTATGTCGTTTTGTTTACATATTAAGTAGCCATGTGCTCTGGGCGACTCAGACCTTCAAGGTTATACAATAGAACGGAAGGCCTTGAGACAACAATAGGACACCAAGCAGCCATGTTGAAATGTAACATGGCTGCTCGCTCCCTCCTACGAAGCCTGTTCCTTTAAAGGATCAAGCCTTCTACCCCGCCCCAGAGCCTGTCAATCAAAGACTTAGGCTATTTTTTTTATTCCTGCTGCACAAAAAACAGCGTGGTTAAAATATGATTCCCTGTCCAACGTTGCCACATGGGTCATTTATTTTTTAGAAAAGTAAACTCTTTGGAGCCAGGCTTGGTTAGGGAGATGCAGAGTCTTCATTGAATTCCTGTTTACCAAGTGTCTTTGGAGTCACCCCTGACCACCAGGGGGTGGTACTGCAGCAATGTCAGCTTCCTGCCATGAGGACCAAAGAGAAGCGCCCTCCTCTTCATTGGTTATAACATGGTGGTGTTTAAAGAGGCTTCAAATGCTGGGAAATACTTCATGTTTATGTCTTATCTTCCAGTCTTTCTTCTGTGTTTGTGTTTGTGCAACTCGACTCAAAATGGACCTAGCACATACTTGGAAAGTGGGAGTTGTCCAGGAATTTTTCTTTGTAGTGCAGTTTTTTAATTTTTTTCAGACTGGATGAGCACATTAACACGACTTGTTCCTCGACACACAACAGCAAAATCTATTAAAACATTCTCTGTATTGCAATACATGTTTCAGCGATAGACTATAGACATTTAAAAGCTGTTTACAATAAGATAAATCACTAATCATATCGGCTGATGTGACGCTTATTGGAATTTCCAACCCCCTTATATTGTTCTCACCGACCAAAATGCTCTGATAAAATGATTCCAAACATTTCAAGTGGCAGATAGCGCTTCACTGGGGTAGAAAGTGTGACAGTCAGGTGCTCATCCAGGCTGAGAATCAATGATAAAATATTTTATAAAATGTCTGTCTGAATTTCAAATTGTGCAAGAAGCCAGAAATCCAACGTGTGCCGACAGGGAAGGGAACTTGGAAGTGGCGTTTGGATTAGTGCGGTGGTACTTTGGGCCTTCCTGGTGGAGAATTTGTGAGGTCAAACACCCTCATGATCGGTCAGTGGCGTTTCCGCCTGGGGCCGCGCGCTGCCGGTTGCCCCGTGGATGGTGGCGTTTACCGCAGCGCTCATCGCGGCTCTGACCTTGGCGTCTCCTCCTCCGACGCCGCACTCTCCTTTGTCATACCACCATCTGTTTTTAAGTTTGTCCAACAGGCCCTGCTCGTTCAACTTTAACACTGCCAAGTTAACTGGGTTTCTATGGGGACGATAGGTACATAAGCAACTAATTAATCAGCAGAGTCAGAGTATATACAGTGTGTACATGGGGCAGGCGGGGTTAGTATGGGACACACGGATGGAGTTTCTCAAAGCCAGTCCTGAAAGAGTTCACCATCGTTTAAAACATCCACGCGCTTTGAGGAAGACGTGGGACGCGCCAGCTCAGGATCATCCTGGAGGAGGTGTCTGGGGAGAGGGAAGTTTGGGTGTCTCTGTTTAGACTGCTGCCTCCACGATCCAGCCCCTGATAAACGGAAGGATGGATGGGCCTATGGTCCTGTATGTGTGATGACAGAGCTTATTGTGCTGTACACGTCTAATTTTAAAGCAAACCGATCGTGAACAGTATTTACAGCAGTGACATCCAACTGTTTTCAGGTGCACTCCACACCTTGAGGGTATTGTCAATTATTGTCAATAATTTTGGAGGTGATTATCTAAAAACACAGTTTATTTGTCTAATTTTTGTTGATTTTTTGTCTAATTTTTGTTGAATTTTTGTCACTTTTTGGTTGATTTTTTGTCACATTTTTGTTGAATTTTTGTCACTTTTTGGTTGAGTTTTTGTCACATTTTTGTTGATTTTTTGTCTAATTTTTGTTGATTTTTTGTCTAATTTTTGTTGATTTTTTTTGTCAATTATTGTCAATAATTTTGGAGGTGATTATCTAAAAACACAGTTTATTTGTAAAAAAAAACAACAACAAAAACAAATTGTGCTCAACATTAAAGGTGCATTATGGAACTTTTATGTGAAAAAAAAAATATGCTTATTCTAGGGCTGCTCGATTATTGAAAAAAATAATAATCTCGATTATTTTTGTCATAATTGAAATCACAGTTATTCAAACGATTATTTGTTGCCTTTAAAAAAAGTCTTTGTTTTATTTATATACTTATTAATAAAAAAAAACGATGCTGAATATTTTCTGTTTTCTGAGCAGTCATAAAAGCACAAACGATTTCAAGTTTGCCTCGATTAAGGAGAGGTCTCTGTTTCACACCTGCCCCCTGCTGGCCGGCCCTCACACCTGCGCAAGCCAACTGAGCAGCGCGGCCTGATGACATCATCACACAGAGCCGTTTGTTTTTATGTCAGGCAAAAGCATGAGCCACAGCACGTGAAAAGCGAAGGGAAAATAATCCCAGCACCATGAAATAATTAAGTAAGTCTGCTTTGCAAAAAATAAATAAGTTTACGATTATGCTAATTTTGTAATTGTTTAGTGTAATAATCGGAATCATAATCGAATTTCGATTAATTGCGCAGCCCTAGCGTATTTGACTTTTGACCCAGTGGCTGTATGAGTGGTTAGTGTGGCACCTTTACTTTCCATCACGTTTGCTCCTGGATCAATTGTTTTTAGAGATTCTCGTTGGTTTTCACCAGAAATCTGCAAAAACAATAGTCCCTGGAGCATCAGAGAGGCCACTGTGATCGAAGGCAAAGGTGCCGCACTAACCACTCACACAACCACTGAGTCACAAAAAGGTCAATTATGCAAAATATCAAGTTTATTTTTTTTCTCAAATGCTCCATAATGCACCTTTAATGTGGAATAAACGTGCGCTTTCATAGAGGTTGCGGGGCGGGGCGATGTGAACACCTCCAGGCCCACGAGGAGCTCCGTGCTGCACAGATCAGGGATGGTCTTCAGTTCACAGCGCGTGCATGAGCCGTCCACTGTGTTGCACTCTGATACTGTGCACGAGAGCCCATGGCTTTAACCCCTTAACTCCCACCTGAGCCGAGCACATTTTCTCCAGCTTTACCCCAATCCAAAAGCTTCTGGGGAAAAAAAGTGTGAAAATAGCAACAAAACTGAGACGAAAACAAGGATGAAAATGTAAAAAATGTGAGAAAGATTTGACGAAGAAGTGGCAAAAAATGGACAAAAAAATGGACAAAAATTTGACAAAAAAGTGAGAAAAATTGGACGAAAAATTGAGAAAAAATGGACCAAGAAGTGGCAAAAAATGTACAAAAAAAATGACAAAAAATGACAAAAATGGACAAAAAATTGACAAAAACGTGAGAAAACTTAGGAAAATTGAGGAAAAAATGGACTAAAAAGTGACAAAAAGCGGCCAAAAAAAAAAAAAAAAAAAAAAAAAAAGTGACGAAAAAGTGACAAAAAAGTCACGAAAATTTGACAAAAATGAGATGACTGCCCAACAAAAAACGTGATGAAAAAAAATCTGATGATGTTTTGTAGGTCTTCGCTTTCAAATGAGGCGCTACACTGGCCTACAGGATTTGGGTAAAGCTCAACTGGAGAAAATGCTCTCGGTTCAGGCGGGAGTTAAGAGGTTAAACGCCACGAAATGTCAATCAAAATGATAGAAATCTTTCATTGTATTTTCTGTACAGGATTTAAAATGACTCCTGTCTTCGCACAGAGCATAAGCCGGGGTCAGAGGTGGCGTGGAGATAAGCAAAGCTCCAAGCCGAGTAGGAGTTTTATAAATGCTACCCTGAACATGTCATGTTTCCGGACAATTACGTAAGATTGAAAAAAAAAAAGCTTCGCAAACTCCCGAGCCGCTTTAAACGATGGTGAAGCGTCTTTTCCCGGACACGGGTTGAGAAACAGCAGCTGAGCGTGAACGCCAGGCCTGCGTGTAACTACCGGCTGCTGCACACAGGGGGCAGTGTTGGTCCTGTGTGCAGCAGCCGGCTGGATGTAATGTTAAACAAACATTTGGAACGAGACACATGAATGTAGCGGTGGAGACGTGAAGAGTTTCATTCACAAGAAATATTTTCATTCCTGTCATTGGGATCAAAAGTAATTCCCAGTGTTGTACTAAGAAAAGACTAAGAAATATCAAAAACTCTTCACATCTCACTCGCAAAGTACTGGGAACACTTCAGAATAACTACACACTGTTGGATGGATTTGTAAAGAGTGTAAATACTTCATCTTAAACATTTGCAAAGCGCTCTAGAAAACATGTCTCTATGATTGAAGATGATAGATTATGGGAGCATTTTTTGCAGCTGTCAGTGAGTAGATTTAATCCCGTCTCTCCACCCCTGGACTCACCTGGACACGCCCGTGTTACAAACGATGAAGTATTTACCCTTCGTGTGTAGATATTAAAGTGTTTCTGCAGTGGAAGCAGGAGCAGCGACATGGAGCAGATGTTCGTATTAGTCAAATTCAAATGAGCATTTTCTGAAAAGCAGCCGACACAGAGACGCAGCTCTGCATGTGGAGGGGAGTTCCATCGGAATCCTAAAAATACAACATCTATGGAGTGCATGTTTAAGGGAATGCAGAGGAAACGTGTGTGAACAATCCCAGTCTCCTCGAACGCCTCGCGCAGCCGAGCTTCGTCGCTGTGTCGGCTGCAAATGTGCAGAGCAGAGGCCGCGTGTCGACTGGTCAGTGACAAACGAGACAAACGTTTTGTGATGTCGCTGTCAGGTAAGAACGGGCCCATCGTGCACAGGCGCATGTTTAGGTGTCGGCATCTGCAGCCTCACTCCTGATGAAGCTGACAGGGCTGACTCTATACTGCCGTCTGCTGTTAAAGGAACAGGCCACCGTTTTTCCATACTGAGATATGTTCTTACCTGAGCTTTGACGAGTTCTTTAGGACCTGTCTGATCTTCCCCCGTGCCTTCAGTCACGTAAACACAGCGCAGACGGCGTTAGCATTTAGCCTCTCCCCCTCTCCTCTATAGCTCCAAAACAGGTCAAGATAGAAGCTCCCAAGCTCTTCCACGTTTTCCCTATTTAAATATGGTTACGTGAAGTGTTACACTACAAAGTATAATTACACACAATTAAGTAGTTCGAAATCGGCGCAGTAATCTTCACTTTACTGTGCGGATGCCAAATTACTCCTGGTATTATTACTTGGTAGCTTCTATCTTGACCTGTTTTGGAGCTATAGAGGAGAGAGGGAGAGGCTAAATGCTAACGCCGTCTGCGCTGTGTTTACGTGACTGAAGGCACGGAGGAAGACCAGACAGGTCCTAAAGAACTCGTCAAAGCTCAGGTAAGAACATATCTCAGTATGTAAAAACGGTGGCCTGTTCCTTTAAGCCGGGACACTGCAGGTGAATAGGGGAAATAATAATGTAGTGATATCATTTTGAAACATTTGCTGAACATTACTGATATAAATATGAGGGAAAAAATGTATAGGTTTTCTGTAATTTTATGTTTTCATATAACATTTTCGCCTAAAAATGGTCAAAATTGCTGTTGTTTTCAGCGACAAAATCTAAATAATGGATAGACTCAGGTTTACATTTATTGTACTATCTTGTTAACACATTAGTTACTAAGATTTCTTCCCGTTTAGTTTCTGAATCAACTATTCATAAGTGAAAAAAATCTGTAATCTTGTGTTTTTTGTGTTCCAAGCTTAACCTCTTACCACCCGCCTTTGAAAGCGAAGACCCACAAAACTGATCTTTTTCCTCGCGTTGTTGCTGGGTTTGTTTTTTTTTCACATTTTTGCTGAGTTTTTGTCTTTTTTTTGTTAAGTTTTTGTAACATTTTTTTTTCAATTTTTAGTCACTTGTTGGTTGAGTTTTTGTCTAATTTTTGTTGAATTTTTGTCACTTTTTGGTTGAGTTTTTGTCACATTTTTGTTGATTTTTTGTCTAATTTTTGATGATTTTTTGTCTAATTTTTGATGATTTTTTGTCTAATTTTTGTTGAATTTTTGTCACTTTTTGGTTGAGTTTTTGTCACATTTTTGTTGATTTGTTTCCTATTTTTTGTTGATTTTTTGTCTAATTTTTGTTGATTTTTTGTCTATTTTTTGTTGATTTTTTGTCTAATTTTTGTTGATTTTTTGTCTAATTTTTGTTGAATTTTTCTCACTTTTTGGTTGAGTTTTTGTCACATTTTTGTTGAGTTTTTGTCACATTTTTGTTGCGTTCACATCCTTGTTTTCTTCTCATGTTTTGTGGCAGTTTTGGTCCTTTTTTCCCAAGAAGCTTTTTGATTAGGATAAAACCTGGAGGAAATGGGATCCGTTCAGGTGGGAGTTAAGAGGTTAAAGGAACAGGCCACCGTTTATACATACAGAGACGAGTTGATGCGTACCTGTCTGGTCTTTGTGCGTGCCCTCAGTCACGCAAAAATGACCAAAGATGTTGCTAGCATTTAGCCACTCCCAATGTATTCCTATAGCTCCAAACGGGGGTGAAGTTGGAAGCGACCACGCTCTTCCACGGGCACAAAGACCAGACAGGTACGGATGAACTCGTCTAAGCTCAGGTAAGAACATATCTCAGCATGGAAGAACACTGGCCTCTTCCTTTAAAGCTAATCAACAAACAGACTGATGCATTTATAGCTTTTCAGCTCCAAGTCTTTCATTCATGTAACTCGTAAACAGTAACTAAACAGTGATTATAGTGTTGATCATACTTTCCATCACACTGTTGTAATATAGTGTTTATAAAGTCAAGTCGAGATGGGCTTTGGAAATCAACCGGAGATGGCTTCATCAGGTAGAAAGTACACGTTGGACCATATTTTGACCTGGCAGCGACATTGCCTCAGACAGCGACAGATGTTACACACAGATGTTTAAGCAGAGTGGACTGTGGTGAAGATGTCAGGCATTAGAAGTCAGAAAATCACACAAACACGAGACACAAGACACAAGGAGCACCACGACAAGGTCCAGTACAGGACAGAGAGAGAGGAGCAGAGGCGGGCCTGCACTTATACAGATGATAGTCCTGTCACAGTGTTGATTCTACTCAATGCTAAAAGCCTCATGCTGAACTATGAGTCATGTGTTTTATTTTTGTGATGTATCCTTTCAAAATAAGATTGTTGTTTGTTGAATGTTTTTGTTTTGTTGGTTCGATTATGTCACTACTAAAACATTAAGTCAAAACTAAGTTAACCTAAGTTAAACTAAATAACCCTTTCAGCTGATACTAAGGCGGCACAATTCCTCCTTTCTGAAACACGTGTCCGGTCACTTTGCCCGTGTGCAGAAAACCTCACACGTGTGAACGGCCGGGGGTTTGGACGGGGTTTGGACAGGTGTAAATGAGCCAGAACTGTAGAAGTATGTGGGTGAGGGGAAACACGTGCAAGAAATAGACAGACGAGAAGTTCAAATACACAAATAAATATATAGATAAATAAATGCACTTATTACAATAAATGAATGCATTTCTATATCTTTATTTAAAGGTCCTATATCATGCAAAATCGACTTTTTGGAGCTTTTAACCATGTTGTTATGCTATTTCCTTATCAAAAACACCTCCAGAGTGGTTTTTGGCTTCATTCATGCAGTTCTCAGTAATCCTCCTGAATCCTGCTCTCTGAGCAGCTGCTCCGCCCCCTGCTGGTGCTCGGCGTCTGTAACGTAATGTTTTAATTCTATGTTTACGGCCTGATTTTAATTTGTAAACTAACTTTTTCATTATTTCTGTTTTAAGAAAGAAAGAAAGAAAAAAAAAAGAAAAAAGAAAGAATGTGCCCGAGGTGCTTCCAGGTCAGCTGTGGCCAAAACAAACACATCCCTGAGCGTCTGAACAGATCAGTCATGTTTGTGCTGCAGCTGAAGATGGAGCTCGTTATAACTGGACACACCTGTTCTTTATTCTTACCTAACGATAATGTCACGGAGAAAAAGAAGCGCGTTTGGCTACAAGACCTTCCTAAAGAAGAGGCCGCTCGTCAGAAGTAGTTTTTTCTCTCCGGGATTTGGCGACTTTCACCAAAATATTGTTTTTCTGTGACTGTGTCTGATGGATGTTTGGTGAACCTTCGCCTGAACCAAAGGATTAACTTTTATAACCAACGCGAGTCCCACAATGTAAACAGCGATGGACCAGAGTGGTGAGTTTATCCAAACGTGTGTTAGCGTGTGTGTTAGCGTGTGTGTTAGCATGTGTGTTAGCGTGTGTGTTAGCTTGTGTGTTAGCGTGTGTGTTAGCTTGTGTGTTAGTAGCCTGATAAACCACACCCACCTTCTTTCTGCACGAAAGAAGGTGGGTCTGGCCACGCACGGTAGACAAGTTGTTGATTGGCGGCTAAGGCCGAGCCGAACCAATCACGACCGTCACAGAGAAATGAGAAGGTTACGTCACTCGCTGCACCTCTATGTTTTTAGTTCAATTAACGTTAACATGAGCCAAAACTAATCATTGGATGAAGTAGTCAAGGATTTTGCCTCGCGTTCTCCGCGTGAGTTTATATTCACTTCATATTTGTTTAATTGGACACAGCTGTCGTCACGTCCGCTAATCGCTAATTGGTTTATTTCACTGACAATCTGCGCGTTAGGCCCGCCCGTTCAAACTGCTCCAATTGCTCCGTGACCAGACTAACTCCCTGCATGGAATGGACAGGGAAGAGTATGGCAGAGCCAGGCAAGTGTGTTAGCGTGTGTGTTAGCTTGTGTGTTAGCGTGTGTGTTAGCATGTGTGTTAGCGTGTGTGTTAGCATGTGTGTTAGCGTGTGTGTTAGCTTGTGTGTTAGCGTATATGTGTGTGCATGTGTGTTAGCGTGTGTGTGCTAGCTTGTGTGTTAGCTTGTGTGTTAGCGGGTGTGTTAGCGTGTGTGTTACCGTGTGTGTGTTAGCGTGTGTGTGCTAGCTTGTGTGTTAGCTTGTGTGTTAGCCATTTATGAAGCTGTGTTGCAGATGTCAACTCCCTATAACTGCATCGTGAAGTAACTTCACTTATTGCTGTTTATTTATATTACGGTAAAGTATGTGCGGAGAGAGGGGGCGGGGCTAACTGAATCGAAGCGTTGTGTCTTCCGGGTTCGAAAAATACCTCCAGAAAACACTTATATTTATCACAAAAATGAGTGCTCCATAGTGGTAGAGCTACAATATATCATATACATGCCTATACTTAACTTTGGAATGGCTAAAGTAGCATGATGTAGCTCCTTTAAATAAAAATCGCAATTCATTGAAAATAAATTGGTTCTTTTTTATTTAATGATCCTCATATAATGATGTTAATGAGTGAGCGACTGACCCCCTCACGCAAATATTTCTACAGTTCTGGCTCATTTACACCTGTCCCAAACATGCTCCAACTTCTGGATGCTCACACTGAAAAAGTTTTAATGGTTGCAATTAGCAAATTGGAAATCTAATCTAACGTCTTAAAACAAATTGTCTCCGATATCGTCTCTTCTTGGACTTGTTTAAAATGTGCTCTTTGAACTGACTGTGTCTTTATAAACATAAATCGCAAATGTAATAGTCGTCGGCAGCGTTAATTTTGAACACGTTTTTATTTAGTTTTAGTCCAGACTTAGCCTGACTTTACTCAATGAAAATCTCATGTGAAATGTTTATAGTCACTTGTTTTATTCTATTCAGACTTTTTAGTTTGTTGTTTTATTGACTGCTATGGGATTGTCTCAAACTGTCATTACACAAAAGTCATCCTGAAATAAGTGACATTTTCGAGACTTAAATCTGTCCATGGGGCCTGATATTTTCATTTCATTTATTTATTTCATTAAAAGCATCATGTTACATTCTCAACAAAACCGCCGAGCCAATACAGGAGAAGAGCAAGTCTTATCATATATATTCACAGTACTATATTACAGTATTTACTGTACAGATGTTTTTGTATTTTATATTCAGTTATTTATGATATTTAAAATGCAGAACCACTGTATTCTGTATGTTTATTCATGAATGTTCACAAAGAGTAAGTAGTTCATGTCCAAGGCTAATTTTCATACTTCTTTAACATTGTAGCTTTTTAATTCCTGACTCTTTCACATATTTACTCTCAAATCAAAGACAAAAGTACTTATTTCAGGATAACTTTACTTATTTCAAGTTTACTTTTTGCATTGTGCAAGGGAGACATATTGAGTCCCTGCTTCTCATTTTTATCAAGTCGAGTTTTTAGACATATTTTTTGTCATTAATACCACTTTCAGTCTAGTTTTATTCAACAAAGATAAAACTTGAACTTAAGCCTCAAAATGGTGCTTTTTAAGTGATACTCTTACTTGAGTACTTTATGAAGAGAGAGAGAGACAGAGGAGAGTGGACAGACAGGGACATGGAGAGAGAGAGAGAGAGAGAGAGAGACAGGACACACAGATTAACAGACACTGACAGGACTCACAACAGAGAAAACAACAGGCAAAACCTACAGATACACAGAGGCTCACTGACGCTAACACCCCAAAAACACTGCAGCGACTGAAAACACCCAATCAAACATTTGCTCTGTGTGACTTTTTATTTCGCCGCTTGATGTTTACATTGATGCTGTGCAATTGTGTCTATGGCATGAGTAGTCATACTGAAAAAAAACGGTACATTTTAATATTTTTTTCACTCTGATCCGATACACAGGCCCTGCAGATATGGAGTACCAGTGCGATACTGCGAAACCTGAGTCGGTAAACCTGTGTCTGGGCAAAAAGTGCTTGTTTTTGCCATAGTTCTAATAAAAATAGGCAGAGATCAACTGATATGGGTTTGATGTTGCCAATCATGGTATTTAAAGGAGAGCTTTTAGGAGGTTGTAGCCTTCAACAACAGACTTTTGCTTCTATGATTCAGTTTTGAGTAATCCTGTGGGCTTTGGCCGTTTCTTCTGCCACTGCTGAAGCTTTGGTTTGCTTTTTAAAGGGGGGGTATTATGCAAAATCGACTTTTTCAAGCTTTACACCATGTTATTATGTCATTCCCTCATTAAAAACATGCCTGAAGTGTTGCCTTGGCACATTCACGTATTTTGGAGTAATCTGTAAAAACTCTGATGGCGGCCATTTTAGGGATAGGTTTGCCTGAGTCCTCCTAGGAACGCCCCCACCTCCTGGAGACGCCTCCGAGCTTTCGTCACCAGCCGAGTAACCAACCACTGCTCCTCAGCAGAACCCCCTCCCCACTGATGCCACAGACAGCGTGTGGAGGGGGCGTGTCTGAAAGGGTCAGAGGTTCTTAAAGAGACAGAGGCCTATTTCAAGACATTCACTACAGCCATTTTGAGAGAGACATTTTATACAAGGCAGTTATTCTAATTTACTGCATTTACAGACCAACAGAAGGTTTGTCATCATTGTAGTGTGATATAGACTGGTGCTATGTGACTGAAAAAAGCAGAATACCCCCTCTTTAATGCATCATAGATGAAATATAAAACTGTCCTCCATAATCCTTCACCTGACCCGCTCAAAGTGTGTTCATCACAGCAACCATACAAAAACATTTCCGTCCATCTTCCGAGCATTCTACAATTTTGCAAGGAATGGCATGTCCGTTTTCTGACATTTGTACATGTCACTCCATCATTGAAAGAGGAGGTTTAGCCCCCCAAAAAATAAACAAACAAAAACTAAACGAATGTGATTTAGCATTTAGCCCAGACGCCACTAGTATACGCACATTTTTATCTAAAGTCAAATCCCAAAAGGTCTGTACATTAATGCTAACGGCAATACAAAAATAAATTTACAGAATTAAAATAAACAGAATTCTGAGAGGTTTTCCGGACTGGCTATCTTGTACGCATGCATTAGGGTCGAAATCTCAATCTCAAATCTCAATGTTCGAACCTGACAGAGGGAAAACAAAATAAAAACGAAAAATAACTATTTCACTCATTACTCCACCTCCTTGACAAATTATGATTAAAGATCATAATTAATTATGAATTAAAGCTACAGAGACATGGAGAGGAGCAAAGCAAGTCAACAGCCCATAAATACATAAATAACGGCGCTAACCATATTGCTAACGTTAGCTTCATGCCACATGCTAATACTAGCTTCGAGCGCCGGGATTTCACTTCTACCGAACATTTTGCTTAATTTGTTGTTACCAGAGTAAGGTTAAACCTCCATATGCACCTGATTATGGCTTGACATTATTTGTGTGTGATCAATGTGCTTATAGTCTGCCAGAAAACAGCTAAAAGTTGTGAAAATTGTGATCCCTTAACAAGCTTCCTTTCTGGCTAAAACTAAAAACCTAAATAAGACACACAAACAAAATCGAGTCATTATGAATATTATGTCCAGTAGAAGTGAAAAACTGGCACTCGGAGCTAGTGTTAGAATATGCAGCATGAAGCTACTATTAGCATCATGGTTAGCTGGGCTGTTGAACCAGGACAGTAGCGCAGCGCTTAGCACTAGCTTCACAGCTCGAAGGTCCTGGGTTCGATTCCCTCCTGGACAGGGCCTTTCTCTGTGTGGACTTTGCATTTTCTCCCCGTGTCTGCATAGGTTTCCTCCGGTTTCCCCTACCACTAAAAACATGTACAATAGGCCAGGATGTTTGAGAGTGCAAGTGTGGGACAACGGATACAAATGACGTTACATTAACATGCACTGTCTACCAAATAAACCAATAATTAAATAAAACTTCTGATCTTTTTGTTAGTACGCGCATATTTTCAGTAATATTTTCAGAGTAATGGGTGAATATATTTCCCCTATAACTGTTAGCATTAGCCTTCAAACATCGCAATTTATAAACGATCCAAATGTCTTCAGCTGTTGTCAACCCATGGACCACATTCAGGTCAAAGCCAGTTAGAAATCATTAATGAATGTTCAGACTTTTGGAGATTTTACTTAGAGACAAAATGAGCAGATGAAAGTGTCCTCTGAGCTAAATGCTAACTCAAATTCAGCTAAGTTTCGGCGTTTTGTGGGGTCGGATTCACATCCAGTGGCCACGAAGCATTATCTTATAATATGTTAATGATAGAAAAACCATAGAAAATATATAAATAAACAGACTTAACATACCTCGTCATGCTTAAGTATTGTGCCATTTTCCCTATTAATTTGTATTGGGATAGAACGTTCAATTTAAATCGGGTCTGGGATTCAAACTACCGCAGAAAGACGACATTTCTATGATTCTTTCTATTGCTTCTTTTAGTTTCTATGGTTGCCATGACCTCTCTGTGAAACCATCCTTACTGATCCTATTAAAAGCATGTTTTTAAAGCCTCAACAATACAGGATTTGTCTACTTTAAGAAAGATAGGACCTGGTATCGGATCGGAGAAATAGTTATCGAATACCAATACGTGGATAACTCATGGTAACGGCTACTTATACTGTGTTGGAACAGCTGTCGTAAAAAGTAATTTAAATACCAAGTTTTGCCTTTGACATTAAGATCATGACATTCCATTTCCCACAGTACGACAGGAAACACAGCCTCGGCACAGTGAACACATAAACACACAGATACACAGTTAACGGGGGGGGGGGGGGGGGGGGGCTGGTACCTGAGGGGCGAGCCTTTGGGCGTTGCCACTCCGTAGCCTTTGGAGTCCAGGTTCCCCCCCACCTTCATGGTATCGCACGGCTTCCTCTGCTCGATGTACTCGTTCATGGACGACTCCAGCAGGTAGGCGTACTTCCCTTTGGACTTGCGCACTCTGATCACGCCCTCGTTGGTGTTTTTGACGAAGACCGAGGGCTCGGCGCTGCGCATGTACGACCACATCTTCTCAAACACTGCGATCTTCGACCTCTGCGCGGAGGAGAACACGCCGTTAGCAAGTTCAGTCCGTGCATCATTCGTTCAATCGTTTTTCAAATTGAAATAAAAAATGTAGGGTGGAAACAGGGATGTGCTTTATTAATCATATATAACCAAACCCATGCAAACAGACTAAACTCAAACACCATCCAGGACCCTGTTCAGGCTACAGCTGACCCCGGGGCGCTGCTGTGGAGAAGCTCCTCGCGGCTTGGAGATAATTAAAAACGCTGCTTATCTGTCCATACGTCCGATACAAGAGTATGTGAATGTCCAGATTGTGCCGGACAATAATGTGCCCCATACTTCAACTGTTGCACGTGATCATTGATAACACACTCACGCTCTGAGCCTGCACTTTCTCATTTGTTTTTTCTATTTCAGCACCAGATTGAAAAATCTAAATTTAAGCCGTTTAGATTGATTTTGTTTCATTGCATAAAATGATTTCGTTTTTGATTGAACGAATGATGCACAGATTTAGTTACAGCCAATCATGCTTGTCTGCTGTCTGCATTAGCCTACTGTATTAGACTACTACTCCATCAGCCTACTTAAGGGCGTTCTGTATTAGCCTACTGTATTAACTTACTGCATTAGCCTACTGTATTAACTTACTGCATTAGCCTACTGTATTAGACTACTACTCCATCAGCCTACTTAAGGGCGTTCTGTATTAGCCTACTGTATTAACTTACTGCATTAGCCTACTGTATTAACTTACTGCATTAGCCTACTGTATTAGACTACTACTCCATCAGCCTACTTAAGGGCGTTCTGTATTAGCCTACTGTATTAACTTACTGCATTAGCTTACTGCATTAGCTTACTGCATTAGCCTACTGTATTAGACTACTACTCCATTAGCCTACTTAAGGGCGTTCTGTATTAGCCAAATGCATTAGCCTACTGCAGGGGTGGCCAACCAGTCAGAGACCAAGAGCCGAAATTTTCAACCTTGATCCTGTGAAGAGCCACAAAGGCACCGACCATTAGCGAGATTCCGGGGCGGTAGTTTATTGTGATTAAATAGAATGTGACAGTTTTATTTAATCACAATAAACTATAACTTTATGCCTTTTTCTTTTCTTTTTTTTTATAATTGTGTTAGATTGAATGGTTTTACTCCTCAACAAGATTGAAATACATGTATATTAAATGACATTTTGTGTTTCCTGTTCTGACTGAGACAGAATTAGATTATTATTATTATTATTTTTTTTTTAATGCTGGGGTGTGTTTGTATGTGGGGCCCTGCCCACTGAGCCCCCTTCTCTGATTCGCCCCTGGCCTGTGCGCTCAGTGCCTGCAGCTTCGTCCTGACTGGACTGTGCAGAGAACGCACTCTAGGCTGCACAAAGTTCATGAACTTTTAACCAGGAGCCTCTGGAGGATCTGAGAGTCTGTTTTAAGTTGCATCTGTTACAGTTACAGCACGTGTGAAAGAAAAGTCATGACTTTGCGTATTTCCGCGTTACGATGTCGCGCTTCGCATCATAAGCTACATAAGAGCTCCGCTTTTTTCCATTTCCTAATTTTGATCTTTTTCTGTGAATGTGAGGCCAAATTACATCAAATAAAGAGTAGCTGATCAGAAATCTGAAAAGCACAGAAGCTAATCCTAGTGCCACGATCTGCCTGCCTGTTGTTCAACCTACATCCCGCTTTGAGTGAAGCTGCTGCACGGGCACCTTTTACACACTGCCTCGAAAAGGAGAGAGATACGGACTCTCATTCATGTAAAGATGGAAACAGGGTCAGTAGGACGATGGTTGGATTTTTGGTCAAAGACTGTTACAGTTTATGGGAAATATTTACCAATTATTTTGCAAAGAGCCGTATTGTATTAAACATCTCCAATCATGCAAAGAGCCGCACTCTGATTGGCCAAGAGCCGCATGCGGCTCGAGAGCCGCGGGTTGGCCACCCCTGGCCTACTGCATTAGCCTACTGTATTAGTTTACTGTATTAGCTTACTGCATTAGGATTTTGTAATAGCTTACTGCATTAGCCTACTGTGTTAGCCTACTACTCCATCAGCCTACTTAAGGGCGTTCTGTATTAGCCTACTGTATTAGCCTACTGCATTAGCCGACTGCATTAGCCTACTGCATATACCTACTGCATTTGTGTACTGCATTAGCCTACTGTGTTAGCCTACTGCATTAGCCTACTGTATTAGGATTTTGTTATAGCTTACTGCATTAGCCTACTGTGTTAGCCTACTACTCCATTACCCTACTTAAGGGCGTTCTGTATTAGCCTAATGCATTAGCCGACTGCATTAGCCTACTGCAGGGGTCACCAACTCAGTGCTCTTGAAGTGGCCCTCGGCTGAAAAAAGGTTGGTGACCCCTGGCCTACTGCATATACCTACTGCATTAATCTACCGTATTAGTCTACCGTGTTAGCCTACTGCATTAGCCTACCGTATTAGCCTACCGTATTAGCCTACTGCATTAGCGTACTGTATTAGTCTCCTGCATAGACCTACTACATTAGCATACTACCGTATAAGCAGTGCTTAATTTGATTCCCTGTTCAAATTAAGCACTGAATTCAAAGGATCCGGGAATTATACAGGAGGATCCGGCAAAAAATGTATCTGATATAATGGTGTTTAATGAGAGTGTTCCGGCAAATGTTTTGGCCTGTTCCCCCAATCCATCACATCAGATCAAAAGTGTTCCTGAAAAGACTCCTTTCCAAATGAAGCCCTGCGTAGAAGCCTACTGCACATGTGACAGAGGAGCTTTCTGACCCTGAAGAACTCTTTGGTGGAGCCTCCGTCCAGCGTCCCGTAGGCGATCTCCGTCTGCTTGGCCAGGTCCTCCGCGCCCTCGATGGGGCTGACCATGCGCTCCACGGTGAGGAAGGCAGCAAGGTTGGCCGTGTACGAGGAGATGATGATGAGCGTGAAGAACCACCACACTCCGCCCACGATGCGCCCGGAGAGGGACCTACGACACAAACAAGAACCAGAGCTGGGAAATGTTTGCAGGGCTGTTCAATGGCAATGGCAATGGCAACTTTATTGATTGACTGCGGAATTCTTCCGATTATTGGTTTTCATGTTCTTTATTATTATTCCTCTTCCATCTTTTTCCCGATTTTCTAGAGCTTTCAGCACCTTCATGCTTTGTGCAATTTATGCAAGTTATGCATCAAAATGTTCTGCATGTTGAGGAGAAGGGTGCTATTACTTTTGGGACTTCTGCAACTTACGGTTTTTCCGCAATCGGCCAAAATGTCGGAGATTTTTCCCATTGACTTATAATGGGGCTGCCGCAAATCCATGCTTTTCTGCACTTTTTTCTGCATTTTATGCAATTTCTGCACTTTGTGCATGTTCAGCTTCTGCAACTTGTGGGTTTTGAGAAAAAATTGTCCTTCTGCAGTTTTCCAGTTTTTTAATACGAGAGTTTGAAATTTTTGCATTGGTGTGTATGGGGAGAATCCAGCCAATCAGGAGACTCCAGGACTTTCAGCCATTTGTGCTTCTGCCAATCAAGCACTGAGGCCATTTCAACAGTTTGACCAGTTTATGGAATATAAAAGTTTATGCAACATTAATAATTTATGCAAAGTAACCACTTTATGGGATTTAACCAGTTTATGCATTTTAAAGCGTTTATGCAATTTACATAATTTATGCAAATTAACCCATTCATGCATTTTATCACTTTATGCAGTTTATACAGTTTATGCAACATGACATTTTATGCATTTTACCAGTTTATGCAAATTAGATTATGCAAATTAAGCAATTTATGCAATTTGAACAGTTTATGCAATTTCTGCATTTGCTTCCTGCAATTCCGCAGTCAATCGCAATGGCGCAGCCATTGCATTTCTAGTTATTATTCCTCTTCCATCTTTTTCCCGATTTTCTAGAGCTTTCAGCACCTTCATGCTTTGTGCAATTTATGCAAGTTATGCATCAAAACGTTCCGCATGTTGAGGAGAAGGGTGCTATTACTTTTGGGACTTCTGCAATTTACGCTTTTTCCGCAATCGGCCGAAATGTCGGAGATTTTTCCCATTGACTTATAATGGGGCTGCCGCAAATCCATGCTTTTCTGCACTTTTTTCTGCATTTTATGCAATTTCTGCACTTTGTGCAGGTTCAGCTTCTGCAACTAGTGGGTTTTGAGAAAAAATTGGCCTTCAGCAGATTTCCAGTTTTTTTATACGAGAGTTTGAAATTTTTGCATTGGTGTGTATGGGGGAATCCAGCCAATCAGGAGACTCCAGGACTTTCAGCCATTTGTGCTTCTGCCAATCAAGCACTGAGGCCATTTCAACAGTTTGACCAGTTTATGGAATATAAAAGTTTATGCAATATTAACAATTTATGCAAATTAACCACTTTATGGGATTTAACCAGTTTATGCAACTTAAGAGTTTATGCCATTTAGGATTTATGCAAATTATCCCATTCATGCAATTTACCACTTTTTGCAGTTTATACAGTTTATGCAACATGACATTTTATGCATTTTGCCAGTTTATGCAAATTTGATTATGCAATTTGAAGAGTTTATGCAATTTCTGCATTCGCTTCCCGCATTTCCGCAGTCAATCGCAATGGCGCAGCCATTGCATTTCTAGTTTATAATGCACTTTAAAACAACTGAGTTGACCAAAGTGCTACAAAGGTCAAACATAACATAAAATACAATACAAAAGGTGCATCGAATACAAGTGAATAAAATCTGGCAAAAATGTCAAAAACTCAAGCTGTGTTAAAAGCCAAAGTGAACAAGTGCGTTTTAAGAACAGATTTAAAAACAGGCACAGAAGAAGCCTGTCTTATGTGTAAGGGCAACTCGTTCCATAATTATGGTGCAGCCACCGCAAAAGCCCGATCCCCTCTGAGCTTTGGTTCGGTCTTTGGGACGCTGAGGAGGAGCTGATCAGCCGACCTGAGAGACCGCGAGGGCTTGTACGGGTGTAAGAGCTCAGAGAGGTACAGCGGGGCGACACCGTTAAGACATTTAAAAACAAACAGAAGCAGTTTAAAATGGATCCTAAAGTGCACAGGCAGCCAGTGAAGTGAGGATAAAATGGGGGTGATGTGGTCAAATTTTCGCGTGCCAGTTAAAAGACGCGCCGCTGCATTTTGCACGAGCTGCAGTCGAGAGACACAGGACTGACTCACCCCAAAATAAAGCGAGTTACAGTAATCCAGCCGAGTGGTCACAAAGGCGTGGATTACCGTCTCAAAGTGCTGTCGTGCCAAAAGGTGCTTGACTTTAGCGAGCCGCCTCAAATGAAAGAAACTCGACCTCACAACTGAGCGGATCTGACTCTCCAGTTTAAAACATGGATCCATTTTCACTGGCATTTAAAGGCACACTGCAGAGCATTCCAGGTGCTGGATTTGCTATCGGGATCATCTCTCTCCGTCATGAGCTATTTTTATCTTAATTTTTGTCATTGATTTATCTCGTTTTGTTGAGAGTCTTTTTATTTCTGTTTATGCCACAAAGAGGTTCATATATTTTCCAGCTCATTAATAAAACAGTGCGCAGCAGAATTAGCACAGGGGATAAAGCCAAATGTAGTGAATTCAATTCCAATATGCAGTTGATTGGCTGCAGTCGGTACCAGCAACTACAACTTTCAGGAGGAAAACTGTCACTTCACAGTAAAAAATCCCTACTAGCCTGACATTTTATGACTGCTTAAAGGCTTTAAAACCAGTGTTTTTTGGATGAATGTCTGCTTTTATCATATACTAAAGGACAAAACAAATGTTATTCCAATAACAGAAAATTTAAAAAATCAAGCTCCTTTAAGCCACTTGTAACCAGTGTGGCAGTTTGCTTTGGCTCATTGTCCAGTTGAAGACCCATCTGCGCCCAAGTTTGAACTTCCTAGCTGATGTCTTGCTCCAATATTTCCACATAGTGTTCTTTCTTCATGGTGTCATCTATTTTATTTCAGTTGGGATGGTGGGAGCTTTTTTCCTCCAAATTCCATTCTTCAATTCCATTTTTGTTTCTTCAGATCACAGGACATGTCTTTAAAATTTAAACTCCAATCTGTCTTCCTGATGTTTCTTTTGGAGTCAGTCCTGTCCTGTGTCGCCACTCCTCCCGTCCCTCTTGTTTTTGTGTTTGTCTGTTTCCTCACCTGGGCGGAGCCATCAGATCTGCAGCCGCTGTCCACCTGCCACCTACTCAAATATTCAATAAATCACCTTTTGTGCACTTGCCAATATGTGTTCCATTTGTACTGAAAAACTGATAATGTTTTAATGGTTCGGATGTGTAGATGAAAGTGGTCTTGTGGTCATCCAAATAAAATCCCATCCTGACACTGACCTGGTGCAGGATCTTGAGGAGACCCAGTTATGGCGGATATCAGTTGAAATAATTGGGGGAAATGCACTTGGCTGACACGAAGTCAAAAGCCATTTGACAAAGTGCTTCTCACCTTTGTGACGTGGAAGTAATTAGTCTCGGCTCTGTCTCCGTGCGCATGAGGAGCAACATGAACTCTTCTGACGGCGCTTCAGACGAACAAGAGCACAGCTGAGTTTATCTGTCACTTTGCACACTCGGATCAGAGAAACAAAAGACTCTCACTTTCACCTAAACAACCTTTTGTCAAATACGGAGCAACAGCGATGTTTTATTGCACTCAAAGCCGTGCAATTGTGTCCTTTTCCAGACAGGCCTGGTTTAGAGTTAGTGTTAATGGTTTAGTCCTGTTTTAGACTTGGTTTAGTCCTGTTTTAGACTTGGTTCAGTCCTGTTTTAGACTTGGTTCAGTCCTGTTTTAGACTTGGTTCAGTCCTGTTTTAGACTTGGTTCAGTCCTGTTTTAGACTTGGTTCAGTCCTGTTTTAGACTTGGTTTAGTCCTGTTTTAGACTTGGTTCAGTCCTGTTTTAGACTTGGTTTAGTCCTGTTTTAGACTTGGTTTAGTCCTGTTTTAGACTTGGTTTAGTCCTGTTTTAGACTTGGTTCAGTCCTGTTTTAGACTTGGTTCAGTCCTGTTTTAGACTTGGTTCAGTCCTGTTTTAGACTTGGTTTAGTCCTGTTTTAGACTTGGTTCAGTCCTGTTTTAGACTTGGTTTAGTCCTGTTTTAGACTTGGTTTAGTCCTGTTTTAGACTTGGTTTAGTCCTGTTTTAGACTTGGTTTAGTCCTGTTTTAGACTTGGTTCAGTCCTGTTTTAGACTTGGTTTAGTCCTGTTTTAGACTTGGTTCAGTCCTGTTTTAGACTTGGTTCAGTCCTGTTTTAGACTTGGTTTAGTCCTGTTTTAGACTTGGTTCAGTCCTGTTTTAGACTTGGTTTAGTCCTGTTTTAGACTTGGTTCAGTCCTGTTTTAGACTTGGTTTAGTCCTGTTTTAGACTTGGTTCAGTCCTGTTTTAGACTTGGTTCAGTCCTGTTTTAGACTTGGTTTAGTCCTGTTTTAGACTTGGTTCAGTCCTGTTTTAGACTTGGTTCAGTCCTGTTTTACACTTGGTTCAGTCCTGTTTTACACTTGGTTCAGTCCTGTTTTAGACTTGGTTCAGTCCTGTTTTACACTTGGTTCAGTCCTGTTTTACACTTGGTTCAGTCCTGTTTTACACTTGGTTCAGTCCTTCAATAGACTTTTTGATCTGGTGCTACTCAGAATCTCAGATATTTCCTTGGGTGATACTAAGCGTGAAATGTTTTAGTAACACGGCCATGTTGATGGAAAAGAGTATCATTCAGGTGTCAGGATCGTAAACCAAGTATTGCTGAAGTACAAGTATTGGAAAAAAATGTCCTTGTGAGGACAATAATGAAATATTGGTGGGGACATGTCACTTTGGTCCCCACTAGGGCATTGGTTCTCAACCTTTTGGAGCCGCGACCCCCATTATAACAGTTAAAGGGGTTCGTGACCCCGGCCCGGGTCACACCGTGAGAAATTGGAACATTAGCCTCAAATAATTGTTAAAAAACAAAGGAAAAAAAGAAGTCTAAAATCAAATTAATCAAGTTACAAACATATAATGGCACTCCCGACCCCCCAGGTTGAGAACCACTGCACTAGGGCATGAACAGACTAGTCGACTACTCATCCACCTCATTTTACATGACTCGACTAGTCATGTGTTAATCTCTCTCTCTGCCGAGTTTTAACATTATTGTCAAGGCGGAACCCTTTTTCCGTGTTTCTGTGAGACAATAAACAGTGTTATAGTTACCATAGTTACCATGAGCGAGTGGCTAGCTGTTTTTGCCCGTTAGCATTCACTCTTAGTGCTCTGCATATGGTTTCGCCCACATAATCACTTGCGCACGTATTCAGCCATATGCAGCCCGTCACGGCTTTTGACTTTTTACTCTCACGGACTCATGGAGTTAACTACGACCGAACAATCCGGGACCGAAAGCTTGTTTACTTCAGAGCTTGGATTTACAAGGAAGATGATCCTGTACAGAAGACAACCATTTAGTCCAACGTCTCATTATTCCAAAAATGTCCCATTGAGCAGAGGTGCCATCAGTCCGACATCTCTAACCCAGTATCACTTTTTAGGTTCGTTTTGCCAGACACTAAGGTTAGAGATGTTAAAGATCTTTTACCTTTACATGTTTCAGCGCCATCTGCAGGCCGTCATCAGAAGTATCACCGGCGTGCGGTGACGTGTCACTTATCAGCTGTTCTTACTTCCGAGGCCATGAGATCTTTAACATCTCTAACCTTAGTGTCTGGCAAAACGAACCTAAAAAGTGATACTAGAATACAAGTAGACACAATGAACGTTACGAAGTTTATCTCTAACCCAGTTGTGTTGTGGATTACAGAGCCATATACAACCACTGACCCTAACCTTAAGGTCAGTGGACTCTTGCCTGAGCCTAGTTTTATTCTTCAACCCTACTCAATGGGACATTTTGGGAATAATGAGACGTCGGATTAATGGGCCGACCCTGAGGCCAGGAGGACAGCGAGACAGACAGAGGAGGAGAGAGGACACAGATCTACCTAATGTTTGTGGAGGCACAGGTTACACTGCTGCTCGATTATAGAAAAAATAATAATCACGATTATTTAAGTAATAATTGAAATCACGATTATTCAAACGATTATTTGTTGCCTTAAAAAAAAAAATCATTTTGGACTACATTTTCTTTGGACAATAAAGGCATTTTTTTTTTATATGTTCACGTTTCTAAACTAATCCTATAGGGACACCTGCCCCCTGCTGGCCAGCCCTCACACCTGTCCAACTGAGCCGCGCGGCCTGATGACATCATCACTCAGCGCTAATGTTTTTATGTCAGACCAAAGCCTGAGACTTTAGCTCGTGAAATGCGAAGGGAACAGAAACAATCATCTCAGCAGCATGAAATAATAAGAGTTTGTTTGAGCTCCGTTGATCTGCTCCTGAAGAAGAGTTTTAGACTTTTCTACTAAACAAAACCAGGGCCTGGGTAAAGGATGTCGAGGCTTCTAAAAGCTGTTCTCCTTTCAGCACAAGGTGAGCTCTTAACAGTGGCGTTATCTCAAGAGTTAGGTATAAAAATATTAGTACGATACTATTTACAGTTCTGTCACGCTGCGCTGGTGTTTCAGCTGATCAGACGCGTCACACAAACCAAGCAGGACGGACTTTTTGCGCTTTAGATGGACGAGCGGGAGGGCATCCTTAATAATCGTTTGTTCTCGATTATGCTATTTTTCAGTCAGTCATCCTAGACTTTGTGGACTGGTGTGAGCGCAACCACCTGTGCTTGAACATCAGTAAGACGAAGGAGATGGTGATCGACTTCACGAGGAAGCCACTACCGCACACACCGCTGAACATCCAGGGGGAGGACATTGAGGAGGTGGACAGTTTCAAGTACCTGGGTGTTCACCTCAACAATAAACTGGACTGGTCCCACAACACCAACGCCCTGTACAAGAAGGGCCAAAGTCGCCTTCACCTTCTGAGGAGACTGAGGTCCTTCAGAGTGAGTAGGCCTCTGCTCAGGACTTTTTATGACTCTGTGGTGGCCTCTGCTCTCCACTACGCTGCCATGTGCTGGGCCCCGGGCAGCACAGAGCGGGACAAGAACAGACTGAACAAGCTGGTCAGGAGGGCCAGCTCCGTCCTGGTGTGCCCCCTGGACTCTGTGGAGGAGGTGAGGGACAGGAGGGTGTTAGCCAAGCTCACCTCCATCATGGACAACACCTCCCACCCACTGCACGGGACTGTAGAAGAGCTGTGCAGCTCTCTCAGTGGCAGACTGAGACACCCTCAGTGCAGGACGGAGCGCTACCGCAAAGCCTTCATCCCCACTGCTGTCAGATTGTACAATAAGACTGTGAAGTAACGCCGACTGTAACAAGTGAATTTCTCCTTTGTGAGATGAATAAAGGTTTATCTTATCTTATCTTATTTTTGTGATCGTCTAGTGTAATAATCGAAATCGTAATCGAATTTCGATTCATTGCACAGCCCTAGATTTGGACGTGAACATATTATACTTGTTGCAAATGAGCCGTTATTCCTCTGCTGTTCATACAATGACAATTATTCGTCTCGACTTCAACTCTCTTGACAAACAAGTCGACCTCTAAAAATCTGTAATGGTTAATGTCCTGTCCTCCTGCAAACCTTCTCTCCAACACGGAGCCACAACAGTGTTCTATTTCACACAAACACAGCCCATACCACCCTCTGTTTCCACACATGTACTGACCGGTTAACCCTATAAAACAAGCTTGTGTTTGCCTAGAGCTGCAGACCGAGTGACCATCGACTACACATTCCGTGACCTGTTGACTTCTAGCGTTGTCAGAGGTTTTCCCGTTTCAAGTATGTTTCAGCCGATGTGACGTTTGGCGGCGCCCTGTCGTGAGCCGAGGTGAGAGGGCCCGCCCCGGAGCTACACCGCGTCCACACGGTGCAGAGGCGTCACACGGCAGCATGTAGATTTACACTGTCCTCGCCTGCAGCCACCGGCGGCCATGTTGGGCAGGTCGTCATGTGTTAGAACTGAGCGAGGAACACTGGGGGAGGTGGAGGTTTCCATCTTTGTTTAACGTGGAAAGACCCAGGAGTTACACGGACACTCGCCCGGTGTCAGACAGGTCTAGTGCTGCTCTTATTAGGGCTGCTCGATTATTGAAAAAATAATAATCACGATTATTTTTGTCATAATTGAAATCACGATTATTCAAACGATTATTTGTTGCCTTAAAAAAAAAAACATCAAAAAAGTGACAAAAATCCAGCAGAAAAAAGACAAAAATCCAAAAATTCTAAATATGAAAAAAAACATTTAAAAAAAAATTACAAAAAAAAAACATAAAAAAATAAAAAAAAACATATTATAATCGATTTTTTGCGATTATGCTAATTTTGTATTCGTTTACTGTTGTAATCGAAATCGTAATCGAATTTCGATTAATTGCACAGCCCTAGCTCTTATAGCAACACCTTGAGCTCAAACTGAACCCCAGGACCATGATCACATTCAGAAACATTCACACTGGATTTGCAAATCACACGTTCACACATTTTTCAAGGTCTGTTTCTGTGAGCTTTTAAGTAGCAACAAAAAACAACAAAGTCAGACGGAGACGCTAAATTTGCCTTGTCTTGGTGTTCTGCTGCTGCCGAATAACTTTGCTTGTGTAATACACAATAAAAATCACTTTTCAGTGTGCTTTTACATCACCTTTGCCTCCTGGTATCCATAACAATACCTCATGTACTCTTTAGAACAGTATTAATAAATCCATATTCAATTAGCTGATTACTAGTAAAGAGTTAGAGCACAAGACTTCACTTTTCACTCAATTTCTGGAACCTTTTTACATACAGCTCCAATAATATTTTCAAATGAATACTTTACAATGTGAAGGACGATACAAAAGGACACGATGAGCCAATAATAATGAAAATAGTAAGGCGATTCAAAGTTCAATAACGTATTTAAAACCCTTTTAAGAGCTATAACATGTTATCTAATGCAAACCTCATATGGGTAGGTTTGATGCTTGGCGGCACTATACTGACCTGTGAAATGAACAAAGTCAGACTGGGGGTGCATTTTTTTGCCAGTGGAAGCACAAACAGAGTCATATCAAAGTCAGATCACAACACAATGTTCACTTTCACATATGAACAAATCAAAACGTGACCACACATCTCATCTCTTTTCTTACGCCACGTTCATGTTCCTCGGGAAACCGGGGACAGCGTTTTCCTCAGTTGGAATATGCACATGAACATCTGGGTCACAGCGAGCTTCCATACGTCCACCTGATGTTCACTTATCGTCTAATGTGAGCTTTTTGGTTAAACACTGCTGCTGTCTTGAGTTCACTGGGAGCCGTTGTCCTTTACTAACTTTATTAAAGGTCCTATATCATGCAAAAAAAATTTGGAGCTTTTAGCCATGTTGTTTTGCTATTTCCTTATCAAAAACACCCCCAGAGTGGTTTGTGGCTTCATTCACGCAGCTCTCAGTAATCCTCCTGAATCCTGCTCTCTGAGGCTCCGCCCTCCTGCTCTCTGAGGCTCCGCCCTCTCCTGGTGAACGACTGAGTGTTCAGTTGTGTCGTCACAGCGGAACGGAAGTGCTCGACGTCTTTAATGTAATGTCTTACGGCCTGATTTTAATTTGTAAAACAGCGTTTTCATTATTTCAGTCGTAAGAGAGAAACAAAGAGTAAAAAATAAAATAAAAAAATAATTCAAAAAATAAAAAAGGATGTGCCTGAGGTGCTTCCAGGTCAGCTGTGGCCAAAACAAACACATCGCGCCTGAACAGATCAGTCATGTTTGCGCTGCAGCTGAAGATGGAGCTCGTTATAACCTACTCTGGACACACCTGTCCTTTATTCTTAACTAACGATAATGTCACGGAGAAAAAGAAGCGCGTTTGGCTACGAGGACGAGGAGTTTATTCAACCTTTTTCAGGAAGAGGCCACACAGCTGTTTTTTTCTCCGGGATTCAGTGACTATCACCAAAATATTGTTTTTCTGTGACTGTCACTGATGGATGTTTGATGAACCTTCGCCAGAATCAAAGTGGATTAACTTTTATAACCAACGCGAGTCCCATAATGTAAACAGCGATGGACCAGAGCGGTGAGTCAATCCAAACGCGGGTTAGCATATTAGCTTGTGTGTTAGCATATTAGCATGTGTGTTAGCCATTTATGAAGCTGTGTTGCAGATGTCAACTCCGTATAACTGCATCGTGAAGTGACTTCACTTATTGTTGTTTATTTATATTACGGTACAGTTGTATGAGCGGAGAGAGGGGGCGGAGTTAACTGAATCAAAGCGTTGTGTCTTCCGGGTTCGAAAAATACCTCCAGAAAACACTTATATTTATCACAGAAATGAGTGCTCCATAGTGGTAGAGGTACAATATATCATATACATGCCTATACTTAACTTTGGAATGGCTAAAATAGCAGGATATAGATCCTTTAAGAAAGCTGACTGACATTAATGCTAACACAATGAAAACGTATGTGATATTTTACACAAGCCAATCTCAATTAAATCTTAATCAAAGACAAAAGGTTGTGGATTTTTGATTTGCTGACATGAAAGTGGATAGATATAAACCGACTGTGAACGACGGCGCTCCATCTCCCCGACTTGCACAAACTCTCCAACACCCGACTTTATTTGAGGTCTATTCTTATCATACCTGCTTCTCTGCTGTTGCTTGGAAACTTCTGGCCGACATGTTCTTACTGAGAGAGTACACGGTGTGGAGGACGTACCGTACGGCTGCCTCTCAGCAAACATGAATCTTTGAATGTTTTCTCGCAAATCCATAACACAAGGACGCCAGGCTCAGGCGTTACATATTACATTCCATACTAGCGTCGACATCTAAAGAGACTGTATAATGCACTATCGACTTTTCTGAGCCTTGGACCATGTTATAGTGTTATATCCTCATCAATAACTGACTGGAGAGGAGCAGATGGGTGTGAAGTGAACAAACCCCTATAGAACCTGCATCACTTATATAAGACTGTAGCCAATCCTTCTAATCTAGCCCCTTCTAGGCTGCCATGTAAAGGTGACATATGTGCCCAGTCACAGGAACCAGGGACACACGTCGGTTCTGGGGCATTCTGAGCTTTTCACAGATTTCACACAAGTTTAGTCTCCAAGCTTTCCAACAATGTGTAACAAATGGAAATCTGATAATATGTGGAGACGTGAGAGAGAGAAATCGGTTTCTAATCATCAGTCACACGGGAAAAGCTAGCCTGGAAATGTTCACTGGTTTCACACAGAAAAACTAACTTCTGCAGTAGTATTCCATGTAGTAGTATTCCAGCGTTAGCATTCGGCTATTCAGAGCACTAGCAACAATGGCCGGCCTGTATAATCATGAAGTCACACACACACACTATGACGGTGTGCGCTATTTGTCCGACTTTTTCACCCTGAGATTTCACACTTTTAAGGCGAGACACTGCAGGTGAATAGGGAAAAAATGTATATTTACAGATATCAATTTGAAACTGTTGCTGTAGATCACTGGCATAAATGTAAGAAAAAAATACATTGCAAGTTTTCTGTCATTTTATCTTTTCATATAAGAACAATGTGTTTTATGCCTTAAAAAATCCCCAAATTTCCCATCTTTTCGGCGACGAAATCTGAATAATGGATAGAGCTACATTCAAATTTATGGTTTCATTTTATTGATAAATGAGTTACCAAGACTTTCTCAGAGGGGATTCTGGATTTCTTGTTTAGTTTTAAAATAAGCTGTTTTTTAGTGGAAAAATTTGTAAAAATGTAATTTCCGCCTTGTTTTTTGACGTTCAAAACTCAATAAATGGGGCTTAAGGGATAAAATAATAAAAAAAATCCCTCTGAAAAAATCTTCCAAATATTGTTCAGTCCAAGGCTGGAAAATGTGAAGTCTTTAGGTCTGACTGACGTGGACATAGTGTCGCCACAATGACAGAAAAATGTGTTTTGAGAAAAAGGCCCTTGAAATTGCATTCTCCCATATAAGTCTATGGGGGAACATTGAATCAGCGCAATATTTAAACATGTTACTGTGAAGATCAGGCATATTTTCTGTTTCCGGGTGAAAGCTTGTATGTTCAGAGACCAATTTGGCCCAAAACCTGAAAACTGAAAAAATTTAGTTTTGCCTGTAGTGTCTCCCCTTAAATATACTGATAAAACACGGTGAGGCTTCTTCGTGATCTCAACTAAATGATTCTGCAAAAAAAGCAAAAATCACCAATTAAAAAAAACAACAACTCTTCTTTCTAAATTTGTGGGAAACTGAGTCGGCCGACTTGTGTCCCTGGTTCTCACGACGGGGCACATGAGATTTTGTTTGTTGGTTATGGTGGTTTTCCTGGTTACTTAAAACAGTACTAAGTAACTCTTGCCCCTAGAGGCCACAAGCGCAACTGCAGGTGTCGTAGCAAGTTGCAATTTTTTAACTTATTAATTGTCTTGGAGAGTAAATACTACGCCAACAGAAAAGGCGAAGGGAGAGAGGGATAATGTACATCCAATTATACAATGGAAATATTTGTTTTCAATCAAACTTGGCTGTAAATACTGTTTAAAGCGACGCGAGCCCGCAGTTAGCTTAGCCCGTTAGCATGTTAGCTTCTTCTTCGTGATTCTATTAGTGTGTATTGGTTGCTCCGGTCCGGTGGCAGTCAAGTTGCAATTGTGGTTTTCTGTCCACAGACACCAGGGGGCGATGAAAGACCCTCCAATCATCCCATAAACACTTGTATTACCCCCACACGGACTACGGGGAGGATTTATTAAGGTAAACACGTTACTTAGTACTGCTTTAACAGGGGTGTAACAATACACCATGCTACGATGGTACATGGGGCTAAAATCTAAAATAATCTAGAATTTTTTACATTCACAAGCTCTTTGGCAGACACATAAAACAGAGTCATCATCACTGACCGCTAAATTGAAGGCTGCAGACACACATCTGCAAAGTGACTTTATCCAAAAACACATGCAAAAACAGCTGATGGGTGATGTAATGTGCATCGAGAGGCTCCAGTAACTCATTCACATACTGTATAATACTGTGTACAGTATATACATAAATACTGAGCCTGACTGTGACTCTAACGCTACACGTCTCAGAAACAAACTGCAGACTGGTTTGGTTTGGGAGAGACATTTTCGCCTTGACTGAAAAATCAGATAACTGGAGTAATCAGATCTGACGCATTCATATTCACTTTAGAAATCTGAACTGACTGTTCTCCCCTCCCTAAAAAGATGGTGCATGAGCCCAGTGGAGACAGCACAGGTTTAGAAACTCAGAGGTCCAGGGTTCAAATCTTGTCAACTGCTCGGTTAAACTGGGGGTCAAGAGGTTAACCCTAGACACCTCTAAATCCAGGTTGATATTGCAGGATAAGTTGAAGTACCGTGATCAATGTCCGCTGGCTGCTCTGCTTTATGACCACGACACTGGGGGCCCCCATTGCTCCGCCATTGCTGTAGTACCTCCATATCGCCACTAGGCCCCCATTGAAAAGCATTGGAGTTTAGACACTTTAAAAACAACTTTAACGCCTGGTTTCCATTTCTTCAACACTAGACTAGGTTAGATATTCCTCCTGAGATAACGCTGGGTTTGTCACAATTAAAGAAACCAGGCTGGTTTTCGTGAGACGAATTTTAGTAATCTCGTACTTAATGAGGGCCGGACTGTTAGCATTGGAGCAGCGCGAGCTACACGTCACGCAAGGGCCGAGTCTACGGTGAAAATCCCGCCCTTATGCCCTTTTTAGGAACATGCTTCGTCAGAGCTGGGGAGGAGGAGTCTGTAAATCCTCCATGAATTCCCCCACGGCCGTGGTCATTATGTTAAACGGGGAGGAGTGAGCAGAAGACGTCCATTATTTTTTACAGTCTATGGTGTGGATACTCCGGCCCGGGCACCGTGTACCTCCCAGTTTGATTTGGGCGCAGACTCTGACCCAGAGCGGAGCCCCTGGAACAGGGCTTAATGACAGGCTAAATATACTTGTCCCCGCGAGGATAGGCCCACGCGCACACACCCACACACGCGCGCCGGTTCCTGACGCACAGGGGGCACATGTTTGGGCCCCTGAAGGCACGCGCATTTCCACAGTTTTCCAAACACATCGCGTCACATCCGAAGACTCCGCGCACAAATACACCCGGGGCGTTAGTGTCAGGTCTATGAGGAGGTTATGAGGAGGAGGAGGAGGAGGAGGAGGAGGAGGAGGAGGAGGAGGAGGAACGACAAAACGCAGCAAACTCCTGGTCCTTGGAGAGCAACGGATACTGCAGTCACATATGAGCAAAAATACATGGAGAAGCACTACAGGGACTAAACCGGGACTAAACCAGGTGTAACCCAGGACCTGAGGACTGGGTTTTGCAAAGTGTGGATAGTTAAACAGAAGCTTTTAATCGAATGGCAGAGTGATGTTTGGCCCGCGGTTGTTTCTGTGACAAATCTCCGTCATTAGGCTTCACGCCTCCGTTTTTCTTCGGGGGAGAATTAAACCAAACATAATGAGTTAAAATTACACCAGCGCCGAGTTTATGCCTCGATAATTAAATCAGGAGAGGGGTTTTATGTCACTAATGGATCGCTGTGATGCACACGGGGAAGGTCCTTGTATAAATGAAATCACTTGCGAAGAGAAAATAATTGACACATTCCCAAGTTCGTTCACAAGATTTCCAATATCAACATGACACGGCTGTTTTCTACCTGGCCCATCTCCGAATCTCTTTTTTTCTCCCCCTTTTGTGTAAAGAAATAGGCCTTATTAATGCAATTCTAGATTTGACAGAGGAGCCACGAGAGCCATGGTGCTGTTTCATATGCGAGTAGATAGTGGAGGACACACAATCTAAGAACGATGACAAACGATGGAGCTCAGCACATCATTAAAAAGAAAACACCTGGACGATCAATATAACACGATACAGCTTTGAAACAACCAGTAATTTGACCACGTGGCAAAGGGTACAGCAACAATAAAGTAGGACCCAACACTGACCCTTGTGTCACACCGCAGGACAAACTGGTCACATCCAACTGTACATCGTCTGCACATTATACTTCAGATTTTGTTGACACATTTCACCCAGCTCTCATTGTTTATCGTTTCACTTCCTTATTGGACACTGACAGGAAGTGGCAGAGATAGAGGTAAACCATTTCAAACTGCCAACTATGTTCCATCAGTGAGAAACGAGTGATTCAGAATTTGATGGAATTTTCCCTCTATGTCATTAACTTCAAAACATGAAAGTAGAATAACAGGCAATGTTCGTAGCAACTCGCCCTAGGACAGGGGTGTCGAAGTCGTTTGGGTCGAGGGCCGAAATTCAGCCCCCACGACGGGTCGCGGGCCGCATATATTGTAAATGACTGTGGCTTCATATATATCGGCTTACACTAATTGTGCTTTATCAGCCTGTGTCACATGTTTCACAAGTCATTATTCATTCACTCCACACTCAATGAAGGTAAGTTACTACTGTAGCCACAGTCGCCCCGGGGCAGACTGACCATTTACCATTATGCTGTTTATATCTTGCTCTCTTATGTCAGTGCCCTCTGCTGGACACGTGTGGAACTCTTTCCTTTTTTAAATTTAAGCTGCCCCCTAGTGGCTGGAGTGAGCAAACTGGTTATTTCTTTAAAAATCCACAACTCCGCACAGGAATGGGCGAGAGACGTACTTTTTTTTTTTACACGTTCAGAAATTCATGCTCCTCAAAGGGCCCAGTGTGACCTCGGCCCTCCCTCTGTCTGAGTGTGAACGTTGTGAAGAGCCGACCGTGAGTCTGAGGTTAGAGCAGTGAGACAGGTCACGCTCACCGCTACGAGTTTACCACAATCACCGTCTTCCTTTGTCTTGTTGTGCAAGTTAAAAGAATGAAGAGCATGAAGCACTTCTAAAGCGGGAGCGTTTAAGTGCAAATGTTAGTACTTTATTGTCCATCAAGATTTGGCTCAAGTTTAAGCACCGCTAAGCAAAGAACTTAATGAGACATCCTACTCATTTTAACATGAGCAGTACAGTAGTAATAAACATTTCATGCTCAAGTGGGTTTCTGTGGTTTAGCCTGAAGCTCCTGCAACTTCTGACAGAGACCTCTTTTAATTTCTGTTTCATTATAGCAGCCTGATACTATGGTTTAATAAAACACTACACGCCTTTCTATATTAAAACTGTAAATGTGAAAAGCTAGAAAACGTGAAAAAAGCTTTTGCTCTCAAATATAGCAGTGCAGTAGAATAAATGCATGTTCTGTGGTAAATTCTCTTCTTTGCCCAATACAGATGCAGATGGATAAGCCTGAGTGTAGAACATCTCCATGTGCAGTTTCTAACATAGTAATACTGAACGCCACACTTACTGAACTCATTGTATTTGTAATTTTACAAGCTTTACACATTTTAAACATGAAAACATGAGGCCACAAGGGTCACAAATGTTTTTCTCACATAGTTTTCC
Organism: Gobius niger; assembly: GCF_951799975.1. Classification (NCBI taxonomy): domain Eukaryota; kingdom Metazoa; phylum Chordata; class Actinopteri; order Gobiiformes; family Gobiidae; genus Gobius; species Gobius niger. The sequence continues at coordinate 32,893,393 of NC_136862.1, forward strand.
TAACTGTGTGAACAAAGACAGGTCGTCACTTTGAAGCATCACCACATATGAACGGTCATTCAGCTCTTTCAGTTTCTGTCCATCTCCGTACACAGCCCTGGTGTAAAAATAGACTTTAAGCTAATATTGTAACAATCTCCACGGCGACGACATAAACACTTAAATTATCAACTTTCCAGCGGTTAAAATGGTCCAAATCAGAGCTTTCTTCGTTGCTTCACGCTAACTATCAATATTGTTTGGTAGCCAAAAGAAATGCCCTTACCCATAATGCAACAGGCGACGCAAGATGGGCCTTCGGGTTATTACAAAAGCACTACATCCTGTCATGTGAACTTTAAACGTTATTCCTAATATGCCTTGAGTAAACTACACCTGCTAAACGTTCATGTTTAACCCTTGTGTCGCCTTCGCGGGTCTTTTAGACCCGCTGGTATGTTCCGGGCATTTGGATGCAAGGTGACACAAGGGGGCGCCCTTCCAACCTTCTCAGTGTAAATGTGAGTTGACTTTCTTCAGAGTTAGACTTTCGGTCAGACACCATGAGTGACAGTAACATGACGCTAAATACAGTGAGCTCTTTGTTTCCAGTAAAAAGGCTGAGGCCTCATTGCTCTTCAGTCACAGACTGAGAAGTGAAGAAGGAAGTCATGGAGCTTCTGCTTTAGACAGAACTTCAGACTTCTGCTGCATGTAAGAGTCATATCATATCAAATGTTGTAATCTGTAAAGCACTTTGTGATACCTTTTGGTATGAACAGCGCTTTATAAATAAAGTTTGATTGATTGGTCATATTCTGAAACTGAAATATGTAGTAAAAATGGAAAATAATTATTACAATTACAAAAAGAAGAATATTTGAAAATCCTGTATCTAATCAAATAACGTTTTTTTATTTTATATTTGCTCTCATTCTAAAAAAGAAAACCCAAACAAATCCTCACCATTTGTATCTGCTGTAAAGTCATGTTTGTCCCAGTTCCTCTGAGTCATGGTGGGTCATGGTGGACCATGACAGATGTGGACAGGACTGTGGTAGATCTACTTTTACTTTGGAGAAAATAGTTACTATAGTAACTGTTAAAGAAATTAACCTCATGAGCTTCTTCTGTAACATCTGTCCACATCAGTCCTGCTGCACCACGACTCAGAGGAACTGGGACAAACATGACTCTACAGCAGATACACATGGTTAGGGTTTGTTTGGGTTTTCTTTTTTAGAATGAGAGTAAATTAAAAAAAAAAACTATTTTTTTGATTAGATACAGCATTTTTGTAATTATTTTCCATATATAATGTTTTTACTACAGATTTGAGTTTCAGAATATGATCAATCAAAACTTTATTTATAAAGCACTTTTCATAAAGAAAGATATCACAAAGTGCTTTACAGATTGCAACAGTTGATATGATGTAATACGACCCCATCATGCAGCAGAAGTCTGAAGTTCTGTCTAAAGCAGAAGCTCCATGACTTCCTTCTTCACTTCTCAGTCTGTGACTGAAGAGCAATGAGGCCTCAGCCTTTTTACTGGAAACAAAGAGCTCACTGTATTTAGCGTCATGTTACTGTCACTCATGGTGTCTGACCGAAAGTCTAACTCTGAAGAAAGTCAACTCACATTTACACTGAGAAGGTTGGAAGGGCGCCCCCTTGTGTCACCTTGCATCCAAATGCCCGGAACATGACAGCGGGTCAAAAAGACCCGCGAAGGCGACACGAGGGTTAAATAAACCTATTCATGTTCGTGTATTTTACTCAAACCAAAGCTCACTCCTGAGGAAGTCAGTGAAGTGGACGAAAAACACCCAACGACACATGCAGAGGTTTACAGCTGATGAGAGGCTCGATATAAAGTCATGAACAGCAGTGTAGAGTGTAACGGCCCTTTGCTGGTCACCTCCAGACTGCTAAGGTTTCCCAACATGCATCTCTACAAACATGGAGACGATCCCAGTATATAGCACTTTTCTACCTTCATCAGGCCCAAAGCGCTCATAGCACCATCTAGTGTCTGGGAGTTAGAATTTGGCATGAAAGATGCTCCTCTTAGGTAGTCAAATTAGAACAGCATTTGCCAATAAAAAAAACGATATGTATTGAACTAAAAATGTGTTCATACACACAATATTGTAGGTAAAAATAAATGAGAAAAAAAGATACAGATGAGAAACGTCATATCAAGGGGGCGTGGCTTGTTGTGGGAGTCACAATTTTTCACTCTTTATTTGCCAGTTTCTGGCAAACTATACACATGTTTGTCACACAAATAAAATCAAGTTAAATCAGGTCCACATGGATGTTTTGACATAGCTAACTGTTCAGTAGAAGGAAAAAACAGCAATTAAAACTAGCATTACCATGTCACATGAAGCTAACATTAGGATCTGGTTAGAATTTTCAATTGTTTTTAAGCATTTATGGGCTGTTGAGCCATTTTGCTCCTCTCCATGTCTCTGTATCTTTATTTGGTACAAAATATATTCATAATTCAGCATTTGCTAAATTAGTGGTGGAGTAATTCGAACATGACTGTTTGTATCTATTGCGTCGCTTTGAATCACTCCTTTACTAAACTGTGCGAGAAATAGAACAGACTGGGTTCAACTCATAGTCCATATTTCTTGAAGAAGAATCCAACTCAGGCACTTTTTCCTTGATTTTGGTGAATTCTCTAACTAACTTTGAGTCCCCCCCAATAGACTCTTTTGATAACACCAACTTGGAAACGTAATTCCAGTGACGGTAACTATGCTTGCAATCTGTTTATGTTGGAAATGGAGCATAAAGGAGTCTCTTATGACAAGGATCCGAACAGTCTCACTGGTGCAGCCGAGGAAAAGAGCAAAACAACATTGTAACATGACAGAAAGCTCTAAAAAGGTGACTTTGCCCCCCTTTGCTCCCTTTCTAAACTGTATATTTGTATTATTTGCAGTCTGTAAAATGAGCGTGAAGTGTGCTTGTGTGGCCAGCAGGGGCAGTACCTGGGGGAGATGTCGCAGCCCTGTTGCATGAAAGCTCCCAGGGAGAACCAGAGAGAGTTGAAGATCCCGAAGTCGTTGGTGTACTCCGGCTCCTCCTTCTCCTTCTGAGGGGACTGGCTCTGCGAGTCTGGGCACAGAAGGGAACAAAATCAGTCAGATGCCCTGCCGTCCTCCTGTGGGACAGCTGCCAGCCACTCCTACGGGACTGAACCGGAGAGGAGCTGCTGTCTCTGAGGAGGAACGTGTCAATGTCTGGGGAATTCAAACCTCGCTTATTCGTATTCCTAACATCACAGCTCAATATGAGTCAATCAGGCACATTTTCTTTGGTGATACTCAATATTCAAAACATTCTCTAGTTTTAATGTGCACAATGCAACTTTTTATGTAAAGCAAACCTTGATATTAACACGTTTCCAGTGACTGTATGAGTATTTAAGCACTAGTTTTGCCATGGTGGAAAGCAACAAAGTAAAACAAACAACAGTTCAAGTAAAACTGCAAAGTTTGTAGCACTTACATCTGTGAGTAGACTTTCTGTGTCATGACCCTCAACACGTCCAGACTCAGAGGCACTGACTGACTCACACCTTGAGGACATACGAGCTGCAGCCGACACATTAAAGGAATAGGCCACCGTTTTTACATACTGAGATATGCTCTTACCTCACTTTAGTCGTGTTAATATATCCCCGTCTGGTCTTTGTCCGTGCGCTCTGCCAGGCAAACGGAGCACATACGCAGCCTCTCCCACATGTCATATAGCTCCAAAAATCCGTATAATTACGCCTCACAATATAGTCCCCCTTTTTATCTGCTTATAAAATCGACATGTTACATTTCTGTGTAAATATACTTCGCATGAAAACACTTCACGTAACTTTATTTAAATAGGGAACACGTGGAAGAGCTTGGTAGCTTCTATCGTGAGCTTTTTTGGAGCTATGTGATATGTGGGAGAGGCTGCGTATGTGTGAGCGCACGGACAAAGACCAGACGGGGATATATTAACTCGGCTAAAGTGAGGTAAGAGCATATCTCAGTATGTAAAAACGGTGGCCTATTCCTTTAATAGGGGAATAAAGTGTCTCTCACGAGTGTCAGCAGTCGGTACTGTTGGAATGTTGTTGTTTACGCTGTGTTGCTGCAGTTTTGTTGATTATGTTCTACTAAAACTAGGCTTTTCCACAGATAACATTTGTTTTAATGCAGCATGTTATTTGCACAGATAGAATCAAATGCAAATGTGTACTGAAAAAACAAAACTATTATTATTGAAATGGCTGTGTTTGGCCTGCAGCCCACAGGCACATTTTCATTTTGGCCCTCGGAGACAAAAAGTCTGGGCACCCTGATATAGATATTTGTTGAAAATACTTTCAGTAGTTTGTAAAAAGGCTTTTACCACAGCATGGTGCAGATTTGAGCCACTTGCAGCTAATGAATGAAACATTTGAGAGGGAGATTCTGACCCACAGACTGAGGACTCAAGAGCAGTGTTGGTGTAAATGGGAAAAATGGACCATTTCCACTTGAAAATCACATTAATAAAAAACACTTGATAGTCACAAATGTGTTTTTTATGGTCAGTGTGTCTACACAGTCCCTTATTTCTATTGTGCATGGGTTAAACCAAGTACCCCCCGGCGTGTCCTCCTGTGGCGTCACAGAGATGGGGCAGGTCAGGCTGGATATCCTGTGTACAACACATACTGGACCTTGTCACTGATACCAATGATCAAGGAAAGACAATGAAGCGTAAACACCAGTAAACCGCGGACTTAGGAGAATTAAAAAGGGACTTCTATTTTTATTCATGTTTTCAGGAACGAAAATAGCTGAAATGATACGAGAAAGAAAGGAAGAGCTGACAGGAGCGGCTCAGTGTCTGGGCTAATTATATCACGTCCACCAAAACAAAGCTCCGTCTCAACACAAAAGCTTCTGTCGAACTGGAAATGTTCTGACCGCCGACAGAACAATCCACCTTCAGAATAACGGGCCGCACTCGTGTTGGTCTCAAAGCGTTCTTATGATTCTGTACACTTTTGGCACTCACAAAATGAGTTCTTTGCTAAAAGTCTTTTTCTAGAACAAGGACAAACCCTCAGAACAGGCAGGTGGAGTCTCTTTCAGAATGCTATCACGGTCAAAATGGACCCAAAATTTGAATTCCGATGAGGTGACGGGTCCCTACGACATGTCTCCGGCGCTCATTGTCATTGTGTTGAGCCGTGTCTAATTGTAAGAGCTTTACAGCAGGTTAATGACGTAAATATGAGGCGGATTGTCATAAAACAAGCCGTGTTTTGCAGCTTGTGATCCAGAAAAGGCTTTTATGGAGCTGAATGTCTCCTGTTTTCACGATATGTTGCTCTGCGTGTGAGTTTAGGAGCAGTGTCACCGCTCATGACAAAATCAAGTCTCTAAGGCACCACGAGCATGTGATAGAAAGGCATTGTACACTATTATGTGCTGCTGTTTTATTAATGCAGCTGACAGAAAACCGCCCGCATTCAACCAGAACGATGAGAAAGAAGACTTATAGAAATGTGGCCGACAAACAGGAATGTCTGTGAGGAGACGTCACACACAGCCCGCTCAAATGTAGTGAACTCACTGCAAACTCAAGTTCAGATCCTGACCAAACATTAGTGTCATGTAGTGTTGTCTGGAGCCTGAGCTCACAGAGACAAGTGAGAAAGGAAAGAGCTCTGCAGGGGCGGAGCAGAGAAACTCAGGGTCTGGGGGGACGGGGCACCGACCATTAAACTGTTATATCTAAACCCAAGTCATTCTTTTTTGTTGTTGTTTAAGGCACCAAAATGGCCCTTAACAGGAGGGAGAGTGAGAGGGCATCAGGGCAGGAGACTGGTCCTGTTCCAGGGTCTCCCAAACTCAAATCTAACACCTTTTTAAGACTTTTTTTTTTAAGACCTGCTTTAAAAAGTGGCATGTGATGACTTTTTGAGTTAAGGTCAGCACACACTACACGATTTTTCTAGTTTAAAAGATTGTATATAGAATGGGGGGTCCACACTACACGACTGATTCAGTGCGATTCTAGAACGTTTGGGGGTTCACACATAATGACTGAGAATCATAAGAGTGAACACACTCCATGATTCTGAACAGCTGATGTTTAATAACATCTACCGCCTCATTTCTCCTTCAAGAACTGACCCCAGATCTGCAAAGATCGGCCTGTGTTTGTGAGCGTGGGAAAACGTGTGCGTCCTGATTGGTCAACGGTGTCAACAAGGTCACAACATCGCAGTGCTAGGCTATTGCTACTACGAAGCTTCAACTTACTATAGTTCTGTCAAATGCAGATAAAAGTCGGCGAAAGGAAGAAGCGGGACGTATTTCAGTGGATTTAATAAGAAAAGGAGACGGACCTCAGCCCAGAGATGGAGGAGGTGGAAGAGACAGTGAAGAGAGGCTAGCTGCTAGCGGCGAGGTGAAGCTAAACAGTTACTCTGTTCATGATTGAAATGTAGCTTGAAAAGGTGGTTGTCATGACCTCTTGGTGATATAAAGTTGTGCTGTGTCATGTGGGGCTGTGGCCATGAAATTAGTTGTTTGTGCCGCTGTTTTGACAGAGAAATGAAAAAGGAGGCGCTGCAGAGTTTTTCTGTCTTTATTTCCCTCTGTCATTGGTCGCTGCTTCTGTGTGTTCACTTTGGGGACGGTAAAATCACCCATGTTTCTCCCGTGCGTCCAAAATCAAACACGTTTGATGAGTCCAGTCGCGTCTTTCTGCTGCCTACACTGCACGATTCGAACGCCAGTCCATTCGTGACCCCCCCACACTACACGACCCGACTCTGCGGGACTGCCTTCGACGAGCCATGACTCGAGAAGACTCGGCACGACTAAGGATTGGAGCAAAATCTGGCATAAAAGTCGTGTAGTGTGCGCTGACCTTTAGGTAAGCAGTGGCCTGGGACGTAAACAAGGGAGCTTACCCAAGCCGCTCACACAGTGCTAAAATAAGCTGTGCAGTTACAATATTGATGTGTATGGGTGATAGTCAAGAAAACACACATTAATACTCTAGAAACTCACTTTAAGGCTTTTTTAATACTGATTCAGTGTCTTCATTTGGCCATTCTTCTTCCTTATTTACATCTCATACTGTCTCTAGCAGATGTACATCTTGTTCCTAGTTTTAGCCAACTTTCAAGCACCATTTAAGATGAAACTAAAGCTGTGGTCCATTCAGACCCATCATATTCATGAAAAAACCTTGCCCTGCGCTTCCCTCATGTCTATCTCTTATAACATATTTCTGCAAATGAATCCAGCTACTAAAATGTCATCATCTAAAAGAGTAGTGTTGATCAGTGGTGGTGCAGAGCAGAGAGAAGTATAAATCATCAGAATAGGACGTGCACAGGGGAGTGGGCGTGTACCTGGAGAGTGCTGAGGGTCTTTGTGGTGGGACTGAGGTCGTCTGGAGCCGCAGGAGTCCAGAGTCCCCTCCTCTTCCTCCTCAGACTCCTCCCCCTTCCACTCGTACGGACTGAACCGGCTCACCTTCAACACAAAGCTTTGGCTTCAGGTCACTTTCACACGAGGATAACATGAAATCACTATTTATCATGTCGGGTCAGTCTCTGTCATAGCCCTGTCTGTGGTGCCGCTCGCCTGCAGGTCAGTGTGACGCTCTGAGAGGGCACTGATCCCTCTTCTGTGGAAACATAGACTGACTTGAATGGTAGGACTAGCACAATGTCTCGAGTTCGAGTTCTCTTGCAGTTCCAACAGGAAACATCCCAATAAGGTGTTTTATTATGGACAGCCTCTCTATTTAAAGCACCACCTGCTAACTCCACATTTACCATTAAAACAATAATCATCACAGCTCATTAAGAAAACCCAGAAACCCACTGAATATTTTTGATTGTATCTAAAGTTTACCTAGAATTTAGAAATAAAAAATGTCTTATATCCAATTTTAAAATGTTGTACCCGAGAACATCAACCCCGCGGTACAAATCCTGCACGCTGCCAAAACTATATTTTGATTTAAGAGGACATTAAAGCCTGTAAGTTTTCAATGTGAGGAGAGATAGAGTGAAATTTCAAAGAAAACAATCAAGCTCCTCCCCTTTCTAAGCAGAAAGCCCTTCTTGATTTGCAAAATGAGGAGAGCAGGAACAGAATTTTCAAAAGTAAATCAAGATCAAGCTCCTCCCTCTTCCCTCCTGATTGGACCCGACAGGCTGGTTCACAGGAAAGCTCGTCTCATTGGTCGACGCGGGAGGATACTAGACTGTGATTAGTCACCCAGATCCAGGAAGTGGGACTTTAAAAAATAAAAAATAATATATGTTTTATGTTGTATTATTACTTACCGGTACTTTACATCCAAATACAAGACCAGGTGGTCGATTTTGCAAATTACATGAAATTTGTGAAACATTTACACTTTCAGACTGTCACTTTAAATTAACGTTTCGGCACTATGGCTTTTTCCTGTGGGGGTAATACAAGTGTTTATGGGATGATTGGAGGGTCTTTCATCGCCCCCTGGTGTCTCTGGCCAGAAAACCATGTTTGCAACTTGACTGTTACCGGTCCGGAGAAAGCAATACAAACTAATGAAATCACGAAGAAGAAGCTAACATGCTAACAGGCAAAGCTAACTGCGGGCTAACGTCACTTTAAACAGTATTTACAGCCAAGTTTGAGTGAAAAAAAATATTTCCATTGTATAATTGGATGCACAGTAACCCTCTCTCCCTTCACCTTTCCTGTCGGCGTAGTATTTACACTCCAAGACAATTAATAAATTAAAAAATCGTAACTTGCTACTACACCTGCAGTTGCGCTTATGGCCTCTAGGGGGAAGAGTTACTTAGTACTGCTTTAATTTCACTTTTTATGAAAAATAAAGTCGATATTTGTGTATTTGACCCATTTCAAAAGCGTGCTCCTCATAATATCTACATACAAGAGTCACATAAAGTCTGTTTCTGCAGTGGGTTATCAAAGGCCTAAACTACTTCAATCTCATATTGCCTTTAGTCACATGTCCATGGAGACGAGCTGGAGACGTAACGGGCCTCTCACCAGAAACAGCACCACGCTGACTCCGATGTAGGCGAACACGATGCACATCCAGATCTCGTAGGCCAGCGGGTCCAGGAAGGAGAACACGCCCGGCTTGGACTTGGTGGGCTTCTTGATCATGATGGAGATCCCCAGGGACATGAAGGGCTTGGAGAAGTCGATCACCTGCTCCCGCACCAGCGTGATGGTCAGAGGAGCCACGGCCACGTCCGCTTGCTGCAGGGAAACAAAATAACATCTCACTATAGCAGTAAAGAGGAGAAACACTCGCACTCTGCTTTATCACAGACCTGAGCTGAGAAAAATAACAACTGAATCTCTTAACCTGCGTGGGACAGGTCATGTGATGCGGTCGAACACAGAAATCACACCGAAATATTTCAAATATTGTAATCCGGCACAATGTAGTACATATTATGAACAATTAAGGTTTTTTTATGCCTTAAAAGGGACTAGATGCAAGTTGGTAATTTTTATGCTCACTACTGCCACCTCAGGTCATATGTGTAACTGCATGTTCAACATTAAAGGTCCTATATCCTGCAAAATCGACTTTTTTTAGCTTTTAGCCATGTTGTTATGCTATTTCCTTATTAAAAACACCCCCAGAGTGGTTTGTGGCTTCATTCACGCAGCTCTCAGTAATCCTCCTGAATCCTGCTCTCTGAGGCTCCGCCCTCTCCTGGTGAACGACTGAGTGTTCAGTTGTGTCGTAACAACGGAACGGAAGTGCTCGACGTCTGTAATGTAATGTCTTAATTCTATGCTTACGGCCGGATTTTAATTTGTAAAACTGCGTTTTCATTATTTCTGTCGTAAGAGAGAAACAAAGAGAAAAAAATAAATAAAAAAAATAAAAAATAAATAAAAAGGATGTGCCCGAGGTGCTTCCAGGTCAGCTGTGGCCAAAACAAACCCTGAGCGTCTGAACAGATCAGTCATGTTTGCGCTGCAGCTGTGAAGATGGAGCTCGTTGCCTACTCTGGACACATCTGTTCTTTATTCTTACTTAACGATAACGTCACTGAGAAAAAGAAGAGCGTTTGGCTACGAGGACGGGAGTTTATTCAACTTTTTTCAGGAAGAGGCCACTCAGCTGTTTTTTTCTCCGGGATTCAGCGACTTTCACCAAAATATTGTTTTTCTGTGACTGTCTCTGATGGATGTTTGGTGAACCTTCGCCAGAACCAAAGTGGATTAACTTTTATAACCAACGCGAGTCCCACAATGTAAACAGCGATGGAGCAGAGGGTGAGTCAATCCAAACGCGGGTTAGCTTGTGTGTTAGCATATTAGCATGTGTGTTAGCCATTTATGAAGCTGTGTTGCAGATGTCAACTCCTTATAACTGCATCGTGAAGTAACTTCACTTATTGCTGTTTATTTATATTACGGTAAAGTTGTATGAGCGGAGAGAGGGGGCGGAGTTAACTGAATCAAAGCGTTGTGTCTTCCGGGTTCGAAAAATACCTCCAGAAAACACTTATATTTATCACAAAAATGAGTGCTCCATAGTGGTAGAGGTACAATATATCATATAAATGCCTATACTTAACTTTGGAATGGTTAAAATAGCATGATATAGGACCTTTAAGCTCGTGCATGACGACTGCAACGTGTGGGAGGAGGAAAATACTTAGGTTTAACATTTTTAAACTCTGTATAGTCCCTTTATTTCTTTATTTGTTTATTATTTTTTATAACTTTTTATGTATAGTCCCTTTAAATGCGCTAAATGTAATGGATTAAGCAGAGCGATGGAGTCAGATTTGGACATTCGACAAAATGGGCAAAATGAATGTAAAACAGAAAAGAAAAACTGTAATCATCATCAAACCATGCATGTGCAGGGGAATAAAGTGGACAATGTTTGCAAAATTGCAGGAAACAATGGGAAAAATGTGTCAAAAATTTTGAAAAAAAGATTCAAGTGTTTTTTTTTTTCCTGCCCTTTTGTCGTAAAAGGAAGTTTCTTGGTTGTTTCACCTCAAATAAATGATACAAAGGAAATTCAAATGGAATAAGTCAACATTATTCATCTGTTTCCTGATTCTAGACGACAGTTGTTTTGTATAGGCATCATAAAAACATGTCCAGGCATCAAAATCAAAAAGTGTCGTTAAAGTACTGGTACCGGGGGGGAAAAATGTGAAAGCCCCATCCATAGCACGGGTAAAAATGGCCGTATTTGGTGTGTTTTTGGTCCCAGCTTATGACACGTGTTTACAATAGCGGGCAGTGAAGCGTCCTCTCACCCCGTACACCAGCTCTCCCACCATGCCGTTCCACATCTTGCTCTCGGCGTCCCGCGCCCCGTACTTGCCGTCGCCGACCAGCTCCAGGCGGTAGGAGAAGCCCACGTGCTTGGCGATCTCCGAGGCCAGCTCGGCGCAGTAGCCCTCGTACCGTTCGTTCCCCACAAACTGCTCGTGGTTCTTCTTCAGCATCATGTACGGGGCCTCCTGCAGCACAGCGGGACAAAGATCACAACAATACCATTCGTGGACAAGACAATGCAGCTGCTGAGCTTTACCTGCGGGAGGCCTGCGCTAGCACTAAGTAGGACCTGACTGGTGGACAGATGTTGGGATTTTGGCAAAGGTTTGAGCTCGATGTCACCGTTTTCCCCTTATCTGGAAAGTTTCACAGCTCTTGAATGCTTTTGTTCTTCATGTTCTAGGATTTTTGCCTATTCTTGCTTAAAGGAACAGGCCACCGTTTTTACATACTGAGATATGTTCTCACCTTAGCTTTGACAAGTTCTTTAGGACCTGTCTGATCTTCACCGTCTGGTCTTCAAAGTATAATTACACACAATTAGACAATGTGGATTTTCTAAGCAGATGAAAGGGGAACTATATTGCAGTAATATCTTTACTTTACTGCGCGGATGCCAAACTACTCCTGGTATTATTACGCCTTACAATATAGTTCCCCCTTTTATCCGCTTAGAAAATCCACATTGTTTAATTGTGTGTAATTATACTTTGTAGTGGAACACTTCACGTAACCATATTTAAATAGGGAAAACGTGGAAGAGCTTGGTAGCTTCTATCTTGAACTGTTTTGGAGCTATAGAGGAGAGAGGGAGAGGCTAAATGCTAACGGCGTCTGCGCTGTGTTTACGTGACTGAAGGCACGGGGGAAGATCAGACAGGTCCTAAAGAACTCGTCAAAGCTCAGGTAAGAACATATCTCAGTATGTAAAAACGGTGGCCTATTCCTTTAACCTCTTACCACCCGCCTAAACCAAATGCATTCTGTCCTCTTTGGCTATTATATAGGCCTGTGTAACACCTCATTTGAAAGCTAAGACCCACAAAACTGTTGTTGCTGTGTTGTGTCACCTCTTTATGTTTTTTTTTTTTTCATTTTTGAGTTTTTGTGACATTTTTGTTTAATTTTTGTCACATTTTTGTTTTTTTGTCACATTTTTGTTGAATTTTTGTCACATTTTTGTTGAATTTTTGTCACATTTTTGTTGATTTTTTTTGTCACATTTTTGTTGAATTTTTGTCACATTTTTGTTTTTTTGTCACATTTTTATTGAATTTTTGTCACATTTTTGTTTTTTTGTCACATTTTTGTTGAATTTTTGTCACTTTTTTATTGAATTTTTGTCACATTTTTGTTGATTTTTTTGTCACATTTTTGTTGATTTTTTGTCACATTTTTGTTGCGTTTACATCCTTGTTTTCTTCTCATTTTTTGTGGCTGTTTTGGTGCTTTTTTCCCCAAGAAGCTTTTTGATTAGGGTAAAGCCAAACTGGAGAAAATGGGATCCGTTCAGGTGGGAGTTAAGAGGTTAAAAATATCTGCTGTTTTGAGATCATTCCACAGATTTTCTGGGATGTTTCGGTCAGGAGACCCTCTCGAGGTCATCCATCATGGATTTTGAGGTGTTTCAGATCTTTCATGCTTTGCAAATTGTTGTCTCTCTAAGGGTCTGCAGACTCAAAATGCTTTTCTCCAGTGTGAGTCAGTTTCTGTCTGGACATTCATTCATCAACACACTTTCTGCGGTCATTCACTACGGTATTTACAACTGTCCTGAGAAAAGGTAAAGTCCCAGTTTGATCTGAGTCAGTCTCAGACCACGGAGCTTTAGGCTCAGACTGGAGCTCAGCGCTCAGGCCCGGGTCACAAACGTCTGAGTCTGACAAACCACGTTTTTGTCCCGTCTCGTCAACGTCTCGTCATGTTTCAGTCGCCAAACAACTGTTTTCAGTTTGTCACCATTACGTTCTCGTCAACACGGTCTGGTGCATCTTTTCACACTTTAGGATCACTGCTCCGTGTCAAACAAATCAAATAAACTAGGATCATCCCTCATTTGTAGAAGCCGTCAGCTTTTTCACAGATGGTGTTTTAGATTTTGTAGGAATTTGAATCCATTCTTCTCTCGACCAGTGAAATGTTCCCTGTTTCCACTGGCTGCAACACAACCACAGAGCGCCATGGATCGACCGCCATGTCAACAGTTGGACAGATGTTGTTTTCATGAAATGCTTTCTTTTCCAAATGGACCTTTGCTCTTTCTATTTGAATTCTGCAACAATTGTTTCCAAAATGTAAAAAATGTTAGACAGGGTCAAATAGAACTTTTTGGACTTTCTGACCTTTGATTTTATTCAGAGCTGGTTTTGAATATCGGATTTTGGTTTTGAATTAAGTACAGTACTACAAAAATTCAAATACTGCCTTGTTTTGGGGGTTTTCACGCACAAGATCAAGCCCTAAGAGTGTAAAACGTCACCAGAGTGTGAGGGGAAAACATTTGGAGGAAATGCCATTTGAAGTTGGCTCATAAATCTATGGAGTTATCTCACAGAGAAAGAGTAAAACAGACTATTTGTGTTTGTTTCCCGGCAAAAGCCCACACTGAAGTTTCTGAAAGTATCCTGCTGTGTTAGGTTAGGTTAGGTTACTTTCTTTATACCCGTGGGTAAATTCGTCTTGCAATTCTGAGAACCAGTCAAAACATGAAAACACATCATACAAAGATAAAACATCACACATATTTAAATATAAAGCTTGGAAGTGCTCCAGATACTAAGAGGATGTGCCTTTGGTACAGATACAACTGAAATTTAAGCCACTGGACAGGAACAAAGATAAAAAGTCGTGTCAGGGGCCATTACATCCCTACTTGTTCATCAAGGAAAGGGCAGCGAGAACAAAGCTTTTCCTAAAACACTTCTTATGGCTTATTGGCATCAAAAACCGACACCCAGATGGAAAGGATGCTCAGTGTCTTTTATGATGCTTCGTGCCGTCCTCTCTGTTTATCGTGCAGAAAGTCCAAACTGGTCTGAGGCCGAGGACTTTACAGCTGATTCAGGGCGACCAGGCAGAAAGTTAGGGTCGCTTCGATGAATGCCCGATAAAAAAGTGTCAAAGTTTTATCTCCATGAAAGAAGGACAGTTTCCCAAGACAATGCAGTCGTTGGTGACCCTTTTTAACAAACAACAGCACAGTTTTCATTAAAATTCAGTTTCTGGTTCTAGCCTTCAGAGCCGTGCATGGTCAGGCTCCTTCTATTATCAGTGCTCTGGTCCAGCCTTACACCCCTGCGTGGGCTCTGAGGTCTGTGGATCAGAACCTGCTAAAGGTTCCACGTACGAGTTTTGGTACTAGAGGCGACCGATCCTTCCAGGCTGTTGCTCCCAGGCTCTGGAATGATCTTCCGCCCTCTTTGCGCTCTATTGACTCTGTTGATTCTTTCAAAAGCGAACTTAAGACACATTTATTTGTTCAAGCTTTTAATTAGCTACTTTTGGGCTGCTATGATGTCTGTGTTGTTTTGACCCCTTTTTATATTGTATGTAATTTCTGCTTTTAACTGTGTTGCGAAGGACTTTGTGGCCTTTGTCTGTGAAAGGTGCTATATAAATAAAGATTACTTACTTACTTACTTACTTACAATCTATAACTGTGCCAAGACAAGGACTCCACACACTCCACTGTCCCTTTATATATGTTGTATCATGTGAGAGAGAGCTCTTCCTGAAGTCAATGATCATATTTTTTGTTTTTGCAACGTTTAAGAGAAGATACGACTCATCACACCATTTAACAAAGTCCTCAACAGCTGGGCCAAGCTGACTTTCATTTCTGTGAAGTAAACTTACAATAACTGAGTCATCTGCGTGTTTTAAGAGGATTCTGTTTTCACGGTCACTCTGACACATGCTAGTGCACAATATAAACAACAAGGGTGAGAGAACAGAACCTTGGGGTGAGCCAGTCGAAACAGTGCACTGGTCAGAGAGTTTGCATGAGTCCCTTTTTCCCTCCCAGTGTTTGAGGAGATGAAGGTTATAGTGGCATCCTCAACACCTCTTTTCGGCTTTTTTTTTTTCGAAGAATTTCTGATTTGATTCGCTTTTCGAATGGATGTTAGTGCTACAGGCCGAAAGTCCTCCAAACCTTTGGGTCTATTCGATTTAGGGACTGGGACAATCACTGACTCTTTCCAGATTTGCGGTACCTGTTGCTTTTACAGGGACAAATTTAAAACGTTTAAGAACATTGAGCTCAGTTCTTTGGCACAGTTGTGGTGTGGTGTGTCCCTGAAGGCGTCCTCACCAGGATGGTGGTGACGACGTAGGTGCGGTTGGGCAGTCCGTAGAAGAAGTCGTCCACCACGGTCCTGTAGTTGGCCGTGTTGACGTAGCCCTTTTTAGCATTCCAGTATCCAATCTGAAAACACAATATGCACACGCTCAGTATCAGCTTTGTAAATCTTTACTCTTAACCTGCGGACTGACCGAATAACAAACACTGAAAGGATATTTACAGATTAAAGTAGACGGTTGTCCCTGTGGAAAATGTAGTGTCAACTTTAATGCAGTTTGTTGTTATTGAAAATGTACCGATCAGAGTAATGCAAATAAGCTTATGAAACGGGTTCACACTTGGCACCAATTTTCAAACATATCATTTTTTGAGCTGAACAAGTCTCTGGAAGATGAAAGCTCTGTGGCTGCCTAGCAACGCAAACTCTGTCATTCCTAATGACTGCAGAATGTTCACACCTTGCCCTAACCATTAAATAGAGGCCGCCTGTGTGTAATCTACTCTCAATATAATTACAGCTGCTCTGTGAGGGCCTCAGAGCTGTGGTCACTAAACAACATGAAGGTCAAGGAGCACCAGAGAGGTCAGGGATAAAGCTGTGGAGAAGTTTAAAGCAGCGTTAAGTTATACAAAGATTTCCTAAGATTTGAACATCTCCCGGAGCAACTGTTCAATCCAAAGAGTAAAGCACCACTGCGAACTTACCAAGACGTGGTCGTCCACCTAAACTAACAGACCGAACAAGGAGAGCACTGGTACGAAATGCAACCAAGTGCCCCAAGATAACTCTGGAGGAGCTGTGAAGTCCTGCCGCTGAGCTGGGGGAATCTGTACATGGGACAACTATAAGTCGTATCTACACAAATCTGGCCTTCATGGACGAGTGGAAGAAGAAAGCCATTATTGAAAGGAGGCCATAAGAAATCCCGTTTGAAGTTTGCTAGAAGTCATATGGAGGACACAGCTCCATGTGGAAGAAGGTGGAAAGCGCTTTACGTCAATGGGATGTATGGGTGTTTCGCTCTGTGCCTTTACTCTCCATCCCGGTGGCTCCTGTGACGCTCCTACAGGCCGTCGGGATGGTCAGTAAGCCTCTTTTGGTAACAGCTGGTCACGTGAGTGTCTATTGTGTGGAAAAGTGCTTCACTCTGTGAGCTGCATCTCAGTGTCTCAGAGCGGGTCATCGGCTCAGAGCGTTCCACTGCTGCCTCGAGCGGCGAGGTGCTAAACCACGGATGTTTTCTGCTCCATATAGCGATGAAAATCATTAGTGATGAAAAAATGTGCTGCATTTCCCCGTTTCCCATTTAACCACGTGGTGAAAGTGTGTGCGCCGCTGTGGGCCTGTCAGAATAAACCCTCTTACTATTCTTTACAAAGTCCTGCTTTTGAAGAGATAAGCACATGTGGACGGCTGAGCAGGCCAGGGAAACATGGGGAGCGCCATCTACAGCTAACAGTGGCTAAATGAGCTCTGACTGAATGAAATAAATACATTGATGTCCTGCCTCAGAGAGCCACAGGCGACTGAGGCCCCGCCCACTGGAGCGCCGTGAAGCACAGACCCACGTTACACAGAACATGACTCTTATTCATCGGCCTATGACTGATTTGATCTTTCAAACATCAATATCAGGCTGCAAATAATAAAACGCCACACGCCTGTTTGTCCACAAGAGGTCAGTGTTCAAACAGAATGAAACAGCTCTGAGACTTCGAACCTTACGAGACATTTTTGCAGGAACGCATTCAAGTGTTACAAGGCTTCACTCGCCCGTTACTATAGTTAATAAAAAGGCTTCAATACAAAAGGCTTTAGAATGAGTTTACAATATAGTGAAGAACAAATCTCTCCAGTCACAGCTCCAGTACAGGGCCTTTATCTCATCAGGATCGTCCCGGGTGTGTGATGGGGCCGCCCTGTGCCTCCTGTCAGCTCAGACCTGTCCAGCGCATGTTCTTTATCAGTGAAGTGTCTGGGCTTTTGTTTTGAAGGCGCTGAGAAAGCCCTGACTCTGCAGGTTTAGACACGGCCACGGTTAGTTCTCGACGGGAGCCGGTAATTACTGCACGGTGCTGATGTGGGCCAACAGGGCCGACTCTGAGGAGATTATCTAAAGCTCCTACATTTGGCTATTTTCTCTTTTTAATTGAGGCACCTCAGCTTTTTATCAGGTGAAACCTGTCTGCAGAGCTGTGGTCGCCTCGTGCGACAGGTTACAATAACGACTCAGTCATTATATGATAAACATGTCCTGTCATAGTGATGTCATTGTTATATCGAGGGTATGTAGATTTCATTCCACCATGGAAACATCTTAGCAACAGCAAGTCTATATTTATTATTTGGTTTGACACCTAGAGATGTCTAGGAATCTATTCAGAATCTCATTATTATGCCATAATGATGTTCTATGCACTGATGCCGGTGCTACTTAAAGGTGCATTATGCAACTTTTTGTGCAGAAAAAAAGTGTGACTTTGAGTGACCCAGCGGATGTATGGGTGGTTATAGCTTGGCGCCTTGACTGAAGCGCGACTGTCCCTCTGACCAACACCATTCATTCAGGCATACACATACATGCACATCATTCATTTTGGCCTAGTGTACATGTTTTTAGTGGTAGGGGAAACCGTAGAAACCTACGCAGACACGGGGAGAACATGCAAATTCCACAGAAAGGCCCCGTCCAAGTGGGAGTCCAACCTGGGACCTTCTAGCTGCCTTCTAGCTGCACCACGCCCATGACCCATGTATGTTCATTAACATGCACTTACCTGACCAAATAAACCAATTAACATTAATAACACTAAAAATGATTTGTCAGACAGACACAGACTCTTTTTATTTGTCATGACACTTTTTCAAAGCACTAAAATCAGTCCCATTGGAACTGTACATGATTTAATCTAAAATAATTGTGTCTTAGATATTGTGAGTTATCTGGCTGGTGTTATTACAATGTTACATTAAAAAGAGAAATCCCATCACTCATTTACTTCTTGCTGCCGTCTATCCAAAGTATTTTCGAGCTGAATTCTCCAATGTTTAATCTGACATGAGTGGCTAAAAGCTCCTTTTAAACTTAAAGGTGCATTATGCAACTTTTTGTATATATATTTGTGCAGAATTGACCTTGTAGTGACCCAGCGGCTGCATGAGTGGTCAGCATGGTGCCTTTACTTTTGACCACAGTGGTGCTTACAACGCTCCAGGATCAATTGTTTTGTAGGTTTTCAGGTGTTAGGCTCCGTCCGTCAGCAGAGAAATCCTTCCAAACAATGATCACCTTTTTGTTGCATAAGAAGTTGCATGATGCACCTTTGAAGTTTTTGTGGCCAAAACAATGCAAATACTTCCTAGTTCACAAACCCCCGCTGCATGGGTTAAAGCTGTGAGTGGACTGTACCTTCCTGGGCCCCACGTGGCTCAGCTCCATCACAGTCAGGGTGTAGTTGGTGCGTTGTCCCCGCTCGTCGAACTGGATGTGACCCGACAGTCCCTCCAAACGAACCTGCGAGACAACGGCAGAGTTCAAAACGCTCCGCCGCTCTGTTCTGACGCCCATCCTGTTTAGTTTGTTTGGCCATTCTCTACGAGCGGATTCCAACACAGGAAGAAGTTGTCCGTTGCTTGTATCATCAAACGTTCAAACAGACGGCGAAGTCAGTCCCTATAAAGTATAACAGCCGTTTGATTTCAGGACATTTACGCAAGGCTTTTAGAAATGCCATGAAATCCGTTGTATTTGGATGTTTAGTGCATGCTAATACATTTGGAGAAATGTGACGTTGTGACATTTCCATCACGTTGTTGTCTTTGTAATGGGAATGACAAAAACTCCAAGGAAAAGGCCTTGAATTGGGTCAAATCACCACGAATCAGTCCTGATGCTTTTCACAAAACATTTCTGCATCAAATGAAAAACACCAGGAAACATGGTCGCATTGAGTACCAAGGATCCAAACATTTTTCATGTTATTTGTAGCACCACAGCATATTCTATGTTATAGCTATGGACACATGCTATGGCTCGTTTGAAAGGTGAGACTCTAAGCTCTCCATAGGAGAAAACAAGTTTATTCTACATGCCTCGGTTACTGAGAAATCTAAGTTAAACAGAGGCTAGTTTTGATCAAAATCACAGATTTTTTGGTTCTAGAGATATATTTCGTGTTCTATGAAACCTCTCTGATTAACTCCTGTCTCCTCTCTGGACGGACACCAACGTTATGTGAAGAGGCAAATGCCTAAATATATTAGTTTCAAGTAAATTTTCAAGGACAGCATTGACACGTTTTGAAACTTTTTTTTGCATTTAAACAGCCTGAAGACTTTAACAGGATGTTTCTCAGTCGTCCTCGGACAGATTTTAGCCATTTAAAAACTCAGAGAAAAGCTAAAATCTGTTTTGATCTTTTCACAAGCAGCTGCTCTGCTTTGTCAAACACGCTCCAGAGAGCAAGAGAGAAGTGTCGGGTTGACAGCTTTTCACAGGTTTTTGATGGTCACTTCTGTTCATCACAGAGCTCCCAAAATCACACATCAGGTGAAAACACAAGTTTTTACATTTTTGGCAGTCAATGTGTTAATTGAGATAAATGACAGAAAATTGCTTGAATAAACGTTGTTTGTTGGCATCTTTCCAACGCCCAAGGTCACTTTACAATTAAAAGAAGGTAAAAACAATTGAACAAAATGTTAAATTTGAATCGGTTTGAACTGATCTAAGGTCAGATAAAAATGCTGATGCCTATAGGAAAGCAGAAATCCCACTTGAAATCAGACAAATTAACTCATATTTTTCAAAAAGATTTCTTTCTCACTTGAAATGTCTTTTTCCCACTTCTTTTCGAGCCAAATTTTTGTTTGTTTTTGCCAAATATAGGTGTAAAGAAAGTTTATGTGAAATGTTAAGATTGTGGACAGATTGATCCTGTACCTTTGTCTCTGTGTACTTATGTTTATGTTGCTCCAAATCAAATGTTCAATTCAAATAATCTGAATTAAGAAAACATTGACTTGTCCCATTGGCAAAAAGAGGTTTTATCTAAACTAAGACTAGACAAAACCTACACCAACTTTACATCTTTAGTTTAATCTCTTGATTTATGCACATTTATGTATTTTTTTCCTTAAAATTATGATTTGTCTTTGTACATTAAAGTGTGAAGTTTTGTAGAATAATAGACATTTTTCTCAGAGTGTTGATAAATTAATAACATAATAAATGTTTTCAATCAAACTGTATCAGAAAGTGATTCTATACAATATATTCTATAAAAGACGTAGAAACATCGTATCATATTCTTTTAAATCTGTGGATTAAGATGATTCCATTGGAGCCTCATTTGTCTTGAAAAAGTCTGCCCAGACCTGCTGCAGCGCCCTCTGGATGTCGATGCCCTGGCCCCACGGTGCTGGGGGGTTGGCCAGGCATTCCCCGGCGTTTCCGCGGCGAGAGATGTCGATCCTCTGTTTGCGCAGGTTTTGAAACGCCGCCGCCATGACGCTGACTCCGTCGTACGTCAGCGCTCCTGTGTACTGGGAGAGAGGGGCGTTCAGGACCACAACGTCCTGGCCACAAAACTGAAAACAGCAGAACCTGGAACAATCCTGAAGAAGAAACATTCAGCCTGTGTCTGAACTGTGCAGAAGTTCACAGCAGACCGCTCAAGGAATCGTGTGGTTTATTTGACATATAACTATTTACTAGGGCTGGGACGAGACGCTTTATTTGTGATTCTATACGTATTGCAATATATTAAGTATTGTAAAAGTTTTGAAAAAGAAAACAAAGTGACATTTTCTAAAGCGTTAAGACTGTAAAGTGTTAACGTCCTGCGTAAATGTTCTGGAAGAAATATTACATTTAAAAAGTATTAAAAGTACAGATCCTTTGATAAAGTATCGACACTCAACATTTCAACATTTCAAAACTATATTTTTTATTAATGAATAGTTGGATCTTAACAATGTACCACGTACAACTTCAATATGCAACCAGAAGTAATCAGTAAAGCTTTTATTGAAAACAACAAATAAACTGAAATAGGAGCACACACTGATTGTTAACTACAGCCTCTCGCAGCGCCATCGCTGCTCAGGTGGGACGCAGAAAGACGGTCATTTTGAACTTCTTAAATGATACTGAGGGTCATGGAACAAAAAAGTCAAGTGGAAGAGCCAAAAAATGTGGCCAGCTCTGAGCTGGAGGATCCAATGGGCTGGAGGATCCTGGACCCAAATGAAGCTGGAGCTGCAGCCCGATGACCATCAGAGGCGTGTGCGACTGAAGGGCTTCAACAACAAAGGCCTCGTCTCCTCGAGCCACAGAACTGAACAGTATGTTTGGACTTTGGAGAGAGACCAAACACGGGACAGGAGTCGGCTCCAGGCACCGCCTTCATTTGGGTCGAGGATCGTCCAGTGTCTTGACGCACAGCCAATCAGATCCTCCAGCACAGCACTGGGGACATTTTTTCCACTTTTTTGTTCCAAAACCCTCAGGATCTTTTAAGACTTTCCAAACGATAGTCTTACTGTTTTCAATAAAAGCTTTACTCAAATGTTGTTGTTTATTCATCTCTCTCCCTTTTCTTCTTGTTGCACATTAAAGTTCTACCTTGAACCTTGTTAAGATCCTACGATGCAAAATGTGATTTTTTGTCGTTTTCCAACTGATCTTAAACTTTTGACCGGGACTGTATTTACACTGTGGCACACTGACTGAGGTGTGGTTGCTTGAACATTTCTGGTCCAAACCCATTTTATATTAAGCCCTGATGAAGACCTCGAAACATGTGGGCTTGGCCGTCTAAATAAAGGCCTTTTAAGAACTTCCTCATGCTGCTCGTACTGGTTTGGAAGTGGTTTGCTTTACACTATTTAATTAGCTCTTAGACCAACTGAAATATCACGCTACACCACAGGACCCCACAGTTACTAATACATCGCTCTTTATCTTCAGCGGTCAGTTTGGGGCCTTTTCCTATTAGATGTAGGGGTTGACAGGTTTCTACATGCTAAACAATTCAAATACTGCCTCTTCTGTTGAAGGTCAACCACCCACTCCATCTAGCACATTGGTCCGTTACATTCATGTACCAATTTTAAATTTTAGTGAGGTGTTTCTGTGAGCTCTCCTCGTTGTACCTTGAGCCATCTCCTGAGAACTTTAGTCAGACACATGCACTTCTTGTTCTCCCACTAAAACCATTGAACCAGGGCTAAACCACGTCTTTTGTCCCGTACCTTGAGCCTCCTCCTGAGCGCTTTGGAGTCCTTGGAGTCGAACACCATCCACTCCTGGTTGACCCGCTCCACGTTGGGGTCGGTGTGGTTGACGAGCTGAAAACCCGTCACGTTGGGCGCGAGCTTCTGGAACTCGGTGATGTTCAGGTCCATGAAGCCCTGCCGGACACATCCCAAAGATATCAGTGAACAGTTTGTGGAAACGCCATGGGACCAATGTGTACTTTCCTGATACCAATCTGTGAGGAATGCGACAAAACCAAAGGAGCTGAACCAGGATGAAGCTAAATCAGGACCAAGTATGAATTGCGTCTGAACCAGGACTTGTCCAACTCCTCTGTTGCAACGATTCATTTCCATTTTAGAGAAGAATTAACAAGCCATAGCCAAACATAAGTGCTCTGACTGAACAAGAAGCAAAATCGCCAAAGTTTCTAACATTTGGTTGTGGCATCAGGTTCGGGCCCGGATCAGGTTCAGTTCCATAGACACATAAGAAGGGGTTAAAGTGGATTTGGGAAGTGATGGAACTCTAGTCTAGAACAGTGACCATCTTGTGATGATTTTGAGACAATGTTGTTTCCATTTCTTCAAACACTTCATTTAGTTTGATGTATTTTTGATTGAAAACTGCATATTTTAGTGAAATTCAGCAACATATCCAAATATAGTATCCAAACTGACATCATTAAACCAGATAGTTACAAAGAAGCTCACAAAGGGTTAAGGGGAAGTAACAAAAGCCAAGCTGTAAAATGGTAAAAATGGTCCTCCCGAGGAATTGTTTTAATTCAAAAGATACAATTTAGTTTAATCTGGTGTATTTAAAGTAACTCTGTCTTAACCATAGATGTTGTTGATTGACCGTAAAACCATGTTCTAAGGTTGTTCCCTCGTTGAGAAACAGACCTGAGAAGTCATTGACTTCATGTATCTCCTGTTGAAGCGCCACATCTGTCCTGAATGGGTTATACTGAGTCATAGCTAAAACTGTCCTCCACATTTTTAATGCACATAATCCAACATTTAATCAGTATCCAGGTGACTCCTTGTCCAGCCCTGGCCTCTGTGTCTCAGAGTCACAGTCCTGACACACTTTGAGTTGTGAAATGTCAAATATCAATGCTGAGACACCTGAAAGAATGCTTTTAAATCTCAATTATGCAGGATAAGTCTATTTAAATTCACAGCAGCCTGAATAAGGAGGCTGGAGCGTGATAAAGGCATTAAAGGAAGACCCAGAGCAGGGAGGAAGAGATGAGACGAGGACGAGCTCATGGGAGGAGCAAGCACTTATCGTACCGCTCCAGAGGAATCCACAGGTGGGACAAGCATGTAACACGTAACACTCCGGCGGGCGGGCGGGCGGGCGGGCTGCTTTTCAGCAAACTGTGGATCAAATATTTATGAGGTGAGCGGCCAGGCTCATGCGTTCAGTTCAGTTTGGGTCAGGCCCATGCGTTCAGATCAGTTTGGGTCAGGCCCATGCGTTCAGATCAGTTTGGGTCAAGCCCATGCGTTCAGATCAGTTTGGGTCAGGCCCATGCGTTCAGATCAGTTTGGGTCAGGCCCATGTGTTCAGATCAGTTTGGGTCAGGCCCATGCGTTCAGATCGGTTTGGGTCAGGCCCATGCGCTCAGATGTGTGGGGTTTGGACATGATGTCAGGTGGGCCCAATATAAATGTATCAACAGAAGGTTAGCAACGCCTTTGGGTGAAACAGAGGTTTGAATCCACAAATGAATGGATTGTCTGAGAACTTGTAATATGAAAGAGAGGTAAAGGAAGTGGACAAGTCAAAGCATTGGCTGCTTCACGCCACAAGACTTAGTAGCAGTGGTTCCCAGCTCTGCTCGACCGCTCAGTCCAAAACCTCAGCCCCCCAAATGCTTTCAAACATTTATAACTGGCCATTTAGCCTTTATTTCAAACCTACAGATCTTGGAGTGTTTTCTTAGTCACATGGAACCACGTGTTCTCTGGAGTGACTGATCGTGCTTTCCCATCTGGCAATCTGATGGACGAGTCCGAGTCTGGCAGGAGAACGTGCCGGATGTAAAGTTTGGTGGAGGGGATTATGGATTATGGAGCTGGGCTTGGCTCCTTTGTTCCAGTGAAAGGAACTCTGAATTCTTACGCTCCAAGAGACTTTGAACCATTCCTCATTTCCGAATTGCGTGTTTGGTCACATTGCGCAGGCGCAGCCAGCCTAAAGCAAGTGTCAACGGCCGGAAGTTGGGACAGGTGTCAGTCAACCATCACTGCGCTAAACAACATCCCTTTGTGTGCGCATATTAAGTAGCCATGTGAGCTCTTTATTACAGCTGTTTGACTTGATTCTCCCAGAGTCTGACTCTCTCTACTGTAAAGGCTACATGTTTCCACTGCAAAGGTAAGCCTTCCATAACAATTATGATGTTTCAGTAGGAGCAGACCCTCCTCAGTGAGAGAATGTATAAGCTGCTGTGGACGTTCGCACCAGCTGTGTTAGCTTGAGCAAATGTGTTGCGATTCGCCTACTACAGAGATCGTATGGCCTTACAGCATGACCCAATAAGATACACTGAGACGCTTTTAGACTATGATTCCCCTCACGCAAATATATCTACAGTTGCTTACAGAAAGAAGGGATCGGCTGAGGTGTGGAGTGCTTTAAACGTCTACAATGAACGCTCACTGCTTACCTTGTCTTTAACATCGCAGCCTCATGCATCTTAGGAAGCGCTCGCAGGACAGTTAGTCGCAGTTAGTTAAACATTCCCTATATGTTGATGGTCAGGCTCTAGTGTCAGTATTAAAGATTGCGGGACAATATCCACGCCACAGAAACATGATCAAAACACCAGCACGTTTCTCAACATGATACCACTATTGAAAAAAGGCCACTTTGCCGATGATAGTATTTAACCACTGTTAGCACAACTCTAGCTGCTGTTAGCAAAACATCTGCTTGTAGCTTGCCTTCATAGTCCCTCTTTTAGCTGCTTCTTTCCTCTAGTTTTTGCCTTGGCACCTCTGAATAATTCTATAAACCCCACCAAAAGACGGTATTTGGTCACTTGGTGTTTGTTTTTACAAAACTTTTCATCGCCGTTCTGCTGTTCCTTCAGTAATGTGTATTCTAGCGCACGCATCTGTGGACCCCCATGTCATATTAATGCCTATCAAAGCTTTAGAATGGGAAAGGAGGCGACTCACCTGATTGGCCAGGATAAAGTGGTAATTCTTCAGATTCCTTTTCTGCAGCGCGATCTGAAACGACAAAGAAATCTCATTTCACTTTTCAAAGACACAAGCCTTCGTCGCCGACGCCTGGCACTCGCGCCGCTTTACACACAAGGTAATGGGATAAACACATCACGGTTTGCAGCGATTAATGACTGATCCTGAGCACGGGGGGAAGGAGCGCGTTGGAGGAGCACAGAGGAGAGGAAAAGAACAAGAAAATAGATTAGTATGAAGCGTGGACGGGGATGAGAACTGTTAGGGAAAGAGAAAGAGAAAGCTGAAGTCTGAATTAGAGTCCTTCCCATATCGATACTTTTGAGCCAGTACCTGAACCAGTTTACTTACACCAAGCTGTAGTTTTCTTACTGATTTATGATTGAGTCGTGATATAAATGATGAGAAACGAAACATGAAATGATGCAAAAATCCGAGTGTTTCCAAAGAAAACGGTAACTGAATTTTGTGCTGCTTAAAGATTTACTCACTGTGGAACGAGTAACTTCCTTGACTCGACTTCAACTATCTTCAAACATAAGTCGACCTTTAAAAACGCCCAAGTACCATCGTGAAAACTAAGATGTTAAGGGAGAAAACTAGCCAAAAAAAACAAACTTTGATCACTGCGTGAAAAATCTATATTTTCAACTGCTGTGTCAAAAATATGAAAATGGACCACTTCATGAAAATTTCAAGTTTTCACCTGCCGCGTGTCACCTTAAAGGACCTGATTTTTTTAAGGCTTATTTTATTTGCACCTTGAGGCATTATAGTACTTGGTTGTGGCAGCTAAGAAAAAGGCATCCCTGAGTGAGGCGAAAGAAGGCGAGGACTTAACTGCCCACTGAGTTTTAATCCAAAGTAAAGAACTTCCGTGGGCACTGAGCTGGACAGGATTGGGGGCATATTTAATACAAACACACAGAGGACTCCTCTGTGTGTTTGTCTGAAATTTGTTCTCAGTCCTCTGCGAAGAGCCTGAACCGTAAAAGGCACGAGTCGTGAGCCATTAAGGTAACTTATACAGGAGCGACAAAAGCTTTTGTTTCAATCACATGAGCAGAGCTGACAGGAGGCGTCACAGTGAAGGGTGTTTGGTGAATTCAATCAAATCAAATTAGTGCATCTTCCAGAAGTCACAGCTTAGTGACTCAACTCTGGAGGCCCTTAGCCAGTGTCTGCGTTTCCGTTTCTTTGTAAGCACGGAGCCAGCATGTGTGGGTCGACTCAGGTCTGTGAAAACGCTGCACTTCATCTTCCAGGCCTGTGTGAGGCGCTGTGACGCTAACACAGATAACTGTATTTTTTTTACCTTTATTTAAACCAGGAAAGTGGCCCCAGAGGGGAAACTATTGGCTTGTTGCACGGTATGGCTATGCTAGTTCCTCTGACCTGAAGTTGTGAGCGCCAGTACTTCCTGTCTGTATTCTTTTCCTGGAATAATAATCATATTTTCTAAAGATTATGTTGTGGGCAGTGAGTTCCCGGTAGATGATCATTTACTGTGTGTTCAAATCTTGATGTAAGATCGGAGACACCTGTGATCATAAAGGATTGACGTCTATGTTTATGAGGATCAGTGAGTTTGTCTTGAAGCTAAAGGCTAACATGCTATAAAAAAATGTAATAAAAAGGCACAATTTCAAATTGTATAATGCATGAAATGAATGTTAGCCTTTAGCTTCAAGACAAACTCACTGATCCTCATAAACATAGACGTCTCTTCCACGGAAATATTTACACTTTACAGCTACATCTACCAGAAACTCACTGTCCACCACAGAACCTTTAGGAAATACGATGATTTGAACGGGTCTAAGCTAATCTTAATGGAAATTAATACGAACAGGAAGTAGGCTACTAGCGCCCACAACTTCAGCGCAGAGGAACTAGCGTAGCCACATTGTGCAACAAGCCAATTGTATATGTTTTAGTGGTATGGGAAACCGGAGTACCACAGAAAGGCCCCGTCCAGGTGGGAATCGAACCCGGGACCTTCTTACTGTAAAGCGACTGTACTACCATGCATAGAACAACATGTAGAGATGTAGAGGGCGCAGTAAACTTTTGTGGAATGTAAACAGTGAAAATGAAACTGATTCATGGATTTAGGATCTACAGAAGAGACGAGGAGGAGAGTTTACACTGCGTTCCAAATTATTATGCAAATGACATTTTTCTAAGATTTTCTAAATTGTCAACTCAAATGAGAGTCAGCATAATTTTTAAGTCTTTAACTGGTAGAGGATCATTTAAATGTGGTGGAAAAAATTTCCTAGTGATAACAGTATTTTTTTCAAAAATAAATATAGTAAAAACCTCAAAATCCACTGTTCCAAGTTATTATGCAACTCATCGTTTTAATACATTTTAAAGCTCGTAATTAACTGAAAATGGTCATTTGTTGTATTTGTAGCATTAGGAGGTCATACTTACTGAAATCAAAAGCTATTTCAATCAAAAAAATATTAACGGGTCAAGTTATATTTTACCATAGGAGCCCTTGTGTGATAGCAGCTTCAAAATTCTTAAATCCATTAAAATTGTAAGTTTTTGGACAGTTTCTGCTTGGATTTCTTTGCAGGATGTTAGAATAACCTCCCAGAGCTGCCGTTTGGATGAAAACTGCCTCCCACCCTCATAGAAGTTTTTTTTGTTGAGGCTCCAAAGGTTCTCAACAGGGTCGAAGTCAGGGGAGGAGGGGGTCCACATCATGAGTTTCTCTCCTTTTATGCCCATAGCAGCCTGTGATGCAGAGGTTTTCTTTACAGCAGGACATGGTGCGTTGTCATGATGAAGATGATCTTGTTCGGGAAAGCACAGCTCTTCTTTTTGTAGCATAGAAGACAGTGGTCAGTCAGAAACTCCACATATTTTTCAAAGGTCATTTTCACACCTTCAGGGATCCTAAAAGGGCCTAAAGGGGCCGACCAGCTCTCTCACCATGATTCTGGCCCAAAACATGACTCCGCCACCTCTTTACTGACGTCACAGCCTTGTTGGGACATTGTGGTCATTCACCAACCATTCACTACTCCATTGTGTTGACCATCCAGGACTACACGGCCTCATCAGTGAACAAGACTGTTTGAAAATGAGTCCTCATGTATTCCTGAGCCCGTTGCAGCCGTTTCTGTTCATCAGCATTCAATTAGCCATTTAGGGGAGGCCCGGATAGAAGGTTTATGCACAACTGCAGCCTCTGGAGGGTCCTACACCTTGATGTTCGGGGGACTCCAGAGGCCCCAGCAGCTTCAAATACCTGTATGCTGCTTTGCAGCATCTGTTCTCATAATCTGATGTGTTTGTCTGGCAGAAACCGTCCATATTGTGCCCTTATCGGCACAAAACGGAGTGTGCTCTGAATCATCCACAGATCTCTTATCTGTATGATGATTAAGCTTAATCTTTCATGAAATATCGAAGGTTTTCATACCTAGACCAAGGCATTCAACTATTTCACACTTTTCATCAGCAGAAAGTCCCTTTTTCTTTACCATATTGCTTGAAAATGATGATCTGCATAATAAAGTGGAACACCCTTTTTCAGTAGTTTTTCCCTTAACTGGGCTTAACCTGACAACTAATCATCCCAGGTCTCTGAGATTTATGTCAGTGATTCATAGAGCCCCAAGACACAATACCATCCATGAGTTTCATTATTATTGTTTTTTTTTTTACCTTTTTGACACAAAAATCCAATTTGCATAATAATTTGGAACGCAGTGTATGTCAGTGACTTTTACTGTCAGTCCAAAAACACAGACTGACTCGTGTTTTTCTACTTGTCACCTGTGGCATGTGGACGGCAGTGGAGCAAAGAGGGGCGGAGTCAAACCATCATAGATCCATGAGGAAAACTCATTATAAGGTCAGTAGATTATGGATTACAGACTCTGGAGCTGTGATGTCATTGTTTTAGTAAAAGTTGCGGAGACGTCGTAACAACGGTGACACGTAAACAGCATTTTCAGATCTTTCCACTCTGGGACCTAGTTTGGAAATGTTCATTTACAGATCCCCAAAACGCCAGGCTCGTATGGACGATACGCTGGACTGATAAAATATCTTTGCGTTTGGTCCTCAGCTTGACTTCGTATGGACAGAGCTTCAGCCGGACACAAATCCGATTTTACGGATATATTTAATTATTTGACAACTCGTTTGGATGGATTTAAAGCTGCCGATGACAGACGTGAGGTGCGGGAGCTGCTGTGTGTTTGTGGAGTTTATAGAAGTACGGGGTGGTGTGGGTGCACTGACCTGAGAGATTTTTATTTACTATGTGGTTCATATATCTGTATGTGTAATATATATGTAGTTTGATCATTGTACGTTTAGTAAATGCATTGCTTGGCTATTGTCTACTGCTTAAAGATGTGAGATCAGTTTTACTGCGCCTGCTAGCTGTAGCTGTTGCCTTCTGAGTTTGCTGTGTCAGTGGCTGAGCACTTGGTCAGAGACAGAAAATAAACACTAGTTCTGAGAGCCTTATTGATTTTGGCTAAAACAGGCTTATGTTTGTTTGCTGAATAAATCGAGCTGTATTTTTGTTAATTACTTTGTCCAGTGACGACTTTCTTTCATCATACTGTAACTCAGTTACCAACTAATTGAAGCCTTGGAATGCGAAAGGAATGCTCCCAAGAGTTATGATAGAGTTATGATAGTGTTATGATAGATAGAGTTATGATAGAGTTATGATAGAGTTATGATAGAGTTATGATAGAGTTATGATAGATAGAGTTATGATAGAGTTATGATAGAGTTATGATAGAGTTATGATAGAGTTATGATAGAGTTATGATAGAGCTATGATAGAGCTATGATAGAGTTATGATAGAGTTATGATAGAGTTATGATAGATAGAGTTATGATAGAGTTATGATAGTGTTATGATAGAGTTATGATAGAGTTATGATAGTGTTATGATAGTGTTATGATAGTGTTATGATAGAGCTATGATAGAGCTATGATAGAGTTATGATAGAGTTATGATAGTGTTATGATAGTGTTATGATAGTGTTATGATAGTGTTATGATAGTGTTATGATAGTGTTATGATAGAGTTATGATAGAGTTATGATAGAGCTATGATAGAGCTATGATAGAGTTATGATAGAGTTATGATAGAGTTATGATAGATAGAGTTATGATAGAGTTATGATAGAGTTATGATAGTGTTATGATAGAGTTATGATAGAGTTATGATAGAGTTATGATAGAGCTATGATAGAGCTATGATAGAGTTATGATAGAGTTATGATAGAGTTATGATAGATAGAGTTATGATAGAGTTATGATAGAGTTATGATAGTGTTATGATAGAGTTATGATAGAGTTATGATAGAGTTATGATAGAGTTATGATAGAGCTATGATAGAGTTATGATAGAGTTATGATAGAGTTATGATAGATAGAGTTATGATAGAGTTATGATAGAGTTATGATAGTGTTATGATAGAGTTATGATAGAGTTATGATAGTGTTATGATAGTGTTATGATAGTGTTTTGATAGAGTTATGATAGAGTTATGATAGAGCTATGATAGTGTTATGATAGAGTTATGATAGAGTTATGATAGAGTTATGATAGAGTTATGATAGTGTTATGATAGTGTTATGATAGTGTTATGATAGTGTTATGATAGTGTTATGATAGTGTTATGATAGAGTTATGATAGAGTTATGATAGTGTTATGATAGTGTTATGATAGTGTTATGATAGAGTTATGATAGTGTTATGATAGAGTTATGATAGAGTTATGATAGAGTTATGATAGTGTTATGATAGTGTTATGATAGAGTTATGATAGAGTTATGATAGTGTTATGATAGAGTTATGATAGAGTTATGATAGAGTTATGATAGAGTTATGATAGAGTTATGATAGCAGCTTCACTCACTCGGACGCATTACATACGTCAAGACCAAACACTAGCGAAAATCAGGTCCAATCGTTTCAAAGGAGTTCACCCCTCCCACCTGATAACGGAATTGTGAAGCTCCAGACCCTTGTATGAAACGCAATAAAGAGAGTTTGGTGAAACCAGGCTAATAACTAATTACTTTTTAAAAGTAATCTTCCCAACACTGCTCTTAGCGTTCAAGTGTCCACATATGGTGAGACCTGTTCCTGAGTTGTAGTCATTCTAAACCACATAAAGCACTTTACATCCAGTGTTGGTTCTCCCTGGAGCAGCTGTGTGTTACCCCACAGGCGTGACGGAAGTGTCTAGCCCAAGGACACAACAGTATCCATCGAAGAGAGTAGGGGGATGGCTTTAGAACATAATATAAAACATGAGCTTTAAAGGAAAAAGTACCCAGATTAAACAGTTTCTTAAACATTTCTGTACCAGGTTGAGGAGGTAGTTTATCTTGTCGAGCTCGCTGTCGATGATGATCTGGAACTCCTTCTTGTAGTCCAGGTCTGCCAGGAGTTTGATGAAGGCCGTCTCTGTCAGGGTCTCCAGGTTCACAGAGGTCACCTGCCAGGGCTGCTCTGCCGCCGTGTCCAGGATCCGCTGCAGCACCGCCAGGCCTGAACACATGGGCACAAACAGACCTGAACACATGGGCACAAACAGACCTGAACACGCGAGGACACAAACAGACCTGAACACACGAGCACAAACAGACCTGAACACACGAGGACGCAAACAGACATGAACACACGAGGACACAAATAGACCTGAACACACAAACAGACCTGAACACACGAACACGCAAACAGACCTGAACACACAAGGACACAAATAGACCTGAACACACGAGGACGCAAACAGACATGAACACACGAGGACACAAATAGACCTGAACACACAAACAGACCTGAACACACGAACACGCAAACAGACCTGAACACACAAACACAAACAGACCTGAACACACGAGCACAAACAGACCTGAACACACGAGCACAAATACACCTGAACACACGAGGACACAAACAGGCCTGAACACATGGGCACAAAAAGACCTGAACACACGAGGACACAAACAGACCTGAACACACGAGGACACAAACAGACCTGAACACACGAGCACAAACAGGCCTGAACACACAAACACAAACAGACCTGAACACACAAGCACAAACAGACCTGAACACACGAGAACACAAACAGACCTGAACACACAAGGACACAAATAGACCTGAACACACGAGGACACAAACAGACCTGAACACACGAGAACACAAACAGACCTGAACACACGAGAACACAAACAGACCTGAACACACGAGAACACAAACAGACCTGAACACACGAGAACACAAACAGACCTGAACACACGAGTACAAACAGACCTGAACACACAAGCACAAACAGACCTGAACACACAAGGACACAAACAGACCTGAACACACGAGAACACAAACAGACCTGAACACACGAGTACAAACAGGCCTGAACACACAAGCACAAATAGACCTGAACACACAAGGACGCAAATAGACCTGAACACACGAGCACAAACAGACCTGAACATATGAGCACAAACAGACCTGAACACACAAACACAAACAGACCTGAACACACGAGCACAAACAGGCCTGAACACATCGCCACAAACAGGCCTGAACACACAAACACAAACAGACCTGAACACACGAGGACACAAACAGACCTGAACACACAAACACAAACAGACCTGAACACACGAGGACACAAACAGACCTGAACACATGGGCACAAACAGACCTGAACACACGAGCACAAACAGACCTGAACACACAAGGACACAAACAGACCTGAACACACGAGGACACAAACAGACCTGAACACACGAGCACAAACAGACCTGAACACACACGCACAAACAGGCCTGAACACACAAACACAAACAGACCTGAACACACAAGGACGCAAATAGACCTGAACACACAAGCACAAACAGACCTGAACACACAAGCACCGCCAGGCCTGAACACACGAGGACACAAACAGACCTGAACACACGAGGACGCAAATAGACCTGAACACACGAGCACAAACAGGCCTGAACACACGAGGACGCAAATAGACCTGAACACACAAGCACAAACAGGCCTGAACACACGAGGACGCAAATAGATCTGAACACACGAGGACGCAAATAGACCTGAACACACGAGCACAAACAGGCCTGAACACACGAGGACGCAAATAGACCTGAACACACGAGGACGCAAACAGACCTGAACACACAAGGACACAAACAGACCTGAACACACGAGGACGCAAATAGACCTGAACACACGAGCACAAACAGACCTGAACACACGAGAACGCAAACAGACCTGAACACACGAGGACGCAAATAGACCTGAACACACGAGCACAAACAGGCCTGAACACACGAGCACAAACAGGCCTGAACACACGAGAACGCAAACAGACCTGAACACACGAGCACAAACAGCCATGAACACACAAGGACACAAACAGACCTGAACACACGAGCACAAACAGACCTGAACACACACGCACAAACAGGCCTGAACACACAAACACAAACAGACCTGAACACACAAGGACGCAAATAGACCTGAACACACAAGCACAAACAGACCTGAACACACAAGCACCGCCAGGCCTGAACACACGAGGACACAAACAGACCTGAACACACGAGGACGCAAATAGACCTGAACACACGAGCACAAACAGGCCTGAACACACGAGGACGCAAATAGACCTGAACACACAAGCACAAACAGGCCTGAACACACGAGGACGCAAATAGATCTGAACACACGAGGACGCAAATAGACCTGAACACACGAGCACAAACAGGCCTGAACACACGAGGACGCAAATAGACCTGAACACACGAGGACGCAAACAGACCTGAACACACAAGGACACAAACAGACCTGAACACACGAGGACGCAAATAGACCTGAACACACGAGCACAAACAGACCTGAACACACGAGAACGCAAACAGACCTGAACACACGAGGACGCAAATAGACCTGAACACACGAGCACAAACAGGCCTGAACACACGAGCACAAACAGGCCTGAACACACGAGAACGCAAACAGACCTGAACACACGAGCACAAACAGCCATGAACACACAAGCACAAACAGGCCTGAACACACGAGGACACAAACAGGCCTGAACACACGAGAACGCAAACAGACCTGAACACACAAGCACAAACAGACCTGAACACACGAGGACGCAAATAGACCTGAACACACGAGCACAAACAGGCCTGAACACACGAGAACGCAAACAGACCTGAACACACGAGGACGCAAATAGACCTGAACACACGAGCACAAACAGGCCTGAACACACGAGAACGCAAACAGACCTGAACACACAAGCACAAACAGACCTGAACACATGAGGACGCAAATAGACCTGAACACACAAGGACACAAACAGACCTGAACACACGAGCACACAAACAGACCTGAACACACAAGCACAAACAGGCCTGAACACACGAGGACACAAACAGACCTGAACACACGAGGACACAAACAGACCTGAACACACGAGGACACAAACAGACCTGAACACACGAGGACGCAAATAGACCTGAACACACGAGAACACAAACAGACCTGAACACACGAGAACACAAACAGACCTGAACACATGGGCACAAACAGACCTGAACACACGAGGACGCAAATAGATCTGAACACACAAGCACAAACAGGCCTGAACACACGAGGACGCAAATAGATCTGAACACACGAGGACGCAAATAGACCTGAACACACGAGCACAAACAGGCCTGAACACACGAGAACGCAAACAGGCCTGAACACACGAGAACGCAAACAGACCTGAACACACGAGGACGCAAATAGACCTGAACACACGAGCACAAACAGGCCTGAACACACGAGAACGCAAACAGACCTGAACACACGAGCACAAACAGGCCTGAACACACGAGGACGCAAATAGACCTGAACACACGAGGACACAAACAGGGCTGAACACACAAGCACAAACAGGCCTGAACACACAAGGACACAAATACACCTGAACACATGGGCACAAACAGACCTGAACACACAAGGTTTAAAGGAGACATATCATTCTATTTTGGCCTTATTTTTACACACACACAACATTATTTAACACTTAAATCAATGAAAAAGGCGATATTGACCTACATGAAAATGAGCCTAAGCCAACGTCACTCACCAAAACACCGCGTCAAGGCAAAAATGTGTCTCCAAACCAACAACAAACTGTGGCACAACCAGTGGCCCTGAATATACAACATGAATCAATCTGATGGTAATGAATAAAGCACTGCCCTGTTTCATGAGGAGAGTTTTGTAGCAATGCAGTTGTTTCTGAGACGTGTAATGTTAGTGTCACAGTCAGGCTTAGCGTATTTACATTATGAGAAGTACATCATATTGTTGTAGGCTCTGAAGCAGCCGCGTCTTATACTGTACATTAGGACACAAACAAACACTGTATTTTTTTTTTTTTAGTTCAATAGGTCCTTGTTTAAAGGCAAAGCAGGATTTCTCAGACAGCGACGCAAGCAATTGTGTCCAAATGCTTTTTTCTCACATTGTGGTGACATCATCTGCACTAAAAATAGCCCCTACACACTCCAAATTGTCCAATCTGGTATGTAATGTTGTTAAAGATTTGTCTTTGCATCAAATATGTCAACAAATTTCAAATGCAGCCCGGTTCTTAATATTTGCTCTGCCCTCCGGCTCTCTCTCTCCGCAGGTGGGGGTCTGTAATGACGGCCGCTCTCTCTACTCTGTCCACCGTCTCCCCCGGTGATGTTTTATTCATCACGACATGATCTGAGCAGAGGGTGCAGCGTCAGCGCAAACATCAGCAGGTGAGAGGGACTCCATGAGGCAGCTCGCCCAGGAGTCCGGTAAGGTGGACTCGCCGGTCGCCTTGGCGCCTAAATGAGAGTGTGGCGAGCAAACTGAAGTGGGAATAAGAGGGGAAAAAATAAATAAATCTGTCCCCGTTTTGGCAGATCATTGTTTGAATTGTGGGGGGGAGGAAAAGAAAGAGGAAGAAAAGAAAAAAAAAAACGCTGTGTGGGCCGAATCTCACAGTAATCACATCCGCTCCATCCAGAAGTCAGCGCATTACTGCCCCACATATACAGTGTGGGGGAGGGGGAGAGAGAGACGGGGCGAGAGGAGAGAGAGACGGAGAGAGGGGGAGAGAGGGGGAGAGAGAGAGAAAAGAGACAGAGAGAGAAAGAAAGAAAGAAAGAAAGAAAGAAGAGAGAGACGGAGAGAGGGGAAGAGAGGGGGAGAGAGAGAGAAAAGAGAGAGAGAGAGAAAGAAAGGAGAGAGAGAGAGAGAGACGGAGAGAGGGGGAGAGAGGGGGAGAGAGAGAGAAAAGAGAGAGAGAGAGAAAGAAAGAAAGAAAGAAAGAAAGAAAGAAAGAAAGAAGAGAGAAACGGAGAGAGGGGAAGAGAGAAAGAAGAGAGAGAGAGAGAGAGAAAGAAAGAAAAGAGAAAGAAAAAAGAGAGAGAGAAAGAAAGAAAGAAGAGAGAGAGAGAAAGAAGAGAGAGAGAGAAAGAAGAGAGAGAGAAAGAAGAGAGAGATAGAGAAAAGAGAGAGAAAGAAAGAAGAGAGAGAAAGAAAACAGAGAGAAAGAGAGAAAAGAGAGAGAGAGAGAGAAAGAAAGAAAGAAAGAAAGAAAGAAAGAAAGAAAGAAGCGAGAGAGAGAGAAAAGAGAAAGAAAGAGAGAAAAGAGAGAGAGAGAGAAAGAAAGAATGAAAGAAAGAAAGAAAGAAGAGAGAGAGAGAGAGAAGGAGTGTGAGAAGAAAGAGAAAAGGAGAGAGAGAGGGACACAGGGAGAGAGATGGAAAGAGGGAGAGGGGGAGAGAGAGGAGAGAGAGAAGGAGTGTGGGAAGAGAGAGAAGGAGAGAGAGAGGGAGAGAGAGGAGAGAGAGAAAGACAGAGGAGGAGAGAGACTAGAGAGGGAGAGGGAGAGAGAGAGAACGGGACAGAGAGAGAAACAAAGACCTCATGCAGCGCTGCCACACTCTTTACTGGGACAAAAGGAGAGACCAGAACAGCGACTGATGAGTGAGTTCTTGATGAGACGCTGCAGGTGTTAGGGCTGAACATTACAGATCGAAGATGAGAAAAATGTATGTAAGTTTTCTGTAATTTTATGGTTTCGTATTTAAAAAACAATACTGTATATTTTAGGCATAAAAATGGCCAAAAATATTGATATTTTCAGCAAACAAACTCTAAATAAAGGGTAGGCCCAGGTTTAAAGTATTTTCTGTTGATATTGTATTCAAAAAATAATAATTCAGGGAGATTTTGGATTATTTCAAGCAGGATTAGATCAATTAGATATTAAAAAATCCCTTGAGAAAAGAAAAAAAACCTTCCAAAGACTAAAATGTGGAGTCAGTAGGAGCTAAAGAGGAGATGTTGTTGCAATGGAATGAAAACCTCATTTGGGGAAAACGGTCCTAAAGTTTAGGAACGTGGTCGTATATCCCACAAAGGAAATGACCATATTTGGATTGCAGTGTCATCTCGGTCACAGCCTTTCGTGCTACACGTGGATACCAAACTTGAATAGCCGGCTTTTGTGCCGCCATGTTGTAGTTACTTCCTGAATATCCCTGAAGCGCCACAAAGAAGAAGGTTTGTCCCTGTCGTGTTG
The DNA here is from genome assembly GCF_951799975.1 of Gobius niger. Lineage (NCBI taxonomy): Eukaryota > Metazoa > Chordata > Actinopteri > Gobiiformes > Gobiidae > Gobius > Gobius niger. The sequence goes on from NC_136862.1 coordinate 32,932,164, forward strand.
TAAGTAAGTCAGTAAGTAAGTGCTTTATTTGTCAACAAAATACTGTTCAGGTGTTAGTCCTGAGCCGCTGTGACTGAGCCGTGCCACCACTGTGGGTCAGCCTGACCAGTATGTTTTTGGAGGTCAGGGAAACAGTAGCACCCCTGGAGGAAACCTGGCTGCCTTCAGTTTCAGATCCTCTGAAACCATGCACCGGGTTTGTCCCTGTTTCAGAAGAGCGTGGTGTCCTGCACTGGTCAGCTCCACTTTCACCTTCCTCTTCCTCCTGCACAGCTCCCTCCGCTCCCTCCGCTCCCTCCGCTCCACAAGTCTTTCACCATCTTCTGTGAGGAACTTTGCAGTTAATCTGCTTTATTCTCCAGTGAACGTCCATTAGCCAGAACAACAGAAAGCATGTGTGGCTTAGCTGTGGGTCTCGCCCGGATACCTCCTTGTTTGCCCCTTTTTTGCTCGTCTTGTGAAGCTTCCACTGTGCTGCAGGTGTGGGGTTTCTCGGTGCCTCTTCAGTGTCTCACACAGAGCTTTAGCCCTCTTCACTATGATGGGATTTGGCTGATTTTAACCTGCTGTAGAGCCGACTACAAGACTCCTTTTAAACATCTGATTACACAAAAAATATTACATTTACTCTCCATTTTCATTAGTGATGCTTTTCTGGCATTAAAAAACCATACACAATGAAGGCTTATTTTTAATATAAAAAAAATCTTCATTTTTCCTGGAGAAATGGTGAGCTGTGTTGTTCAAATTAGGTGCAAAGCCGTTTTTGGCCTTTCACCTGTTATTTCAGCAGGAGATTCAGATAAAGTTGCGCTCTGAGCTGTGTTTATGTATGGAACTGTCAGCTGTTTGGATCCGGAGGTAGCTTATTATTGTACATGATGTCACACTTAACAAACATAAAATGGACTAAAATGGCAGTAAAAAGAAATCCACCAATCCCCACAAAAAACATGGACAAGACGTTCAAAAGCAAAACAATGTGCAACACAGAAACCACAAAAAATGCAGCTTTACCGAGAGAGAGGGAGGTTGCTGCCTGTTTACACGTCGTCATGAAAACATTGTTGTACTGGTTTGGGCACAGTTTTCAAAAAGTAAAAATATGACTGAGGCTGAGGCTTTTACTTCTGGCTGGTGTGCACTGTACGATGTTTATTGTCTTGCCACACTGCCCTAAGTGGGGACGGTCAAATCTTGAGCCGTTGAGCTCGTCTCCACTCTGCGATTGTTCAAAGAGATATTTGTAGCTACGATCAAAGTTTTGTCGCAGCAGTTTCAGGCTTCAGAAAGTGTGTGCTTAGCTCAGGCGAGCGCAACATGCTCCAGAGAAAGTCCTGCTCATGCGTAGTCGGACCCGCTCATGCCCGGCCTCTGCTGACTCTGGCGGTTTGTGCAGATGTGCTGGTGGGACACTGACAGAGATCCTCTCTGCAGCAAGAAGATGGCTCGCCCTACGACTACTGTTCCAAAATATCAGACACTGCTTGATGTCGGTCGTACGGCGGTTCTATTTTAAATCTCTCCCTGTCTCACTGTAAGACCTACGACCTAAGATATTTCTTACGACTAGTGATCATACGTTGTAGACCCGCCCTTAGAGTAACATTTGACTGGAGTTATTTGTGCTTTTAGTTTGATCACCCCTGGTCTTTCTGCGAGTTCCTCAGATCACTAAACGGTTTGGAACACTCACGAGCTTTCAGAGAGAAAGAGAAGCAGCAGACAGAAGAAGAGACCGAGGCGGCTGCACTTGGAGCTTGTTGACACTGTGGGCGACTGCGGTGTGTTTGTCACCGAGGAGGTTTTAGATCTAAATGTCAAGTGTCGGATAATGACACTTATGACCTGCAATTACAGAGAGAGAGAGCTCTGGTGCGCTGGAGGGAGATATATACAGACAGTCGGGGTGTAACCAGGGCTGCTGCATGCTACTGTGGTGCCCTAAGCAGAAATGTTTTCACAGCTGACGGACCCGCTCACAAGAAAACCTACACAACAGGTGACCCTGGAGAGTTGTAGAGGCCACCGTGTTGAAGGCAAAGTTTCTCCTCGAGGACTTGATGCCCGGCGCACACACAACACGGAAAATAAACTTGCACACAATTTATTAAAGTCGACATATCGTCAATGACTTTTTCAGGTTTTGAACTACAATATAACGTCGTTCCCTGGAGCTGGGGAACCTTTAGAGAAGAAAACACAAACTCTCCAGATCCCTAAAGAAAAGAGACATTGATGAATTCAGAAGAGACCGAAATGACTATGAGGAGGGACAGGTGTGCTCTTGGTCCATAAAACGTGCGCGAACTCTGTTCAATTTGCCAAGCAGCGAAGACAAAGACATGTCAAGTGACTCTGATTTTTTAGACAAACACAACGAGAGACGTGAGGCAGGAGGAGGAAGGAGGCGCGGACCGACACAGCGTGGACAACCAACAAAACGGTCATAAATATATCAGACAGTCCACTCTCACAGGGCTGCTTTCAAAAGGTTTATCCTACGCACTTACAGACAAATGAATTTCAAACAAAGCGTAAAGGTGTGGTACCCACTGAACACCTCTCTTTCATTTGAGACACAGATGCCGCTCCATTCAGGGTCCCCGTGAACAAACATCCTTGTCTTAAAGGGACAGGCCGCCGTTTTTCCATACTGAGATATGAGTTGATGCGTACCTGTCTGGTCTGTGTGCCCGTGGAAGAGCTTGGTCACTTCCAACTTCACCCCCGTTTGGAGCCATAGGAATATACTGGGAGAGGCCATACTGTGATATGTTCTTACCTGAGCTTAGACGAGTTGATACGTACCTGTCTGGTCTTTGTGCGTGCCCTCATTCTCGCAAAACGACCAAAGATGTTGTTTGGCCTCTCCCAATGTATTCCTATGGCTCCAAACAGGGTGAAGTTAGAAGCGACCAAGCTCCTCCACGGGCACACAGACAAGACAGGTACGCATCAACTCGTCTAAGCTCAGGTAAGAACATATCTCAGTCTGGAAAAACGGTGGCCTGTTCCTTTAATGTATTGACTAAAACAGCCTCCTTTAAAGTGGAGAAAGATAATCCTGTGAAAAAAATAATGCAAATGTTCTCATAAAACAAGCTGATAAATGAGGTGCCCCAGTGGCATGGGCGAGGCGACAATATATAAAAGAATCATCTTGTCTGAGGATATTTTTGGTCTTGTACAGAGAGATCATGGACCCAGTGACTGATATCAATGATCATTTTTCTAATCCCTACATTTTCTTTTTAGCTACGACTTGTGAAAGTGTAATGCTGTTAATAGGAAAAACTGGCTCCTGCCGCTGGGTCCAGCAATTAACTAATCCAACCTGCTGCCAGCCTCTACTGTCAAACCCATTGCTAATCATGGAATCCCAGCTGAAGGACCTTGTTGATGTTACATGTTACCTTCACAATCCACCTGGTAGACCCATTACTAGAGGCAATGATCACCAGCCTCGAACCAGCCACATCTAAAAGACACCACAGATGTTTTGATGAAGCTGAATAAACTAGTAAAAACAAACTCCAGCGACCAAAGAACCAAGAAAGAACCCGCCTCTTTCTGTATATCACTCCACTCACAGTTTTGAGTGATCTTCGGGCAAAGCTGTAATAAGCAGCTGTTTCTTCTTCTAAGGTATCTTCTAGCTATTCTTCCCGGACACTTTTGCTCATACAACAGAACAAAGCGCGTCACATTACATAGGACTGATGGTGATGGACATTGAAGCTTCATATTCGAACATCTCACTCGGTGAAAGCCTTGAGGCATTAAGTTTTTACTTTTTTACTCCAGATGATGCAATGCCACCGGGCAGATTTCTTGTCAGCTGGACAGAATGGGCAACAACATATTTCTGTTCCGGGACAAGCCAGAACACCTCCGTCTGCAGCGAGACTACCCCCTTCCTTCACAACATCACATGCTATGGAACATACATCAATGATTTACTTCTGATTTTTACGGGAAAATGACTTGTTTGAGTTAAAAAAAATTATACACCAATTTGACCAATAGAAATCTTGAACTGAGTTCAGATGACAGTACATCAAACGTACCCTGTTGATCTTTTGTTATGTTAATATCCGCACTTCCATCACAGAAAAGGCACTGATCACAACACAGTATTAAGGCCCGACAGCAACCATCCATCCCACCTGAAAAACATCATTCCTCTGGGACGCACGGATCTTTTTACGGGCAGAATGGGAGATAAATAACCTGACACTCATCATGAGCAGCAGACGAGGCAAAACCAGGACTAAAACAGGAACTAATGGATCACGGAGATCTGTTCAGTGCAGACTGTTGGAGGGAGACGTGGAAGGATCTAGTCAGGGCTTTGCTCTCTGGCCTCAGTCGCTGCTCATACCAGTGGTTTCTGCCTAATGTTTACGAGTCATGGCGATGTTTTAGTGTAAGCTTCGTATTAACTCTTAGCTCACATTATAGAGGGTCTGCACATGCATTTTCATTTTAAATAGAGCCCACGATATTCCGTAGTGAATGTCGTGATTGTCTATTTTGTGTGGGTTATTAGCCGGTCACTGAAGGCTGGTCTCAGAGCGAGTCATTCTCCGCAGCTATTACGAGGATCTCAGTCAGGCTCAACGACACAACATCAGCACAGAATCACAACACAACAGGACTAACCCGGAAACACTTTTCCCTGGAAGGAAACACCGATATGCGGCACTCGTGGGCAGGAGTTATTTACCTTTTACGCTGTTTAACCTGAAGCTAGCTAGCTAGCTCAACCAGCTCAACTGTTTATGGAAACAGCTGCGGTGGAGTCGCTCACACCTGGGCCCCCCCAACTGAAACTTTTATGTTTGACTTTACTAATCCAGACAAATATGCTTCAATGCAGGATCATTTTATGTACGCCTGAAAATGATGAATAGCCTTAACCGTATTCAATAGAAATGTAAAGCTCATATGTTATTAAAGGAATAGGCCACCGTTTTTATATACTAAGATATGTTCTTACCTAGCCTTAGCCAAGTTAATATATCCCCGTCTGGTCTTTGTCCGTGCGCTCTGTCAGGCAAACGAAGCTACCAAGCTCTTCCACGTGTTCCTTATTTAAATAAAGTTACGTGAAGTGTTTTCATGCGAAGTATATTTACACAGAAATGTAGCATGTCGATTTTATAAGCAAATAAAAAGGGGGACTATATTGTGAGGCGTAATGATACGAGGAGCACAGCGTCCGCGCAGTAACTCCTAAAGACTTCCCCCGCTCACTTCCGTCAACAGAAGCTGTGTGACTTGTAGAGAGCTTGCAGAGAACAGTTGAAGAAGCGTGGATAACTTGTGAACGATGCCTTTTACGTGCATCGTGCCGGGCTGTGATAACAAGCAGAAAGTATATAGTGTAGTAATGTTTCACAGATTTCCAACTCACCCCGGACGACGACACAGGACTCAGGAGCTCCACCATGAGGTAGGAATGCGCAAGCACTTTCCCAAAATATATTTTCTGCTTGTTTAGGAGTTACTGCGTGGACACTGTGCTCCTGTATCATTACGCCTCACAATATAGTCCCCCTTTTTATCTGCTTATAAAATCGACATGTTACATTTCTGTGTAAATATACTTCGCATGAAAACACTTCCCGTAACTTTATTTAAATAGGGAACACGTGGAAGAGCTTGGTAGCTTCTATCGTGAGCTTTTTCGGAGCTATGTGACATGTGGGAGAGGCTGCGTATGTGCTCCGTTTGCCTGACAGAGCGCACGGACAAAGACCAGACGGGGATATATTAACTCGACTAAGGTTAGGTAAGAACATATCTCAGTATATAAAAACGGTGGCCTATTCCTTTAACAGTAGCTAACCTAGCTGCTCACTCTCCTCTACAGACATTTATCAAACGTTCTGTTTTGGCCAAAAACATTGAAATTAACACAAAATCCATCTCATAATTACGCCTTTATCTGATTCAGCTGTGTCATGCGTTGCTATGGCGATGCCACAGCGGAGTGATATCCCAGTGATTTAACTACCGGACTACGTGTGCGGTTATACCAAAATAATGCACCAGCCAATCAGAATCCAGTATTCACCCAGACCATGGTGTAATAATGCTTAGTGAGCTCACCTTAACACAGTGAGTGCTGCGCTGTTTGGGGGATTTAGCTGTTGAGTTGGCACTCATCCAGACCGTTTTTCATGATATGTGTAGCACCACAGCATGTTCTGTGTTATAGCTATGGACGAGAATCCTTAAGCCAAACAGAGACTAGTTTGATCAAAATCACTGCTTTTTTTCTAGATTCGGAGATTAGACGAGATTAGATTAAATTAGTGTTTCATCAAACATTCTCCTCTCTGATGAACTCCTCTCACCTCTCTGGACAGACACTAATGTTATGGGATGAGGCAAATGCCTTAATATATTTGTTTGAAGTCCATTTTGAAGGCCCAAAAGATGATCCAAAACAACACAAACGCACATGTTCACCCCCCGCCCCCCCACAACCCTCTCCCTCCCCCTTCCTGGCCGCGGAGTCGCTATGGTTGGAGGCAAAAGGCGTCTCCACCCCAGCACTTCCCATTTAAATGCACTAAGTCTGAAGTGGCAGGATTACAAAGTGTGCTCCTAATAATACGCTATAGTCTGCGCTTTGAGTCACAAGATCGGCCCCCATGTCTCTTATGGTTCCGAAGTGATAAGCAAGTTTACAACATAAAATACTGAACATAATATAGGGGTACAAACATGGGACCGTTTCTCAGCCCCCCTGAGGCCGAGGAAGTTGTGAAGTTCCATATATATGGCAATATTGAAACTGAAATTGTTCGAGCCCTAGTAAAAAACAAACTCCAGTGACCAAAGACTCCACTCACAGTTTTGAGTGATCTTCAGGCAAAGCGGCAGCTGTTTCTTCTTCTAAGGTATCTTCGTTTTGTTCTTCCCGGACACTTTTGCTCATACAACAGAACAAAGCGCGTCACATTAGATAGGACTGATGACGGGCACTAATGCTTTTAAAAACTTTGGATAACTCAAATAGACATTAGCACAATCACTGGCACCGCTTTAAAGGTAGAGCTGATGAATAATACACCACAAACCGCCACAGGAACAGCGTGACACTCAATAATGTGTGAAATGTTTGTTCCGCTGCACTTTAAGCTTGGTGTTACGGTTTAATGTGTCCCGCTACACCCCTAATGGACAGAAAACTGTAGGCCATAAAACGTGAAGAGTGTCCACTGACTCATCTGCACAAACCACTCACCGGAGAGAGATCCCGGGTCTGACACAGGTTACAGAGTCCACTATAGTGACCTGAGGAGAACCAGAGCCAATCCAACATGGCCGTCCATTCAGTATGCCGAGCTTCTGTTGATAAAAACGTATTAGGATGCTCAGAGGCGAGAGTTGGCAGTTGTGCCGTGGGGTAAGGACCTTCTCCCACTAATATAAATGATAACACGGACAGGTAAATCAGATCGTTACAGAAAACCTAGCCCGGGATGTGTGGGAGGGTCTGTGAGAGTGAGAAACGTTCTTTTACGGTTGGAAAGGGGATCATTCAGGTGGCGCACCTTTCAGTGATCCCATAAATGGTCATGTTTGAAGTTCACAAAAGGGGAGGGAGGGGAACTACACTTTCTCCCATTTCTCCAAAATGATTCTAACAAATGCTGAATTATAAATATACTGCATTTCTCTCCCAAATAAAGATACAGAGACATGGAGATGAGCAAAGGGGTTTAACAGCCCATAAATACTTTAAGGTTCTGTATCATGCTATTTTAGCCATCCCAAAGTAAGGTAGAGGCATATATTTGTACCTCTACCACTATGGAGTACTATGTTTGTGAGAAATATAAGTATTTTCTGGGGGTATTTTGCAAACCCTGAAGACAAGATGCTTCGATTCAGTTAACTCCGCCCCTTCTCTCCCAGCTAATTCGGCCATGCATTATTAGCAGTAAAAGAAACATAAATATCACAGCAATAAGTGAAGTTACTTCACAATGCAGTTATTGGGAGTTGACATCTGAAACACAGCTTCATAAAAGGTTAACACACACGCTAACACACACGCTAACACACACGCTAACACACAAGCTAACACGCGTTTTGACTCACCGCTCTGTCCTGGCATCAGGTGTTTACATTATGGGACTCGCATTGGTCATAAAAGTGAATCCACTTTGATTCTGGCGAAGGTTCACCAAACATCCATCAGTGACAGTCACAGAAAAACAATATTTTGGTGATAGTCGCCGAATCCAGGAGAGAAATTCAAACTCCTGGCGAGTGGCCTCTTCTTTAGGAAGGTTGAGTAAAGTCCTCGTAGCCAAAAGCGTTTTTCTCTGTGACATTATCGTTAGGTAAGAAAAAAGAACAGGTGTGTCCAGAGTGGGTTAGAAAGAGCTCCTTCTTCACAACCTTCAGCGCAAACATGACATCTGTTCAGACAATCAGGGGTGTGTTTGTTTTCTCCGCAGGGGCAGAAATACATTTTATTTCTTTCCTTCTTTCTTACAACAGAAATAATGAAAAAGCTGTTTTATGAATTAAAATCAGGCCATAATGCATCACATTACAGAAGTTGTGCTCTTCCTGTTTGAGTGTCACAACTCAGTGTTTTTCCAGCTGAGGGCGGAGCAGCTGCTCAGAGAGCAGGATTCAGGAGGATTGTGAGAACTGTGTGAATGAAACCAAAAACCACTCTGGTTTTGATAAGGATGTAGCATAACAACATGGCTAAAAGCTCCAAAAAGTTGATTGTGCATGACAATCCCAACCATGATTTTAGCTTAATGTTGCTAACGTTAGCTACAAGTGTAATTTTTCGCTTCGACTGGACAATCTACTGTGAACAAACATCTGTATGGACCCAATTTTGACTTGACTTTATTTGTGTGAGATAAAAATTGTGATTCCCAAAACATACTTCCTTCCCCCTCGCCTGGGGCACGCCCCTTGCATGACGCGTTGCCGTGTGCATCTGTAATGTTCACCACGCTCTGGCCCCTGACAGCGCCACAGTGCGGACTGATAGCCGAGCGTTCGCGCCTGAGCGGCGGCGCAGTAAATGATCCGTGGCTGATCTCAGGAACAAAAGGCCGCTGTGAACATCATGTGCATCGCGTGTCAGGACTAACAAGGCACTAACGCAGTCACGCGTGTCCTATACAAACATGAACCTCTGTCTTTATTACACGCTGTGCCGTAACAGAGGGGTTAATGGAGCACGCCTGGATGACTGAGAGCCTGCACAGACGTATCAGACCAACCAGGCGTCTGCCCCCGGCCTGGTTCAGTCACTCAGAATCATCTGCGTTTCAGGAGCTTGGTCTAGTTCCATTTGCTTCGTAGACGAGACTGGAGTGAGACACAGGGCTGGTCAAGATTCACACGTCGTAGAACAGTGGATACAAGCTTTCACCTTCGGCAAACGGCATGCTAACAAAGCCTGATGGTGAACACACTTTGAGCGCTCGGAGCAGCAGTTTGACGGGTCCGCTGATGGATAACTATGGAGGACGGGTGCACGGTCAGTCAATCAAGCTTTGGGGTTGTGCGTCAGGCATGGGGAACTGCTCGCAAATCGAGAGAAGAGTGGATTCAATTCAATTCAGACAAATTCAAGTTCAAAACAGGAGGGCTACCACAAATGGGTTTACGGTCCTAAACACTACAGCACTAAATTTCTGCTGGATGACCTCAAGAGGAGCAGTCTGAAGGTTTATCCACAGGTGTTTGGGTCAGGAGGCTGCAAAGGCCACAGCAAAACCTCCAAAGAGCAGTGCAGCCCAGACATCTCTCAGAACTGGAAGACTTTTGTAAGGAAGGGCAAAAAAACAGAAACTAGAATCTAATCCAATTTTGTTTTGTGATGTGCCGTAAGAGCAAAGTATCATAATTTGCGCCCCTTGTTTCATTGTTTACGTGGCAGCTATACTTTTTCCAAAAGCACATTATTTTTGAAAGATATAAATCTTCATCAATCATCTTGTCATCGAAGGGGGCGTGGCCTCGCCGAGGGGGAAAATAGAATATTTTGGGAAACACAATTTTTCCCTCTTTTTAGCCATTTTCTGGTGGAATATCAACGTATTTATCACACAAATAAAGTCAAGTGTAAATCGGGCCCATATGGATATTTTCTCACAGCAGATTGTTCAGTAGAAGTGAAAAAACGGCAGTTGTAGCTAGCGCTAGCTAACCGTTAGCATTAGCCCGATGCTAACATGTAGCATCAAGTTAGCACTCTCTGTTATTTATGTATTTATGGGCTGTTGAACCACTTTGCTCCTCTCCATGTCTTTGCATCTTTATTTAGTAGAAAACTATATTCATAATTCTGCATTTGTTGAAGTAGTTTTTGAATAATTAGAGAAAGATTACATTTTTTCAAAATTGTTTTCCCCCTTACCTGTTTTCAAACATGACCATATATGGGCGATTCCAGAGATGCCGCCTGTATCTATGTCACTTGAAAATACTGAAATCATCATTCTGAATTCATTCTAAATCACATTGTTGCTGAATTCAAACTCGAATCATCTTCCCAATCATTTGTCCTGGTCCGCTTGAAAAACAGGCCTGTACACATGTTATTTCTGCCGCTGTCAGATTTGAGAGTCTTCAGGGCTGAGTGAACAGGGTCAGTGGAGCTGAAACGGGAGTCAAGGGCATCGACGAAACAGAACCAAACAACATGAAACTCTGTGAAAGTCACCAACAAAAGGACAAACAGAGAATTAGTTTGCCTGAGTGCATCCCGTTTAAATCCAGCTCCTCCCGGGGGTCCGTGCCCTGTCACGGACGAAAAGAACCTCCCAACATTTCATTCTGGCAAGTCTGAGTGTGTTCAGTTTCTAGATTAAATTGACTTTGTGCGATTTCCTCGTCTTAAAAGAGTTTCTGAATGTCACACTGTGGGGATTGGAGAATCACCAGCTGCACGCTTCTTCTCCACCGTGTGATGGTTCAAAGATTAAATCGTAGCAACAACCGAGGGGTCTGTCGGAGCGAGTTTCTGGCTCCAAACGGAGTGTTTTTAGCTGACGCTTGCACCGCTCGCTCGAGGTGTTTATTTTTCACAGACACAAATGTGGTCTGTTCATGGCTGGACATGTTGCTCTTTAGCTGACGGTGCACTGGTGTTATTGTTGATGACACGGCTGACAGAGATTGTCGGTTCAGCGAGAGGAAGGCTCACTCTGTGTTCATCTGGGCTGAGTCTGATATGATGGGATTCTGGTCCGACATCAGAGAGCCAAATCCAGACTTTGGTTTCGGACATCGAATCAAGCCCATGTGATTCAGATAATTCCCCTTGTTCCGAATCCGCAGTAATTAGAGACCAACTTTTGATGCCTGTTGGTCCAGGGACAACATTAAAGGAAGTGACATTATTGTTAGGTTTTCTGGATTTAGGACAAATATTTTAGTATTGGTGTTGTAAACCAAGTAGTGTTGATGTACTGGTATCGGAAAAAATGTAACAGGGTGGAAACAAAAACAAAATAGGGTAGAAAATTCCCAATACATGTTTGAAAATTTTCCAGGCACTTTCAGTGGGAAAAATAGCTCTGAAATTTGGGGAATTAAAAAATAATAATTCAAAATGCTTATATTAACATTATACAGTGGCTCTCGAACACTTGCACATTTTGTCATGTTTACAACCATAAACATAAAGATTTTATTTTGAATTTTTTACTGAACGTTCACACACGAGTAACAGACAACTGTGAAGTGAAAGCAAAATGATACATGATTCTGTTATTTTTCAGTGAAAAGTGGGGCGTGCATAAGTATTCATACAGCATGAATGAATACTTTGTGGAACCCCCTTTTGCTGCAATAACAGCACAAGTCTTTTGAGGTCTGACTCTACAAGATTAGCACATGTAGAGACTGACATTTTAGCCCATTCATCTTTACAAAACAACTCAAGCTCTGTCACATTAGAAGGAGAGCGTTTGTGAACAGCAGTTTTCAGATTATTCCACAGATTTTCAATAGGATTTAGGTCAGGGCTTTGACTGGGCCATTCTAACACATGAATATGTTTTTTTTTGTAGATTTATGTTTGTGTTTAGGGTCATTGTCCTGCTGAAGGTGAATCTCCGCCCCAGCCTCAGTTCTCTTGTGACTCCAGCAGGTTTTCCTCCAAAATGTCCCTGTATTTGGCTCCATCCATCTTCACAACTATTCTTACAATCTCCCCAGCCCCCGCTGAGGAAAAGCAGCCCCTCAGCCCAACCCCCCCCGTCCCCCCCCCTGCTATTCAGACCTGTCTGTCTCTAAATTCAGTTGTGGTAATTCCCTGTTCAATGCCATTAATGCCCATATAGTCCCGTTAATTCCCATAAATTCCTGTAAATTCCCATGGATTCAAAACATTGAAAATTCTTTGAATTTTGCCACCCCAATGGTACTCAGCCCTAGGGACAGACACAGGGACAGTTGTTAAGTTTTACTGCAGATGCAGAACAAGCCTCTGGACAGAATTGTAAATGGAATGTCTGTTTCACCAATAAAACAGCCTTCCTCTGCTGCTCACAGTGGTGCTTTATTCACTCATCCCCGCATTCAGTGATCAGCAGCAAAACACTTAAAACTCCTCTGTTACTGACAAAGCCTTTATAAGAGCAGTGACGCAGCTCACACTGTGTTGATCAACAACACCCCCTGGGCCCTGACCCGAATTTCAGGCAATACCATCTGGGTACACTAAACGCTGGTGGACGCTTCTATGTTTATGTTCCTGACCTACGATCTACAGTGTTTAACTACAACCGAAGATATACTTGACTAAATGTTATCAAAATCCCAAAAAGTATTTTGTCGAAGGACCAAGATTACGACATTTCTGCCGCACCTCGATAACTCAAATCCCCCCAAAAAACTTGCATTGTGAGCACTGTAGCACTCTCTGAGCAGCACGTTGACCTCCTCTCGTCACCTGCTGTGTTTTCATTTCCCTCTGGTGTGTTTGGGAAAGCGGGGAGAGAGAAGACAGGGAGACAGATACAGAGAAAGGGGAAAGAGAGGGGCAAAGTTTGTGGGCGGATGGAGCCTGGTGCTGTGAGTCAGACTGCAGAGGGCCATTAACTTTGCACTAAAACCGAGAGCAACATAACACTTCTACGGCGAGGCTGCGAGAGAGAAAGAAAGAGACAGGGAGACTACCACAGGCAAGTCAAGTCCACATGCATCTTCCAACAAGCACTGTGCCTGTAAAGAAGATGCGAACAAAAACATGTCTAAGAGAAGGGAGAGAAAGAGGGAGAGACGCTTTCACCACGGGCAAGTCCTCTGCTCCCAACAAGCACGATGTGAATGAAAAAAGAGGTCTGAGAGAAGAGCATGAGGAGAGTAAAACCTCAAATGAATAAATAATGGATGTTGGGGCGCGAAGAGCAGAACAATGAAACGTGATTAAACAGTAAGAGAATTCTCATGTCTGAAAGCAGTTGTCGACAAGACCTTAGCCTTAATGAAGAGCAGGGACAAGATTCAAACGAGGACAAGACTATTACCAACTCCAGTCCTAAAACCTCCGCTCAAACCCAGGTCTGTACGCTCGACAAACCCAGGACTCAACAAAACTAGGACTGTAAAATCTACAAACCCAGGTCTGGATGCTCATCAAACCCAGGACTGCACGCTCAACAAACCCAGGTATGTACGCTCAACAAACCCAGGTCTGGACGATCAACAAACCCAGGACTCAACAAAACTAGGACTGTAAAATCTACAAACCCAGGTCTGTACGCTCGAAAAACCCAGGACTGTACAGATCAACAAACCCAGGTCTGTACGCTCGACAAACCCAGAACTATACGATCAACAAACCCAGATCTGGACGATCAACAAACCCAGAACTGTACGCTCAACAAACCCAGGTCTGTACGCTCGACAAACCCAGAACTATACGATCAACAAACCCAGATCTGGACGATCAACAAACCCAGAACTGTACGATCAACAAACCCAGAACTGTACGATCAACAAACCCAGGTCTGTACACTCGACAAACCCAGGACTGTACGATCAACAAACCCAGGACTGTACAATCAACAAACCCAGATCTGGACGATCAACAAACCCAGATCTGGACGATCAACAAACCCAGAACTGTACGATCAACAAACCCAGGTCTGGACGATCAACAAACCCAGAACTGTACAATCAACAAACCCAGGACTGTACGCTCAACAAACCCAGGTCTGGACGATCAACAAACCCAGAACTGTACGATCAACAAACCCAGGTCTGGATGATCAACAAACCCAGGTATGTACGCTCAACAAACCCAGGTCTGGACGATCAACAAACCCAGAACTGTACGATCAACAAACCCAGGTCTGGATGATCAACAAACCCAGGTATGTACGCTCAACAAACCCAGGTCTGGACGATTAACAAACCCAGGTCTGGACGATCAACAAACCCAGGTCTGGACGATCAACAAACCCAGGACTGTACTCTCACCTGTTCATTGTGCATTTGAATATAAATGAGTCTGTGGTCATACCGCCTTTGCTCCATCCGATTCCGTAAAGACCTTGTAAGCTCAGCAGGGAAGGGCCTGGCCGGTACTTGGATGGGAGACCATTTGGGCACACCAGGAAGCCTGGCCAATGTAGTGGGTGAGTGAATGCCTCGCTTCCGTCAGTCTACCCCATGGCAGCTGTGGCTACAATAAAAGCTTACCACCACCAAGTATGGAGCGAATGAATTATGCAATGTAAAGCGTCTTTGAGTGTCCAGAAAAGCCATATATAAAACCGATGAATGAATATTATAAATAATTATTATCATATCATAGGTTGTTATGGGCAATATGCAGAATCGCACCTCATGAGGGTATCACAACTTGTATTGTGTAGCATATTGAATTGTGAGGTATCCAGAGGTGCCTGCCCCCAGGATGGATGCGTCACCTCATGCTGCGACAAGGATGATTGGATGAATAGTGTGCAGCCTTAATATGAATGATCGTCTTTAGCAAATCACAAAGACCGCAGTTACAATATCACTTAAAAACAACCATATGCAGACTATTTAGCCAATCATGTTTCAGTCTTCTCCCAATTGTTAGCGCTCTTAGACCTGTTTCGTAAAATACGTGCGGGGTCTTAATCTTGGCGACAAAGCATATATTACGAATCCAATGGCAAGACTTTTCAGGGGGGATAAAAAAACATTCCTTCTCCTTCTGTCTCTCTGAGTGTAAGTTGTTATTGTGCAGTTGCCTGTCAGTGCAGCGGGCAGTAACAGGAGCCGTCTCCATGGAAACAGGACGGAGGTGATTATGGGATGAACGAGGCCGAGACGCGCTCAATCCGTGGAGAGCATAATGTCAAATAAAAACAGGAGAGAGTTTTTAAAAGGCGTCAGGAGAGGGAACGTGGGGGCAGAGGGAGACGCAAGCAAATAGAAATCATAATCTGCTGCATTGGCGGGAAGGGACAAGGAAGCGCGAGGGGGGGGCGGAAGATCCCATTCCTGTTCTTCTCACGTCTTAAAGTACATTAACATTTGAGAAATGACTGAATTATGAACTGCTAGACTCATACAGGAATCACTTCTGAATGTGTTTGCAGAGATCTACGGTTTCGCAGCTATAGAACAAAGATCCTGTGGATAAAGGGTATTTTGTTGTTAGCTAACGTTATTGTACACCGATTTGGCAATTCCTCACTTCCCAAATACGTGCTAGGTTAAAATTGAGGCGAGCTGCGCATACGAAAACACAGGAGAGAGTGTGGAAGTTGGGATTAACGTCAGTCAAACATCAGTGTGATTGTGCTAGAACCATACAAATATTTAAGTCACTGAAACTGTCAGTATCACTCGGTCACTCATAGTTTTTATAGTTTCTTATTTATCTAAGTTATGTGTTATATGTTGTATGTTTCATGTTGCACAATCGACCGGAAACAAATCCTAGTTATGAACCTGTTCTGTTACGGCCATACCATCTCTGTAGTACAGCCATAACCTTGGTTCATGATAAAAAAAAATAGCAGCAGCTTATAAATACTCTCACTGAAGAAGCTCTGCTCTGCTAAAAACACAATTATTACCGAGAAACCATTACCTCTGCAGTGCTTCCATGTCTCTTTTAGAGCAGAGTCACAACTCTGGTAGAATCAGCCCAACAGCTGTAATTGGAACTAAAGTACGTCCTTTAGACCAGGGTTTCCATTAGCCCGCTGTAGCCGGCTTTTGGCTGGTTTGAAAAGCAAATGGCCGGTAAAAATAATTTCCATCCAAATTAAAGACACATATATTAAATACAACATTTCACCTAAGTTAGTGATTAACACAACAAAGTGTTTTTGAGACAGACCTAAATATGAATAGTCCTATCAAAAAAACGTTTCTATTTACGCCCTTAGCCCACTTTAAAAAGCACAGCTGAAGCGGCATCCTCGCTCTGGAAAGGAAAGGCATTTCTCTTGTTCTTCGTCACATTTTCCAAGAAAACGGTGAACTACAGGTACATTTACATTCATAAAAGTGCTAATAAATTCGATTAGGTTATTCTTTAAACTCGCATGTGTTCAGTCAGACTGATGCGTCTCACAGCGGCTCTTTCTGAGAGAGTGGCCAGTCTGCGCAGACCGAGGGACTTTAGCATTGTCCATTACTCCCTCCATAATGTTTCAGCTATGAGAGATTTAATCATTATTTTATACCTGAAGCCACGGTAAAGCGTGGAAGGGCATCCTACATCCAACCCTCACTAGGCAGCCGATGCGGACAGATCTGGATAAGGTCATTAGGGTCATAGATACACTTTCTGTCTGAGTGAGTTAAAGTGCAGATGAGTACGTCCACATGATACCTGCCACTCTCCATCGTCTCCATGCCCACAACTTTAGATTTATATTTGAGCTGTTTTTGAGCTTTTTTGTCACGTCATTCTTTCATTAGAAATAGACGTGGTTTGGGTCCCACAAAGCACTCATGTCGCTACATGTAACAATCTTCTGCCTAAATGAAGATTGTTATTGATAATAAGACACATTCATTGTATATGTTTTCAATGGCCGGTAATTCTTGTGAATGGGCAACGTTTTATGACCCAACCGGCCAAAGTGTCAGGCAAAAAAAAAGTCTAGTGGAAGCTCTGCTTTAGAGGCCAATAGGACTAAAAGAGCATGTGTCTGCGGGTTATAAAACTGCATCTGTTGCTGTGGTGTTTCAATGGGCTTACAGTAAAGGCACGGTACCCTTATTTTACCCATTTTGTCACTTTTTTTTTTTTTTTGTTATTTTATTTTTTAATGCTTTTATAGTATGATCCCCTAATGTGTGTGTGTGTGGGGGGGGGGGGAGGGAGTGGGTTGTTACATCATTTAGAAAAAGAAAAAAAAACAAACACAAAAAAAAACAAAAAACAAAAAACAAAAAACAAAAAACAAAAAAACAAAAAAACAACAACAAAAAAAATAGTAATAATAATCATTTAAAAAAAAGAATAAAAAAAAAAGAATATATATATATACATACACATACATATACATATATACATATACACACACATACATATACATACTGTAATATATATGATATAAGTTATCCAAAAGCAAACAAACATCAAAACAGCAAGAAAAAATAAATAGATTTTAGATTTAGATTTTGTCACATTTTGACAAAAAAACATCAGTCAAAATGTGATATAACGGGTATTTTCACTGTCATGGTCGTTCTTCGGAGTCAAAATCTAACAAACAAGGTAAACCCCTTGAGCTCTAACTGCTCAGCCACTGTTCCAACAATGGATTCCCAAGGACTGCTCCCACAAAAGAGCCATTAACCTTCACCAGTGCAAAACCACCTTTCAAACTTTCTGAGCGCAGATCAACAATGGGAAAAATCATTTGATTAGAAATTGAAGCTTAAGCAGGTGTCCCACAAGGATCAGCACTTTCACCAATCTTATTCACATTCAAACACCACTCAAGAAATCCAGATTCACAATTAAAACATGACAAAAATGTTACATGGAGACACGCTCAGACCATTCAGAGATGTTTCAAATCATCCGGTGACCTCACAGTTGGTGCTTGGTGCTCACCTGTGCCGGGGCTGTACAGGTAGACGAAGCGTTTCCAGTCGAAGTGCTGGATGAGCGCCATGAGCGGTTCCTGGAGCGGCGGCCGGAGCTGCAGCAGGAACTGGTTGTTGCTTTGGACAGGGAAAGACGGCGTGACGAAGCAGACGTGTAGAGAACCGCAGAACGACATGAGCATGTTGACTGTGCGCCGGTCGTACATCCCCATCACTGCGTACACGCCTTTGGAGAACTGGGAGCAGACTGGAATAGAGGAGGGAGAGAGGACAGCTGTTTCAATGGCTGTGTCAGATGCCCCTCCCACCCTACCTACAGTCAAACTTCAAGATTAGTCTGAGTGTTTGAACAGTCTTACACGTGTGGGATGACACTTTCCTGTCACAAGTACATAGTAAGTATTGTGATAAAGTAATGGGTTTACTTTACAGCTTTAGAAAAAGCAAATGGAGTCATGTGTTTTAAAGGTTATACACTAAATGCCATCATCTGACATTTGTGGAGTATACAGTATCCGTCCGAAGTTTGGAATCACTTTTTATGTGTCTGCTTTTCCTTTATTTTTCAGCACCATTTCCATTGTGAGATTCTCATTGAAGACATTTAACTATGAATGAACACGTGGGATTACGGAGGAAACAAAAAGGGTGAAATGACTCTTTATTCTTGGCCTTTTCTCCATGAGCTTCATAAGGTCCTTGGGTAACACTTTACATTACGGGCCGGTAAGTCCTTGGTACTTACAGTGGTAATTACAGTGGTAATTCTAGGTACTTATTGTGGTTCTTACGGTGGTACTTACAATGGTACTTATGGTGGTAATTACAGTGGTAATTCTAGGTACTTATTGTGGTACTTAAAGGATACTATAGTGAGAATTACAAGTTATGTACTTCTAGATTCAGTGGTAACTCTTAGTTATGAAGGTTGTACTTCTTGTTTTCCCTAATGCTGTTTTATGTTGTTTTATAGTCACACAATCCTAGAAATTATGTCTGTATGTAGAAGTACCACATTTACTACCTATGAAATGCTGCTGTAGTATCCTTGAATTACCAATAAGTACCATAGATGTATCACTGAAACTACTTGAAACTATCATTTAAAGTATCAAAGTACATAGAAGTACAACCTTCATTAAGAATTACCACTGTATCTCATAGTAACGAGAGATACTGTGGTAACTCTGTGTCTCCCTAACCCTAACCCATAACCCTAACTTTTAGTACCACAATAATAACCTAGAATTATCACTGTAAATACTAGTACTTACCACTGTAATTACCACTGTAATTACCACTGTAAGCACCACAATAAGTACCAAGAAGTACCACTGTCATTACTAGTAATTACCACTATAAGTACCACGGACTTACCGGCCCGTAATGTAAAGTGTTACCGGTCCTTGTCCCTGAAATGGCTTAACAGTCTGTGAAGTCCAAACCATTTCTGTGACGATATTCTGAAGCCCATTGATAAATGTCAAACGCAAAGCAGTACTCAGAGCAAAATGTGAGATTGGGTTATTAGATTACTTTATTTGTATCCGTGGGTAAATTTGTCGTCACACACATGTTTAAATATAAAGCTTGTAAGCGCCCCAGATACTAACAGGATGTGCCTTTGCTAAAGAGGCAAAGGCTAAAGATACAGCAGAAATTGAAGCCACCGGACAGGAACAAATATAAAAAGCTGTGTCAGGGGCCATTACATCCCTACTTGTTCATCAAGGAAAGGGCAGCGGGAACAAAGCTTTTCCTAAAACACTCCGTATGGCTTATTGGCATCAAAAACCACTCTGTTTATCGTGCAGAAAGTCCAAACTGGTCTGAGGCCGAGGACTTTACAGCTGATTCAGGGCGTTTTTGTTTCTAACAGAGGAGCTACACACTAGACACATTTTTGAGCAAAATGTTCTTAATAAATACTAATATTTAAGGAAAATATTGCCTGCGCCCTGGGACCCATCTCAGTGACGTGGAGCCAGGCTGATGGTCAGAATCACCTGGCCGGAGGATTCACCTATTGTACATGTTTTTAGTGGTAGGGGAAACGTACGCAGACACGGGGAAAACATGCTTCACACAGAAAGGCCCCATCCTGGTGGGAATCGAACCCAGGACCTTCGAGCTGTGAAGCTGAGGCTCTAACTGCTGTGCTATCGTGGAATGTATTGTCTCTCTGTGAGAATCAGTTCTTACATTAAGAGTTCTTGTGATCTTAGTTTTACGCCTCACTATATTGTGAGGCGTAATGATACAGGAGCACAGCGTCCGCGCAGTAACTCCTAAAGACTTCCCCCGCTCACTTCCGTCAAGAACCTTTAGGAGTTACTGCGCGGACGTTTTGCTCCTCGTATCATTACGCCTCACAATATAGTCCCCCTTTTTATTTGCTTATAAAATCGACATGTTACATTTCTGTGTAAATATACTTCTCATGAAAACACTTCACCTACCTTTATTTAAATAGGGAACACGTGGAAGAGCTTGGTAGCTTCTATCGTGAGCTTTTTTGGAGCTATGTGACATGTGGGAGAGGCTGCGTATGTGCTCCGTTTGCGTGACAGAGCGCACGGACAAAGACCAGACGGGGATATATTAACACGTCTAAAGTGAGGTGAGAGCATATCTCAGTATGTAAAAACGGTGGCCTATTCCTTTAAAATAAGAAAAAATATTCTTTGTCTAAAGCTGAAGATTCAAAAAGTTTTTCTTTCTTGTGACAAGAAAAAATAGCATGTTTTTTATCAAATTTATCTGAACGGCTAGATTTTATTTCCTAAAATAAAATAATAATAATATTTTTTTTTCTCAAGAAAACTTTGCTCGGCAAGACATTATTACTTTTTATGGAAAACATTTCTTAAAGTAAGACATTTTTTACTTGCTTAGAATCCACTTTTTGCAGAATGTCTCTCAGTGAGTTCGCAGTATCTTATTATTGCGTCTTCTAATGTTGTAGTAACAATCTTTTAGCTGTACATGGATAAATGGAATTGTGCTTCTCACTGCACAGCCCTCCGCAGCCAGCTCAGATACGTGCCTTCCCCCCCCCCCCGTCTGCACGCTCACAAGCCCCGCACAGAAACCTTCCTAATCGAATTACGCTCCACTCTTTCACAGGCGGCGTTGGCCTAAGACGCCGCCGCCGCCGCCGCTCGCAAGGTGCTGCACACAATGGGATTAAACGCATTAGAAGAACAGCAGTTTGTCAGCCCAACGCCAAATCCCGACAGGCCGCGGCTTCGTCAGGCCCGCCAACGCTAAGGCAGTTATCAATCCAACAAAGAGCCGGGATTATCGCGGATTAGAGGCTCAGCACGCCGCGGTGTCGTCTCGCGTTCTCGGCCCAAAGAACTGGCAAATAAGTGGCGTTACTTTGAATTGTTGCGACGATTGTTTGGGGGGAAAAGGCGCGAGCTTTTAGGGGATAAACAGCGTGTCTGATGCCCTCCCGTTCCACTGGACCGGAGCAGGTCTAAATAAGGTGTGAATGATCAGAGAGAACAGCTGTCCCGGGAGGCGTGTGTAAAGGTAAGACAGGGCTTTATTGATCTCACGCTGGAGAAATCCAACGGGCAGCAGCTCGCAGTGAGGCGCATCAAAGAAAAGCGAGGGAAACGTGCAAAAGTGCGATAATGATGTGTCGGGGAGAAAAGTGATCAAATGTTGAAATGGATGATGACCGGTGAGTGACTGGACTCACAAACAACATTCATCTCTTTCCTGAAAGTCCTCTCTACTAACCAACAAAGCAAAGGTTTTTCAATATTGTCTCCACTTTTGGACGCTTTAGTGAGAAAATAATTGGACCCTATTTAAACGCGCTGATGGAGAAGACACTGAACATTGTGCCCATTTTTGTATCATTTGGATTGTCCCACTAATGACAGAGAGTAGCCAAACACAGAGACAAAAAAAAAATCTGCATTTCGACCGTTACCATAGTTACTATTATGGAATTCTTACCTGGTCTCCTCACTTTTAAAGCAACTTTTTAAGCAGAAAAGAAAAGTTAGTATTAGAGTGTATCTAACTAACCCAGTGGCTGCATGGGTGGTTAACATGGCGCCTTTACTTTCCATCCCGGTGGCCTCAGGGTCGCTCCAGCACCCACTTTATTTCAGGTTTTTTTTTGCAGGGTTTTTGGATGCAATGTGTACGTAACCATGGAGACGGATTAATCCACATTGAAAACCTACTAGAAAACCCTTAAAGGATCTGTATCATGCTATTTTAGCCATCCCAAAGTAAAGGATAGGCATTTATAAGATACATTGTATGGAGTACTATTTTTTGTGAGAAATATAAGTATTTTCTGGGGGTATTTTGCAAACCCAAATGACGCGATTCAGTTAACTCCGCCCCCATTCTGGTGAAGGTTCACCAAGCATCCTTCAAGAGACAAAAAAACACTATTTTAGCTGATAGTCGCCGAAAACTTCTGGTGAGTGTCCTCTATAGATAGATAGATAGATAGATAGATAGATAGATAGATAGATAGATAGATAGATAGATAGATAGATAGATAGATAGATAGATAGATAGATAGATAGATAGATAGATAGATAGATAGATAGATAG
The DNA here is from genome assembly GCF_951799975.1 of Gobius niger. NCBI lineage: Eukaryota > Metazoa > Chordata > Actinopteri > Gobiiformes > Gobiidae > Gobius > Gobius niger. The sequence continues at coordinate 32,954,832 of NC_136862.1, forward strand.
ATACTTTATTGTCAGATGCGAGGATCTGAAATTTGTTTTACAGTTCAGCTGCTCCGTATCAACACAAAATACAGTCACAGAAAAACACTATTTTGTTTTTCTCTGTCACATTATCATAAGGTAAGAAAAAAGAACAGACGTGTCCAGAGTAGGTTAGAAAGAGCTCCTTCTTTACAACTTTCAGTGCAAACATGACATCTGTTCAGACGCTCAGGGGTGCGTTTGATTTCTCTGCAGGGGCAGAGCGGACACTTAGGCTTTTTTTCTTTATTCTTTAACAGAAATAATGAAAACGCTGTTTTATAAATTAAAATCAGGCTGTAAGGCATTACATTACAGACGTCGGGCTCTTCCTGTTTGACACTATGACGTAAAAAGAGTCAGAGAGTCACTGAGTGGTTTTCCAGCAGAGGGCGGAGCAGCTGCTCAGAGAGCAGGATTAAGGAGGATTGCTGAGAACTGTGTGAATGAAACCAAAAACCACTCTGGGGGTGTTTTTGATCAGGAAATAGCATAACAACATGGTTAAAAGCTCCAAAAAGTCGATGATACAGGACCTTTAAAAACAATTGGTCCAGGGGCACACCAGAGGCACCTTGAATGGGAAGTAAAGGCGCCGAGTTCACACCCATGCAGCCACTGGATCACTTAAAGGTCACAAACACACTATTACTGAACACAACCTGATGATATAAAGTGGCTTCATGTTATACTGAGCCGCTGTGAGGATTGTGGGCTGTGTACTGGGTTTTACTGCAGTGATCGACCGTCAGTGTCCTCACATTCGCAATGAAGCCGAGGCATTGCGTAATAAAAAAGTCATTGGCTCACTCCGTATCAGAGCGAAACGCACTGAGAGACTAGAGTCCGGTCCTGGAAACAGGAGAACGTATTCAGTCGCTTGGCTGTGAAAGGTGCATGGAAATCATATTGTTTTGTTTTTTTACAAACATTTTACCATATGAAGTTAAAGCGATGACGTCTGAAGATATCTCGATGGAGTAAACTTAAAAGTACCGTTGGTAGAAGAGAAAGGCACTGCAGCTGAACTAAAGGCGCACAAAGCTAGAGTAAACATGCCTTATCTGAAAGATATAAAACAATAAAATAATTAAAACATTAAAAACAATCAAATAATGAAATCATGAAAAACAATAGCTCAGAACCTCCAGAGGCCGCACGAGCTTGATTAGGGACAGGAGCCGGGATTATGGAAGCCTATGCATTTATTTCCAGACTGGGTTTAGCTCAAGGATTTGGCAACATTAAGTGACTCTTTCTGCTCTGTTTAGAAATATAAAAACTATATATCCTTAACGATTCATCCATTACTAAAATAGTTGACAAATATTTTGATTAGTTGTCATGTTTGCCCCAGAGAGTATATGATGAAAGCAATTATTAAAAACAAGAGTCACTGCCGTTTGCTTCATTGAAGCTGGGAGTTGAGTCGTTCCTGATCAAACTTTTTAAATAGCGCCTTGCTGTAATCTGATTTCACAAATGTTTATCTAATATGTTCATGAAGTCAAAGATATCAGATGTTGTTTGTGTCCCATATTAGCTGCATTTCATTTCATTGGTCTAATTCCAGGACATTAAAATGTAAGCGGAGAATCATTGGTAATCACAGGCCCCTGAAGCACCTTCTCCCTCTCCTCACTTCTATACTTTACTTTCTCGTGAGGAGGCCGAGGCACAGTTTGACCTTTCTATGGCGTCAGTTGGAGCCTTTAATGGTCAAACAGACACTTTAGCCTCTATAAAGGCGTGTTTAGGAAGTGCCTGGTTGTTATCGACACACACACCTCTCCACATGTGACTCCTGGAGAGCCCAGTGTGAGCTGTTTGTCTGGACACAGCAGTGGTCAGCCGGACGCTGAGTCCAGCTGATGATGCGTGTGTCCTGCATCTGTCCAGGCCAGCGTACGGCGCTCCATGGAAAACCGCATGACCATTAGACTGGGACCAAAATTCTCCGCCATTTACACAATATTTTTAGCTTTGCCGGAACGTTTTCAAGGCTGTGTGTCATTTTGATGGATTGAAAATCAGGCCATAATGAAATTCCAAGTGCAGGCCTGTTCTGTGAGCGAGGCCTCTGGGCTCTCCCTGCTCTGGGGCCGAGGGCACTGACTTGGCCTCTGGGCTCTCCCTGCTCTGGGGCCGAGGGCACTGGCTTGGATAGATACATGACAGACAGAGAGCGGAGAAAGAGGAGGTAAGAGACATGAACCGGGCGATGGAGAGCAGGCTTCAAAGACACACCATGTGACCGGCTGAATAATGCCCTGCTCGCCCTCTGTGCATTAAAGGTGCATTATGCAACTTTTTATGTAAAAGAAAGTTGATATTTGAGCGTATTTAACGCCTTTAGTTTCTATGGTCTCTACAACACTCCAGGATCAATCGTTTAGAAGGTTTTCTGGTGAGGCTCCGTCAGCAGAGAAAACCTTCCAAACAGTTGATCCTGGAGCGTCTTAGAGACCACTGTGATGGAAAGTAAAGGCGCCATGCTGACCACTCAAGCAGCCACTGGGTCACTACAAGGTCAAATACAAACAAATAGGAACTTTTATTTCAAAATTAAGTTGCATAATGCACCTTTAAGTTAAAATTGAGGAAACACAAATATCAAGCTCAAATGTATAATTTCTAGTACTGAAAAATGAGCCTTAAGATGATGCTCTGAACCAGTCGTCCTCATTCGAGACATTTACGCTTCATTTTGAACACATTTTTGTTGCTAAATTCATATGCCATAATTCTTAGGGATATATATATATATATACATAGTACTACTGTGTAAGTACTCAGCTCAGTTGTTGGTCAGCGTGATGTTTCTGCACTCACAGGAGGACAATCTGCAGACGGCTCCTCTGATCTCACTCAGGCAGAGCCGTCTTGTTTAACGGACCTTTCACTCTGCGCTGCTCGTGTCTCCCTCATCACTGGCCATAAGTTTAACATGAGCCGCCATGTTTGTGTTTCCACCCGGCTGCCGTCGCCAACAAGCGGCTCCACAATGACTCAGGAGGAGCCGGAGGAGCCGGAGGAGCCGGAGGAGCCGGAGGAGCCGCAGGAGCCGGAGGAGCCGGAGGAGCCGGAGGAGCCGGAGGAGCCGGAGGAGCCGGAGGAGCCGGAGGAGCCGGAGGAGCCGGAGGAGCTGCAGGAGCCGGGAGGAAATGGAGCAAAAGAGTGTGACAAAGTTCAAAGAATCTCATGTTAACTGCAAAGTGCACACAAGTCCTGCTTTAGTCCTAGTTTAGTCCTGCTTTAGTCCTGCTTTGGTCCTTATGGTTAGTACTGCTTTAGTCCTAGTTTAGTCCTGCTTTAGTCCTGCTTTGGTCCTAGTTTAGTCCTGCTTTGGTCCTAGTTTAGTCCTGCTTTAGTCCTGCTTTGGTCCTAGTTTAGACCTAGTTTAGTCCTGCTTTAGTCCTTATGGTTAGTCCTGCTTTAGTCCTAGTTTAGTCCTGCTTTAGTCCTGCTTTGGTCCTAGTTTAGACCTAGTTTAGTCCTGCTTTAGTCCTGCTTTGGTCCTAGTTTAGACCTAGTTTAGTCCTGCTCTAGTCCTGCTTTAGTCCTAGTTTAGTCCTGCTTTGGTCCTAGTTTAGTCCTGGTTTAGTCCTTATGGTTAGTCCTAGTTTAGTCCTGGTTTAGTCTAGGGATGGCCGATATATCGGCGCCGCCGATATTATCGGCCGATATTTGTCCTTTTTTCCCATATCGGTATCGGTCCGATATGGGAAAATATCGGCCGATATATCTTTTTTTTCTTTGAATTATTTACTGCACCGTAATGTGGTAGCGCACCTGAAAGCAGCAGCAGTGTAGACGGGCTACACTGACCTGACTGGGGCAACAGTTTATTCAAATTATCTAAAATAAAAAGTGGCTCCTAAAAATAAAGAACCTCCAGCATAAATTCACACGTCTCCAAAAGAAAATGTGTTTTTACTAAGTTTAAACAAAGTGGAGCGGACACTTGGACACCACAGAGATGCAGAGCCACAAGTTACTGCTGCAACAAACTGGACTAAATCTGCCTCATGGACATTATTCTGAGTCAGGATTAACAGGAATCATTTTCTGATGGATTATTTGTCGCTACATCTGAGGTGAGGGTTGCAAAAGTTTCTCCGTCCTGACGCCAGATTTATAACTTTGTTTGTTAGCGCTAGCATAGCTTCTAACAGGCTAAAGGCTACGACACGTAAACATGACCTTTCTGTCATCATGTAGGTCTAACTACAGTGATGATCATGTCAGTATTCACGTTTACTCTTCCCACTTTTGTCATGTTAATGACCTGTGAAAACGAGGCGTTATGTCATGTCGCATTTTCGTGCATATTTAATTAGACGCTTTTGCGATCGTTTGCGCATTTATCATTGAAAACAATGCAGATCAAAGCTCAGGCTAATCTTGTAAATCTACTGTTTGCTTTTTGCCAGCTCTAAACCAACTCTAAATCTTCAGTCTGGCCTCATTAGTTCAGTATAAGGTGCTGTTAAAGTGACTAATTTTTGCAATTCCAAAGCTTCATACAGAGCAGTGTGTCCACAGACAAGTTCATCAGATTTGTTTAAAGTTAAAACATGTAGCTTAAATAACATGGTTAGGCTACATGTTTAAGTAAAAAATACAATCAATAGTAGCCTAGCATATTCCCAGTGTCACTGTTTCCCATTAATAGAGGACATGGGTGAAAGTATAATAATAAGAAGGTCTGAGTAAATATTTAGCCAAAAACAAAATGACATTTCACTCCAACATTGCAATTGGTCTTTTTAGTATTTTTCTAATAAAAAGGACTGTTTCATCCTGGTGTGTGAGATGTGTCCCAGGCATAAGCATAAGACATTCCAATAATGGAACAATTACAAACTTTACCACATTTGAGTAAGCCTTTCTATTGATTTTTAACGTTGAAATAAATATCGGCAAATATCGGATATCGGCCACACCAGAGAGGCAAATATCGGATATCGGACCATCCCTAGTTTAGTCCTGGTTTAGTCCTCATGGTTAGTCCTGCTTTAGTCCTGGTTTAGTCCTCATGGTTAGTCCTGGTTTAGTCCTCATAGTTAGTCCTGGTTTAGTCCTGGTTTAGTCCTCATGGTTAGTCCTGGTTTAGTCCTGGTTTAGTCCTCATAGTTAGTCCTGGTTTAGTCCTGGTTTAGTCCTGGTTTAGTCCTGGTTAGTCCTGCCAGCACCAGGAGTCCTCTGCCCCCATCACAGCCCCGGCCTCTCGTGTCTCCTCTGTCCTCACCTCACCCTCCACCTCCCGCAGCTAACAGCGCTAACACGCTAACAACACGTCCCCTGAAATAACTCCTCCCTCTGGGGCCGTGCTATCACTCACAGCAGACAGCCGCCCCCGAGCTAGCGCCGTCATGCTAACGAGGATCTGTCTCTTAGCGTTAGCTGGTGCGGCGCGCGGGGGGACAGGGGCACCAGGCGGCTATGCAAACGGGTCACGCTCCGAGCTAGCGGCTAACAACGCGGCGTGGCTAACAGGGAGGTTTAATGAGGCCGTTATCGAGCGGCAGGTCGAGGGGTTCAAGGCTAACGAGCTGACCCGGCTCGGACCTGCGAGCTAAAGGGGAGGGAAAGTTTCAGACGGCCGGAGAGTGCGGAGGAGGGATCGATGGGCGCGCTCGATGTGGGACGCTCAGGTCAGGGAAACATTCGGCTATTATTCCACTTTGGGACTTTTGAAAACGTTTTAACGAAGTGAGTCATGAGGGAGCAAAGTACAAAGCACAAAGGCGGACTTAACCAGGCTCTGTCCACATTCTGTTTAAATGAACGGGCTTTGTGCTCGACTGAAAGTGTCTGTACAACGGAAGTGCCGAGACAAAGCAAAAAGTGGCAAAAGTGGGCGGGGCAGAAAAAGGTGAATAGAGACACACAGAATGCAGCGGCCAATGACAATGCAATCCACTCAGATAAACACCGCAGCTCCTCCCTTTTCATTTCTCTGTCCAAACAGCGGCACAAAAAAACAAATGTCATGGCCCCACACAGACCAAACAACACAACACTATATCATGAAAGTTCACAAGAAGCACCTTGTCCAGCTGCATTTCAACAGAGCCCAATTACTCTTTCATTTTTTATCCCAATACTCTCGCCATTTACAACATCGCCGATTTTCGGACATGACTTTGGAAGTGCAGTCTTTTGTGTTGGAAACTACAGATTTCAAGCTTTCAAATGAGCCCTCTGTCCCGGTCTTTCTACGCCTCCGGGGGGGCCGTGCAACATTGCGATGAAAAGTCGTAAATTAGTAGAGGGTCCTCCTGCAATATAACTGCTATGCACGTTTCATGATCGCACATGTGTTTATGTGTTATTAATGAATAGAAATTGTTATTAAGGCGGCAGGTGAAAGTATTGATTTTTCACGCAGTGGTCGAAGTGGAGATTTTTATCTATTTTCTTCCCTTTACATCTTAGTTTTCATGTCAGATATAAAAATGACAAAACTCACCCGCATGATGTTTATTTTATGATGTTTTGTCTGCGAGGTGGGGGCAACCCGGAAGTAGCTGCTGCGCCGCGTAGAAAGTCCGTCTTTCCCGCGGGTTTTCATTCATAAATATTGACAGATTTGACATCCACGTGTCCTGCTAAGGGGCCCCGTGATGACGCTTTCACCCAAATATGGTGTTTTTCCTCCTACGAGACGCTGGAGCGGAAAAGTCATTTTTTCATTTTCTTGTGTCTTAACCCCTTCACTCCCACCTGAACCGAGCACATTTTCTCCAGTTTGGCTTTACCCCAGTCCAAAAGCTTCTGGAAAGAAGCTGTAAAAATAGCAACAAAACTGAGAAGAAAACGACGGAAATGTGACAAAAAAGTGAGAAAACATTGACAAAAAAGCAACGAAAAATTGTCAAAAATGTCACAAAAATGTGACAAAAAAATTTAAAAAAATTATCAAAAAAATGACCAAAATGTGATTTTAAAAAAATGACGAAAAAATGACAAAAATGTCACAAAAAATGACAATAAAATGACAAAAAAGTTACAAAAACATGGCGTTGTCAAATTGTCTACATTTCTTCTCGTTTTATGTGTTTTCTGATTTACTTTACTCTTTAAGTTTCAATAACACAGGCTGGACATTAGGAACGTGTGGAAACATAGTCACAGTAACTACACTGGGAAATGGGTGCATAAATGAGCCTTAAATGTCTTTCCAGTGCTGTATTACTTTGAAGGCTCTACTCGCACCCAGAGCACATGGCTACTTAAAGGTGCTTTATGTAATGCAAACTGATTGGACCTAGCGGCTGCATGAGTGGATTAGCATGGGGCGTTTGCTTCCTGTCACATCTCCGCCCTCACTCTGGGACTGTCAGGATGGATCCTGTGAAGGAAGGCCGTCACTTTGAGTCTGATGAGAGACTGGAAGTATGAAGGCAGGAAACAAGAAATGTTGTTGTAAATAAGCATGTGCCAGTGAATAAAAAGTAAGTAATAAAGTGTGTCCAGTGACTGCAGCCTGTATATTATGTCACCCGGGAGACTGGGAGGAATGTGTCGCTGCCAGATGTTTTGATAGTTATACACATCTGTCACAGAGAGATGAAGGGCTTCACGAATGAAACAGACTCATTCCATATTTGGATCTGTACATTCACCAAGTGTCTGCAGTAGAGATGCGCGGGTCGGCTTTTTTTCTGACCCACACCAACCCGACCCGCTGTAATTTAAACCTGACCCACCCGACCCAGAGAAAAGCCTCTCAGTTTGCCGAGCCGACCCAAACCCACAACATTAAAAAACAGCTGCATGAGTCACGCTGCAGCTGGACATTACTATATAAACAGGAGTGTGTCAGAGTTTACAGGAGAACTAGCACTTGATCATATGTTTTGCTACTGCACCACTGAGGAACTTTTGAATTCGCTCATGGACTTGTCAGGAGATGAGGAGCAGAAACTATCCTGAGGCTTTACTTCAACCACGACATGGACGAGTCTTTCTGTCAAAGTAAACAGTTTGGACTAAAGTGGAGCAGCTTTACCTGACGCTAAGTTCCTCTCCTCAGGTCAGTAAGAGGCTGTGTCTTTGATGTTAGTTTCACTTTGCTTCTTGTTGATGCATGACTTTCATAACATGTGCGTGTCAGTATGAGCTTGGGCGTGGCTATTGAGCCGCATTTGTGCCACTGATCAAAGTCATACAGAAGCGACAGGACATGCTAATGACACGTTTACCCCATAAAACGTTCAACTAAACACAGTCCACCTTGTGTGGCATTTATAGAGAATGTAATTTAAGAATGTACTGTACGTTGTAAGCCAACAGTGTAAGGACAAAAAACAATGTGTGCGCTTTGTAAACCCGACCCACCCAACCCCTGACGTTTGCCATAATTATGAGGTACCCGACCCGACCGAATCCGCTGGCCCGTGGGTTGACCGTGGGTTTCGGGTCGACCCGCGCATCACTGGTCTGCAGTGTTAATGGTAAATGACCTTAAAGCAGTAGAGAGCGGAGCTTGAGTTTATAACACAGTTGGCTCTGAAGCTGCATTGGTTCACATTGGTTCACAAAACAGTCAAAACAAATGTCTTTTAGACCCACTATTCTCTTACAAATGAAGACCAGACGAAAACTCCGGGGAAATGTTTAGTTTATATCAGGGGTTTGCAACCGGGTAAATGGACTCAACTTTATCTAGCACTTTTCTGCCTTCATCAGACCCAAAGCGCTTCACAGAAAGGAACCAATCACCCATTCACTCTCTCAGACACTGGAGGCAAGGAGGGAAGAAGTGCCAGGCCCAAGAACACAACAACAGTGTGCATTTGCGGGAGCTGGGATTCGAACCCACGACCTTCCCATCACAAGACGACCCACTCTGCCAACTGCACCACCACCGCTCCATTCCTGTGGGAAAATTGACGATTTGTATGACAAATTGAAATAGAGCTAGAGTTTGATTGTTGGACTTCACCTGTAACCCAGTTAGATACTGACTCGAAAAGGAGGAATTTAGGGATTTCGCCTCTTCATGGTAAATGTAAATGGTCTCAACTTATAAAGCGCTTTTCCACGTACATTAGTCACTCAAAGCGCTCCACCCCACGAGCTAAGACAGAGAGAGATCATGACATCGGTCTTTGTACTTGGCACTTTTCTGCACATTGATACTGAGAATTAGTACTTTGACTTCAAGCTGAATATGTTTTATTATATGATGTATTTACTCCTCAGCCGGGGCTACAGTAATGAGCCAAAAAGAAGAAGAGAATCAGCCACTCAAGCCTTAAGCAGCTGCAGCTTATGAGGATTTTGGAATAAGAAGGACTTTTATTGTGGCCAGCATCCTGCCCCAGAGCTGAGAAGGTGCAGTGCCACTGGTCTACCTACAGGGCGGCGTCTCGGTCATTCACAAAGTGTCCTCACGACTGTAGCTTCTAAAAAACGATGACCCCTCGTGTGCAGAGACTCCACAGCAGCAGTGACGGGATCTGTGACACCTGAGGCTTTGGACTGATCTTTATTTAAACTCACAGACGACAGGAGCCGGGGGGGGCCACAGCTGAGACACCCCCGCCCCCCTACACACACACACACACACACACTCATTCAGAGACACTGCTAAAACCGCTAATCCTTATTCACAATGAACGAGGCGGAGTCAGGCCACAGCTGGTAGCAAGCGTCAAGTGTTTTTTATTAATTTTTCAATCCATTTCTGTTGAACGGTGTTATTTAGGGAAGGGTTTGGTGTAAAGTCCCAGAAGTGTCTGTGGTTCGGACCAAACAGAACGCTCTTTGGTCCATGAGGTCGTTCTCCAAGATGACCACAGACCAGCACAACAAGAGGAGAAGAGAGGCGGAGTTCAAAATATTACACTTTTAATATCTCTGTCCTGAAAAAGTAGACGCTGCCTGTCTGTTTCAGTTCTTTGTTTGCCCTGAGGAAGACCCTGAGGAAGGCCTAGAGTCGAAACGCGCTGCGGTCGAGGCTTTTATTAATAAAGGCTTTTTATTTTGTGCCTCAGTTTGTTTGATTTTTTATGCTGAAACTGATCCCTGCACTGAAGAGCACCCAAAGGACAACGTTTTATACAACCTTTTACGTCCAGGTAGCACTCCAGCCCCCCCATTTTTTCAACGGTTTAATTTTTTTTTGTTTTAAGTGTATTTAATGCTTAATCCAGCCCCTTCAGTCCCTCTGCTGTGGGGCCCCTGACCCTCTGCTGCCTGTGTCAGCGCCGCCCCTGCTCCTGACACAGGCTCCAGACTCCAAAGACTTTAAAGAGGGGGTATTCTGCTTTTTTCAGTCCCATAGCACCAGTCTATATTACACTACAATGATGACCAAACCTTCTGTTGGTCTCTTAGAATAACTGCCTTGTATAAAATGTCTCTCTCAAAATGGCTGCAGTGAATGTCTTGAAATAGGCCTCTGTCTCTTTAAGAACCTCTGAGCCTTTTAGACACGCCCCTTCCACACGCTGTCTGTGGCATCAGTGGGGAGGGGGTTCTGCTGAGGAGCAGTGGTTGGTTACTCGGCCGGTGACGAAAGCTCGGGGGCGTCTCCAGGAGGTGGGGGCGTTCCTAGGAGGACTCAGGCAAACCTATCCCTAAAATGGCCGCCATCAGAGTTTTTACAGATGACTCAGAAATACGTGAATGTGCCATGGCAACACTTCAGGCATGTTTTTAATGAGGGAATGACATAATAACATGATGGAAAGCTTGAAAAAGTCGATTTTGCATAATACCCCCCCTTTTAAACAGGATTCCTGACCTTTTTAATGCTTTTATCGCGGGCAGATTCAGAGGATCAGATCAGAGGAAAGACATCGCGTCGTAACCCTGCACCGTGTGTGTCATCGCTATTTGACTTTTCTCTTCATTACGCACCCAAAATTGTGTGCATAAGCTTGGGAAGAGTGGACTTTATGGATTAGAATTGCTTTATGTGTGTTTATGGAAAGCACTTTGGTCTGCCACGGTGAAGTTGTAAAGTGTTATAGAAATAAACTTGTATTGACTGATTAGTTTATGTTCATAGAGTTCTTGAGTTCATGATAAAAGCTGTTATACTGAGGAGCGTGAAAGCTTCTCTCTCTGTAAAGTGGACTTCTGTCGCAGCTTCAGCAAATGAACAGTCATCTCTGGCGCTCCTCCTCTTCTTCTTCTTCTGTTTATCCGGTGTTGTTGGTGATTGTCTGTCAGATTTTGTCACTACCCGAGGCCCACTGGAACCCCTGCTGGCAACACTAAAGAACAAACGGTTTGCTCAGTGTCATCATCTGTGTTTGGTCCGGACTCTGAGAACCAGCAGGAGAACCCTTCCTTCCTCCCTCGCTTCGCTCTTTTGAAGGATGTGATGGCGGTCATTTGCGTGTGTAATCGGGTGAGTTAGTTGCTCTTAAATGCGGCGCGTTCCTAATTAGAAGACGTGGTTATTGCTTTGACCTGTGACCTGCGGGGCTGTGCGATGGATCATGCGGCGTTTGCTAAAGAGAGCCGACAGGACGGGCCCGACACGATCAGGTCAATGTCGCGCTCTGTCAGATCATGTTAAGAGCGGGTACATGGAGAGGGAGGGGTGAGGGCCAGGGCAGAGGGGGGGCTGAGAGCTGCTCATCCCTGGAGCTCGGATAAATGAATATACAGTAACATTCACAGAGACATTCAGATATACATGAACACAGTGCGTGCAGAATGATAAGGTCACTAAGATCACTCACTACAGGCAAAACCCAACTTTTTCAGTTTTCAGGTTTTGGGCCAAGTTGGTCTCTGAACATACAAGCTTTCACCCGGAAACAGAAAATATGCCTAATCTTCACAATAACATGTTTAAATATTGCGCTGATTCAATGTTCCCCCATAGACTTATATGGGAGAACACAATTTCAAGGGCCTTTTTCTCAAAACACATTTTTCTGTCATTGTGGCGACACTATGTCCACGTCAGTCGGACCTAAAGACTTCACATTTTCCAGCCTTGGACTGAACAATATTTGGAAGATTTTTTCAGAGGGATTTTTTTTATTATTTAATCCCTAAGCCCCATTTATTGAGTTTTGAATTTCAAAAAATAAGGCGAAAATTAAATTTTTACAAAATTTTCCACTAAAAAACTGATTATTTTAAAACTAAACAAGAAATCCAAAATCCCCTCTGAAAAAGTCTTGGTAACTCATTCATCAATAAAATGAAACCATAAATTTGAATGTAGCTCTATCCATTATTCAGATTTCGTCGTTGTTCTTATATGAAAAGATAAAATGACAGAAAACTTGCAATGTATTTTTTTCTCACATTTATGCCAGTGATCGACAGCAAAGGTTTCAAATTGATATCTGTAAATATACATTTTTTCCCTATTCACCTGCAGTGTCTCGCCTTAAACCTGTTGGATAGTCCAAAATGCTTGTGGATATGATTTCAAACTTTTGGCTGAAGACTTCATTGATAGTCAACTAGCAGATGTAATAACTAGAAGTTGTCGCCATTGTCTGTGCAGGATTATTATGTACCAAGCTTGCAGTAATTGTCGGAGTTGATTTTCACACCCTGTTCTACTCTGAAGGGGCCAATGACCTCACAGTTGATGATTCCTGCCCAGACCAGGGTTCCTCCAGCACCTAGCTGCCCTCTCAACCTGGCTGGGGCATCCAGTTCATGAGCTTTCCAACCTCGAGCCCATCCGTCCGGACCATCTAAGGCAGGGATCGGCTTCACCGTCCAAAGACCAAGGGCCGGACCCTGTCGGTCGCTGGAAGTAAAGCATCACTTTCTACAACATGTGTGACCTAAATGGGTGTTCAGAAATGTTAAAGGGATTGACGGTGTTTTTCACATTTCTAGAGCATTTTAACTTCTCATGACCCCCACCTGAACCAAGCACATGTTCTCCAATTCGACTTTACCCAAATCTAAAAGCTTCTTGAACAAAGCGGCAAAACAGCGAGGGTGAAATGCAACAAAAAAAGCGACAAATGTAAAGAGTAACGAAAAAAAGCATCATAAAAGCGGCAAAAAATTGACGAGAGCGACGAAGGTGCAATAAAAATGGACCAAAAAAGCCACAGAAAAGTGACAAAAAGTGAAGAAAATGTAACCAAACAGACACGAAACAAAAATGCGATGAGAAACTGATGAAAACATGATAAAAAAAAAAGTTGTGACAATGCAACAAAAAAGTTTAGATCAGTTTTACAGGTCTTAGCTTTCAAATGAGGTGTCATACTGGCCAAGCTCTCCAGTCGAGAAGCTTTCAGATCTGGGTAAAGCCAAAATGGAGATAATGCGCTTGGTTAAAATGGGGGGGTAAGAGGTTTTTAACAGGCTGATTTGGATAATAATATTCAATCATCTTGAGGGCCAGAGGCTTCATGATGGAGGGCCGGATTTGATCTCAGGTTACCCTCATCTCGTCCGTCCACAATACTCTGCAAAAATCCATCTTCATGTACTCTTGATCCCATTGCAGATGTTTTTCTTTATGCGCTAGAGAGGGTGCTTTTTTCACTTTAGAAACCTCGCAAAGTACCTGGTACTACGAGGAACACCCGGCCAGCAAGCCACAATCGGTGAAAACTCCGGAACTGGTTTGTACTGGTTCTCTCGACTTCTCTCTTTATTCTGCGTAGATCCTTCTCACTCATCTTTTCTTCTCAACTCCTTTCTTGCGCCCCATACAGTCCTCCAGTTTCTGCTCAAATCTTTAGCGGTTTGTCTTATACTCCAGCAGTTTCACTATTTTATCCTTTTCAGCAGGAGTTAAGTCTTTTTTCTGACCCAGCTTTAGTGTTCAGTCTTTGGTACCTCATAATTCTGCACAGGTAAATGTTGGCAGCTTGTATTTATCTCACCTGCCAGTCGTCTAACAAAGAGGTCTTGCAGCCAAACTGTTCAATTGCATTCACGTTACACGATTTAAACTACCCAACAGGTTTAAATAAGTGATCACAACCGTGTAAGACGCAAAACCCTGGAGGCACCTGATGATTCTGCACTGTAAGAAGCCTTTGTCGGATGGTGTGCGGCTGATCTTGGGTTGCCTTTATGTAGTGAAAACCGACCAGAAACCCTAAAAACAGGTGATCCCGGGGGACACTGTGATGGAAAGTTTAAAGGTCCAAGGTTAACCACTCACACAGCCACTTGGAACACTCCCACTCAGTGCACGTAGTTACCAATCAAAGATATTTAGGGGACTAAATCAGGCAAAATGAAAACAGAGAAAAGGACAGACAGTTTCTCTTCATTGAAAAAAATCAAATTGGTCATTTTGTACTCACTACTGCCACCTCAGGTCTTACGCGTAACTGCAGTCTCTATATTAAGCTCGTGCATGACGGCACTTCAGACCCGAAGTAACACCTTTCTGAGTGACAGTGCAGGATTTTAGAGGCAGTTGTGGTGAACAGGTCTGAGCTCATTCTACACATTAGGACATGGCTGGGACATGTCGGGGGAGGAAAATACTTAGTTTTAACATTTTTAAACTCTGTTATGTCCCTTTAAAGGAACAGGACACAGTTTTTACATACTGAGGTATGTTCTGACCTGAGCTTAGACGAGTTGATCCGTACCTGTCTGGTCTTTGTGTCTGTGGAAGAGCGCGGTCGCCTCTAACTTCACCCCGTTCGGAGCCATAGGAATACATTTGGAGAGGCTAAATGCTAACAACATCTTTGGTCGTTTTAGGTGACTGAGGGCACACACAAAGACCAGACATGTACGCATCAACTCGTCTAAGCTCAGGTAAGAACATATCTCAGTGTGGAAATGTGGTGGACTGTTCCTTTAATGGTCGTCAAAAGTTCATCGATCTGAGCTGCGCACTTTCTGAGTCTTTTTCTTTCTGAGTCTTTTTCTTTCGGAGTCTTTTTCTTTATGAGTCTTTTTCTTTATGAGTCTTTTTCTTTATGAGTCTTTTTTCTTCCTGAGTCTTTTTTCTTCCTGAGTCTTTTTCTTTATGAGCTTTTTTCTTCCTGAGTCTTTTTCTTTATGAGTTTTTTTCTTTATGAGTCTTTTTCTTTATGAGTCTTTTTCTTTCTGAGTCTTTTTCTTTCTGAGTCTTTTTCTTTCTGTCTTTTTCTTTCTGAGTCTTTTTCTTTCTGAGTCTTTTTCTTTCGGAGTCTTTTTCTTTATGAGTCTTTTTCTTTATGAGTCTTTTTTCTTCCTGAGTCTTTTTTCTTCCTGAGTCTTTTTCTTTATGAGCTTTTTTCTTCCTGAGTCTTTTTCTTTATGAGTTTTTTTCTTTATGAGTCTTTTTCTTTATGAGTCTTTTTCTTTCTGAGTCTTTTTCTTTCTGAGTCTTTTTCTTTCTGAGTCTTTGTCTTTCTGAGTCTTTTTCTTTCTGAGTCTTTTTCTTTCTGAGTCTTTTTCTTTCTGAGTCTTTTTCTTTCTGTCTTTTTCTTTCTGAGTCTTTTTCTTTCTGAGTCTTTTTCTTTCTGAGTCTTTTTCTTTCTGAGTCTTTTTCTTTATGAGTCTTTTTCTTTATGAGTCTTTTTCTTTATGAGTCTTTTTCTTTCTGTCTTTTTCTTTCTGAGTTTTTTTCTTTCTGAGTCTTTGTCTTTCTGAGTCTTTTTCTTTCTGAGTCTTTGTCTTTCTGAGTCTTTTTCTTTCTGAGTCTTTTTCTTTCTGAGTCTTTTTCTTTCTGAGTCTTTTTCTTTCTGAGTCTTTTTCTTTCTGAGTCTTTTTCTTTCTGTCTTTTTCTTTCTGAGTCTTTTTCTTTCTGAGTCTTTTTCTTTCTGAGTCTTTTTCTTTCTGAGTCTTTTTCTTTATGAGTCTTTTTCTTTCTGAGTCTTTTTCTTTATGAGTCTTTTTCTTTCTGAGTCTTTTTCTTTCTGAGTCTTTTTCTTTCTGAGTCTTTTTCTTTATGAGTCTTTTTCTTTCGTAGTCTTTTTCTTTATGAGTTTTTTTCTTTCTGAGTCTTTTTCTTCCTGAGTCTTTTTCTTTCTGAGTTTTTTTCTTTCTGAGTCTTTTTCTTTCTGAGTCTTTTTCTTTATGAGTCTTTTTCTTTTTGAGTCTTTTTCTTTATGAGTCTTTTTTCTTCCTGAGTCTTTTTTCTTCCTGAGTCTTTTTCTTTATGAGCTTTTTTCTTCCTGAGTCTTTTTCTTTATGAGTTTTTTTCTTTATGAGTCTTTTTCTTTATGAGTCTTTTTCTTTCTGAGTCTTTTTCTTTCTGAGTCTTTTTCTTTCTGTCTTTTTCTTTCTGAGTCTTTTTCTTTCTGAGTCTTTTTCTTTCGGAGTCTTTTTCTTTCTGAGTCTTTGTCTTTCTGAGTCTTTTTCTTTCTGAGTCTTTGTCTTTCTGAGTCTTTTTCTTTATGAGTTTTTTTCTTTATGAGTCTTTTTCTTTATGAGTCTTTTTCTTTCTGAGTCTTTTTCTTTCTGAGTCTTTTTCTTTATGAGTCTTTTTCTTTCTGTCTTTTTCTTTCTGAGTTTTTTTCTTTCTGAGTCTTTGTCTTTCTGAGTCTTTTTCTTTCTGAGTCTTTGTCTTTCTGAGTCTTTTTCTTTCTGAGTCTTTTTCTTTCTGAGTCTTTTTCTTTCTGAGTCTTTTTCTTTCTGAGTCTTTTTCTTTCTGAGTCTTTTTCTTTCTGTCTTTTTCTTTCTGAGTCTTTTTCTTTCTGAGTCTTTTTCTTTCTGAGTCTTTTTCTTTCTGAGTCTTTTTCTTTCTGAGTCTTTTTCTTTATGAGTCTTTTTCTTTCTGTCTTTTTCTTTCTGAGTTTTTTTCTTTCTGAGTCTTTGTCTTTCTGAGTCTTTTTCTTTCTGAGTCTTTGTCTTTCTGAGTCTTTTTCTTTCTGAGTCTTTTTCTTTCTGAGTCTTTTTCTTTCTGAGTCTTTTTCTTTCTGAGTCTTTTTCTTTCTGAGTCTTTTTCTTTCTGTCTTTTTCTTTCTGAGTCTTTTTCTTTCGGAGTCTTTTTCTTTCTGAGTCTTTTTCTTTCTGAGTCTTTTTCTTTCTGAGTCTTTTTCTTTATGAGTCTTTTTCTTTCTGAGTCTTTTTCTTTCTGAGTCTTTTTCTTTCTGAGTCTTTTTCTTTATGAGTCTTTTTCTTTCGTAGTCTTTTTCTTTCTGAGTTTTTTTCTTTCTGAGTCTTTTTCTTCCTGAGTCTTTTTCTTTCTGAGTTTTTTTCTTTCTGAGTCTTTTTCTTTCTGAGTCTTTTTCTTTCTGAGTCTTTTTCTTTATGAGTCTTTTTCTTTCTGAGTCTTTTTCTTTCTGAGTCTTTTTCTTTCTGAGTCTTTTTCTTCCTGAGTCTTTTTCTTCCTGAGTCTTTTTCTTTCGGAGTCTTTTTCTTTCTGAGTCTTTTTCTTCCTGAGTTTTTTTCTTCCTGAGTCTTTTTCTTTCTGAGTTTTTTTCTTTCTGAGTCTTTTTCTTTCAGAGTTTTTTTCTTTCTGAGTCTTTTTCTTTCTGAGTTTTTTTTCTTCCTGAGTCTTTTTCTTTCAGAGTCTTTTTCTTTCTGAGTCTTTTTCTTTCTGAGTTTTTTTTCTTCCGGAGTCTTTTTCTTTCTGAGTCTTTTTCTTTCTGAGTCTTTTTCTTTCTGAGTCTTTTTCTTTCTGAGTCTTTTTCTTTCTGAGTCTTTTTCTTTATGAGTCTTTTTCTTTCGTAGTCTTTTTCTTTCTGAGTTTTTTTCTTTCTGAGTCTTTTTCTTTCTGAGTCTTTTTCTTTCTAAGTTTTTTTCTTTCTGAGTTTTTTTCTTTCTGAGTTTTTTTCTTTCTGAGTCTTTTTCTTTCTGAGTTTTTTTCTTTCTGAGTTTTTTTCTTTCTGAGTCTTTTTCTTTCTAAGTTTTTTTCTTTCTGAGTTTTTTTCTTTCTGAGTCTTTTTCTTTCTGAGTCTTTTTCTTTCTGAGTTTTTTTCTTTCTGAGTCTTTTTCTCTCTGAGTCTTTTTCTTTCTGAGTCTTTTTCTTTCTGAGTCTTTTTTCTCCCGACGTTACGCAGAGTGCAACCCCTGTTTTCATCCTGGGCAAAATCCCGAATTAGACTGTCTCGTGGTCCCAAAAAGCCCTGCAAAAGGCGCACAGGCTCTTAGCGCGGGGTCATAGCTGCAGCTCGGCGCCCGCACAGACACGCTACGGCGAACACGGAAACATAATGGATCGCTCTCACCGTGTCCAGACGCTCCGTCAGAGACCGGCATCTGCTCCAAACCCGGGCTTCAGGCCTGAGCCTTCAGTCCGTCTGGTTAGCACCGTTCACCACGCCGTGTGACGGGAGCGAGTGTGTGATAAGAGCACGTCTGCCTCAGCCGGGCAGGTAAATAACACATAAGAGTGCTTTTACTATAAAAATCATATTTCACATAAACCACGTGGCTGTCCTGTGCTACACACTGGGTCACTGAAAGGTCAAACACGCAGATGGCAGGACTTCATTCTTTTGAAGTGATGGCTTATTTAGATGGATCTGTCTTATTTCAGTGAAGCAGCAGTATTTTTTATTCTAAAAAATATATAAATAAGTTAAAGATGCACATTGCAACTTTTCATGTTAAAAAAATAAATGTTTCTACTAATGTGTGTTTGACCTTACAGTGACCTAGCAGCTGTACGTGTGGTTAGCTTAGCGCCTTTACTTTCCATCCCGGTGGCCCCTACGATAATCCAAGATCAACTTTATCAATTGAGTTTTTTTTAGAGTTTCTTCTTTCTTTTTTTCTTTCTTTTTCAGTGCTCACGACCACACCCATGGTATGGAGCACAAGTTCACAATAACAATCAGAACAAAGTAATAAGAAATATCATTTTAACGGAGGAAGAACCTTTTTCAAAAAGGTACCAAATTTACTAATCACATTTTGCCTTTGATTTTGCATAAGTGAAATTAATTGAAACATTGAAGGGCGTCTTACATAAAATGTTGGCAAATATTTTTCTCTATTGATGACAACTTCCGCATTTGAACATTCAAACAGTAAATGAAACTCATCACCGACAACATTATCATTACAGAGATTACAATACTAGATTCTGGTAGGTTTTCTTAAGGTAATGCCTAATAACAATTGATCCTGGAGCGTCCAACAGGCCAGCGGGATGGTAAGTAAAGGTGCGATGTGAACCACCCAAGCATCCGCTGGGTCACTGAAAGGTCAAATACGTTTAATATCAACTTTATTGTTTTTTCACATCAAAAGTTGCATAGTGCTCCTTTAATGAGATAGATAGAAGGAAGTTCCAGAGAACAGCCCACTGAATATTTTCCCAGTAGTGCTGTGGAGCATCCAAGAGCTCTTTCACAAACCAAAGTGGAACAGTTTGGGAGGAACACACGACGTCATGTGTGGAGGACAAATGGAACAACATCAGCCCCCTCTCCTCCCTGTGAAGTCTGGAGCAGGAGCATCAGGGTGTGGGGCTGCTTTGTTGACAACGTGCTATCTTCAATAGAAAAATGAATTCACAAGTTTATCACTATTCTGCAGAAAATTCACAACAGTGTGGAATAAGTAAGTATTAAATATCTGCTGATCCTTCTTTGGAACAATAATAACTGCTTTCCTGTCGTTGCAGATCAGACGCTCACAGCGATCAGGATGAATCTTGGATCGTTCCTCTTTACAAACGTCCTGCAGTTCAGTGAGATTCAGGCGGTGTACTTACTTATTCCACACTGTCCTGTGAATTTTTACATGTTATGGCCAGTAAAAATATGATCAAATGTAAATGTTTGTGTGGTATTAGTTTAAGCAGACATTGCTTAATCTTTCCTGTGATTTTGATGAAGATCAGACCACATTTAGTAACAAATTTCCTTTTTCTCACCGCTGTGACATGGTTGGCACGGCAACAGTTCATTATGTTTTACCTCTATGTACAGTATGTCACTTCCTGCCAGTGTCCAATAAGGAAGTAAAATAATAAACCTCACAAAAAATATCAAACTAACAAAAACTGTGTCGAAGTTTGAGCAAAATCTTATTATGTCATAATTATTATGTCCTGTGCACTTTAAGGACACACGGTAAGTTCCATTGAAAAGGCACAAGTACAGTATTCAGTATACAGTAGTTAAGTGTCATTTCTTTGTTACAAAGTCCATGATACACAGGTTAAACAGTGCAGATCGCTGACACAGAGAGGTTCATTTACTAATCGTTTGCTCATGTGCAAAAGTGGATCAGCTGCAGAGTCATTTTTGCATTTTTCCTCACGCACTGGTCTCTCATTTGCATATATATACAGGCAATCATTCTATTTATCAATTTAATGATAAATGAGGTGCGACATGCCAGAAAAATGCCCTTTAGAGCCACCTTTCATGTGCCGTTTTTGGAGAAGATGCTACAGTTCAGCGATCTCACAGTTCTTTGTTTTTTAACCTCTTAACTCCCGCCTGAACTGAGAGGATCTTTTTCCTCACGTCATCAGATTTTTTTTTCATCATTTTTTTGTTGGGTATTCAACTCATTTTTGTAACTTTTTTGTCATTTTTTGTCACATTTTTGTCATTTTTTTGTCACATTTTGTCACATTTTTTTGTCATTTTTTGTCATTTTTTAGCAAATGTTTGTCTTTTTTTTTGTCTTTTTTTGGTCAAATTTTTATGGTCAAATTTTTATCACATATTGTCATTTTTTTGTCATTTTTTTGTCATTTTTTTGTCACATTTTGTCACATTTTTGTCCATTTTTCGTCCATTTTTTGTCAATTTCTTGTGACATTTTTGCCACTTTTTCATCAATTTTTCATCACTTTTTGTCAATGTTTTCTCGCTTTTTTGTCACATTTCCACCATTGTTTTCGTCTCAGTTCTGTTGCTATTTTCACAGCTTTTTTCCAGAAGCTTTTGGATTGGGGTAAAGCCGAACTGAAGAAAATGTGCTGGGTTCAGCTGGGAGTTAAGGGTTTTAAACAAAGCTCTGGAGGTGGATGATGACCAGGATCTGACACATTATGTCTGGTCACTCACCGCAGCCTGGTCATCAGCAGGAGGCGCCGTGACAAAGACACCCAGATGTTTGTGTTTGTGGAGGGTGTCACTTTGCAGACTTCAGCACCTAAACTGTTGGGGTCTGCGCATACATGTATCGTCAGAACACTTTAAGAACAGGGGAGGGTCGTTATTTTTTACACCGGGCCACATGATAACCTGAACTTGATTCCGCTCAACTTTCCGGAACTCGCTTGATTGTGATTGTTCATTTTGAAAAACGTCTATTCTGCAATAACATGTAGTTTTGTTGTATATATTTGAATGTCACTTTTGAATGAAATAAATAAATGAAATGAAAACATGAAAAATATTGAGCCCACTTTGGCAGGGGCTGGTCATGGAGCCTCTGAAACACTGCTGCAAAACTGTGTGGAGAAAATGTGGAATAAACGATATAAATGATTAAGGGCCGGCTCCGGTTTGCCCACCTCTGTTCTGGAGAGACTTCTGGAGATCCCACATAAGCATAATAGGGGGCATTACATAAAAAAAAAAGGAAAGAGTTCCACACGTGTCCAGCAGAGGGCACTGACATAATAAGAGCTCAGGATATGAACAACACATTATATATCCACGTGGTTAAATGGACAGTCTGTCCCAGGGCAGCTGTGGCTTCAATAACAGCTTACCACCACCGAGTGTGGAGTGACTGAATAATGACTATGTAGTACTTTGAAGAACTTGTGACACAGGCTTGTAAAGTGCAATACAAGTGTAAGCCGTTGTTATTAATGAAGCTACAGTCAAGTTGGGGCTTTGACCAAATCACAGCTTATTATTATTCAGTTATTGGAAAAATGTTCTCTGTTATATGCGGCCCGCGACCCGCTGTGAGAGCTGAATTTCGGCCCGCGACCCAAAATGAGTTTGACACCCCAGGTTTAAAGTGATCTCGGACATGTTGTTTAATGATAACATTGTTATATAGGTTGAACAGACGTTTGCAGTTGAAAAAAGGGCTTTGTAAAATTAGCTAGTTTGCTAACAATGACTCATTTCAAACCACCATTTTGCAAGTGATGTTGTGGGTCCTGATGGGTTAAGCCTTAAAGAGGTCCCATAGCACCAGTCTATATCACACTACAATGATGACCAAACCTTCTGTTGGTCTGTAAAGGCAGTAAATTAGAATAACTGCCTTGTATAAAATGTCTCTCTCAAAATGGCTGTAGTGAATGTCTTGAAATAGGCCTCTGTCTCTTTAAGAACCTCTGAGCCTTTCCGACACGCCCCCTCCACACGCTGTCTGTGGCATCAGTGGGGAGGGGGTTCTGCTGAGGAGCAGTGGTTGGTTACTCGGCTGGTGACAAAAGCTCGGAGGCGTCTCCAGGAGGTGGGGGCGTTCCTAGGAGGACTCAGGCAAACCTATCCCTAAAATGGCCGCCATCAGAGTTTTTACAGATTACTCAGAAATACGTGAATGTGCCAAGGCGACACTTCAGGCATGTTTTTAATGAGGGAATGACATAATAACATGCATAATATCCCCCCCTTTAATACAACACAAATCCATCTCACCAATGGATAAGACGTACATCTGGAGTATTGCAGATGTTTGTCACAGGAGGCCGTTTATGCCAACAGCAGTGAACTGTTGTCACGGATACAGGACACATACAGGAAGTGTCGTCTATAAACACACAGAAGGTTGTTTGTTTTGAGTTTAAACTGATTAAGGATCTGACTCTTTTCAAAATCGTTTGTATCACGAGCCGTTCAAAGGCCTTGATTTACATGAAATCAAAAAATCAGGATCCGACAATGAAGGGAATGGCGATCGCATCACTCAGAGCGGCGAGTGGCGCCTGTGAAAGCCAAAGTCCAGGCTTTGTTCCACATGGCTGCGGCAGACGAAGCCGCGGCTCGTCGCTTTGTTGTGCCTGTCGCGTGGAATGCTTTGACAGACCTTTTCTTCCGCGGATAATTGTTTGGTTCTAAAAATGGTTCGGGAGCGTTTTGCGGTTTTGAAGCGGTGACCTGGAAACGCGGGAGAGACTGATTTGTTCGTACGAATGAAAAGTCCTTTCTCCCCGTTTCCCGGGAGCTGCACGGGAGAGACTGCTCTGACGTCCCAAAAAACTCTGCAAAAATACCCACGGTTCATTTAGCAGCGAGTCGACTGCTGCTGCCAACGCTAATGTGTGTTTGAAGACTCGCTGAATCCGAACGCAGAGCACGTTTGATCAGGCTCATGATTCACTGATCAAGCCCTTAACTCCCGCCTGAACCGAGCACATTTTCTCCAGCTTTACCCCAATCCAAAAGCTTCTGGAAACAAGGTGGGAAAATAGCAACAGAACTGAGACGAAAACAAGGATGAAAAATGGACGAAAAATGGACGAAAAAGTGACAAAAAATTGACGAAAATTAGACAAAAAATTGAGAAAAAATTGATGAAAAATGGAGAAAAAATGGACGAAAAAGTGACAAAAAATGGACAAAAAAGTGACAAAAAACTGAGAAAAATTTGATGAAAAATTGGGGAAAAATGGACGAAAAAGTGACAAAAAATGGACAAAAAATGGACAAAAATTAGACAAAAAACGGATAAAAATTTGACGAAAAATTGAGAAAAAATTGACAAAAAAGTGATAAGAATTTGACTAAAAAAATGTGAATAATTTGACGAAAAAGTGACAAAATAGTGACAAAAAAATGGACAAAAAAAATCGAAAAAGTGATGAAAAAAAATCTGATGATGTGAGGAAAAAGATCCATTTAGTTTTGTAGGTCTTAGCTTTCAAATGAGGTGCTACACTGGCCTACAGGATTTGGGTAAAGCTGAACTGGAGAAAATGCTCTCGGTTCAGGCTGTTTCCCGATAAGTGTGTTCTTAGTTCTCCGTTTTTAGTTCAGCCTGCACTTGTGACGGTCTGAAACATCTGCCCATGTCATTATCGCTGTAGAAAACAAAGACACACAGCAGGACCAGGAGGACCATCTGTCATTGAACGCTGAATTTTGATTGGCTGATCACTCTGTCAATCGTGCCAGCTCTCACTCATGTGTGTGTCTTTACAACAGAAGGGCAGCTGGACTTCTCCCATTTTAGAGTACTTTAACAGGTCATCGATCCCTTATTTGCATAATAATATTGGGGGCCAGAGGTTCTCTGCTGGAGGGCTGAATTTGGCCACCGGGCCTGACGTTGCCTACCCCTGGTTTATATGTTAAGAGACAAAAGTAGCCCAAAACCTGAAAATTGCCTGTCATGGCTCCCCTTAAAGGGACTCTACGGAGTTTAAAAATGTTAAAATTGTGTCTTTTCCTCCCCCTACATGTTCCAGCCATGTCCTAATGTGTAGAATGAGCCCAGTTCACCACAACTGCCTCTAAAATCCTGCACTGTCACTCAGAAAGTTGTTAATTCGGGTCCAAAGTGCCGTCATGCACGAGCTTAATATAGAAGGTGCAGTTACGCGTATGACCTGAGGTGGCAGTAGTGAGTATAAAAATGGTTAACTTGCATCTAGCTCCTATAAGACTAGCCTTTATTTTCTACTTTACTTTATCATTTTACCCTTTCTTTTCATTTTGCCAGTGCGTGCAGAGAAGGCCTTGCTGGCCCAGACAGCCCATCACTCACTGTAATCCAGTCAGATGAATCACAATCAAATGGCAACTTTTCTTTTAATGAATGTCCTCTGCAGAGAACTGAACGTCCCCGTGTCTCCATCAGGCCTTAGCTTGTGTAAATGTTTCTAAACCTGAACTTTAGACTGACATAATAATGCCCTGGATTCTTGTCTATCAGCAGTTTGTTTTGCAGACTCAAACGTTCATGCTAGCATAATCATAATTGCAATTGCAGCGACATGTTTTTACTTAATCAGTCTTTTTTGTCGGGGAAGGCGAGGAACTTTGCCTCGCGCCGCAATCAAGACTGGGCTCTAATCTGGCAGACTGTGATTGTGCTTTTTCTCAAAGATTATGTTCGGGTAAAGCGAGCCCCGCCTCTGAACGTCCGTCCGCAGAACAAAAGCAGCCTCTTTCTGCGGACGTCCTCAGCCGCATCGTTTATCTGCGCGGACAGACAAACAGATCAACTCCGACACGGGGAAGAAAAACAGGCTGTTTTTCATAACGTTCTGTTGAAAACGCGGTGAGGCCACTGTGAGGTCAGCACCATTCAAAACCTCCATTAGCCAAGACTCACCATTCACTTCTGTTCTCGTCTATT
Organism: Gobius niger; assembly: GCF_951799975.1. Classification (NCBI taxonomy): domain Eukaryota; kingdom Metazoa; phylum Chordata; class Actinopteri; order Gobiiformes; family Gobiidae; genus Gobius; species Gobius niger. The sequence continues at coordinate 32,979,939 of NC_136862.1, forward strand.
CAGTCCTTTCTGCTCGTGCTGCGCCGCCAAAACGGCCCAAAACTGTCCAAAACTGTCAATGGTTCTATTCACGCAGTGGGTTTATTCTTGCATTATTACGTTCAAATTGCACATATTCTATAAGGTTGGGCGTGGAAGCAGGGCTAACGATTATTCTGGAAATCCATGAACCAGACATTTGTTTTCATGATGAATCAATGATTTTTTTTTGGCTGCTGGAAAATGTAGTTGCTTCAACGCTTTTGCTAAAGATTCGGAGCTTCAAAGCTGCTTCATTCTGTCTGAACACTGACCTCTTGTGGGGCCATTAACCCCTTAACTCCCGCCTGAACCGAGCACGTTTTCTCCAGTTTTGGCTTTACCCCAGTCCAAAAGCTTCTGGAAAAAAAAGCTGTGAAAATAGCAACAAAACTGAGACGAAAACAATGATGGAAATGTGACAAAAAAGGGAGAAAACATTGACAAAAAAGTGACGAAAAATTGATGAAGTGGCAAAAATGTCACAAAAAAATTACAAAAAAATGACAAAAATATGACAAAAATTTGACCAAAATGTAGCAAAACAATGACAAAAATTTGATTAAAAAAATTGACAAAAAAATTAAAGAAATGTGACAAAAAATGACAAAAAAATACCAAAATGTGACAAAAAAAATTACAAAAATGTGATTGATGAAGAAGTGGCAAAAATGTCACAAAAAAATTACAAAAAAAATTACAAAAATATGACCAAAATGTAGCAAAACAATGACAAAAATGTGATAAAAAAAAATTGACAAAAAAATGAAAGAAATTTGACAAAAAATTGACAAAAAATTGACAAAGAAATGACAAAAAATGACAAATAAGTTACAAAAATGAGTTGAATACCCAACAAAAAAATGATGGAGGAAAAAGATCCTCTCGGTTCAGTTAAGAGGGAGTTAAGAGGTTAACTAAGAGTCATTTTCTTTGTAATGTGTCTCTGTTCCATGGACAGCAGTAGGCGAGACATCAGTGAGCGATCTTTTGACTTAATTCCGTCAGAGCTACTGTAGTTTGCAGTAGACGCAAATGCCCTCCGTACCTTCCCCAACGGCCAGGCGCAGGAAAGTTCTACCACATGAACGCGGTTAAATGGAGGAAATGGTTCACATCGCCAAAGCATAGAGCAGAAACCCCCCGTGGTCTAGCGCCTCGCCACTCAAAGCTGCCGTAGGTTTGGTGGTACCATTGGTGGGGATGCTCACAGACAGAAGCTCCGCTGCAACCCAAAAATATGAATATCTCCTCCAATATTTGACCAATCAACACGAAACGAAAAACGCCCATCGTCCTCTCCCTGTAGTCTAAAGTGCCACAAGTCTTGGTGAAAGATCGCACAAGGTGAAGATCTCCACATGAAGTTGACAACTTGGTCATCCTGAGACATTGGTGGGGACATGTCCTCACGGTCCCCACAAGGAAAATGTGCAAACTTTTAACCACGTGAAGCTAAACGCTGCTCGAGGACATAGTAGCTGGGCTGCCTAAAGCTGCAGACGAGGACACAAGTTTCACTATAGCTGCCGCTCTACCACTGAAAGTGACAAACCTGAGCTTTAAGGCCAGACACGGCAGGTGAAAGTATTGATGTTTCACGCAGTGGTCGAAGTGGAGATTTGTATCTATTTTCCTCCCTTTACATCTTAGTTTTCATGTCAGATATAAAAATGACAAAACTCAGCCCGCATGATGTTTATTTTATGATGTTTTGTCTGCGAGGTGGGGGCGACCCAGAAGTAGCAGCTGCGCTGTCATTTTTTGTCAAATTTTGGTCTTTTTTTGTCACATTTTTGTCATTTTTTGTCATTTTTTTGTCACATTTTTGTCATTTTTTTTTTCCAATTTTTGTCATTTTTTTGTCACATTTTTGTCAATTTTTTTGTAATTTTTTTGTCACATTTTTGTCATTTTTTTGTCATTTTTTTGTCATTTTTTTGTCATATTTTTGTCATATTTTTGTCATATTTTTGTCATTTTTTTGTCATTTTTTTGTTACATTTTTGTCATTTTTTTTGTCACATTTTTGTCATTTTTTTGTCACATTTTTGTCATTTTTTGTAAATTTTTTGTCATTTTTTGGTCTTTTTTTTGTCCAATTTTTGTCCAATTTTTGGTCTTTTTTTTGTCATATTTTTGTCATATTTTTGTCCTTTTTTTGTCCTTTTTTTGTCATTTTTTGTCATTTTTTTGTCACATTTTTGTAATTTTTTTGTCGGCGTAGAAAGGCCGTCTTTCCCGCGGGTTTTCATTCATAAATATTGACAGATTTGACATCCACGTGTCCTGCTAAGGGGCCCCGTGATAATGCTTTCACCCAAATATGGTGTTTTTCCTCCTACGAGACGCTGGAGCGGAAAAGTGGAAGAACGGGCCGAGCATGCGCACTCGCTACAAAACTTCAGGGCTGGTTTTCTCTGAATGAGAGAAGCCGCACTCGGGCAGAGCCTGAGCCCTTATAGAAGCTCCCACAGACTCCACACTTTACAGGCTGAGACACAACAAGATTCTGAAGGTTTTTTCAGAGGGTTTTTTTAATATCTATTTCCTAGCCTGATTTATTCAGCTTTGAAACCAAAAAAACAGGCGAAATTTGAGTTTTTACAGATTTTTTCACTGATGATTAGTTTATTGAAAAACTAAACAAAATATCCAAAATCCCCTCTGAAAAAATCTGAAAAAAATAAAACCATAAAATGTAATCTGGCTCAATTCATTACTTTGATTTTGTTGCCCAAAATATAGGCAATTTTGGCCATTTTAATGCTCAAAATGCCTTATTTTTATGTGAAAACATAAAATGACAGAAAAAATGCAATACCATTTTTTCTCATATTTATATCTGTAATGTTCAGCAAAAGTTTCAAATTGATATCTCTACTTTTATGTTTTTCCCGATTCACCTGCAGTGTCTCGCCTTAAAGGAACATGCTGAGATATGTTCTTACCTTAGTCATGCAAATGTTAGGATTTAGCCTCTCTTAGCAAAGGCATAGCTCCAAACTGGGGTGAAGTTAGAAGTTACCAAGCTGCTCCACGTTTTCCCCGTTTAAATACAGTTACGTGAGCCTTTACACGATCCAGGTTTACACAAAATGAAACACATTGATTTTCTAAGTGGCTAAAAAGGGGCTCTGTATTGTAAGGTGTAATAATACCTTAGGAGTAAAGTGAGATATTACTGCACGGACATCGAAGTGCTCCTATGTCATTACGCCTCACAATATAGTCCCCATTTTCATCGGCTTAGAAAATCAATATGTTTAATTTTGTGTAACTAAACTTGGATCGTGTAAAGGCTCATGTAGCTGTGTTCAAACAGGGAAGACGTGGAAGAGATTGGTCGCTTCTAAGAGGAGGAGAGGCTAAATGCTAACAACATCTTTGGTGTTTTTGCGTGACTGAGCGCACGTGTAAAGACCAGACAGACACGCATCAACTTGTCTAATATCTCAGTATGGAACAACGGTGGCCTGCCTTTCATCAATCGTGTTAGATATTCTGAGTTCAGCACCACCGATGACACGAGGCAAGGTGAGAAAGGAAAGAGGGGAAGGCGCAGAGACAGAAGACACGCCTGAGCTGAAGTGCACTGCAGGGGCGGAGCAGAGGAACTCAGGGTCCTGGGGGTGGGGGCACCAACATTTTGATTATTATTTATTATTTTAGTATTATTGGTGTAGTTTCGACTCTTCTCCCAGTAAAGAGCCGTAAATCCCATCACTAGTTCTAAATGATATGTCGACATTGTTGAATTGTTGAGATAATGGTGGGACAAAGTGCCACAGCTGGCTCCTGAGTCTGACTGTGGTCTGTCGTCAAAGGTCCAGTGTCTGCCCCGTCATTAACGGCCCCCTAATCAGCCCGTCGCGCTCGTCGCAGAAACCTCCCTGTCACTGTGGCAGAGTTGTTATTCCCTCCTCTCGGCGAGGACGAGGCGGAGTGCGTGCCAATTACTTTAACATCTGAAAAGCACAGATTATGCAAGATCGCTGTTTGATTCGAAGCTAAACGCTGGGAATGCTTTGATTGCGGACGGCGAGCACTGAAATAGAACGTGTCGTAAGGAATCACTTCACGTTTGACAGATGTTTAAAACAAAAGCTGCCGCAGAGGTGTGTGTGTAAATGAGGAGGTGTTCGGGCGGATGGCAGCTCCACAGACCTGAAGAAGAGTCTCAGAGTGGGTAACTCTCAGCGCTGACAGGACACAGGGACCGAACACTGTGAAATTCAGACCTATTCAAAGAATCCTCCTGGGATGTCAGTAAATTGTGGTAACTGGTACGAGATCTGCCATGTCAGCAACTGACTCGTTGCATGACAAGTACTGGTCGCGAGCACCAGTACTTCCTGTTCTGTCCATTTCCTCTGGGAAGTGGTTTGTGTGTACATATATGTAACGCAGTTATATAAAAAGGTATATATGTTTATATATATATACAAATATATAAACCTTTTTGGCAGCTGCACGTCTGAGAGCAGCCTGCGTGTGACGCCGCTGGCTGCTCTGCTTTATGCCCACAACACTAGAGGCCGCCATTGCTCGGACGACATTTCGTCATAGAAGGGGGCGTGGCTTCGCCGAGGGGGAAAATAGAATCTTTGGGGAAACACATTTGTCCACTCTTTCTATTTTCTGGTGGAACATGAACTTATTTATCACATAAGTAAAGTCAAGTGTAACTCAGGCCCAAATGGATATTTTCTCACAGCAGATTGTTCAGTAGAAGTGAAAAAACGGCAGTTGTAGCTAGCGCTAGCTAACCGTTAGCATTAGCCCGATGCAAACATGTAGCATCAAGTTAGCATTCCCTGTTATATCTGTATTTATGGGCTGTTGAACCACTTTGCTCCTCTCCATGTCTTTGTATCTTCATTTAGTAGAAAACTGTTTTCAGAATTCAGAATTTGTTAAAGTAGTTTTTGAATAATTAGAGAAAGTTTACATTTTTCAAAATTGTTTTCCCCCTTAACTGTTTTGAAACATGACCATATATGGGCGATTCCAGAGATGCCGTCTGTATCTATTGCTGTAGTACCTCCATATCGCCGCTAGTTCCCCATTGAAAAGCATTGGAGTTTAGACATGTTAAAAACAACCTTAAATCCTGGTCCCTAGATATTGCTCCTGTGAAAACGCTGGGTTAGTTACAATTAATGAAACCAGGCCGGTTTTTGTAAAAAGAATTTTAGAAATGTTTGAAATCTCGTACTTAATGAGGGTCGGACTGTTAGCATTGGAGCAGCGCGAGCTACACGTCACACAAGGGCTGAGTCTACAGTGAAGATCCCGCCCTTATGCCCTTTTTAGGAACATGCTTCGTCAGAGCTGGGGAGGAGGAGTCTGTGAATCCGCCATGATTTCCCCCATGAGCGTTGTCATCATGGTAAATGGGGAGGAGTGAGCAGAAGCTGTCCATTATATATACAGTCTATGGTGCCAACCTCATTCTCCCATGAATGGGGTTCATGGGAGAACGTCACTCCACGTGTTGAACAGTTTGGGCGGAACACACAACATCATGTGTGAAGTCTGGAGCAGGAGAATCATGGTGTGGGGCTGTTCTGTTTCCTCAGGGCACACGTTTATCACGATATTCTACAGAACAGCTGAAGCTCAACAGACGATGGTGCTGCAACAAGACGATGACCCAAAGCTGGATTCAGAAGAAGAATACGCGCTCGGGAATGGCCCAGTCAAAGTCCTGACCTGAACCCGATTGAGATGCTGTGGCCTGATGACCTCAAGTAAACCTTCACACCAGACATGCCAGGACTCTGCTGAACTGCAGTTTAAAGAGGAATGTTCCAGGATTCATGCTGATCGTCGTGCACGTCGAATCTGCAACTACAGGAAATGTCTACGCTCTGAATCAATACCACGGCTTTGCAAATAAATGACTCGTTCCTCGTCTTTTTAGGTCAATATAATGTTGTGTGTGTAGTAGATGAAAAAAGCCTGTCTCCTTTAACGCTCATTTGGTTTGTGTTGTTGCCTTTGAGCCTTTAAGTGTAGCGTGTGACGCAGCTGTCGTCTGCACTTCTGTACTTCCTTTCAAGTCTTTCTACTTAAGCCATACTCTGTGCTCCGCTTAAGAAGATCTTGTTTTCCCTGCTGACCCCATTCCTCCGTCGTCGGTTTAACATGTGTCACTGTGTCACCGCGCTGTTACTGAGCTGTTACCGTGGCGACATATGGCCCGGGCTCCTTCGCCGAGCGCTGGCGGCCCCACGCACCAAATGCTCCTCGCACTTCGCTCAGACCGTTTCATCTTTCGTCATTACAGAGGGGAGTCTGAGCGTGTTTGCACTGCAGCCGGAGGGAAGGAGGCAGCGGCAGAGGGGTGAGCCTTCCGGTCTCGGGTTTGATTCCCAGGGGTTTTGTAATCCAGATATTATTTCCTTTGTGGGAGAAATATATACAGGGAACAGGGAATTGCATGCCCCTTTGCAGACAAAGGGACATGCAATTTTTTGACCAACAGGCCTGAAAATCATGAGGCCGTCCTTCTGTGGACCCACCACCTGCAGGAGGAGCCATAGGGGCTGGTGCAAGGTGACGACCCGGCAACGGAAAAGTGGAGGAAAATGGATGGATGTTTAAATGTGTGGCTTATGTTGTTGTTATTCATTACAAATATATTTCAGAGGTGATAATGGATTTTAAGCTATTTCAGTGAAATGATCTGTAAAAATTCAAATTTCTCCTTGTTTTTGGACTCAATAAATCAGGTTGGGATTTACATATTAAAGGTCCTATATCATGCAAAATTTGCTTTATGGAGCTTTTAACCATGTTGTTATGCTATTTCCTTATGAAAAACACCAGAGTGGTTTTTGGCTTCATTCACGCAGTTTTCAGCCATCCTGCTGAATCCTGCTCTCTGAGCAGCTGCTCCGCCCTCTGCTGGAAAACCACTGAGTTGACACTCTGAACAGATGACATGTTTGCACTGAAAGTTGTGATGAAGGAGCTCTTTCTAACCTACTCTGGACACGCCTGTTCTTTTGTCTTGCCTAATGATAATGGGATGGCGAAAAGCGCGTTTGGCTACGAGGACAGGACTTTATTCAACCTTCCTAAAGAAGAGGCCACTCACCAGAAGTTGGAATTTGTTTCCAGGATTCAGAATCAGCCAAAATAGTGTTTTTCTGTGACTGTCTCTGATGGATGTTTGGTGAACCTTCGCCAGAATCAAAGTGGATTCACTTTTATAACCAACGCGAATCCCATAATGTAAACACCTGATGGAGCGGCCAGGACAGAGCGGTGAGTCAATCAAAATGTGTGTTAGCGTGTGTGTTAGCTTGTGTGTTAGCATGTGTGTTAGCGTGTGTGCTAGTGTGTGTGTGTTAGCATGTATGTTAGCTTGTGTGTTAGCCTTTTATGAAGCTGTGTTGCAGATGTCAACTCCTTATAACTGCATTGTGAAGTAACTTCACTTATTGCTGTGATATTTATATTTCTTTTATTGCTAATAATACATGGGCCCATTAGCTCGGAGAGAGGGGGCGGAGTTAACTGAATCGAAACGTCGTGTCTTCCGGGTTTGCAAATTACCCCCAGAAAATACTTCTATTTATCACAAAAAATAGTTCTCCATAGTGGTAGAGGTACAATATAAATGCCTATACTTTACTTTGGGATGGCTAAAATATATGATACAGATCCTTAAAGAAATCCCTCCAAAAAACAAAAACTTCATATGTAAAGTGGGAGCCTGTAAAGGTTGGAGTGACTAAAGTGCAGCTGTTGTTAAAGACTGGAATGAAAACGTTTGTCGGCACATTCGCCCTGTGTATATTTCTCCCGTCTTTAGCCACTGCTGTCTCCCACAAAGGAAATGACCATATTTGGATTACAGGGTCATCTCGGTCACAGCCTGCTACACGTGGATACCAAACATGTCTGTATTTGTTATGAATACGCGTGGGGGAAACTGGCTTTAGCGACGCAATCTTGTAGCTACTTCCTGGAAGTGACAAAAGAAGCCTCGTACAGGGAGGGTTTCGTCTCTGTATGACTCTGTCTCTGTGTCTCTTCTGTCTCTTGCGTCTCTTGTGTCTCTTGCGTCTCTTGCGTCTCTTGCGTCTCTTGCGTCTCTTGTGTCTCTTCTGTCTCTTGCGTCTCTTGCGTCTCTTGCGTCTCTTGCGTCTCTTGCGTCTCTTGCGTCTGTTGTGTCTCTTGCGTCTCTTGTGTCTCTTGTGTCTGTTGTGTTTTTGGATTTGTAAAGTGCAGCACATGTCCCAGACTGCGGACCCTCCCCCTGCCCTGGCGTCTCGGGAGCCGAGCGTGGCTTTTGAACCTGTTTCTGTGAAGTGCGCCGCGTTTTGCCTCCAGCCACTTTTAAGAGGCCGAGGGAGCGCCGGCCCACTGCACACGGCCGCTCAGGCAGGAGGAGTGCCTCGCTGGAGGGTGTTGTGGAAACCCACTCAGGGACGACACGCAAACCCCCACACAGGACCCGGGCTGCACTGCTGCATTTTCAAACAAACGGGCCGCCTCTAGCTAGGACTGGGTACAGTTTTTTCGATAGCAGTAAATTAGTAAATTTTTTGTCATATAGAAATGATAAGGTAATGATAATGATAATTTATTCCTTTTACTTCCACTGAATTTATTTTGCATTTGTATCATTAGTTTGAGGCGATACAACCAAGAAAGTTATTTTAATGACAAAAGGGCAGAAAAAACACTTTACAAGTTTTACTTATTATTAACATTTTCAGTTTTTTCCCCCCAAAAATTCCCTACATTTTACAGATTTTTTCACTTTTTTTCTCAATTTGTCTTTGTGTCAATGTGGACATGTCATTCTGACGCTCTGAACCTGGAGATTCAATCCCTGGGTTCATGTAGTGCGCTCCTCTCAGTCTTTCAGAGGAGCAGCAGCGATGGCAAAGGAAAGCACTTGTTCTGCCTCTGCTGCTGTCTGCACAGACACCTGGTTTCTCACTTTTTTACTGTGACAAATGTGTGCTTGGGCAAGGTTTGGATGGACAGTGTGAGTGCACCCTAAGGGTACAGAATCCTTTGATCCCGGTGAAATGTTTTTTCCATTACAGTTTATTCATAGATATAATGGATAATTGATCTGCAACGTCTCGTTTGCAAGAACAGATTTTTTGATCTTTATTGATCTGACACTGGAGAAAAGAGGAACATTCACTTTTTCACTCACAGCAGCCACTTTCTTTTAGTATTGATGATTAGAAGAAGAGGAAGAAGAAGAAGAAGAAGAAGAAAAAGAAGATCTTTATTTATATAGCGCCTTTCACAGACATTGTCACAAAGCGCTTTACATGAGACAGTTGTACGTTCACTCCACACTCGGTGGTGTAAACTACGTTTGTAGCTTCAGTTTCCCCTGGGGGAGACTGACAGAAGCGCTGTCGCGACTGCACGTCTGTGCCAACGGTGCCTCCGACCACCATACATTCACTCACAAACATCATTCATCCTGGCCTATTGTACTTGTTTTTCGTGGTAGGGGAAGCCAGAGTACCGGGAGGAAACCTACTCAGACACGGGGAGAACATGCAAACTCCACACAGAAAGGCCCCGTCCAGGTGGGAATCGAACCCTGGACCTTTGAGCTGTGAAGCGAGAGTGCTAACTGCTGCGCTAGCATGCCGTGGTATAGCAGCGGATATCAGCAGATACTCAAACCCCCAGTATCGGTATCGACAGCAAAACAGCTGGATCAGTGCATCTCTAACATGTATGTAATATGTATGAGATACAATGTATTTGTGCATGTGTAAACACTGGGCACAATGTCATTTATCAGAGATGAATAGCTTTAAATGTGCTTGAATGAAGATAATTAGGCCCGAGCGCCATCAAGGCCGGCGAAGGGCCTCTTGTAATCGTACAGAGTGCCCCAAAGTACCCCAAAGTGCGCGGAGCGCACAAAATGAGCGCGAATCGCTCCCCTCCTCTCAAACACTCACTAATGCACTCTTCTTGACGTGCCCGTCCCGTGCACATACCTATATAATGCAAAAATCAACATTGTAATTATACGGAGCCCATAAAAGTCAATGGGCCAGACCTTGTGCCTGGCGCAGTCCGTGCATACTCTAAAGGCAACGTGGTGCACGTGCAATCTTGCATGTGGCGCAGGTTTTGCGCTTAAGGCTGTGCCACTATAGGGAGAGGGCGTTATTTAAGAAAGAGGCAACTGAGGCGTGGTTCATTACAAGCAGCACTCGCGCTGCTCTTCTATGGCAGCATTCACATTATGTTCCTCTTTACATCGTGCTTCCTTGGAATCGATGTCAAATTGAAAACAAAAGTGAAATTGCCTTGAAAAGTCTGTTTGAGCGAAGCGCACGGGCTTACTTTGATAGATCAACATGCACACCCCAACACCAAAACAACAGTTTTCCATAAATAAACCACACGTGCCTCAAGTGCCACAACACCAGGTCTAATCTGAGTTTTAAGGAGACATTTCCATCGTGTATCAGTCTTTACCTCCTGATGATGCTCCTTGTTTAGCCACAGCTCAGTCCAAAAGAAAGAAGCACATTTTACAGGAGGCAGAGCAACTTTTTTTTCTTTTCCAATTCAGCCGCTCCAAGAATCCTGCAGCTGTCGCGCAATATGACAGTTTCTGATCAATTAAATCCTGTACATTTCGTAACTTTGCGCATTCGAACCATGTCCACCTCAGTTTTTTTTAAACATTGCGTGATAGGACGCGGGCAAAAATGAAGTTTGTCGTAGAATCATAAAAATCGGTACAGATGTGAATCATGATAAGTTGAGCAAAAAATATTATTACGGCAATGCCATCCGCCGTATTGGATGTCGGCCATTTTGGATGACAGGCAGTTTACATTGAGTCAATGACAGCCCGGTCGCAAAAAATCATCGTACAATATTGACGTGGTCAGGGACATAGACCACGTCAAGACATTTCAAACATTATATTATGACCCCGCCCTAAATGTACAGGATCCCCGAGTTTTTATTGGAAGGCCTCCAATTTTGGCCAACATGTCCCAAACTCATGTGGCTTTCAAAATCATCAATTACATTTTTGACATATTATTGGGCGTGGTCATGACAGGCCCGCAACTGGGAGGCCATTTTCAGCAAATTTCAAAGCCTCATATCTTTCACAGACTTTGTCGGATTGGAACGGAACCAATCCGGCGCACGTGCACATTCCCCAGCTGGACCTAATAGTGTGCAAACGCAGCCGCTTTGGCAAAAAATGCCTTTAAAATGCCTTGTAAGTGGCTTGTAAGTGGCCCGCCCATCCTCCGTGAAAATAGCCTGAGTTCTTTGCCTGGCCACATGTTGGACTCAGAGTTTCTCCTGAAATTTGTCAGTTATCCAAATTTCAATTGTCCAAATTTTCAAAGGAACAGTTTTAGACTCATATGTATTCATACTACCCCTGTCACAGAAAGATGTTTTAATTTGGACGCTTTTGCCTCCAAATTCAGATTTTTCTGGACTGTACAATCACAGGAAGTTCAGTTAGGCTGGTTCCTGTCCATCTCTTTGTGTGTTCTTCGTACTATATGGGTCTCACCAAAATATTGCTTCATATATCGAGAGTGCTTTGGGGCTGGAGCACCCTCCCAACAAATCTTCGGCCGGCCAGGGGAATTTACCCTAATTACAAAATAAGTCAATATATTATTTTTCAAACTGTATTTCTGTTTTCGGCAAATACACAATTACGCAGTGTCCCTTTAATATATAGTTTTGCACTGTTCTTTTCTGCCTATTATTTGTGATGTTTTGTATGTTGTTCACTTTAGGTGTTCAAAGAAATCTTTACAAAAATGAACATTGTGTTTGGAAAGTAGCAGGCGTATAACAAGTGGCAGTTGTGTGCGCGTGTACTTGTAATTACGACAATACGGGTACACGTAATGTACTTATAATGTCGCGTGTGTGTGTGCGTGTGTGTGTGTGTGTGTGTGTGTGTGTGTGTGTGTGTGTGTGTGTGTGTGTGTGTGTGTGTGTGTGTGTGTGTGCGTGTGTGTGTGTGTGTGTGTGTGTGTGTGTGTGTGTGTGTGTGTGCGTGTGTTTGTGTGCGTGTGTGTGTGTGTGCGCGTACTCACAGGCGTAGGTCATGCTGAAGCTGCTGCTCGTGTCCACCAGGTCGACCTGAGGGACCAGTTTGGGGACGTCCTGCTGCTGCGACAGAGCGAAGCGGAACACCTCATACTCATGGGAGCCCACGGGGAACAGCCCTCCTGGGACACACAGGGGCACACACAGTCACACAGGGTTTGGAGAGAGGGCCAGCTGTTAGCTCACTGCCAACGCTACATGAAAGGCTGTTAGCTCATTACAGGGACCAGGGACAGGACTGATCCTCAGAGGACTCACATATTCAACACCTCACTGAGCCAGCAGGTGGTGCCAAAGTGCTTTAAAGTGGACATAAAAATAAAACCATGTTTGGAATGATGTCTCTGTAAGAACTTAATAGTAACTATGAAACAGGCCTAGACTAACTTTCAGTTTGGATTTGTCTGACACTTAATCACTGACGGAAAATCTGTTTTGCTGGAAATGCAAAGTGCAGTGGACACATTTTGTAACGTTGTGTATAATGACGAAAAAAGAACCTTCATATAATAAAAGTAGGCTTTAATCTTCGAAAACTCATTGATATAAGTGTAGTGCATAAAGTATTACATGCAAAGTAGGGGCGGGAACCTCTGGGTACCTCATGATTCGTTACGATAGGCGATACATGGAGCACGATAACGATAATATTACGATATGCCGATACTCCGATAATCAATATGTTGCACCAAAAAACATCACGATGCATCACGAGTCATCTGATTTTTTAACATTGTACATGTTATTCATCAATTACATTTGTTTTCATGTGCCTTGTTCCCCTTTTCCTGAAATAAGTAAGTGAATGAATGATTCCTGAAAATGGGTCATTGATCTGTCAGTGGCATCGCTTCATTTAGATTTAAATAAACAAGAAACTACAGAAAGGAAACAAACCACCAACAATATTTTCATAGTTATAAAAAATATATATAATTATAAAATGTTGTGAGACAGTGTTGGTCCAAGTGCTGCCCTCTGCTGGTCTGACTGAATCCTTTATTATTGGCCTCTACAGGCTATATGCACGGGGGCGTCCCGTGACTCCGAGTGGATCCTCATCCTGCCTCCGTTATTTCCTATGAGGTCTTGTCTAAAAAAAAAAAATAGCTCCAGATTCCTTTGCAGACAGTGAGTTACTGACAGACAGTCACAGCATCAGGTTAAAAACATCACGTCAGGAGCAAAGAGTTCACTGAAGGAAACTTCTGTTCTTTTCACTGTGTTTTTGTCTTGAAGCTAACGGCTAAAACTCTCGACTCTATCTCACTGTCAGTGATGTTTCCTTGAACTGTTTGTTGATTGATGCAAGACATCGCTGATCCTTAATGGGAAAATAGCGAGAGAGGAAGGACTACAGATGTTCAGGACTTTCCTGGTTAAATAAGGTTAAATAAAAATGTTAAAAAATCTGCGTGCATAGAACCTATTGACTGAAACCTGTGGAGCACTGCCGCCCATTAATAGGCATCAAAAGTATTGATATCGGAATTAAAAAATCGGCATTGTATCGTCCCGCAAAATATCGTGATATATTGCAAAATGTATATATTGTCACACCCCTAATGCAGAGCACATGAACGTAGAAAGTTTACATAGCCCCTCCCATTTTGTAAAACTGAACAGTCCACGTCAGTGATTTGACTCCAAATCACAAAAAGAAAATAAGTTATAATTGAAGGCGAGACGCGGCAGGTGAAAGTAGTGATTTTTCACGCAGTGGTCGAAGTGGAGGTTTGACTTTCATCTCCCCCTGGTGTGTCTGGCCAGAAAACCACAGTTGCAACTTGACAACCACCGGACCAGAGCCACCAATACACACTGATGGAATCACGAAGAAGAAGCTAACAGGCTAACAGACAAAGCTAACTGCGGGCTAGCGCCACTTTAACAGTATTTACAGCCAGGTTTGAGTGAAAAAAATGATTACCATTGTGTAACTGGATGAACAATATCCCTCTGTCCCTTTGTGTTTTCTGTCCGCGTAGTATTTACTCTTAAAATACTAGACAATTAATACGGAAAAAAAAAACATGCTTCGACACCTGCTGTGGCGCTTATGGCCTCCTCAAAGAACCACAATCCATCAACCTACATCATCTGCCTCCTAGTTATAGTTATAGAGCTATACGAACATGCTCCTGGACCCGGACATCTGCACCGAGCACTGAATCTTTCTGAGGATCTAAATCACATCCTCCATAAATCACGAGGAGGTAAAACGGTACAGCCCTGGTCCACGTTGCTGCTCAAATCTTTCCCTTTTTGAACCCACTGCAGACTTTGTTTTTGTGGAGAGAGGGCACTGGGAGTTCAGGGACCAGAGTGCTCCACAGCGGAATAAAGGACCAGCCCCACACTTCCACAGCAGCAGCAGCGGCAGAGAGCGAAATCAGGCCTACGAGAGTGGAAAACACGGTCATGAGGGCAGAAAATGGGAGATTTGAAAGGTTGGTTAGACTCAGAGCCATGTGGAAACTGCGGTTTGTTTAGAACTCGCTGCTGCTAAAGTTCACTCGATTGTCCTCCGCTTCCACAGAGCGTTTTAATGGAGGAATACTCCTAAAACGATCTGGAGCATCAATCGGTTCGCGAGTGCTTCTTGCACAGACTTTCAGCTTTCACAGAATGCGTTCTTTAGCTGAAAGTGTTCAAAACGTCCTCAGAACAGTCAGGAGTCCTACCCCGTTTGAGAATATTACCACAGTCAAAATGGATCCAAAAATTCTCATTCTCTTCTCGCGGTCAATTACATAGTACAGGGGTAGGCAACGTCAGGCCCGGGGGCCAAAACCGGCCCTCCATCACGAAACTTTGGCCCTCGAGATGATTTTGAGAAATATTATGACCCAAATCTGAGATCAAATGCCTGTACTCTAGAAATGTGAAAAATACTGTCAATTCCTTAAAATGTCTTGGCAGAGCACCCTTTTAGGCCATAATCCTAAAAGTATTCTGATCTATAGGTAGAAATTACTTAAATCTACTAGAGATTAAATCTAAAAATGGTAAATGGTCTCAATTTATACAGCGCTTTTCCACCTACATTAGGCACTCAAAGCGCTTTACAGCAAGGATCCACTCACCCATTCATACTCTCATTCATACACCAATGTACGCAGACACTGGGGGCAATGTGGGTGAAGTGTCTTGCCCAAGTGCACTTTCAGGAGGTGGGATTCGAACCCCCGACCTTCCGATCATGAGACGACCCGCTCCACCATCTGTGCCACTGGCGTCTAAAGTGTGAGTAGATTTGGTCAGGCTTTAGAGCAGATAAAACCTATTCTTGCCAATGGAACATGCACAAGTTTTTTCTTAATTCAGATTGTTGTGTATAATTTCAAGTGAATAATGAATATTTTTTTTACAGTAAAATGTAATTTGTCGGATTTCCAGTGGGATTTCTATTTGTTCCATTGGCATTAGCGTTTTTTATCTGATCGACTCAAATTTAACATAAAAAAAACCCCTTTATTCAAGTGATTTTAAGTAATTTATCTAATTTAAAATGGACATTTTCCAGTATATATGATGTACAACACTGGAATATGTAGAAAGTGATGCTTTACTTCAATTGCTTCAATTGGAGGGTCCGGCCCTTGGTCTTTTGACGATGAAGAAAACCGGCCCTCCACCGAGCAAACTTGCCGACCCCTGACATAGTATTTCACTGGACATAACGCCAGTTCCATGTATAGGCACAGGACAGTAATCACACATGTAAGTACAGGCACTTACACATTACAGTGCAAGGTGTAATAAAGGTATACAAAGTGCAACAAGTTTCATTCATTTGGCAAACTTCACACATGTGCTTATACACTATAACCACAGGCCAGTGCGTGTAATCCAAAGGGAGACGCCTTTATCAGAATCAGAGAACTTTATTAAGGGCAATTGTTTGCAGCGACCAAGACATACACAACAGAACAAACATTTACAGGTTCACAAAGGTCCGACGAGACCGAGTAAAAACACAAACCCTTAGTTTGATCTGACCAGCCTTTTCACTGACCCGACTCTTCCAGAGTGACGTCAGATCTTTATTACCCCTTGTACGGCTTTGTTACGCGTACACCTACATGCCTTTATCAGATCTTACACTTAAATGCGTAATTACCCGTATATACATGTGTAATTACGTTCCTGTTGCCTCTACATACACATGGGCTGTAATATAAAGTGTTACCGAAAGTGAAAAAAATGGCCAAGTGCCTTGGTCCATAATGTGTGTATTTTTGATATAATTCTGGGGTAAAAAAAGTCAGAATTTGTAAAGAAATCCAAACTCTTTCACCCGATGTCCTGCTCCTCAGTCGTGTGGGGAAAACCTTTGTTGTTCCGTCTAATATTCAGTGTGAAATCCAGTCCTGTCATAATATTATATTCTCTGTGTCTGCAGTGAGAGCCGCCACAGCAGGTGACTCACTCCGAGTAAAAGCTATTGTTTAAACAGGAAACCCCGCTCCAATGGCTCTCTAATCGCAGAAGAGCAAGATTTTACACTGGGTGTGTTGGTCCAAAGTCACACAACACACAATCAATCAATGGTTCCTATCGGCAAATCACTCAGACAAGTATTTTAGAAACACAATTCTCAACGCAAAACAAGCCAGAGATTCGTTGGTTTAGCTTCTCCATGGAGTTGGTAAATATCTGTTAACTCTTAACAAACAGGTAACACCTCTCACAGGTCTCTGAGAGGACTCTGAGAGGACTCTGAGAGGACTCTGAGAGGTCTCCGAGAGGTCTCTGAGAGGACTCTGAGAGGTCTCTGATAGGTCTATGATTTCTCTGATAGGTCTCTCAGAGGTCTTACAGAGGTCTCTGAGGGGTCTCTGATGTCTGATGTCTCTGAGAGGTCTCTGATTTCTCTGTGATGTCTCTTAAAGGCTTTTAGAGGTCTTACAGAGGTCTCCGAGAGGTCTCCGAGAGGTCTCCGAGTCTCTGAGAGGTCTCCGAGAGGTCTATGATTACTCTGTTAGGTCTCTTAGAGGTCTTACAGAGGTCTCTGAGGGGTCTCTGAGAGGTCTTTGATTTCTCTGAGAGGTCTCTTAGAGGTTTTTAGAGGTCTCTGAGAGGTCTCCGAGAGGTCTCTGATATGTCCCTGAGAGGTCTGTAAGAGGGCTCCAAGAGGTCTCTGTGAGGTCTGTAAGAGGGCTCCGAGAGGTCTCTGTGAGGTCTGTAAGAGGGCTCCGAAAGGTCTCTGTGAGGTCTGTAAGAGGGCTCCGAGAGGTCTCTGTGAGGTCTGTAAGAGGGCTCCGAGAGGTCTCTGTGAGGTCTGTAAGAGGGCTCCGAGAGGTCTCCGTGAGGTCTGTAAGAGGGCTCCAAGAGGTCTCCGTGAGGTCTGTAAGAGGTCTCCGTGAGGTCTGTAAGAGGTCTCAGAGAGGTCTCTGTGAGGTCTCCGCAGTCGCAAGCAGCAGTAACAACGTTGCTAATGCTATTTGTTATCCTCAACCTGTGAGACGTTTCTATGACGTCTCCGAGACGTGCCTGATACCACGGAGTTTGAGACGTATGGAGTCTCTTTGAGAACTCTTTGAGAATGAGAATAAACTTTATTGTCCCCTGAGGGAAATTTGTCTTGGACTAAAAAAAAATAATTAAAAATACATAAAGGACTGCAGAAGATGCAACTACGTAAGTGCTTGGAGTGTCGGCCTAAAATGATTTGGGACTCAGTAGTTTAATGAAGGAACAAAGGAGTGTTTATTGCGGTTGGTTCGGTATAACAGTTTATCTACCGGCAGCAGCAAGTCAAACTGAGTACTTTGTAACGCCCAGAACGAGCAACTTTTGAGCAGAAAACTTTGGACACTTTCAGCCCAAACTCAGCAGAATGTGTTTGACCGTAACTTATGTAATAACAATAGTTGAGCAATGCCATTATTTGCCCTCAAATATTGATTTATTGCCAGTTTAAGTTGAATGTACTGCGTTTTAATGACTTTTAAGGCCTTAATTTGAGCTTTTTGTGACTAAGAAAGAAGAGGAAGTCACACTCATTCCCAAGCGTTTTTTTTTCAGGGGGACGCGCCGAGAATCTCAGAGAATACCGGCATTCCTCATAAATATTGCAAATGTGGTTATACGCGCTTTGTGTTTTGAAAATGGAGGTTCAGTTCACAGGGCACATTTGAGAGATGACTGAAACATGAGCTGCTGAACTAACACAAGGATCCCACGCATTTCCTCACGGATATTTAGAATAATTGCCGTCTTTGAGGTTTGCTAATAGAGACCAGCCAAACAGTGATGCAGATTAGGCCTGATTTCTGCTTTCCCTCCAATAAACCACGAGATGTACGCGGATTTATAACTCCTCACAACGTTTATGGGGAAAAAAATGGCCATTCAGAATTGATGGCTCGACCGTGAAATGATTGGGCTTGATGTTCGGGAGCCAAACTGGAAGCTGAGGAATGAAAAGCTAATTATTGTTGTTGGATTTTGGGCCACGGCCGAGTCGATCAAAGGGAAAGCGCATCGCTCTGAAATGCACATGATAATTGCGCGTGACAACTGCAGATTTACATGCGCTTGTGCCAAAGAGTTCAGCAAATGACGGTAGTTGGCTACATTTCCCAGCGTTTACCCAGCAGAGGGCGCGCTGCGTCAGTGTGATTTGACTGGATCTTTTCTGTTCTTGTTTTGTTGTTGGCCACATTCATCTTGTTGGAATAGGTTTGCAATTTTTACCTTTAAAGTCATGAATACATGCTCATATACATGTTATTACCAATGGCCGTGGGTAGCACAGTTTTGTGGGGGGGCCACCTTTGCTGCAGTACCGGTACCAGGGCCGGCAGATAAAGCTAGTTTAGCTCTAGCCTGGCCTTAGCCGTCCGTAAACTCCGGTCAATTATCATCATCATCATAACCAGTCAGCGAGCGGGGGAGGCGGGAGCTGTAGGTGATTTGCTGGATGAAGTTTGGCAATGGCGGCGGATACGAAAGTAAGGGAAGCTCTTCAATCTGTCCAGGCTCAGCTCCAAATATCCAGAAATTGAAATTGAAGCCTTGGAATGTGCAAGGAATGCTCCCAAGAGTTATAATAGAGTTATGACAGAGTAATGATACAGTTATGATAGAGTTATGATAGAGTTATGATAGAGTTATGACAGAGTTATGACAGAGTAATGATAGAGTTATGATAGAGTTATGACAGAGTAATGATAGAGTTATGATAGAGTTATGATAGAGTTATGACAGAGTAATGATAGAGTTATGATAGAGTTATGATAGTGTTATGATAGAGTTATGATAGAGTAATGATAGAGTTATGATAGAGTTATGATAGAGTTATGATAGAGTTATGATAGAGCTATGATAGAGCTATGATAGAGTTATGATAGAGTTATGATAGAGCTATGATAGAGTTATGATAGAGTTATGATAGAGCTATGATAGAGTTATGATAGAGTTATGATAGAGTTATGATAGAGCTATGATAGAGTTATGATAGAGTTATGATAGAGCTATGATAGAGTTATGATAGAGTTATGATAGAGTTATGATAGAGCTATGATAGAGCTATGATAGAGTTATGATAGAGTTATGATAGAGTTATGATAGAGCTATGATAGAGTTATGATAGAGTTATGATAGAGTTATGATAGAGTTATGATAGAGCTATGATAGAGCTATGATAGAGTTATGATAGAGTTATGATAGAGCTATGATAGAGTTATGATAGAGTTATGATAGAGCTATGATAGAGCTATGATAGAGTTATGATAGAGTTATGATAGAGTTATGATAGAGCTATGATAGAGCTATGATAGAGTTATGATAGAGTTATGACAGAGTAATGATAGAGTTATGATAGAGCAATGATAGAGTTATGATAGAGTTATGATAGAGTTATGATAGAGTTATGATAGAGTTATGATAGAGTTATGATAGAGCTATGATAGAGCTATGATAGAGTTATGATAGAGTTATGACAGAGTAATGATAGAGTTATGATAGAGCAATGATAGAGCTATGATAGAGTTATGATAGAGTAATGATAGAGTTATGATAGAGCAATGATAGAGTTATGATAGAGTTATGATAGAGTTATGATAGAGCTATGATAGAGTTATGATAGAGTTATGATAGAGTTATGATAGAGTTATGATAGAGTTATGATAGTGTTATGATAGAGTAATGATAGAGTTATGATAGAGCAATGATAGAGTTATGATAGAGTTATGATAGAGTAATGATAGAGTTATGATAGAGCAATGATAGAGTTATGATAGAGTTATGATAGAGTTATGATAGAGCTATGATAGAGTTATGATAGAGTTATGATAGAGTTATGATAGAGTTATGATAGAGTTATGATAGAGTTATGATAGAGCTATGATAGAGTTATGATAGAGCTATGATAGAGTTATGATAGAGTTATGATAGAGTTATGATAGAGTTATGATAGAGCTATGATAGAGTTATGATAGAGTTATGATAGAGTTATGATAGAGTTATGATAGAGTTATGATAGTGTTATGATAGAGTTATGATAGTGTTATAATAGAGTTATGATAGAGTTATGATAGAGCTATGATAGAGTTATGATAGAGCTATGATAGAGTTATGATAGAGTTATGATAGAGTTATGATAGAGTTATGATAGAGCTATGATAGAGCTATGATAGAGTTATGATAGAGTTATGATAGAGCTATGATAGAGTTATGATAGAGTTATGATAGAGTTATGATAGAGTTATGATAGAGTTATGATAGAGCTATGATAGAGCTATGATAGAGTTATGATAGAGTTATGATAGAGCTATGATAGAGCTATGATAGAGTTATGATAGAGTTATGATAGAGCTATGATAGAGTTATGATAGAGCTATGATAGAGTTATGATAGAGTTATGATAGTGTTATAATAGAGTTATGATAGAGCTATGATAGAGCTATGATAGAGTTATGATAGAGTTATGATAGAGCTATGATAGAGTTATGATAGAGTTATGATAGTGTTATAATAGAGTTATGATAGAGTTATGATAGAGCTATGATAGAGTTATGATAGTGTTATAATAGAGTTATGATAGAGTTATGATAGAGCTATGATAGTGTTATGATAGAGTTATGATAGAGTTATGATAGAGCTATGACAGAGTTATGATAGAGTTATGATAGAGTTATGATAGAGTTATGACAGAGTTATGACAGAGTAATGATAGAGTTATGATAGAGTTATGACAGAGTAATGATAGAGTTATGATAGAGTTATGATAGAGTTATGACAGAGTAATGATAGAGTTATGATAGAGTTATGATAGAGTTATGATAGAGTAATGATAGAGTTATGATAGAGTTATGATAGAGTTATGATAGAGTTATGATAGAGCTATGATAGAGCTATGATAGAGTTATGATAGAGTTATGATAGAGCTATGATAGAGTTATGATAGAGTTATGATAGAGCTATGATAGAGTTATGATAGAGTTATGATAGAGTTATGATAGAGCTATGATAGAGTTATGATAGAGTTATGATAGAGCTATGATAGAGTTATGATAGAGTTATGATAGAGTTATGATAGAGCTATGATAGAGCTATGATAGAGTTATGATAGAGTTATGATAGAGTTATGATAGAGCTATGATAGAGTTATGATAGAGTTATGATAGAGTTATGATAGAGCTATGATAGAGCTATGATAGAGTTATGATAGAGTTATGATAGAGCTATGATAGAGTTATGATAGAGTTATGATAGAGCTATGATAGAGCTATGATAGAGTTATGATAGAGTTATGATAGAGTTATGATAGAGCTATGATAGAGCTATGATAGAGTTATGATAGAGTTATGACAGAGTAATGATAGAGTTATGATAGAGCAATGATAGAGTTATGATAGAGTTATGATAGAGTTATGATAGAGTTATGATAGAGTTATGATAGAGCTATGATAGAGCTATGATAGAGTTATGATAGAGTTATGACAGAGTAATGATAGAGTTATGATAGAGCAATGATAGAGTTATGATAGAGTTATGATAGTGTTATGATAGAGTTATGATAGAGTTATGATAGAGCTATGATAGAGTTATGATAGAGTTATGATAGAGTTATGATAGAGTTATGATAGAGTTATGATAGTGTTATGATAGAGTAATGATAGAGTTATGATAGAGCAATGATAGAGTTATGATAGAGTTATGATAGAGTAATGATAGAGTTATGATAGAGTTATGATAGAGTTATGATAGAGCTATGATAGAGTTATGATAGAGTTATGATAGAGTTA
This sequence comes from Gobius niger, assembly GCF_951799975.1. Taxonomy (NCBI): domain Eukaryota; kingdom Metazoa; phylum Chordata; class Actinopteri; order Gobiiformes; family Gobiidae; genus Gobius; species Gobius niger. The sequence goes on from NC_136862.1 coordinate 33,002,318, forward strand.
TGATAGAGTTATGATAGAGTTATGATAGAGTTATGATAGTGTTATGATAGAGTTATGATAGTGTTATAATAGAGTTATGATAGAGTTATGATAGAGTAATGATAGAGTTATGATAGAGCAATGATAGAGTTATGATAGAGTTATGATAGAGCAATGATAGAGCTATGATAGAGCTATGATAGTGTTATGATAGAGCAATGATAGAGCTATGATAGAGTTATGATAGAGTTATGATAGAGCTATGATAGAGTTATGATAGAGTTATGATAGAGTTATGATAGAGTTATGATAGAGTTATGATAGAGTTATGATAGAGCTATGATAGAGTTATGATAGAGCTATGATAGAGTTATGATAGAGTTATGATAGAGTTATGATAGAGTTATGATAGAGCTATGATAGAGTTATGATAGAGTTATGATAGAGTTATGATAGAGTTATGATAGAGTTATGATAGTGTTATGATAGAGTTATGATAGTGTTATAATAGAGTTATGATAGAGTTATGATAGAGCTATGATAGAGTTATGATAGAGCTATGATAGAGTTATGATAGAGTTATGATAGAGTTATGATAGAGTTATGATAGAGCTATGATAGAGCTATGATAGAGTTATGATAGAGTTATGATAGAGCTATGATAGAGTTATGATAGAGTTATGATAGAGTTATGATAGAGTTATGATAGAGTTATGATAGAGCTATGATAGAGCTATGATAGAGTTATGATAGAGTTATGATAGAGCTATGATAGAGCTATGATAGAGTTATGATAGAGTTATGATAGAGCTATGATAGAGTTATGATAGAGCTATGATAGAGTTATGATAGAGTTATGATAGTGTTATAATAGAGTTATGATAGAGCTATGATAGAGCTATGATAGAGCTATGATAGTGTTATGATAGAGTTATGATAGAGTTATGATAGAGCTATGACAGAGTTATGATAGAGTTATGATAGAGTTATGATAGAGCTATGACAGAGTTATGATAGTGTTATAATAGAGTTATAATAGAGTTATGATAGAGTTATGATAGTGTTATGATAGAGTTATGATAGAGTTATGATAGTGTTATAATAGAGTTATAATAGAGTTATGATAGAGTTATGATAGTGTTATGATAGAGTTATGATAGAGTTATGATAGAGCTATGACAGAGTTATGATAGAGTTATGATAGAGTTATGATAGAGCTATGACAGAGTTATGATAGTGTTATGATAGAGTTATGATAGAGCTATGATAGAGTTATGATAGAGTTATGATAGAGTTATGATAGAGTTATGACAGAGCTATGACAGAGTTATGATAGAGTTATGATAGAGTTATGATAGAGCTATGATAGAGTTATGATAGAGTTATGATAGTGTTATAATAGAGTTATGATAGAGTTATGATAGAGCTATGATAGAGTTATGATAGTGTTATAATAGAGTTATGATAGTGTTATGATAGAGTTATGATAGAGTTATGATAGAGTTATGATAGAGCTATGACAGAGTTATGATAGTGTTATGATAGAGTTATGATAGAGTTATGATAGAGTTATGATAGAGTTATGATAGAGTTATGACAGAGCTATGACAGAGCTATGAGAGTTATGATAGAGTTATGATAGAGTTATGACAGAGTTATGATAGAGTTATGATAGAGCTATGACAGAGCTATGATAGAGTTATGATAGTGTTATGATAGAGTTATGATAGAGTTATGATAGAGTTATGATAGAGTTATGATAGAGTTATGACAGAGCTATGACAGAGCTATGAGAGTTATGATAGAGTTATGATAGAGTTATGACAGAGTTATGATAGAGTTATGATAGAGCTATGACAGAGCTATGATAGAGTTATGATAGTGTTATGATAGTGTTATGATAGTGTTATGATAGAGTTATGATGATCATTACATGATGATCATTACATGCGTCACAACGCCAGCGAAAATCAGATCCAATGGTTTCAAAGGAGTTCACCCTCCCACCTGATAACGGAGCTCAATTGTGAAGATCCAGACCCTTGTACAAAACGAAATGATTACCAGGTATGGTAAAACCAGACGAGTTTAGCTCTAGAATGCATTGCTTTTTACACACGCGTTTTAAATGGAGATAAGTATTTATATTTATCTGAGGTTCGAGAGCCGGACCACACCTCCTATACGCCTCTTCCGCCCGCCGGCCTATTTAAGCCCCCCGACTACTAACCTCGTCCACTCGTTCGGAGTTTCCGGCCCCACCCTCCCTCCCTTCTACTAATATTTTTTCTGCTATTTCTACAGGTAGGGGACGAGAGCCCGTGAGCTTCCCTATCTGAAGCCCCAAAACGACAACGCCAACGTAAATAAACATCTTTTCATACATCATACCTGAGGTTGTGGTTCTTGTGAGCGAAACAACTGGAACGGTTTCCAATAATGTTAAACTTTCTACAGCTCTATATTGCTCCTGTGAAAACGCTGAGTTAAGAACAATTAAAGGGACCAGGCGGGTTTTCGTCATGAGGGCCGGACTCTGACTGACAGGCCGTTAGCATCAGAGCTAACGGTGCGGGTGTGGTTACGATCAAACTACGCGCCCCGCGAGGGCCGAGTCTACAGCGAAGACCCCGCCCTTATGCCCTTTTGAGGAACATGTTTGATCGGAGCTGGGTAGGAGGAGTCTGTAAATACAACATGGAGTCCCTCTCGAACATAGTGATTTATGTAAATGGGGAGGAGTGAGCAGAAGTCTATTATCTTATTATGTCTATGGTTTACACTAGGCCGACCACATGCCATGGCCTGATGTTCGGGACAGTGTCCGGGGGGAGTGGGGGATTGGATGTGCACGAGTGTTGTTGCCGTGTTACAGTAGCCCGACATCCAGAATGATCCCCTCTGTATATTTCACAGTCCAGTCTGGGCAGGACACTCTCGATCAAACGATTCTGTGCGATCAGAGTTGTTCATTTGTGTCACTCTTGGGACGCGGAATCCCCTCAACGACAATCTACAGACTAACAAAGTGACGTCCATAACCGAGCGAGACACTGCAGCTGAAGAGGGAAAACAAATTATTTAGTGACATCAATTGGAAGCTTCTGCTGTGGATATCCACGTGACCCTTCAGGACACGGGGATATCAAATACGTCAATGTTTGTGAATGAAGCGATGTTGGAGTTACTTCCTGGATATCTCCGCCTCTCTCTCGACAAAACGTCATAAAATCAGCGTCGTTCAGGGTCAGTTTTGTCATTTTTTACACATGTTGAGGGAGAAAATTACCAAAAAAATCTCTTCATCGACCACTACGTGAAACATCAATGTTTTCTAAAACTGACAAAACAAAGTGATGGAAGATTCATAGTACTGCAGGAGTGAACGAAGCCAGCCACATGGTCAAAAACATGTTTGAAAACATAAATACATTTCCATGATGCTCCGAGTCCATGTGCCCGCACTGTGACCATCTTTCAGAATTTTTTTTTCTGTGCTTTGGTTGTTTGCACGTCACAACTCATTTTCGGTCAAAAAAATGTTGCAAAACTCCACTTATGCATGATTTTAGAGGAATCCTTTTTTTGCTGAGCACTGCCATTATGAAGTTCAAACTGTATGTCAGCAATATCACAAAAATGATCGTTATTAGTATTAGTGTATTAAGTGTAGTATTAAGTGACGTAATATCCATATTACTAGCCTGGCTAACGCTAGACTTCTGTGTGCGCTTCAATCATTTCGAAGTTCACATCAGCCTGGGGACCATGGCCCAAATCTTTGCATGAATTTTGGGAACCAATCACAGAACGGGGAGGGACGGCAAGACAATGACGCACTATTCCATATATGGAAGCTTGTAGTTTATTTACGGATCCAACATGACAGCAGCAGATGCGACGCCATCTTTCGATCAAGCTTTAGTTTAGACCGTGTTCTAAATAGTTTAGCTCGAAGGTTTACAGCTTGTACGTCATTCGTCATCGGACACGATGATACGATTGGCTGTGGCTACTGCAGACACATGATAGAAGCGCCCAATAAACGTCTATGGACGATCGTGAACCACACCTCTCCTACGAGAAAATTAATAGGTGGTCCCCAGACTAAATATATCTTGTGATTTTAGTCTGGCGTTAGCCAGGCTACCATATTGCGAGACACAATCATAATGCAGCATCAATGAGGTTATTTGAGATCTGAAATAAACAGTCTGAAACAAAACACAAAGTCCAGTTTTAGTCATAAATCTATAATGTAGTGCTATTGAAGTCTTGATTTAGTTATTTTTCTTATGACACAGTAATGAATATCCAATAGTAGGGCTGTGCTGAACACATCACCTGTGTTTAGATGAACTGTGACTAAACTCAGAGCCTGTAACACTGGCTTTGTCACTGGAAGTACATTTTTTAAATCGTCTTTTGTTTAGTCCAGGTACGTCTGGTCTACAGCAGTTCCTCAATATCTGCTCAGCCTATGGTCTGGAACAGGACATTAAGTACAATACCTCTAAGAGTATGGATATGATTTGTCAAACTAAGGAAGACAAGAACATTTTTTTGTCTGTGTAACGATGTTCTGCATGTATAAATCCAGAACCTCGGGCCGATCATCACTGAGGACATGTCTGATGATGAGGACATTTACACACAGAGTGTTGTTTGCCCAGGCCAATACTGGAGAGAGTGAAGCTGACTTTGTTTAGAGCGCACTGTACACGGCTCACCTCTGAACTCACTATAGACAGCGAGCCGGCGCAGGGGCCCAGAATGATGCTTTGTATGTTCTTTTGGAGAAGCCGAGATGGTCAAGTGCCTCACAAATATTAGTCAATGCCAGAGTGAACACTTCACAGGCCGGAATACGAACTTTAATGCACAGCTTTAAGTGTCGCCTGAATATGTCCGAAAATAAATTCTCACAAATATAAAATGGAGAAAGTCAGTCTGACTTGTGGAGACATGATTTCCTTTTTAAAACGCCTTCTTAATTGTTTGTCTAGTCCTTTTATTTTGTCTTTATATGGACTACGAGTCCGGAATGAAGTTGAATTGAACTGAGTCATCACATCAGTACACATCCATCGAGGCGCTTGTATCGTGATACACAAACTGTTCTATAAATCACTTTCATATGTTTATTGACCCCAGGCTTTACTCAGAACGTAACACTGTCTACTGCAATATAAAGCTTCACTTGCTGAGCAGTTATAAAAACCTCATTATGCAACGATTCACTTTCATCACGATCCAATATGTATTTCAATATAAAGGTCATGATTTCGAATAAAGTATATATTTATATATTAGGGCTGCAACCAACGATTATTTTGTAATCGATTAATCTATCGGTTATTTTTTTATCACATAAAGCTAAAGTGGTTCTGCTTGAGGGTGTGGTGATGGAGTAAACTTAAAGTAAGTATTGGTAGGAGGCTCTTAGCGCTAATTCTGCTTTCTGATTGGATGAGACACAAACAGATATTCATGAAATTTACTATGTACAAAACACTGCAGACCCGAACTATGAAAAACACAGCAGATTTTCATCAAAAATACTAATTTTTCATGTCATTTTTGCTCTATTTCAGTCTGTGAACCAGAAAGCGATTCATCGATTACTAAAATAGTTGTCGACTATTTCAATAATCGAATAGTCGTCGATTAATTGATTAGTTGTTTCAGCCCTAATATATATATAGTTTATATAGTTTATGTAGCTTATAGTAGTTTATATATTATGTATTTAATCTGCTGTGCTGTGTCAGAATCAATTGTAGCTCTTGTCCAGGTTTGGCTACTGTGTCTCTACTGCACATCAGATCCTGTTTCTTCATTCACTTATATTGTATCGTGTATTTACAGGCAATACTTTTTCATAACGTGCCATAATTGTGTATAGTCTACTGCATATTTTAAAGACATCATGGAGAAAAGTCTCATTTCCAGAACACGTTGGAGATCTTTACTACGGTTTGCAGCTTATGGACAAAAGGATCATCTCACCTTCTAATCTGAATGAATTGTTCATCGAATCCACTCAAACTGAATTGTTGGCAACAATGTTCATCCCGAATTTATTCAATACCAAACTTAATCTGACGCGATTGCTAGTTGACACACGTGCGCGGACCTTTTCAACTGCGGTAAAGTGGCCCGCCACTTCCAAACCCACGGTAAAGTGGCCCACACTTGAAAAGATGTTGCGCCTTTTGCCGGTTACTTACGGTAATAGCAGATTTCCTCGTCGTACAGCTTGCCTTTTCCGTGCAATTTCGCTATGAATAAAGTTGTGATCATCACTCTTTTGTAGCTAATGATGTGTGTTCATTAATTTAGGGAAATAGAGTTGCGCGCACGCGCGCGTTTGTTTGTGTGCGCGCGCGCGGTGGCTAAAACTTCATATTTCTACCACAGTAGTGGTCACGTGACGGCACGGACAGATGACCAGCGTGTATTGAGAATATAGGGAACTATAAAATAATATAAGCTTTGATATTCATCTTCATTGTCTTTTATTCCCTACTTCATGCAGTTTTATTATTATTATTATTATTATTAATAAAAGATTATAAATATTATAATCATTTTGACAGGGCACCAAGGACGCTCCAAATGGAACAAAATTCAGGTTTTCAAAAATTCTTTTAAAAAAATCCTTAAGAGGTTTGCAACTAATTTCACTGCAGACATGGCCTCAGTGCTGCCCTCTATCACCCTGCCAAAACAAAATCCACTTTTACTGTGGAAATCTGAAGAAAACTTAGGTTGAAAAAGGCCAAAATGGAATAAAATTCAGTTTTTCAAAAAATGTTTAAAAAAAATCCTTGAGAGGTTTGCAACTAATTTCACTGCAGACATGGCCTCAGTGCTGCCCCCTATCGCCCTGCCAAAACCAAGTCCACTTTTACTGTGGAAATCCGAAGAAAACTGAGGTTGAAAAAGGCCAAAATGGAACAAAGAACAATTTTTCAAAAATTCTTTAAAAAAAATCCTTAAGAGGTTTGCAACTAATTTCACTGCAGCCATGGCCTCAGTGCTGCCCCCTATCGCCCTGCCAAAACCAAGTCCACTTTTACTGTGGAAATTTGAAGAAAACTGAGGTTGAAAATGGCCAAAATGGAAAAAAATTCAGGTTTTCCAAAAATGTTTAAAAAAAATCCTTAAGAGGTTTGCAACTAATTTCACTGCAGACATGGCCTCAGTGCTGCCCTCTATCGCCCTGCCAAAACCAAGTCCACTTTTACTGTGGAAATCTGAAGAAAACTGAGGTAGAAAAAGGCCAAAATGGAACAAAGAACAGTTTTTCAAAAATTCTTTAAAAAAAATCCTTAAGAGGTTTGCAACTAGTTTCACTGCAGACATGGCCTCAGTGCTGCCCTCTATCGCCCTGCCAAAACCAAGTCCACTTTTACTGTGGAAATCTGAAGAAAACTGAGGTTGAAAAAGGCCTAAATGGAACAAATTTCAGGTTTTCAAAAATTCTTTAAAAAAAATCCTTAAGAGGTTTGCAACTAGTTTCACTGCAGACATGGCCTCAGTGCTGCCCCCTATCGCCCTGCCAAAACCAAGTCCACTTTTACTGTGGAAATCTGAAGAAAACTGAGGTAGAAAAAGGCCAAAATGGAACAAAGAACAGTTTTTCAAAAATGCTTTAAAAAAATCCTTGAGAGGTTTGCAACTAGTTTCACTGCAGACATGGCCTCAGTGCTGCCCTCTATCGCCCTGCCAAAACCAAGTCCACTTTTACTGTGGAAATCTGAAGAAAACTTAGGTTGAAAAAGGCCAAAATGGAATAAAATACAGTTTTTCAAAAAATGTTTAAAAAAAATCCTTGAGAGGTTTGCAACTAATTTCACTGCAGACATGGCCTCAGTGCTGCCCTCTATCGCCCTGCCAAAACCAAGTCCACTTTTACTGTGGAAATCTGAAGAAAACTGAGGTAGAAAAAGGCCAAAATGGAACAAAGAACAGTTTTTCAAAAATTCTTTAAAAAAAATCCTTAAGAGGTTTGCAACTAGTTTCACTGCAGACATGGCCTCAGTGCTGCCCTCTATCGCCCTGCCAAAACCAAGTCCACTTTTACTGTGGAAATCTGAAGAAAACTGAGGTTGAAAAAGGCCTAAATGGAACAAATTTCAGGTTTTCAAAAATTCTTTAAAAAAAATCCTTAAGAGGTTTGCAACTAGTTTCACTGCAGACATGGCCTCAGTGCTGCCCTCTATCGCCCTGCCAAAACCAAGTCCACTTTTACTGTGGAAATCTGAAGAAAACTGAGGTAGAAAAAGGCCAAAATGGAACAAAGAACAGTTTTTCAAAAATGCTTTAAAAAAATCCTTGAGAGGTTTGCAACTAGTTTCACTGCAGACATGGCCTCAGTGCTGCCCTCTATCGCCCTGCCAAAACCAAGTCCACTTTTACTGTGGAAATCTGAAGAAAACTTAGGTTGAAAAAGGCCAAAATGGAATAAAATACAGTTTTTCAAAAAATGTTTAAAAAAAATCCTTGAGAGGTTTGCAACTAATTTCACTGCAGACATGGCCTCAGTGCTGCCCCCTATCGCCCTAACAAAACCAAGTCCACTTTTACTGTGGAAATCTGAAGAAAACTTAGGTTGAAAAAGGCCAAAATGGAATAAAATTCAGTTTTTCAAAAAATGTTTAAAAAAAATCCTTGAGAGGTTTGCAACTAATTTCACTGCAGACATGGCCTCAGTGCTGCCCCCTATCGCCCTGCCAAAACCAAGTCCACTTTTACTGTGGAAATTTGAAGAAAACTGAGGTTGAAAATGGCCAAAATGGAAAAAAATTCAGGTTTTCCAAAAATGTTTAAAAAAAATCCTTAAGAGGTTTGCAACTAATTTCACTGCAGACATGGCCTCAGTGCTGCCCTCTATCGCCCTGCCAAAACCAAGTCCACTTTTACTGTGGAAATCTGAAGAAAACTGAGGTAGAAAAAGGCCAAAATGGAACAAAGAACAGTTTTTCAAAAATTCTTTAAAAAAAATCCTTAAGAGGTTTGCAACTAGTTTCACTGCAGACATGGCCTCAGTGCTGCCCTCTATCGCCCTGCCAAAACCAAGTCCACTTTTACTGTGGAAATCTGAAGAAAACTGAGGTTGAAAAAGGCCTAAATGGAACAAATTTCAGGTTTTCAAAAATTCTTTAAAAAAAATCCTTAAGAGGTTTGCAACTAGTTTCACTGCAGACATGGCCTCAGTGCTGCCCCCTATCGCCCTGCCAAAACCAAGTCCACTTTTACTGTGGAAATCTGAAGAAAACTGAGGTAGAAAAAGGCCAAAATGGAACAAAGAACAGTTTTTCAAAAATGCTTTAAAAAAATCCTTGAGAGGTTTGCAACTAGTTTCACTGCAGACATGGCCTCAGTGCTGCCCTCTATCACCCTGCCAAAACCAAGTCCACTTTTACTGTGGAAATCTGAAGAAAACTGAGGTAGAAAAAGGCCAAAATGGAACAAAGAACAGTTTTTCAAAAATTCTTAAAAAAAATTCCTTAAGAGGTTTGCAACTAGTTTCACTGCAGACATGGCCTCAGTGCTGCCCCCTATCGCCCTGCCAAAACCAAGTCCACTTTTACTGTGGAAATCTGAAGAAAACTGAGTTTGAAAAAGGCCAAAATGGAACAAATTTCAGGTTTTCAAAAATGCTTTAAAAAAAATCCTTAAGAGGTTTGCAACTAATTTCACTGCAGCCATGGCCTCAGTGCTGCCCTCCATCACCCTGTCAAAACCAAGTCCACTTTTACTGTGGAAATCCGAAGAAAACTGAGGTTGAAAAAGGCCAAAATGGAACAAAGAACAATTTTTTAAAAATTCTTTAAAAAAAATCCTTAAGAGGTTTGCAACTAGTTTCACTGCAGCCATGGCCTCAGTGCTGCCCCCTATCGCCCTGCCAAAACCAAGTCCACTTTTACTGTGGAAATCTGAAGAAAACTGAGGTTGAAAAAGGCCTAAATGGAACAAATTTCAGGTTTTCAAAAATTCTTTAAAAAAAATCCTTGAGAGGTTTGCAACTAGTTTCACTGCAGCCATGGCCTCAGTGCTGCCCCCTATCGCCCTGCCAAAACCAAGTCCACTTTTACTGTGGAAATCTGAAGAAAACTGAGGTAGAAAAAGGCCAAAATGGAACAAAGAACCAGTTTTTCAAAAATGCTTTAAAAAAAATCCTTGAGAGGTTTGCAACTAATTTCACTGCAGACATGGCCTCAGTGCTGCCCTCTATCGCCCTGCCAAAACCAAGTCCACTTTTACTGTGGAAATCTGAAGAAAACTTAGGTTGAAAAAGGCCAAAATGGAATAAAATACAGTTTTTCAAAAAATGTTTAAAAAAAATCCTTGAGAGGTTTGCAACTAGTTTCACTGCAGCCATGGCCTCAGTGCTGCCCCCTATCGCCCTGCCAAAACCAAGTCCACTTTTACTGTGGAAATCTGAAGAAAACTGAGGTAGAAAAAGGCCAAAATGGAACAAAGAACAGTTTTTCAAAAATGCTTTAAAAAAAATTCTTAAGAGGTTTGCAACTAATTTCACTGCAGCCATGGCCTCAGTGCTGCCCCCTATCGCCCTGCCAAAACCAAGTCCACTTTTACTGTGGAAATCTGAAGAAAACTGAGGTAGAAAAAGGCCAAAATGGAACAAAGAACAGTTTTTCAAAAATTCTTAAAAAAAAATCCTTAAGAGGTTTGCAACTAGTTTCACTGCAGACATGGCCTCAGTGCTGCCCCCTATCGCCCTGCCAAAACCAAGTCCACTTTTACTGTGGAAATCTGAAGAAAACTGAGGTAGAAAAAGGCCAAAATGGAACAAAGAACAGTTTTTCAAAAATTCTTAAAAAAAAATCCTTAAGAGGTTTGCAACTAGTTTCACTGCAGCCATGGCCTCAGTGCTGCCCCCTATCGCCCTGCCAAAACAAAATCCACTTTTACTGTGGAAATTTGAAGAAAACTTAGGTTGAAAAAGGCCAAAATGGAATAAAATACAGTTTTTCAAAAAATGTTTAAAAAAAATCCTTGAGAGGTTTGCAACTAATTTCACTGCAGACATGGCCTCAGTGCTGCCCTCTATCGCCCTGCCAAAACCAAGTCCACTTTTACTGTGGAAATCTGAAGAAAACTTAGGTTGAAAAAGGCCAAAATGGAATAAAATTCAGTTTTTCAAAAAATGTTTAAAAAAAATCCTTAAGAGGTTTGCAACTAATTTCACTGCAGACATGGCCTCAGTGCTGCCCCCTATCGCCCTGTCAAAACCAAGTCCACTTTTACTGTGGAAATCTGAAGAAAACGTAGGTTAAAAAAGGCCAAAATGGAATAAAATTCAGTTTTTCAAAAAATGTTTAAAAAAAATCCTTGAGAGGTTTGCAACTAATTTCACTGCAGACATGACCTCAGTGCTGCCCCCTATCGCCCTGCCAAAACCAAGTCCACTTTTACTGTGGAAATCTGAAGAAAACTGAGGTAGAAAAAGGCCAAAATGGAACAAAGAACAGTTTTTCAAAAATTCTTTAAAACAAATCCTTAAGAGGTTTGCAACTAATTTCACTGCAGCCATGACCTCAGTGCTGCCCTCTATTGCCTTGCCAAAAAAAATCCACTTTTACTGTGGAAATCTGAAGAAAACCAAATTAATCTAAATACTCCCACATTATCCCACTCCTACCCTCCCTCCACTGGCTCCCAGTCCATCCATCCATTTTCTTCCACTTTTCCGTTTCTAGGTCGTGATCACATTGCACCAGCCCCCTATGGCCTCCTGCAGGAATGGGTCCACGGAAGGACGGCCTCATGATTCAAACCGGCCTGTTGGTCTCTCATAAGGGGCTCCCAGTCCGCTTTTGTGGTTTTTTTTAAAATTTGGACATTTGTTTTTGAGACGTCGCCCAGCATGGCGCAGCCGGGGCCCCACCCTGGAGCCAGACTTGGGGTTGGGGCCCGAACGCGAGCGTCTGGTGGCCGGGCCTCTGCCCACGGGGCCCAGCCCGGGCACAGCCCCAAGGGACGACATGGGCCCGCCTTCCTGTGGACCCACCACCCACAGAGGGATCCGTAGGTTTCGGGTGCAGAGAGGACTGCGTGGCAGTCAGAGGCAGGTGCCTCGACGACCTGGTCCGCCTGCGCAGCTTCTGGCGTTCGGGACATGGAACGTCACTTCACTCCTGGAGAGAGGCTGGACTCTCCATTTTTCTGGTTGCCCGCAGGGAGAGGCGGCGGGCTGGGGTGGGTTTGCTCATAGCCCCCCAGCTCAGCCGTCACGTGTTGGAGTTCACCCCGGTGGACGAGAGGGTCGCATCCCTAGGCCTTCGGGTTGGGGACAGGTCTCTCACCGGTGTCTCGGCCTACGGGCCCAACATCGGTGCAGAGTACCCGGCCTTCTTGGAGTCCCTGGGAGGAGTACGAGATGGTGCTCCGACTGGGGACTCCATTGTTCTACTGGGGGACTTCAACGTCCACGTGGGTAACGACAGTGAGACCTGGATGGGAGTGATTGGGAGGAACGGCCTCCCCGATCTGAACCCGAGTGGTGTTCTGTTCCGCTGGCGGGGGAGGAAGCCAGTCAGACCTGGCAGGCCCAAACGTGTTGAGGGTCTGCTGGGAACGCCTGGCGGATCCCTCTGTCAGTGGGGTCTTCAACTCTTACCCAGATTCCGAAGGAGGCTGGGGACATGGAGTCCGAGTGGACTATGTTCTCCTCCTCCTTTGTCGATGCGGCTGCTCGTAGATGTGGCCGTAATGTCTCTGGTGCCTGTCGTGGCGGCAATCCCCGAACCTGGTGGTGGCGCCCGGAAGTAAGGGATGCCGTCAAGCTGAAGAAGGAGTCCTACCTGGCCTTGTTGGCTTGTGGGACTCCGGAGGCAGCTGAGAGGTACCGGCAGGCCAAGCGTGCTGCAGCTCGGGCGGTTGCGGAGGCTAAAACTCTGGTCTGGGAGGAGTTCGGGGAGGCCATGGAGGAGGACTATCGGTCGGCCTCGAGGAGATTCTGGCAAACCATCCGGTGCCTCAGGAGGGGGAAGCAGTGCTTCACCAACACTGTTTACAGTACGGGTGGGGGGCTGCTGCCCTCGACTGGGGATGTCGTGGGGCGGGGGTAGGAGTACTTTGAGGATCTCCTCAATCCCACCGTCACGTCTTCCGATGAGGAGCTGGGGACTCGGAGGTGGGGTCGCCCATCACCCAAGCTGAAGTCACCGGGGTGGTGAGAAAGCTCCTCTGTGGCTCCGGGGGTGGATGAGATGGAGAGATGACCTTAAGTCTCTGGATGTTGTAGGACTGTCTTGGCTGACACGTCTCTGCAGCATCGCGTGGCGGTCGGGGAGAGTGCCCCTGGATTGGCAGACCGGGGTGGTGGTCCCTCTCTTTAAAAAGGGGGATCGGAGGGTGTGCTCCAAATACAGAGGGATCACACTCCTCAGCCTCCCCGGTAAGGTCTACTCCAGGGTGCTGGAGAGGAGGATCCGGCCGATAGTTGAACCTTGGATCCAGGAGGAACAATGCGGTTTTCGTCCTGGTCTTGGCACACTGGACCAGCTCTATACCCTTCATCGAGTGCTCGAGGGTTCGTGGGAGTACGACCAACCAATACATATGTGTTTTGTGGATCTGAAGAAAGCGTTCGACCGTGTCCCTCGTGGTGCCCTGTGGGGGGTGCTCCGGGAGTATGGGGTCCGGGGCCCTCTGCTAAGGGCTGTCCGTTCCCTGTATGACCGCAGCAGGAGCTTGGTTCGCATTGCCAGCAGTAAGTCAGACCTGTTCCCGGTGCGTGTTGGTCCCCGCCAGGGCTGCCCTTTGTCACCGGTTATGTTCACTACCTTTATTGACAGAATTTCAAGGCGCAGCCAGGGGCCGGAGGGTGTCCGGTTTGGGAGCCTCAGGATCTCATCTCTGCTGTTTGCAGACGATGTTCTGATGGCTTCAAAAAATCAGGACCTTCAGCTGCCCTGGGGCGGTTTGCAGCCGAGTGTGTAGCGGCCGGGATGAGGATCAGCACCTCCAAATCTGAGGCCATGGTTCTCCACCAGAAAAAGCGGAGGAGCTCGGAGTAGAGTCGCTGATCCTTCACGTCGAAAGAAGCCAGCTGAGGTGGCTAGGGCATCTGTTCCGGATGCCTCCTGGCCGCCTCCCGCGGGAGGTGTTCCAGGCATGTCTTATTAGGACAAGGCCTCGTGGAAGGCCTAGGGCACGCTGGCGGGACTATGTCTCCAAGCTGGCCTGGTGTCGCCTCGGGGTCAGAACAGCTGGAGGAGGTGTGTGTGGATCGCGACGTCTGGGCATCTCTGCTGAGACTGCTGCCCCCGCGACCCGCCCCCCCCCCCCAGACAAAGCGGAAGAAAATGGATGGATGACATTTGGTTTTTAAGTCTCTTCATGGACATGCTCCTCACCATCTGTCTTAGTTTCTGGACGTCTACCATCCAAGCAGAGCTCCTCATATGGTATTCGATGTCCCCAAGTATATAAGCAGTAGGGGGATTGTGCTTTTAGTGTGGCAGTACCAAAACTGTGAACCTCACTCCCAGTCAAACTGTGAGTCATCACTGACTTGCTGTTGTTTAAGTGTAGACTAAAGGCCTTTTGTGTCAATTATGACCATGTTTGAACTCCATGTTTTGAACTTGATAGGGGGCAGCACTGAGGCCATGACTGCAGTGAAAGATCTTGCACAGCTTCTTTTAATATTTTTTAATATGATGCCAAATTTGTCATTTTATGTCCATTATGACCATGTTTGAACTTAATTTACTCCCAATTTCTGCAGTAAAAGTGGCTGCTCTGTTGCAGGTGGGTAGGGGGCAGCACTGAGGCCATGGCTGCAGTGAAACTAGTTGCAAACCTCTCAAGGATTTTTTTTAAACATTTTTTGAAAAACTGAATTTTGTTCCATTTTGGCCTTTTTCAACCTCAGTTTTCTTCAGATTTCCACAGTAAAAGTGGACTTGGTTTCAACAGGGCGATAGAGGGCAGCACTGAGGTCAAGTCTGCAGTGAAATTAGTTGCAAACCTCTTATGGATTTTTTAAAATAATTTTTGAAAAACTGTTTTTTTTTTCCATTTTGGCCTTTATCAACCTGTTTTCTTAAAATTCCACAGTAAAAGTGGATTTTGTTTTTACAGGGCGATAGAGGGCAGCACTGAGGCCATGTCTGCAGTGAAATTAGTTGCAAACCTCTTAAGGATTTTTTTTTAAACATTTTTTGAAAAACTGAATTTTATTCCATTTTGGCCTTTTTCAACCTAAGTTTTCTTCAGATTTCCACAGTAAAAGTGGATTTTGTTTTGGCAGGACGATAGGGGGCAGCACTGAGGCCATGTCTGCAGTGAAATTAGTAGCAAACCTCTCAAGGATTTTTTTTAAACATTTTTTGAAAAACTGATTTTTTTTCCATTTGGGCCTTTTTCAACCTCAGTTTTCTTCAGATTTCCACAGTAAAAGTGGATTTTGTTTTGGCAGGGCGATAGAGGGCAGCACTGAGGCCATGGCTGCAGTGAAATTAGTTGCAAACCTCTTATGGATTTTTAAAAATAATTTTTGAAAAACTGATTTTTTTTCCATTTTGGCCTTTATCAACCTGTTTTCTTAAAATTCCACAGTAAAAGTGGATTTTGTTTTTACAGGGTGATAGAGGGCAGCACTGAGGCCATGTCTGCAGTGAAATTTGTTGCAAACCTCTTAAGCATTTTTTTTAAACATTTTTTGAAAAACTGAATTTTATTCCATTTTGGCCTTTTTCAACCTCAGTTTTCTTCAGATTTCCACAGTAAACGTGGATTTTGTTTTGGCAGGGCGATAGGGGGCAGCACTGAGGCCATGTCTGCAGTGAAATTAGTTGCAAACCTCTCAAGGATTTTTTTTAAACATTTTATGAAAAACTGAATTTTATTCCATTTTGGCCTTTTTCAACCTAAGTTTTCTTCAGATTTCCACAGTAAAAGTGGACTTGGTTTTGGCAGGGCGATAGGGGGCAGCACTGAGGCCATGTCTGCAGTGAAATTAGTAGCAAACCTCTCAAGGATTTTTTTTAAACATTTTTTGAAAAACTGATTTTTTTTTCCATTTGGGCCTTTTTCAACCTCAGTTTTCTTCAGATTTCCACAGTAAAAGTGGACTTGGTTTTGGCAGGGCGATAGGGGGCAGCACTGAGGCCATGGCTGCAGTGAAACTAGTTGCAAACCTCTCAAGGATTTTTTTTAAACATTTTTTGAAAAACTGAATTTTATTCCATTTTGGCCTTTTTCAACCTAAGTTTTCTTCAGATTTCCACAGTAAAAGTGGATTTTGTTTTGGCAGGGCGATAGGGGGCAGCACTGAGGCCATGGCTGCAGTGAAATTAGTTGCAAACCTCTTAAGGTTTTTTTTAAAGAATTTTTGAAAAACTGTTCTTTGTTCCATTTTGGCCTTTTTCAACCTCAGTTTTCTTCAGATTTCCACAGTAAAAGTGGACTTGGTTTTGGCAGGGCGATAGGGGGCAGCACTGAGGCCATGTCTGCAGTGAAACTAGTTGCAAACCTCAAGGATTTTTTTTAAACATTTTTTGAAAAACTGAATTTTATTCCATTTTGGCCTTTTTCAACCTAAGTTTTCTTCAAATTTCCACAGTAAAAGTGGACTTGGTTTTGGCAGGGCGATAGAGGGCAGCACTGAGGCCA